>NC_079328.1:5632500-6235909 GCF_029931775.1 Euleptes europaea
GGGCAGCCATTAGTCACTAGGGACTACTTAGACAAACGCTGAACAGTAGGAATTTGTTTTTGAAAAACAGTGTTTGTTTATGACTGATTTAAATTATTTGTGACTGATTTAATTGTCTATTTAAACAATTGACTGCTGAGCAGAGTAGCAGGGCAGCAAGAACAGAAAGGGAAAGAACGCCATTGGGCTGAGTGAGAACACACATGTATGATCCTGCATTGAGCAGGGGGTTGGACTACATGCCTGTATGGCCCCTCCCAACTCTATGATTCTATGAAAAGCTGTACTGTTAGGAATACACTAAAGCAACCTGCTGAAAGCCATGATTCTTCTCATCTGTCTTCACTGTTGAATATACAGGGGAGATTCCTTCTCCTGAACAGAGATTTTGGAGAGGGGAGAATGAGGAACTGAGGCAAATAGTGGTAACAAGGCAGGAAGTCCTAGAACGTCTAGACAAACTGCAAACTAACAAGTCACAGGGACCAGACGGTATTCATCCTAGAGTTCTTCAAGAACTCAAATGGGAAATTGCTGAACTTCTAACAAAGATATGTAACATGTCCCTTCGATCAGCCTCTGTACCAGAGGACTGGAGAATGGCCAATGTAACACCCATTTATAAAAAAGGTTCCGGGGGGGCCCAGGAAATTACAGGCCAGTTAGCTTAACGTCTGCTCCGGGTAAATTAGTGGAAAGCATTATTAAAGATAGAATTGTCAAGCATATAGAAGGGCAAGTCCTGCTGAGCAAAATCTAACATGGCTTCTGTAAATGTAGGTCCTGTTCTCACTAACCTATTAGAATTTTTTGATAGCGTCAATAAGCATGTGGACAGGAATGAGCCTGTGGATATTGTGTATTTGGATTTCCAAAAAGCTTTTGACAAAGTCCTCCACCAAAGACTGCTAAGCAAACTTCTTAGTCATGGGATAAGAGGACAAGTCCTCTTATGGATTGAGAGCTGGCTGAAAAATAGGAAGCAGAGAGGAATCAATGGTCAGTTCTCCCAATGGCGGGATGTGAGCAGTGGGGTGCCTCAGGGATCTGTGTTGGGACCGGTGCTTTTCAACCTGTTCATCAATGACCTGGAGTTGGGGTTAAACAGTGAAGTAGCCAAGTTTGCAGATGACACCAAATTATTTAGGGTGGTTAAAACAAAATCAGACTGTGAAGAGCTCCAGAAGGATCTCTGTGTACTGGAAGAATGGGCATTAAAATGGCAAATAAGATTCAATGTGAGCAAGTGTAAAGTGATGCATATTGGGGCAAAAAATCCCAACTTCACATATACACTGATGGGATCTGTGCTGGCAGAGACAGACCAAGAAAGGGATCTTGGGGTGGTAGTGGATAGCTCAATGAAGATGTCAACCCAGTGTGCAGCTGCTGTAAAAAAGGCAGATTCCATGCTGGCCATAATTAGACGAAGAATAGAGAATAAAACAGCTGATATCATACTGCCCTTGTACAAATCTATGGTGAGACCACACTTGGAATACTGTGTACAGTTCTGGTCACCACACCTAAAAAAGGATATTACAGAGCTTGAGAAGGTGCAGAAAAGAGCAACCAAAATGATTAAGGGACTAGAGCAACTGTCCTATGGGGAGCGGTTAGGACGCTTAGGGCTGTTTAACTTGGAAAGAAGGCGGCTAAGGGGAGACATTATAGAGGTCTATAAAATTATGCATTGAAAGCATACAGGCCGCCTAAACTCCCGGACTGGACCTGGCAACCCGATATGCAGGCACACGACTACGTTCCAGCCATGCGCCCGTCCCAAACGCTACTGGATGGCCGCTGCGTGCTCCCTTGAAACTGACACGGCCACTCCTGCGAGCTCCGTGCAGCCAGCAGCTAGGAAACAGAAGCAAGGGCCACCTCCAGTGAACATGAGAGACTCCATGTTCCTGTGCAACCTCTGTTCCAGCCGCAGCCATGTTGTGGAAAGCAGACAGTCACATAGTCAGTGCCAACACCCCCCTTTCCCATTGCAACATCAGCAGCTTAATGGGCAATCAGCAGCGATCCTGATATCAGAGATGAGTCGTTCTTCCAGTTATGCAGCAGCGATCCCCAGACGTTTGCAGAGAATGCACCTATTGTTCCCGAATATTAATCACTTCAGCAGAGATCTCCCGGTTCCTCCCGGGTTGCAAAAGTCATTGGAATCAGAATAGATTTCCAAATTCTCACCATCCCCACCCCGGTAGCCACAGATTAATCCTTTTGTCACCTTTTGTCACCTGGGAACCTAGGAAGGGTAAACCACTCTCCCCACCCCCAGAAAAACAGTTTATCTGGGGTGCCCCCAGCCCATTATGTTACCTTAGGTCTTTCCTGGCACCTTTGCCATTACTCTGTTGGTTTGGGTTTTGCACAGCCTGACCACGCTCCCTCCCACCTTGCTGGCCAAGTCTATGGGAACCCCTTGCCCCCGCCTTTGCTATTAATTTCTTCTGCCTTAGTCTATGTGAACTTGGACAACACCTCTTCAAGAATGGTAAATATCTCCCCACCAACGATCCCTGCCACGTTGGCATCTGTGTTTGTACTACTCTCTTTGAATTTCTTAGATTTCTCTGTATGTATGTATGCATCACTGATTTGAAAGAAAACAACATAAACTCTCTTAATTCGGAATCCTTTGCTTCTGTCTTTATTTAGAGGTCACAGTTACCGGCTGTGGTATACAAAGGTTGCTCTCGCTATATAAATATTGTAGTTTGCCATCTTGCTTGTTAATTCCCCAAGTTAAAGAGCAATTTGGCTAAAGTCATGGTTTGGAGAGAGTGGACAGGGAGACATTTTTCTCCCTCTCCCATAATACTAGAACACGGGGTCATCTGCTAAAGCTGGAGTGCGAGAGATTCAAAACAGATAAAAGGAAATATTTTTTCACACAACGCATAGTTAAATTGTGGAACTCCCTGCCCCAGGATGTGGCGATGGCTGCCAGCTTGGAGGGCTTTAAGAGGGGAGTGGACATATTCATGGAGGAGAGAGGTATTCATGGCTATTAGTTAGAATGGATACTGGTCATACTGCATACCTATTCTCTCTAGTATCAGAGGAGCATGCCTATTATTTTGGGTGCGGTGGAACACAGGCAGGATGGTGCTGCTGCAGTGGTCTTATTTGTGGCTTCCTAAAAGGCACCTGGTTGGCCACTGTGTGAACAGACTGCTGGACTTGGTGGGCCTTGGTCTGATCCAGCAGGGCCTTTCTTATGTTCTTATGATTGGGAGGGAACAGACTTCCTTGAGAGGTGGTAAGTGCTCCTTCCCTGGATGTTTGTAAATAGAGGCTAGATGGCCATCTGTCAGCAATGCTGATTCTATGACATTAGGCAGTTCATGAGAGGGAGGGCATCTTGGTGTAAGCTCTGTGCTCGTTGACAAATCCATAAACAGACTCCATACGCAGGAAATCCTAAGAAAGCTGGTCTATTTGGAAACATACAACAAGTTGCAGAAGCTAGAAAACTAGAAGGACTCTAATGGGATGCAGTCTACAGAATATTGTATATATAGAAGAAAGGCTACAAAGTCAGGCTACCTCCGGTTGCTAGGGCAACCCTTCAGTTCCCACAGAAGTTAGGCAAAACATTAGTATGACTGCATAACAGTTGCAACCTTGGATTAGCACCTGGCTAAACCACAGTACTCCGTTCTCAGGTCAGACCGGTCCTGACACTTGGCCATCTTCTGGGCATGGAGTAGGGGTCACTGTGTGGGGGAGGTAGTTGTGAATTTCCTGCATTGTGCAGGGGGTTGGACGAGATGACTCTGGTGGTCCCTTCCATCTCGATGATTCTATGAGGGTTGCCAGGACCACCCTGTCCTCCAGTGGAAGGTTTTTGGGGTGAAGCTGGGGTGATTACATCACTTCCCGGTTTACCCCGGAAGTGCCACATTGCGACGGGGTTTGAGTGATAAAGCATCCTGTTGCGATGCAGGGCTTCCGGGGGTAAACCCAGAAGTGATATAATTGTGTCGTGTGCAGCCCTGCACATGTGCGACCCCTACTCCCAGGCAATTGCCTGCCAATCCAAGCAACCTAGCAGCCCTAATGATTGGGTCATCAAACAGATCCAAAAAATAATCTGTCTGAAAGCCAAACTAAACATTACTGTTCCCCAGTTCTAACTTGGGTTCTCCACAGCTACATAGCAGCTATGGGGAGGGCTTCCAAAAAAAAAAAAAAGGAGAACCCAAACAGGCTCAGAACTGCTCCTCAGTGGGAGGAAGGGCTCCTGCCTGTCTTCCAAGTTGGTTTCCTGTGCACAAACTGTGCTTCTCCAATTTTGCTGCTCCATGTGCACAGATCCTCCACATGGCGCAGCCAATGTGGACCCAACTCTTTAAAAAACAGTAATGTTCAGTTGGGCCCTGATTAGGGTTGCCAAGTCCCTCTTCGCCACCGGCGGGAGGTTTTGGGGTTGAGTCTGAGGAGGGCAGGGTTTCGGGAGGGGAGGGACTTCAATGTCATAGAGTCCAATTGCCAAAGCGGCCATTTTCTCCAGGTGAAGTGATCTCTATTGGCTGGAGATCAGTTGTAATAGCAGGAGATCTCCAGCTAGTACCTGGAGGTTGGCAACCCTAGCCCTGATTGTGACCAGTAAACACTCTATGAGTTAAACTGGCTGGTATTTGAGCATCTCTAGTTGAAAGCAGACCTACCCCGCCTGCCAACTACTTGACTCCCCTCTCCCCCAGTTTCTCCTTGATAACTTTCAAATAACTAGTTTGGCAAATAAATTGGGTAAGCTTAAAAAAAAGTCATGAATGACACCATGATTTTTTTAAAAATGTTTAGATTCATTCAAGGAGATGAGTATTTTAAGCAAGGGTGCCCTTGACAAGCTTCAGGGACACCACAGGTAAACATTAATTTAGGGCTACTTGTTTCCATTTCCAGAGGAGATATTTTGAGCCACTGCCCCTTTCCTTGATGAGCCGTAGGGCTACTACCAGGGTCAGAAATAGTGTTGCCAATATCCAGGTGATGGCTGGAGTTCTTCCGCTATTACAACTGATCCTCAGGTGACAGAGATCAGTTCCCCTGGAGAAAATGGCTGCTTTGGCCATTGGACTCAATGGCATTGAAATCCCTTCTCAGGGACCCAACCCTCCTCAGGCTCCACCCCCAAAATATCCAGGTATTTTCCAACATGGAGCTGGCAACTAGGGTTACCAACCTCCAGGTATTAGCTGGAGATCTTCTGCTATTACAACTGATCTCCAGCCGATATCGATCAGTTCACCTGGAGAAAATGGCTGCTTTGACCATTGGACTCTATGGCATTGAAGTCCCTCCCCTCCCTAAACCCAACTCTCCTACTGGCAACCATAGTCAGAAAGATATTGCTCAGCACCAAGGCTTCCCAGCCATGCCAAGCCACACAGCCAATGATGTGCTGTTCTGGACTCACCCTCCATAATTCTCAGGGGGCTTGCCAGTCACCCCTACTTATTGTGAGGAACCTGCCTCATCCCTGCCAAACTAGTTATAGCCTAAACAGTAAAAGGCCAGGCCTATTTAGCCCAACCCTTCCCAAGACATCATGAAGCAGGCGAAAAGGGCTTCCCCTATGGCCAATCCTGGGAAGGCCAAAAAATTCCTACTAGGCCCCAGAGGAGAACAGCTGATCTTGCAATGCCAAAAGGGAGCAAGGGTGTGTGGGTCAGTAGCCAGGGGTAGGCTGGAGGAGGTGTGGCCAGAATATATGCTTGTAAACCAGACCTCCCCATAACAACAACAAATACAGTAATATTGCCGGACCAGGGCCAAATTAGGGAAGAGAGGAAGCGATGTTACTCAGAAACATTAAGCAAACACAATAACTGACTGACAAGCAGTTTGGATGAAATGGCCAAGTTTTAATGGCAAAAGCTGAAGCTGCATTGGCGTAGCATGGTAACTGGTTCAGGAGCATCGACCGGCCCCAGTGAGGTTGATGAACACCACCAACTCCCAGCGAGCCCACTGGGAGTAACCTGGGATGGCAGTCCTGGGATTTACCTGGGTGTGAGCCACTACGTTGTTCCCCTACCACTTGGAAGGAGACATCTGGGCAGCCCCTAAGCTGGGCATGTCCTACACAAGCCTCCCCCAAAATCCCTTACTGGGATCCCCGATGTCGAGAAAAGGGGGCACGCAAGACGCCTTTCTCCAAAACTGAACCAGTCCCATGCTAACACCAATAAATTTTGTCTCATGACAAAAAGTAACAATAATAGCCTAACTAAAGGGAGGGGGGTGGGACAAAGCCAAAAAGCAGAATGCCAGAGATGGCAAGGCAGCCCCAATATATGCTGGGAGAGCGGACCAGAGTGAAAAACTCCCCTGCTGTCTGCTCTCCCGCCAAAAACCCCAACCCCCAGGCCCACCTATAGGCTTATTCATGCCTGCAAGGTTGGGCCATTGGGCAGAAGCTGTGCGGCCTGCCAAACAGCTGATCAGCGAGGGAAACGGCGCAGCTGCGTCCAAGCCTTGCCACAGTGAGCAGGACACCACCCTGCTCCAGGGTTACCTCCTCCTTTCTTCCCCAGCCCAGGCCACCAAAGCGGGCTCCAGGGTAAGTCCTGGAACCCGAGCATAATTTTTTATTTATGCCCTGCCCTCCCCTGGCCAGGCCAGGCTCAGGACGGCTAACAACACAATTAAATATACAACGGAATATTGAGTTACAAAAATTAAAACATTCTAACATGCTGAATTTTAAAAAATGTTCCTCAAATTCTCTCTTTGGTGCCAAAATTTATTCCCTGTAGGGAAGGATGTAACTACGGTGACAGTTATCTGCTTTAATACCTCAGGCAGGAGAGTGGACCACAACTAATAATAAGACATATAGGGAAAATTAAGAGGACAAAAAGGTAGGAAAGAAACAGGAGGGGGAAACATGGAAAAGAAGGGGAAGAGGGAAGGGGAGAGAAGGGAGGAGAGGGGAGGCCAACATCATATATATATATAATTTTTATAACATAAAACAAAACAAACAGTTACAATAATAAAAAGAAAATAAAAAGAGATACAAAGGAGTATCAATTGTGTGTTCTAGTTAATACATTCATAGTTATAGTTCAAAAAACAAAGATACCCCTTTGACCCTCCACCCACCTTAAAAAAGTGACCCCTCACCAGACTTCCAAAGAAGTGTCTAAACAGTTTTAACAATAATATCAACAGTAAAACATAAGAATATTAAAACTAGTTTCTATGACTCACTAATTAAAATGGTAAAATCCATTTTTGCCAGTTTATCCCAAGATGTGACGGCCTTTGCCCAAGTTTTTTTAAATTCTTCCATATCTTTTCCATGTAGGAATTCTGTTAATTTGGCCATCCTCATATACATCCATAGTTTCTCTCTCCAGTCACGAATTGAAGGTTTATTCACTTGCTTCCATACTTTAGCTATTACAATTCTTGCAGCAGCAAAACTATATTGACAAATGACCCTGTCTTTACTACCCATTTTTTCTTGTGGAATTCCCAATAAACAAAATGCAGGCTTTCTTTTTACTCTCATATTAATCAAATTATTAGTTTCTCTGATAATCTTTTCCCAAAAGCTTTTAATTTTTTTACATATCCACCATATGTGCATAAATGTTCCTCTTTCCTTTCCGCATTTCCAGCATAAGTCCATATCTCTTTTTTTCATTTTGGATATCATCACTGGAGTTATATACCATCTAAAGAACATTTTATATAAATTTTCTCTAATTTCATTGGTTATTGTAAATTTAAATTCTTTCTTCCATAGGTTTTCCCATGTTGCCAAATCAATATTATATCCTAACTCCTTCATCCATTTCACCATTACTGGTTTAATTCTTTCTTGTTCTAAATTTGCTTTGATTAACAATTTATATATCCTTCCTATCAATCCTTTATTTCCCTTTATTAGTATATTTTCCGATTTAGATTTATTTTTATTAAATCCAACCTGTTTATCTTTATTAAATATATCTTTTAATTTATAATACAAAAACCAGTCCTTGATGTTAAGTTCCTCTCTACTTCTTAAAGCCCATTCTCCTTCCTTACATTCAATAATATCTCTATATACATCCATTTCTAAATTTAAATGTATCCCTCTCTTCATAAATGCTTCTACTGGATTAATCCATCCCGGAGTCTTATTTTCCAAAATCCTTTTATTTTTTTTCCAAATTTGAAATAAACCAAATCTAATAATATGGATATTAAAATCTTTATTTGCCTTTTCCTTATCATACCATAAGTATGCATGCCATCCAAAACGTAGATTAAAACCTTCTAGTTCCAATACTTTGGGATTCTCTAACAAGATCCAAGTCTTTAACCAAACAAAACAAGATGCCTCATAATACATTCTTAAATCCAGTAACCCCAAGCCTCCTGTTTCTTTTAATTCACTTAAATTATTATATGCTATTCTGTGTCTTTCCTTACCCCATAAAAAATTTAAAATATCTTTTTTCCAAATTTTAAATATTTTAGCCACTTTTATAATTGGTAAATTTTGACATAAAAAAAGCATTTTGGGTAATACCATCATTTTAATTACCAAAATTCTACCCCATAATGCTAGAGATATTATTTCCCAGTTTTTTAAATCTATAATAATTTGCTGCCATAGCTTAATATAATTATTTTTAAATAAATTAAGATTGTTTGAAGTTAAACAAATACCCAGATATTTTATTTTATGTTCAATAGAGAAGCCTGAATGTTTTGATAGTTCTTGCTGCTGCAAAAGTGCCATATTCTTAACCAATATTTTAGTTTTAGTTTTATTTATTTTAAAACCTGCAAGCTTTCCATAAACCTCAACCACTTTGTTCCAATTATCAATTTGACTAATAGGATTAGTTAAAAAACATACTAAGTCATCAGCATAGACTTTGACCTTAAAATGATTTCTCCCAAGTTGACAACCTTTCATATCTATATCATTTCTAATATTCCTCAATAAAACTTCTAACGTTAAAATAAACAATAAAGGTGAGAGAGGACAGCCTTGTCTAGTACCTTTTTGAATTTCAAATTGTGATGTCAAACTACCATTGATCAACAATCTAGCTGTTTGATAAGTGTAAATATTTCCAATAGCTGACTGAAATTTTTTTCCCATACCCGTATACTCTAATATTTTTTTCATAAATTTCCAATTTACATTATCAAACGCTTTTTCTGCATCTAAAAATATCATTGCTGTAGGTGTAGTGACAGATTCTACATATTCTAAAAGATCTAATACTATTCTAACATTTTGACTAATCAGTCTACCTGGAAGAAATCCATCTGGATTACAGTCATCAATGAATCTATAGGTCGTCCACAGCTTCAGTTCTTACGAAAACTCCTAAATGCCCCTCGATGTGTTGCTGGCGTTACTCTTCGTTCCTAGTTTGGCCAAATGTCACTTGAAGCTAGGGCGTGGTTGGCCACCTTTAAACTCCACCTTAAACTGTGCTTTAGCACTGAGGGGTTCCTAGCTTCTCTGAAGCATGACCCTTTCAAATCCTCATGACAAAAAATCTTAGTTGAGAAACTGGCGTTGCTGGGCTTCTCGCAGGATATGATATCAGACCTTGGGAAAACTGAAGCTTTTGCCAAAATTAAAAAGCGCATTAAAGAGCTCGATTATAACAGCACTATTTTTCGTGCTCGTCGCGTCTGTTCATCACAGTTCTTCGGAATACCCCCTCCACGTGGTCTGCCTGCCTATACATATTATCTAACAACTCCTCGTCTCTGTAGAGCTTTTTGCTTGGCTAGATTGAATGCTAATCCTTCTATGGTAATGCAGGGCAGAATTCTGAATATACCATACTCAGACAGGATCTGCCCTTGCTCTTCTGGCTCTATTGACACATTAGTCCATGTCCTTTTGGAATGCTGCTTTTACGAGGAACTTCGATCGCACTATATTTCCCCCCTTTTAATATACAAATCCAATGCCTCTGTGACTGACATAATGCCTTTTTTACTAAGCGACAGGGACCCCAAGGCTACATTGTCAGTGGCAAGATTTGTTTCAGTCCTTACATCCCTCCAACACTAGATATATGCTGCTCAAGATCAATTGATCAAGGAGCTTCTAAGGGATAAAAGGAAAGGAAAGGAAGAAATCCAGCTTATCCTCATGTATAACCTGATTCAAGAATAGCTATAATAGCTACAAAGAGTTTATAATCATTATTCAATAGTGAAATTGGACTATAATTTTTGACATCCAATAAATCCGAGTTAGGTTTTGGTATTAATATTATATTTGCTTGTTTCCAGATATGTGGGATGGATCCATTCTGCAAACAATGATTCATTACTCTTAATAAATGTGGAGATAATTGTTCTATAAACGTTTTATAATAAAATGCTGTAAAAACCATCTTCACCTGGAGATTTATTTAATTTACTTTTATCGATTGCAGTTTTTAATTCCTCCATAGTTATTTTAGAATCCAATAATTCTTTATGTTCTTGTGAAATTCCATCCCATTCAAATTGATTTAAATATGTCTCTATTTCCCTCTCTGAAACAGCACTTTGTCTATAAAGATTTGAGTAATAATCTATAAAGGTTTCCATAATTCTTTTGTTTATCTGTTTTTATTTTACCCTCCCTCTTTATTTTTAATATTTGTAATTTCCTCTCTTTATGTTTAAGCTGCCACGCTAATAATTTACCCGGTTTATTGGCATGTTCAAAAAATGTCTGTTAAACATTATTTTTTCTCTATTTCTGAAGTTATTAAAAATTTATATTGATATTGTAATTTTTTTAACCTGTCCATCTGTTCTTGTTTGAGTGATTTATCTTGTACTTTTCTTAGCTGTCTCTCTCCTTGTCTAATTTCCTCTAAAATCTTCTTCTTTTGCATGTCCCTCTCTCTAAACCACCTTGAATTTTGTTGTATTAGAAGTCCCCTAACTATTGCTTCACCGGCATCCCATACTGTTTCATCTGAAATTCCTTTATCTTCATTCTTGGAAAAATAATTCTGTATATCTATTTTTAGCATATCTATTTTCTTGTTTTTCAATAAATATTCATTTATAGACCAAGGTTTATTTCTCTTATACCCAATATTAATTCTGATTGAAATTGCATTGTGGTCAGATAATACCTTGGGTAAAATTTCAGGATTATCAGACAAACTTGTAATACCTTTAGAGAGCCAGAACATATCAATTCTTGAGTGTGAAAGATGTCTAGATGAATAAAAAGTGTATCCCTTTTTGTTACCATTTACCAGTCTCCATACATCAAACATTTCCCACTGTTCTGTAAGATGATTAAAAATACCTGGTAGTTTACCCTCACAATTGCCCTTTTTCTTCTTTGCAGATCTGTCCAACCTTGGTTCCATCACTCCATTAAAATCTCCCATCCAAATCATAGCATATTCAGCTAATATCGATGCCAAATTATTATAAAATATTTTTTGATTTGTGTTAGGTGCATAGATAACAACTACCAATATTTTTTGGAAACCACTTACAATTTCTATCAACAGGATCCTCCCATCTTTAACTTTATATAAAATCTTAGGTTCTAATATCAAAGGAACATACATAGCTATTCCATTATTTTTTTTTTCCTTTTTATTACATGATGTAAATAGTTTACCCAGTTTTGCTTGCTCCAATCTTATGATATCCTTTGTTAAAATATGAGTTTCCTGTAGACAAACCACATTAGCCTTAGACTTTTGCAAGTGATAAAATATTTTCCTCCTCTTATTTGGAGAATTCAAACCGTTAACATTCCATGACAATATTTGTAACATTTTAACATTCAATCAACCCCATTCTTAAACTTTTTTCAAATTTTAACCTCCCCTCCCTCCCCCCATAACTCCTCTTAGTTTCATTTCATTTCATTTTTTAATAATTCAGCCATCTTCCGATTGAGAGTCGTCCTCTGACGTTGGTAGTTTTGCCCCCCCACTTGCTTCTGCTGCCTTTTCTTCTTCGGAAAGATCCTTTCCAGTGAGATCTTTAGATGGTTGATGTCTTGGTTTGGGAAGATCACCTTCATATCTTCTTAAAAATTGTTCAGCTTTGATGGTGCCTGTAATCTTGAATCTTTTTGCTTTGAAGAGAAAAGAAATACCTTGTGGAAATTCCCATCTGTGTTGAATTCCATTAAATCCCAGCCGTTCCACAATCTCTGCAAAGTCCTTTCTTTTCCTCAGTAGTCTTCTGGGAATCTCCTTCATTAGCCTCACCGGTGTTCCATCTATTGTAAGTGGATTCGAATAGTGCTTATTCAAGATCAGATCCCGATGACTTCTAGAAAAAAGTTGAACCAGGCAATCCCTTGGGACTTTGTTTTTTGTTGCATAAGCAGAGTTGATTCTGTAGGCTGTTATAATCATTCCATCCACAATTGCTTCATCTTCCTGAAGAAAATCAGCCAACAGCAACTTCAAATAGTTTTTTAAGTCTTTTCCCTCCAATTTCTCTTTAAGACCACGTATGCGAATACAACTCTCCTTTATTTTTAAATCTAACATTGCTGTATGGTCATCATGTTTTTCTTCTCTCTCTTTACTTGCTTCCAATGACAATTCCAAAACATCAACTCGTTTTCTGGTTTCCTTATTGTCTTTTGAGTGTTTCTGGAGTTTTGCCTCTAACTTGTCTCACTGTCAAAGATGAAATGGAGTCTTTCAAAGCAGAAATGGCAGCTGTATTTTGTCCCACAGCCACTGTATTTTGAGACAGTTCTTGTTTTACTGATTCCACCTCCTGTTTCACTGCTGTCACCTCCTGTTTCACTGATGTCACCTCATGGAATGTTTTAATCATCAGCTCATGTAGAGAGTTCAGGGTAACATCAGGTTTTTTGAATGTCATCTTTGCAGTCACAGATGTCCCTGTCTGAACAGGTGAAGTGGCTGGTGAAACAGTTATATTGGTAACAGAGGCTCTTCTCTGGGGTAATGAAGTTTGCTGAATCTGGAGCTGTTTAGGATCTTTAATGAGTCCTTTGGGGTGTTTCTCTGTGTCTTTCTTGTCTTTGTTTCCCATTCCCAAAAGAGCTTAGGATGGCTGTAATTTGTAATCCAGAAAGAAGGGGGGGTAGTTGTTGTTTAAATCATCATTTTAAAAATCACATTTAATACTGGAACTTTTGACTTGATTCAAAACTCAGACCTGAGAGAGTACATTAGCCCATCTGTTTCTTCAATCAGTTATCATTTGCCAGCTTTTATTCACCACAAAGTTTTTAATTAGATTTTTTTAGAACAGTTAGCTTAGCTGGCAAGACTGATTTTCAAGTGTGCCACAGCTGGCAAAAAGCCAAGTTTCGGTTTGATTCTGTTAGTGGGTTTTAGATGAAATCCAGAATGCTTTTTATTCATTCATGTACTGTCAGACACTTCAGTGCAGTTGATATTCAAAAGTATATAAGTTGTAAAAAAACAAAAAAAAAACTTGTTTTGTGTAGATCAGGGTCTACCCGCCGCTCTTCCCGGCTGCCTGGAACTGTAATGGCACCCGCTTCTCAGCTTACCCGTCCGAGCGATCGTCGCCGCTTCTGAGGCTACGGCCGCTTCTAGGACAGGGAGCTCACCGGCGCCTCGTCCAGCATCCCCTCTTCAACAAGGGTGCCGCTTGCCAGATGTTGGGGGGGCGGATTCCCTGCCCTCCAGACGCTTCGAGCCAGGAGCGCGATCAATCGCTCTGCCGCAGCATTTCCTCCCTGACCCGGAAGTCCTCCAACAAGGACAGCTGGATGCTCTTTAGGCTCATTGGCTGGACCCACAAGAGAAAGACCCAATGAGTCTGTCCACTCTCTGCCCTGAATGGCTGTAGAACAGTTTTGTACCTGCACAGCAGCTGTGCTGGTGGAGTTTCCTTGCCTTGCCTTGCAGGGGCTTTTGCATCTATGCAACATAATTGAAAACAAGATAATGGATTGGCAGGTGAGATAATTAAATGATGTAGGGAGGAACTACACCTCCCCTAAATCTGTGTGAAAGCATGCATGCACAAAATATAATGGATAACATGGAATTAAGTGAACATCAAATGCTTTTTAAAAATACAGTATCATTATACCTCATTCTCAACATGGCCATATCTGTGGATACTGGCAAATGGAGCCATGAACATACAAGACAGCTCTACAAACATGAAAAAGCACCAGGTTTGCAGAAAAATCTTAAATAAATAACAAAAAACCAATATTTTTGGGAGGGGTTGTGTGTGTGTGTGTGAAGTGCTGTCAAGTCACAGGCAATTTATGTCAACCCAGTAGGGCTTTCAAGGCAAGAGACTAACAGAGGTGGTTTGCCATTGCCTTCCTCTGCATAGTGACCCTGGTATTTCTTGGTGGTCCCCCATCCAAACACTAGCCAGGACCGACCCTCCTCTGCTTCTGAGATCTAATGAGATCAGGTTAGCCTGGGCCATCCAGGTTAGGGCATGGGGGGGGGGGAGGTTACAACACCCAAAAATGATAGAAGCAGCACCTGTAGCTTTAGAGAAACAAAAGTCCTGTCAATGGTCATTGTGGTGGTTGCTAGGCAACCACAATAGTATTGCCAGCCTTGGTTTATGTCTGTCAAAGGTGAGGGAGAGGGCCACACAACTTGCATGAGTCACCCTGTGCTGACAGCTTGCTAGTGTTCAACAGCAGCCCTCTACACACAAAAAGCTACTGTGGTATAGTGGTTATCCTGCATTTCCTGTTTAGCTCTTTGGAGCCAGCCAACACGCCGTTTTTCAGCAAATGTTTTGATGTGCTGAAGCATTTAGTCCATTCAAATACTGACCAGTGTCCAACAAGGACAAGGCTCAGTTTACCATGACAATTAATTGTACTTATGATCCCACGATGATGATGTAAAAAGAAAAAGAAAGGGACTAGAATAACATTCAGATCCATTTCCAAGCAAGCAAAAACTGCTGCATTGCCATAGAAAGTAATGTGGAGCATCCCTGGGACAGAATATACGAAGGTCAATCAAGGTTTCTGTTTTTTTTAAAAAAATTGCCCTACTTTTTAAATTTGCCTTATTTCTCACATGGAAGGGAAGGTGGTATGGTATATCCTGATCTCATCAGATCTTGGAAGCTAAGTAGGATTGGTAATTTGGATAGGAGACCACCAAGGAAGGCTCTGCAGAGGAATGGCAAAGCACCTCTGCTTCTCACTTGCCTTCAAAGCCCTTTGCTAGGATCACCATAAGTCAGTTGCAACGTGACAGTATTTACATATGTACTTTTTATATTTATAATTAACTTTTATATATTATAACATTAACCTATATCATACAACACTATTAACTAATATTGCTGTATTAACATAGGGAAGAATGTAGCCAAAGTTGATTCATTTTTCATGTGTTACTTGTTTCTATGTAAGGAGCTATAAGCACAGAATTGCATATACATTTTACACTTTTTATGTTGTATTTAATTAACATTTATATTATGCTGAAATTGTGTTGAGTACTCCGTAGACAAATGCTTCTGTTAGGCCCATAATGGTCATGTTCCTACAAATATAATTTTCTACAGTCTTTCTAAGTTGAATTAAATTTTCCTGGATCCCAGTAGTCTTCCAGGTATGAGACCCTCTTTCTCAGGTACCCCTGAGACTGGAGATATAAGAACAATGCATAGAATGACACAAGGTTGGACAAGTGGTCACAGATATGGTAAAAATATCAGGGAACAGGAGCTGGACTTGACCAAAAAGATCATAGAAGATATTTCTGCAGGCCAAAAACAGAACTGGCCAAGTCTCTCAGCTAAACAAAAGGGAGTTCAGATGCAGAAGAGAACAGCTTTGGAGAAGGCCAAACTCATTATCATTATTTTTATATAGACTTTAGTTATTCTCAGGGTTGCCAGCTCTGGGTTGGGAAATACCGGAGATTTTGAGGGCGGAGCCTGAGGAGGGTGGGGTTTGGGGAGGGGAGAGACTTCAATGCCATAGAGTCCAATTGTCAAAGTGGCCATTTTCTCCAGGGGAACTGATCTCTATTGGCTGGAGATCAGTTGTAATAGCAGGAGATCTCCAGCTAGTACCTGGAGGTTTTTCTTTAAACTTTAGTACCTGGAGGTTGGCAACTCTGGTTATTCTTTAGGTAAACTATCCACACCTGTGACATGCAAGAAACAAAGTCTTCTAGCAGCACCCTTCCTTTGTCAGTTGTTTGTTCCATTTTGTTTCTTTCAACAGTAATCATTTTTTTGGTGCTGCAGAAATGGAAGGGGAAGTTAAACGTGTAAGATGCAGAGTGTCTTGAAGAAAGCTTTTGAAGGAAGTTTTTGTAGTACTGACAGGCCGACAAGAACCATGTTTACTGCAAAGTAAGTCCTGCTGATTGCAAGAAGACTTACTTCAAAATAAGTATGCTACAAAGTAAACACATTTAGGATTTTATTGCCAAAACAGACATTCAAGGAGAAGAAATGGAGAGTACAAAATGGTGAGCAAAATAAATCCAATCTGAATTTAATATTAAGCCTGTCTAGTTTATCAAATTCATATTTTTGTTTGAAGAAGTCAGAGAAACTTTATGTTAACATCAAAGCCAAATGATGATCACTGAGAATGGGATGTGATTTTTTTCCAGCCCAGACATGTTGTGGGCCTGTGGTAGAGTTTTCCCAGAACATATTTGTAACTAATAATCTGGGATGGGAAAAACAAATGTATCCTCTGTGGCTGTATGAACCAGCCAAAGTATGCTGGTGAACTTCCCCAATACACATGCTGATCAGGCATACATCTGTTTTGCATGCACATGTGTAGCACATGATCTCGGTGTGAATCCACTAAACAGGAAAACTGGCACTGTGGAGCATGAAAGTTGTGTGCATGGAGATTAGGGTTGCCAGCTCTGGGTTGGGAAATGCCTGGAGATTTTTGGGCAGAGCCTGAGGAGGGCGGGGTTTGGAGAGGGGAGGGACTTCAATGCCATAGAGTTAGGGTTGCCAGGTCCCCCCTCTCCTCCGGCAGGAGTTTTGTGGGGTGAAGGTGAGGCAAAGATTGTGCGCATAGCTGCACCGACATGATCATATCACTTCTGGTTTACACCTGGAAGTGCCGCATCACAAGGGGCCTTTTACCACTCAAACTGGGAGCCGACCAGCTAAGGGTCGGCGGGCAACATGTGCCTGCGTGCCTGCCCGCTGCACCACGTCACTTCCGCTTTACACCTGGAAGCGCCTCATCGCAACGGGTCTTTTACCACTCAAACTGGCAACCCTACATAGAGTCCAATTGCCAAAATGGCCATTTTCACCAGGGGAACTGATTTCTGTCAGCTGGAGATCTCCTGCTAGTACCTGGAGGTTTGGTAATCAAAGTAACTATGACGTGCCAAAAAACGGATAGTTAACAAAGCAAGAGCAACACTCCAGCCAAGAAACCAGAACGGTCTGATGTAAATGCTCACCACAGAAAAAGTAAACTGAGTATGCAATTTATAGAGACAAGTACAACTCGCAGTTGGAACATAGCCATAAACAATACGATACAGAAAGTATCACATCAATTTTTTTTTTTAAAGCAACTCAAGCACAAGTGAAAGGAACGGGGGTGGGGGATGGGGGCACACTGACAGCATTTCTGGTTTTCCAATAGTGTTTTTGCACATCCTAGAGTGCCCCATGATGTCACTCCCAGTTTTCACCAGAATTGACATCAACACCCCCCCCCCAAATTCTCTCAAGGGTTGCTAGCTAGCAGTTTCTATGGAGACATCAAGGCTACCTCACCTGTACCTCTCCTGATAGGAGAGGAGAGGACATCAAAACAACATTCTTCCCTCCTCTATTTTATCCTCACAACAACCCTGCAAGGTTTGCTAGGTTGAGAGAGAGTGACTGGCCCAAGGTCACCCAAAGACTGCAATGCCAAGTTTACCAGGGAACTACACTATTATCATATACATCCTTATCATATACACTGTCATATCATCCTTTTCCTTTCCTTCATCCTATCTCCTGCCGGCACTCCAATGGCTGGCAGGAGGAACTGCTTTTTTTAAAAAAAAAATTCTGTCAGGCAACAGATGATATAACTTCTGGGGGAAAACCTGGAAGTGATGCCATATAGCCATGTAGCTAGGATTGCTGGCTGCAACTTGCAACCTGCCAGCCTGCAGAAACTGGGGTGGGGAATGTGTCAACGTCACACCAATGCATGTCATAACTTTTGGAGCAAAACCGGAAGTGACATCATCACATTGGTGTGACACTCTAGGATTTGCTCCCGAATTGCCTAGAAAAAAATGACATCACTTGTGGTTTTGCACTGGAAATTTTGTCATGCGCTGGCAGGTTGCCAGTTGCATTTGGTGACCCTACCTATGGTGGCCCATTTATGCATGTCATTGATGGCGCATTAATCAAGAGGTGAGCATGCATGTAGAAATAGGTCAACGTAATCTTCCAGCAATGCATTCATCATCATCAGTAAAATGGAATTTAATCTGAAAGGTCCTTAGCCTCATCACAATAAATACGAAGCTTTTGAGAAAGAATATCAGTTCCACATGAAAACTGACATGTGGTTGGAGCCTACAAGTCTGACTGAAATCATCTCATAAGGCAAACATTCCTAGTCATGCACACACACATGACAAAGTGTTAGTTTCCATCTCCCAGCCTCTTTAAACTCATGCCTCAGAGGCAGCAGAAGTATTAAGTACCTGACAAATAGTAACAAGAATGGAAATGATGAACACTTTCATGTTTTAGAGGCAATAATGATCTTATTAGACAGCTTCTACCATGTTCTTTCCCCCCTCATCTTTCTCACTCTCATCTAGATTGTAGTAAAGAGTAAAACGCAATATCAAAAGAGTGGGAGGCTTCCACTGGCTTCTTATCTCACAGAAGGTCAAGCATTGAGAAGATCTAAATATTCATTGTTGGGGATGAACCAATGTATTGCATCTCTGGGTCTACACACTAGTAGAGGTCTATACCCAGCTCATTCATTGATTTATTTGCTACATTTATATGCCACACTTCCTCCAAGGATCTCATACTGACTAGTATCTGAATTACTCCATTCAGCAATCTCCCAGGGCCAAACAAGCTTAGCCCCAAGCAGTAATAAATTCACATGATTCATTTGACTGAATTTGGAATGCTTAGGGCTTATTCATCCATATTTCTCCTGTATGTCTTACATGTAATGGAGCCTTGGGCTCTGATGTCTGCCCTGTCAAATGAAGCTGGGGTTGCCAACTCCGGGTTCAGATTTTCCTGGAGATTTGGGTGTGGAGCGTGGGGAGGGCAGAGTTTGAGGAGAGGAGGGACCTCGCCTGCATACAATACCATAGAGCCCATCCTCCAAAGCAACCCTTTTCTCCAGGTGGAATGATCTCTGTAGAGAAGACATTCTGGGTCCTGGATTGGGGTCTACCAAGTTGTTCCATCTGGCCTAGGCAGTGGGCTATGATCCATGGGTAGGGTTGCCAGGTCCCTTCTCGCCACCGGTGGGAGGTTTTTGGGGTGGAGCCTGAGGAGGATGGGGTTTGACGGGGGAGGGACTTCAATGCCAGAGTCCAATTGTAGGGCTGCCAACCTCCAGGTACTAGCAGGAGATCTGCTATTGCAACTGATCTCCAGCCAATAGAGATCAGTTCACCTGGAGAAAATGGCTGCTTTGGCAATTGGACTCCATGGCATTGAAGTCCCTCCCCTCCCCAAACCCCTCCCTCCTCAGGCTCCGCCCAAAAAATCTCCTGCCGGTATCGAAGAGGGACCTGGCAACCCTATCCAATTGCCAAAGTGGCCATTTTCTCCAGGTGAACTGATCTTGATTGGCAGGAGATCAGTTGTAATAGCAGGAGATCTCCAGCTAGTACCTGGAGGTTGTTCTAGCAAAAAAAACCTATTATAGTGTAAATCAAGTTGCTATAATAGGTTGTTTTTGCTAGAACACTATCATTCTAACAACCTAGGTTCTTCTTTTTGAGGTGAGTACCTGGAGGTTGACAGCTTTATCCATGGGCCAAGAACCCTTACTCTGTTACTCTGTCATGGGTGGGAGACAGATGGAACAGGAAAGTGTTTGCCCTTTTCAAGATTTTGCTCTTGTTTCACTACAGCTGTTAGTAAAAATTCACGGTGATCAGTTAATACTGCCCTGACAGTGCAAGTGGGTGGAGGGGGGGGGGCAACTAGCATTTAGGTGCTTTTCATAGCGAGTGTGTGGATTGGCTGTCTGCACAGGGGGGTGTTTAAATGGCCCCCCTGGTTCTGTCCTATGGGGGGGGGAGAAGAGCTGGATTCGAGTGCATCCTCCGAGGCCATGCTTATATTATTTATTTATGTTCATGTATCCCCAGCCTTTCTCCCCAATGGGCACCCAGAGCACCTTACACAGCTCTATCTCTCCTTCACTGTATCCTTGCAACAACCCTGTGAAGCCAGGTAGGCCTTGTGTGCATGACTGGCCCAAGCTTACCCAGCGAGTTTCCATGGCAGAGGGGGGATTTGAATCTGGGTCTTCCAGATGCTGGTCTAACACTTTCACCACAACATCATACTTCCTGTTGCCCTGCAGGCTGTGGATAACGTTTCACTGAAAACCATGCAGCCGAGAGAGCCTGTGCACCGTGGCCTGGGCAAGTGGACGGGCAACTTGAAACAGAAACAATATTTTGAAATTCTGCAGTTGTTAATACAGTCGATAGGTATTACGGCCAAGCCCCAGCTAGGGCTACTGAGAGTAAGCATGGGCCCTTGGACAAAGAGTCCCTTTGGACCCCACATCACCCAGACCCAGCCCAAAAATGTTATGAAAATAAATCATACGACACGGCTAGCTTTATAAGGGCCTTGGAGTCACAATTATTTTGGAATATTGTCCTCCCCCCACCCACAAGTACTTTCAGTGGCTCTGGATCCAGGCAAGATAAACACCTTTCAGTTCCACCTTTCACCAGGGTTGCCAGGTCCCCTTTGGTCACCAGCGAGGGATGGAGGGAGTAGGATGGCCAGATCCAGGAGATTTGGGGATGGAGCCTGGGGAGGGACCTTAGTGGGGTACAATGCCATAGAGTCCACCCTCCAAAGCATCCATTTTCTCCAGGGGAACCGATCTCTGTAGTCTGGAGATCAGCTGTAATTTCGGGGGATCCCCAAGTCCCACTTTGAGGCTGACATCCCTGCCTTTCACTGAAATCACCTGAAAATACTTAACCTTGGCTGGATTACACCTTATGTTACTGTATTCGACCTAAAGGAAGACTAGTGGGGTTTTTTCTATGTGTACCATCAAGAAAAAGAAGGGGGCATCTTACATTTGCATACATGTATGTACAGAAAGTTTTAAAATATGTATAACATTCTGGGGGGGGGGTCATCTTACATTCAAGGTCACTTCATTTTCTGGTAAATACAGGATTATCTCGACGTGGCTCTTTCATTTTTCTTTTGGTTGATGGCTTTGTTATTACATCAAAAACTCTGTTGCATTGGTTTATGAATGATTGCATTGGGGAAATTAATATTAATTAATAAATGGATGTGTGCGCAACTGTGTTGCTTTTGGTACTGTGACAGCCCACCTGGCCCATTGCCCACAGTGTTCTTATTTCCTGTCTTCCAACCGTTTGTAGATGCTGGGTTGGAGTTCCTGATAAAATGCCCCCGAGAAGCTTTACAACTCAACTGGCACTTACAGAGCAGATAAGTCTCACTGATACTGGAGTAATCTTTCCACATGGATGAGCAGTTCTTGAACAATTTCTCCAGGGAACAATGGGCTTATTTGGCCGTCAGATCTGACATTCAGCAAACAGGCAAAATGAGGTATTGCTTAATACACACAGGAGGAAAATTCATTTTTAACATCTGAAAACATACACACAATATATATTTTATCGTGATATATAAAATATGCAGTAAGCAAGTTATACATTTGACCATATTTGTGCTTTAATCAAAATCCAGATTTATGGACCCATGGCTAAGGTAGGATTCAGGTTTAAAAATGTTGCATGATTTTATTCACATGCCAGTTTAGTCAAACATAATTCCTGTGTATACTGGGGACTAATTCTTGGATTCAATCAACCCAAAAAACAGTAACAGAATAATCCTATACCCTTCTAAATTCACTGAACATAATAGGTTTAGGATTACACTGTAAGATACCAACAAACCCTCCTGGTATTTTAGGAAAATACGCTGATGCTTGAGTCTTACATTGGAGGGAGTCATACTAATTTTTAGTCACTTCAGAGTGTTACAGTTTCCTCCAAAGAAGGTAAAGATGGGTTGGATCCAACAAGCCACTGGTACAAGCAGTTTTTGGAGGTTAATATTCTCTACCTTCTGCTCTACCAGGAACTCCCTGTGATGCCTGAAAAACTGGTGCTGATGGCTGGGGATCCTTATGGAAACATGACATGTAGTACAGTGAGAAGCCAGATTTTGAAGAAATTTCCCTCCCTCCCTCCCTTGCACTAGTGAAGAGACCAGTTTTTTCCAGTTTCCTCTCCTCATTGCAGCCTCTTTGATACATGGCATGATGTCAATCACTTCTCAACATTGCCTGTGGGGAGTAGATCATAGCGACCTGCTGGGGGAAAGGGAATGCAGGGAAGATCTGCCCACCAAACTTTCAAAGGCAGTTCATAGGATTCAACCCATTATCTTCCTGTAGATGAGCATAAGAAATATACATAGACAAAATATGTGTTTTAATTCATCCCATACAATGCCTCAATAAATGCCCATCATTCTGAACAGCTCATCCTACCTATTTGTATTTAAGGCTCCATTTCTTAGAACATATAAGAACATAAGAAAAGCCACAGTGGATCAGACCAAGGCCTATCAAGTCCAGCACTCTGTTTACATAGTGACCAACCAGGTACCTCCAGGAAGTCCACAAACAAGACAACTGCAGCAGCATCCTTGCCTACCTCTCTACCCCAGTGACGAGGAGGACCAAGAGAAGTTGGATAAATTGAGGTCTCATGCAGTTGATCACATTCCCCATGTTTATAGGGCATTGTTCTCTATCCCTAGTAGATCTTCTCTGATTGCATGGCCATCTTTTGAAGTGACAAGCTGCCTTCAGTTGTCAATATTATTAGCTCATATTCTACCACTTTGCTCACCATGGCCTTTTATGCATGGCTGTTTCCCTCGTGGTCACCCCTTCAATGACTTCAGGTCTTTGTTTTGATTATGCATGCCGTTTCTGACCATCAGAGGTTGCCTCGCTCTCCCCCTGCGTTTCCCCGTGTTGTTCCCACATTGTCAAATTCGAGATAAAATAGGTCTCTGAAAACGTGGGCAAACCATGGGGAAATGCAGGGAGAGAGCAAGGCGACCTCTGACAGTCAGAAACAGCATGCATAATCCAAACAAAGACCCAAAGTCGTTAGAGGAGTGACCACGAGGGAAACAGCCATGCATAAAAGGCCCATATTGCTGGAACTGGACAACATCCAATTAAGCTGATGGGCAGAATGTTTTCAATAGCCTTGTATTTCTGTTGTAAGTCTTTTATGTCTTTAGCATTTTCATCTATCTTTTTTTCAATTCTTGAAAGGCTTGCTTGAATTCTGTCTTCAGATTTCTTGATAAATTCTTTTAGTTCTTCCATTTGTAAATCTGTCTCAGATGTTTGTCGTCAGAGGGATGACAGCAAGGGAAACAGCCATGCATAAAAGGCCCATATTGTTGGAAATGGACAGCATCCAATTGAATTGATGGGCAGTAGATTCAAGATGGACAAACAGAAAAAATTCTTTACTGAATGAGTTGTTAAAATATGGAATTCACTGCCAGAAGATGTAGTGATGGCTACAGGCACAGATGGCTTTAAAAGAAGATAAGACAGATTCATTGATTTTCTAGATTGGAAAATTCCTGGAGATTTGAGGGTGGGGTTTTGAGGAAAGGAGGTACATCAGCAGGGTATAATGCCATAGAGTCCACCTTCCAAAACATCCATTTTTGCCAGGGAGACTGATTTATCTGCACACATTTCTTCAGTGAACTGACTAGATAGGAAGTCTCTCTCTCTCTCCTCTCTCTCTCTCTCTCTCTCTCTCTCTCTCTCTCTCTCTCTCTCTCTCTCTGTGTGTGTGTGTGTGTGTGTGTGTGTGTGTGTGTGTGTCAAAGAATATGCAGGGTATATAAAAATGATGTCTTGAATACACTGGGTGAGAAGTCTATTCTTTTTGATTGTTGTTGTTGAGTTTTTTTAACGTTCTCAAAAAATAGCTATATCTTTCAGTCTCTCAAGGATTTTCAGATAAAAAGAGAGGCTTTATCTTTGTATGTCTATAAGCAAGGGAAAACTCCAGAGACTGAAACCTACAGGCAATTCAAATAAACTAAATCCGATCAAGGTAATATCAATGCCAGAATTAGAAGAAAACCCAGAGAGAATATCAATAACAACATTAAAACAGCAGGCTTCAACTGGAATCAATAGGCAGTATAAACAGAAAAAATTAAGTCACAAAGTGATAGTAGATAAAAGCGCCCCACTCATTAAAATTCTGTTTGTCTTTGTGTCTTTTTATCAACGTACCTATATATCTATGCAACTGTATCAAAGTTTATAATGTAAAAGAATGATGAAATAATCTAATTAATTTCCGGTGTCATTTCACATATTTCTTTCAAGTTAGAGCTGCAATATTAATAATGGTTTGCAGTTTAATAAAATATCTCTATGTCCTATTAACTTCTATATCAGCTTGTTATAAAGCCCCTTTTTATCAAATAGCTAAACTTCAAAAGATTTCTACTTTGATCTGAAATGAAAAAAATGAGGTTCACTCCATTTGTACTGAATAACCTCGCTATATTTTACAGAAAGACAGTTGTCTGTTACTGCCTTCTCCCTCACAAAATGCATCTTAACTCGGATAAGTGAGAAAGGAAGAACATAGAGGGAGAGATCAAGCGGTTAGGAAAGCATGATTTGTAAATCATGGGCTAGATTCCTGCTGGAATCGCTAGAAGTACCTGGGCAAATGAGAGCTTTTCTGGCTGGCAAATACATTAAGAATTTGAAGCATGATACCCACAGGGCCTGCACTGTGCTTCCTTTCGATACCCCACGGACAGCCCTCTAGCGGTTTATTTCTGCCTCCACAACAGATAGGGATGCCAGCCTCCAGGTGTGACCTGAGGAACCCATGGAATTACAGCTCATCTCCAGACTACAGAGATCAGTTCCCATGGAAAAAATGGATGCTTTGGAGGGTGGGCTCAATGGCATTGTACCCCAATGAAGTCCCTGCATTCCCCGGCTCTATCCCCAAATCTCCAGGAGTTTCCCAACCTGGATCTGGATTGGAACTTACCCTCTATTCTGCTTTCCAAGTTGTCTCCCATGTCATTTTGCCTCATGAGCTGACCAAATCTAGGGTTTCCAACAATCCTGTCAGATATATATCTTCATGCCAGGGACTGAGGCCAAGAGAATAGCAGTTTGCCTAAACCCACCTGATGAATCGATGGTAAAACCAAGATTTGAACTGGGGATTTTCTGGTGTGCAATGCAGGCTGAAGTCCTATGCATACTTACCTGTGAAGTGCCATTGAGAACAGTGATAAGACAGCTAGCAGGGTGTAGTGATTAGAGTATCCAATCAGGATCAGGGAAATCCAGGTCCAAATCTCCACTCTGCTGGGCCAGTTGCTCTATCTCAGGCTAACCTACCTGATAGGGTTGTAAGCCACCTGGGGTCCCCATGGCAGAAAAAATAGGGTACAAAGTAAATAAATAAATGGAGTCATATCGGGCTGTAAAGTCACTGTAAAGCCACTATGCCACACTGCCTCCGTCATTATAGGGCACATGTATATTCATCACTTGAGACATATGGCATCCATACTATCATTTACTACTGTAAATAAGCTGCTACCGCATAAGCTGCTACCACACCTGTGCATTTTCCTTCTGTGGATCACATCCCAGAACACTGACAACTTCTTGGGACTTGTCAGGGACTTGTTCTAGAAGGAATTTCTTCCCTCTCTGACACCTTGGTGAACACTCTGTACCAGTGGAATCTGTGGGGAGAGAAGCTTTGGCCAGGGCTTGTTTTGTATTTGCACCTTTTTTCAGGGCTCTCCCAAGTCCTGAGGGGGGAATCAGTGGAAATCAGCACCAGTACTTTTTCTCTCCCCCCCCCCAAAAAAAGCACTGCATTTGACAAGGGAGGGAGGAATGGGTCTTTGGTCAGGATTTGAGGTTCTAGAAGAGCCCCACTATTTTACATTGTTGTCAGTCACTGTTCAGATCAGGTAAAATAAATACAATTTTTGCACATTTTGGACAGCATGGTTTTTTTCTTCCTGGAACTGCCAATGTTAGAATCATAGAATCGTAGAGTTGGAAGGGACCACCAGGGCCATCAAGTCCAACCCCCTGCACAATGCAGGAAATTCACAACTACCTTCCCCCTCCACACCCCTAGTGACCAGAAGATGGCCAAGATGCCCTCCCTCTCATCATCTGCCTAAGGACACAGAATCAGCATTGCTGACAGATGGCCATCTAACCTCTTCTTAAAAACCTCCAGGGAAGGAGAGTTTACCACCTCCCGAGGAACCCTGTTCCACTGATGAATTGCTCTGTTAGAAAATTCTTCCTAATGTCTAGACGGAAACTCTTTTGATTTAATTTCAACCCTTTGCTTCTGGTCCGACCTTCTGGAGCAACAGAAAACAACTCGGCACCCTCCTCTATATGACAGCCCTTCAAGTACTTGAAGCCCTTCAAGTACTTGAAGCCCTTCAAGTATCATATCCCCTCTCAGTCTTCTCCTCTTCAGGCTAAACATACCCATCTCCTTCAACCTTTCCTCATAGGACTTGGTTGCCAGATCCCTCACCATCTTTGTTGCCCTTCTCTGGACCCGTTCCAGCTTGTCTACATCTTTCTGAAATTGTGGTGCCCAAAACTAAACACAGTACTCTAGTTGAGGTCTAACCAGAGCAGAGTAAAGCGATACCATCACTTCGCATGATCTGGACACGATATTTCTGTTGATGCAGCCCAAGACTGCATTTGCCTTTGTGTTTGGTTGCATGGTAGGAAAACAAAAAAGCTCTGGAACTCCCTCATGTCACCTCAAAATACGATACTTCCCATACTTTATATGGGACCATTTCCTCCTATGTTGCCCAGCCCACCAGATAAGATGCTCTCCCAAAGTCCTGCTCTCTGCACACCTGCCTGCAAAGATGAAGCAGGTATTGAGCAAAGATGGGGCTTTTTGTCAGGCTGCTATCTCGGTTTCAGTATTGTTTCTGTGTCTGTACTGTACTGTCTAGCCTCAAGGTCGACCACACATACCAAGGCCTGGGAATGCTGCTCCTGGGAAAGTGTACTCTGTTTATGTGTGCTGATACTGTATAATCTCCCGCCATTTACTGCCTTATATTATCGTTCAGCTAGTGAGACTCTCATAGCTGCCATAGTCCCCTGTATGCACTGTATTGCCTTTTTGACCAGTAAAAGCCATCTGCTTGGACTCTATATGACTCTGTGGTGATTTCTGGTTCGAAGGGTCAGGAGCTTACATTATGGCAGCTATCACTCACCTTCTTCATTGTACTACTTGTCAGGCTGGAGCCCAGGGGGGTTCGCCTGCCACTTGGATGGGAGCTGCGAGGCTCTCCGAGTGACCTACTACCCTGGATTCCTCTCGGAAGGATCCCACCCTGTTACAGGACATAGTCGCTGAACTCTTCAGGACTACCCTAGAGGTTTGCCGCTTGAGGGAACTGGTACAGGAACAGTGGCAATCTCTAAAAGGGATTCTCTGGATGTTAACGTCGGAGGATACTGATACTCGTTTAGATCTTCAAGACTTGGATCAATTACTGGACGATGCCCGGTTGGCAACTGAGGATTTACAAGTACTAACTGGACTTTTGGATAATCTTATTTCTCGAGAGACTCTTTCCTCTAGTTCTGCCATGGCAGGAGCCCCGCCAGAGGGTTTTTCCCTAATACCGGATGCGGCCAGCTGTCAGGCTGAAGCCAAGCGGGTCGCTATTCGCACCGCTCTTCTCCTTGTGGAATGTACAAAGGACACCCCGGTAACCACCTTGGCTCAAGCTTTGACCTCGACTTTTGGAGCCGATGCACCCGCACTGGCGGTTCGAATACAACCCTTGCTGGGCGGGGAACCCGACCCCATACTCTCACTCCTGGAAACAGAACTTTTACCGCGCATTACGGCGGAGGCTGCCCTAAGACTTGAGAACGCCAAAGTTCTTGCGGATAAGGAAGCCGCCGAAGCGGTTAAGGTAGCAAGAGAGAGAGAAAAGGCTGAAGCAGCCAAGGTGGCAACAGCAAGGGTTAGGGATCGGGCGAAAATGGATACGCGTCCCAAGGACACTGTACAAGGGCTATCAGGTCTGTCATTTTCCCCGGCGTTTGTCCCGTCGCGCGCGACCCAACGCGCACGCCGTCTGGCTGACCGACGTCGAGACTCAGGAGAGTCTGAAGACGAGGATCTATATGGAGACAGCTCTCAATGGGCCACGAGCTTCCGGACCAGTAAACCTCATCTTACTGGTGGCCCAAGTGAGGAGGTTCACCTCTTACGAGCCCAGAACCGGGAGCTCTCCAACCGTGTCGATCAACTCCAAGAGCTAATGGAACGTATGCTTCAGGATAACAGGCAATTACAACAAACCCTGATAGCCCAGGCACAGCCCGTTCCGATACCGGGTCAGGGGGTGCCCATCCAGCCACCCCAGCCACCCGCTAATGTGCCTGCTCCACCCCTGCCTCCCGGAGCTCCCGTTGTTCCTCCTCCCGGACCACCCGTGCATCCGGGACAGCCTGCGCCCGGCCCCTGGAAGCAACTCAAATTGAAGACTACGTACGACGGATCTCTCGAGACTCTGCCTTGTTTCTTGCATCAAGTGGACAGTTATATGTGAGAACAAGGACAGCTTTTCCCCACGGAGGATAGCCGGGTGCGTTATGTTGCTTCCCTTCTGACAGGTAAAGCAGCTGACTGGATGGTCCTCCAGTTCAACACCCGCTCTCGTGCTATCCGTTCCCTCAACAACTTCATGACTGCTCTGAGAAGGAGGTTTGAGGACCCCTTCCTGGGGGAAAGAGCCAAAGCGGAACTCTTACAACTAAAACAAGGCTCTGCTACAGTTCGAGAATTTGCCGATGAATTTCAACGGCTAGCAAGTAAAATTGTAGGTTGGCCCGAAACTACCCTAATTCACCATTTCAGGGAAGCCTTGCACCCTGACGTTCTGAACTGGTCATATATGCGGGGTGATCCCGATACCCTTGAAGACTGGATTCTATTGGCCGAGGAAGTGGAAAGCCGCCGACGCTTTATTTCTCTAGTCCGTCAAAAGCACAAGGAAAAAGGCACCCAAAAGCCCCAATCCAAGGCACCACCGCCCGTCCCACGAAATCCTCCACGTCCACCCCAGGAACGTGAAGCCCGATTTCAGAGAGGTGCCTGTCTCAATTGCGGAGAAATGGGCCACTTTGCAGCTGTTTGCCCACACCGTCATGGATTATTTCGTCCCAGTACGATAACCCGAGCCAGAGGTCGTCCACCACGCAGAGGCACCGCGGCCACCCGCAGCGCAGCTCCGGGAAGACCCACACCCTCTGCACTCCATGCTGGAGACCCAGCCTCCCTGCCTACTACAAACGACCCCGCCGGGTCTCGGATTACAAGTGCCCCATTGGGGGACAACTTTCCCTCTTCGGATGAGGAAAATCCATGGAATTCTCCAGCCTTAAACCTGGAATCTCCCCTCGACTTGTCAAAAAACGGCTCCGGTCTGTGGTGAATGGAGCGTCTCCACAGACCTCTCCAGATCCTCCTGTTAAACCAAATGCTCCTACCAAAATCAAAGAAGTGGACTCCACCGTCTACGTGGATGCAGTTTTACAACACCTTAACGGTGGCCCCCAACTACCCGTCAAAGCACTTATCGACTCCGGTTGCTGTCGCACTCTCATAAGCGAAGCCACTTTTGCTGCACTCAGAGCCGAATCTGAGGCTTTACCCGCCCCTGTCCAATTTGCCCAAATGGACGGGAGCCAGTTCCAGGGGGGTCCAGTTGATCACCGCACCATAGGGGTGGCAATGGGAATTGGCTCCCACTGGGAACAAATAGACTTCACTATAGCCCCTATCCGTTTTGAAGTGGTCTTGGGTATTAACTGGATTAAAGGACACAGTCCCAGTATTAACTGGGAAACAAACACTATCTCCTTCGCTAGTCCCATGTGCGACCAACACCGGCAAAACTTTGCGCTGTTATATCCGCCCGTCCCAGCTTTAACCTCCGAGGTCCCAGCACCTCCAATCCTACCTAACGTCTATCAGGACTTTGCGGATGTTTTCGACCTTAAAGAATGTGATGCCTTGCCCCCCCACCGGGTCTCGGACTGTGCAATTGAGGTGGTCAAGGACTGCACATTAACCAAAAGCAAGATTTACCCCATGAGCACCTCCGAGCGTACTGTCCTCCGAGACTTCCTAGACAAAAATCTCGCCAGAGGGTTCATTCGTCCATCGAATGCCCCGAACTCGGCCCCTGCGTTTTTCGTCCGAAAGAAGGAGGGCGACCTTCGTCTGTGCATTGACTTCAGGAAACTCAATGCGGTTACCCAAACCAACGCCTATCCTATCCCATTAATTTCTGATATTTTGGGACAATTACAGGAGGGCCGGGTATTCTCCAAGTTAGACTTGGTGGAAGCTTACTACCGAGTCCGCATCCGAGAAGGAGATGAACACCTCACTGCCTTCTCTAGCTGTTTTGGAATGTATGAATTCCTCGTAATGCCGTTCGGATTAAAAGGGGCCCCGGGGGTCTTCATGCAACTTATCAACGAAATCCTTCATGACTTACTGTATCGCGGGGTAGTGGTTTATTTGGACGACATTCTTATTTATTCAAAAACCATAGAAGAGCATGTAATTCTGGTCCGAGAAGTTCTGCAGCGCCTGCGCAATCACCAACTCTTCGCAAAACTGGCTAAATGCGAGTTCCATCAAAACCAGCTCACATTTTTAGGATACATTATCTCCCACCAAGGTCTTCGCATGGACCCTGTCAAAGTCCAAGCCGTTCTCGATTGGACTCCCCCCACCAACCGCAAGCAAGTACAACAGTTTCTGGGGTTTGCGAACTTTTATCGAGGGTTCATCCCTAACTTCGCCCAAGTGGCTCTACCCATCACTGATCTCCTAAAAACCAAAGGAAAAGCAAGCGCGTCTACCTTACCCTCTGCAAAAATCCTGTGGACTGATCAATGTCAAGCCGCGTTTGTGGCACTCAAATGTCTCTTCACATCCGAACCCGTACTACAGCACCCAGACCCAAACCAAATGTTTATTGTGCAAGTCGATGCCTCCGATGTAGCTATGGGAGGGGCCCTCCTCCAGAAAGGTCCGGATGGTCTCCTTCACCCTTGCGCTTACTTTTCAAGAAAATTTGCGCACGCACAATTGAACTGGCCCATTTGGGAGAAAGAGGCAGCGGCCGTTCACCATGCACTGACTCTATGGAGACAATTCTTGGAGGGTTCCAAAATCCCCTTCGAGGTTTGGACCGATCACAAAAATCTAGCTGCCCTCACAGGGTCCCATAAACTGTCAGCGAAACAACAACGTTGGGCGGAATTCTTCGCTCAGTTTCGTTTCGTCCTAAAGCATGTTCCTGGAAAACAAAACGTTCTCGCAGATGCCCTCTCCCGCTTGCCGCAGTACCCGGTAAAACTCGAGAGACCAACCGACTCTCTGTTCACCCCTACGCAAAGAGGAGCCCTGCCTGTACTAGCCGTGCAAACTCGATCTCAGCAACAACACCCCAGACCCAGCTCTCCAACTCCTCCAACCCAATCGACTACCCAACCGCCTCCGCAACAACAACGAACCGGCGATTCCACCCCTCCAACCCCACCGGCTGCCCTGCCGCCTGCAATCTCCGCACCACCGCACGTAAGCACTACCCCCATTGCAAGTCCTAAAACCACTGTAGCGGGGGGGGGGTACTCGCCAAGGTTCCCATCTCCGAATCCTTTTTAAATACCCTTCGGGACCACTGCCTTTCAGAACGCTCTAATCACACCCTACCCCCTGGAGTAATAGAACAGGGGGGCTCTTGGTACAAGGACTCAAAATTATATGTACCCAAAGCACTCCGAAAAGACGTTTTACACTTAGCTCATGGAGCAAAAACAGCTGGACACTTTGGATTTCTAAAGACTCTCCACTTGTTGCGCAGACAGTTTTGGTGGGGGGGAATGCGTTCCGATGTTGACTCTTTTATTCGCAGCTGTCCTGTTTGCGCCACAGTGAAACGATCACAGGGTAAACCCCCGGGGTTACTGCAACCCCTGGAAACACCCAACAAACCCTGGGAAGTGATTGCTATGGACTTTATGACTGATCTCCCTCTCAGCGGGGGAAAAACTGTATTATGGGTTGTTACTGATTTGTTTTCCAAGCAAATCCATTTAGTTCCATGCGCAGGGATCCCCTCTGCTCAGAAACTGGCCCGCCTCTTCGTATCACATATCTTCAAATTACATTCGTTTCCGCGCAAAATAATCTGTGACCGCGGCAGTGGCTTTGTTTCCAAGTTTTGGAAAGCATTTCTCAAGTTGGTGGGGGTAGAACAAGGATTGTCTACTGCATACCATCCCCAAACCGATCGACAAACTGAACGTGTCAATGCTGTACTTGAATGTTATTTACGCTGTTATGTTAACTACCACCAAGATAACTGGGTAGAACTATTACCTTTTGCTGAATATGCCTACAATAATGCTATGCATCAATCTACAGGTTTTAGCCCGTTCTATGCAGTGTATGGACAGGATTTCGGTCCTGTTACTCCCAGAAATGATGTGGAGGGGGAGGGAGATCCTGACGTTGCTTCCTGGGCACACACCCTCCGTACCACCTGGCCTTGGCTCGTTAGCAATCTCGACCGAGCCAAGCGCAAATACAAAGCACAAGCTGATAAACATCGTTCCCCCGGGGGCGAGCTGCGAGTGGGTAAATTGGTCTATCTTTCCACCAAAAATCTGCGTTCCACCCGTCTGTGCCTTAAGCTCAATGCTAAATTCATTGGCCCATTCCCCATCACACGAGTCATAAATCCTGTCACAGTGGAACTAGCTCTCCCCAAAACCCTGAGGCGTGTACATCCCGTTTTCCACATTAGCCTCCTGAAGCCCCATATTGCCTCTCCGCAATGGCATCCCGATCCGCCTCCCGAACAGCCCATTATGGTGGGGGGGGGAGGAGCACTTCGAGGTCTCCAAAATCCTTGACTCTCGTGTTCACCATGGAAACCTACAGTATTTAGTCCGTTGGAAACACTTCCCCCCTGCCTACGACGAATGGGTTCGCGCACGAGATGTCTCCGCCCCCAAACTCGTCGATACCTTTCACGCTGCCTACCCGGAAAGACCATCCCCCTTACAGACTGGGAGGGGGCCTTAAGGGGAGCAGGATGTCAGGCTGCTATCTCGGTTTCAGTATTGTTTCTGTGTCTGTACTGTACTGTCTAGCCTCAAGGTCGACCACACATACCAAGGCCTGGGAATGCTGCTCCTGGGAAAGTGTACTCTGTTTATGCGTGCTGATGCTGTGTAATCTCCCGCCATTTACTGCCTTATATTATCGTTCAGCTAGTGAGACTCTCATAGCTGCCATAGTCCCCTGTATGCACTGTATTGCCTTTTTGACCAGTAAAAGCCATCTGCTTGGACTCTATATGACTCTGTGGTGATTTCTGGTTCGAAGGGTCAGGAGCTTACTTTTGGTAGCACTTTACTTTTGGAATGCCCTTCCTCCATGAGGCTCACCTGGTACCTGCCTGACTTTCTTTTAGGTGCCAGGATAAACCATTCCTTTTAACTTTGTAACCAATCTCTTTTAGCTGTTGTACGGTCTGATTCAGGCCTGAGAATTGTTTTAGATACATCAGTAGAAAAGAGCAAGTGTCCAGTAGCAACTTAAAGACTAACAAAATGTCTGGCAGGATATGAGCTCTCGTGAACCACAGCTCACTTCTTCAGATACAGTTAGAATGTGAGTCCATCTGTCCTTAAGTAGAGAAGAGTGAATTCAGACACCCAGCAGCAATAGCATGTAAATGTCAATAGCAGGTAAATGACAATAGCAGGCGTGATTGGATTGGGTGTGATATGCAGAGGGGTAGTAGGCATGGAGAAATCAGCATTGGTAATGAGACAGGGATCCTAGGTCTCTATTCAATCCAGGAGAATGCATTGTCTTGAGTTTCACTATTAGTTGTAATTCAGCAGCTTAAGACTACTGGCTCTTGCTCTTTTCTACTGCTACAGGCAGACTAACATGACTACCCATCTTGAACTTTTTACATACATCAGTTTAGGATGGCTGCCAAGCCCCCAGGGGGAGTGGGGGATCCCCCGTCCACAACTCCTGTTCCCCGCTGCTGTTCCAAGTGGTGGCACGATAATTTTGTTTTTTAAATGGCAGTGTTGCATGTGGCACTGCTAGTAAAAGTGCAAAAGTAACATAACGTAGCTCTAGCAATCACCAGTAACTCTGTGGTTACCATACAATTTCTGATGATTCCTAGTGCTACCCTATGTCATTTCTGGCTTTTTAGGGGAAGTAAGGTCATCATGCCCATGATGTCGCACGCCCCCCCCCCATGTTCCCACCCCCACTCCTAGTTTAAGCTTCTCTCTGTGTGTTTTATACTGTTTAAATGGCTTTGCCTTGTTTTGAGTAGCTATGTTTTAATTGTTTTGTTTTGATTTTAGTGGCTGGGTTTTAATGGTCTTGTTTTATTGTTGCAGTTGTAAGACTCCTCCAGCAGGTCTCTGGAGAGGCAGCAGACACATTTGCTAAATAAATAACATTCACCTGCCAGTTATCAAGGGTGGCTTCACACATGCATGTTCATAGTTTAATGAATTATGTATCACATTTCTGGCACCCCAGGGTGAACAATCAGATTGCCTCACAGGGAGCAGTTTTTGAGGGCACCAGTTTGCATACTCGGTTGCCCCAAGGGTAAAAAAACAATCAAGCAACATACATGAATGTGTGAATCGGGCCTTAGAGGTATTTACTGACTGCCTGGACTTGCAAATTATACTAGCATTACAGGGAACGCATTTCCATGTCAGCTTTTAGTTTTACAAACAGCATGCAGGAACTCTGTGTGGGTTTCCTGTGATACTGAATGGCTTCATATCAAGATAAATTAAGGCAAGATGAGGGGAGGTCATATTTATTTTTCAATTTTCTCCGCGGCAATTTGATTTCTTCTAATTAGGACATATGGCCATCCCTGCAAATGAGCCTTAGGCTATGTTGCAATGACCTCTTTGGTTAAGCTGTCTCCCTGAGATGTCTTCTCCCAACCTGATACTGCTTGGTGAGATGAAAAGAAAAGATATAGCAGCGTTCCTGGGGTTAATCAGAAGAAAGGGGGGGATGGCTGGAAACTCCTGTTTTCTTCTCACAGTTAATTGTTTTCACAGCCCTTCAGAACTGTGAAAAGGATCATATCTATTTACAGTTTCAGAGACTCATTAGCTTCTCTTGCCAGGTTTACACCAGTGTAATCCCTTCATTGCCTCCAATGGTGTCAGCCTTGATTTACATCAGTTTCATTAGAAATGGAACTGGATTAATTACGTTTAAAAAACACTTGCAAACTGTGCCATGCAGCCAATGAAAACTTTCAAAATCCAGAGTGACTGCAGGTTTATGTTTAAGGACTAACAAATAAATATGGTAACAAATAAATTTTTATGAGTGTTATTTTCTGCAGTTATTTTTCAAAGAAATGAATGGAAAGCATATGCTGCTAATGTTAAAACATTTCCCTTGTTCTCTGTTGCGATTTAAAGAACTCAGAATTTTCATTGGGATTTCAGTTTTGTTGGTACCATTTGGTACCAAAGCAACAGCTCGAGCTGGAAGACTCTTCCTTCAGTTTAGGAAGCCGAGTTCTCTGATCCACTAAATTCTAATTGTCAATTTGACATTTCAGGTCTGAACTAGACATTAATCTGAACAAAGCCACGTTCAAAAACAGCACCCCATGTCTCATTCCTCCTCCTCTCCCTGAAAACATGTAGTAACATCATGCCATGAGATCATGTCTTCTGATGCCTGTACTCTACATTATTGGCTGTTATGTAGAGCGGTGGGGAAATACACAGCATGATTATATCATGTCAGGATTTCATTATATTACACTGTGTGTGGGGAGGGAGTAAAGAATAACTGGACATGGAACTCTGACCACAGCCCCACATTTTAGTCAATGTCTAATTCTACTCACATTGTATTATTCTGGATCTCTTTTGAGTGAGTTTCTGTTATATAGCTTTTGGCACAAATGGCTTGCAGCTATTTATCTGGTGAAGTCATAGCAACTGGCTGGGATTGGTACTCATTATTGAAAGGTATTTGATTTACATTACATTGCCAGATGTTGCAAGATGTTCTTTTCTGCTTCTTAGCTATTTCTTCACTAAAAACAAATAAACTAGTCATTAGCACACTTCAGGAATCAATAGAATTCCCTGTGTCCAACAACTATTTAGCAATTTGTGAGTATTGAGTGCTTGTCTATACAGTCCAAGGGTTGTGATCAATATGTTTATTTAATTCTTTGCAAGATCACCTAACCAAGAATAGTCATGAAAAGCATGCCATAGATGGGTTTTCTGCTGCAATAGATTACACCTGACCTGTAATGTTCATCTTCTCACTTATTATTTTAGTCAATATTTTCTAATTCCTCTTTCCTTTATTACTGTTATGAATTGTCTGTTGTTCACCTGGATTCAATATCAGATTCCTTCTGTTATACAGATATTTTTTTTGGGGGGGGGGGAATCCTGATAATATATGACATCACCTAGTTGATGTTAATCTGGTCTGGCACAGTGGTTAGAATATTGGTCTAGGGTCTGGGAGACCCAGGTTCAACTTCCCCTTGTCCGTGAAGCTCACCGGCTTACCTTCAGCCAGTCACTTTTTCTCTGAGGGCCTAACCATATATTAGGTTATTCTCGTATCCTCCTGTGATCAAACACACACTGAGTAAGGCAGTTAGCGATAGGAAGTTTCGGAGGTCCTTAATTCATAGGGGCACCATAAGGTGGAAGTGACTTTACAGCACATAACACACAAGAAGTGGGACCTTTACTCTGGTGGCCCCTGTTTCCTAGAATTCCTTCCTATGGAAAGGTTGGTGCTCCTCTTTGTTGATATGTAAGCATGTTTTGATTTAGCAAGATAATTATTGGGAGTAAAATATAGTTTATTGCGCTGTGTTTGTGTGCCCGCAATACCTTAGGCAGGCTGATGTCATGGCACAGTTGAATTTTAACCAAAAGGGTTGCCAGCTCCAGGCTGGGAAATACCTGCAGATTTTGGGGGTGGAGCCTGAGGAGGGTGGGGTTTGGGGAGGGGAGGTACTTCAATGCCATAGAGTCCAATTGCCAAGGTGGCCATTTTCTCCAGGGGAACTGATCTCTGTTGCTTGGAGATCAGCTGTAATAGCAGGAGACCTCCTGCCACCACCTGGAGGTTGGCAACCCTAGGGCAATGTCAGAATGGCATGTTCCATTCCCAATTTGGTGTTCAATGTTTCATATTTTAGCCATTATCCTGAACTATTCTGAGGGCTTTCTGAGGTCTCATTGACTTTCACAGGAGAGATTTAAGGAGGTACTGAACTCTCTGGTTGAAATCAACGGGATTTAAGAATGCTTCACTTTGGCTGGATCATGCCCCTCATGAATAAACAAAATGAAGTGTAGGGTGGTGGTAAGAGCAGGCTGACCTAGCAGCAAGAACCACCATTCTCCAGTGGGTTGGGAAATAAAAGCAGGGTTGGGGCTTTTTTAAACAGATTTTTAAAAATCTGTTTATTTTGTTGTTATGTTAAGTCACAAAACTGTAATGAGTGAGTCGCCTCCCATCACTACACCTGCTTGTACAGTTTAAATGAGAACAACCCCCCCCCCCCCCGCAAATCCGACTTCACAATGCCTTTCAGTGTTGGAGGCCCCGCTTTAAAGGGCTCCATTGTTTGGGGGGGGATTAGCCCCTTGCTTTTACTGGCTTCAAAGCAAGGAGAAGCTTCACTCACTTTTGCTATTGATCCCCGTTGATCAGATTAACTGTGTTTTGGGTTCTTATTGAAAAGCAGAGACAAACAGAAAACATTTCTGAAATGCCAGCATGCTGAGGTTTAGGAGTCTCTTCTACCTATTACAAACATCTACCAAGAAGTCAAAACAAATCAAAAATAAATTGCAGTAAATTCCATTAATTAAATGCTAACATTTCCAGCTAATTATCTCAATTACAAAATGTTCTTTTCGACCCTGTAATTATGGTTTCGTTTGCGCTGTTAACGAGGTAGCTTCTGTTTAGTCTCACGTACATTTCTAGAAAGGATGGGATTCCTGCTAGAGCCCAGAGGGCTCTGCAGAGGAGAATGCCGGATCAACGTGCTGCTGAAGGGAAACTACTTAGCTTTAAGCTGCTTTACAGTGCAATCTTGAAGAGAGTTATGCCCTTCGTAGTCCATTGAAGTCAATGGGTCTCATTGGGACTTGACTTCAAGGGACTTGGAAGGGCATAATAACTCTGTGTAGAGTTTCTTTGAGTTCACCAAGGAATGCCAGACAGAATCCGAGAGGGACCAGGAGGACTGCAATCAGGTTTGACAGGGCCCATTCAAAGACATGTGAGGCCTAGCAGAAAAGGCTTAGCTGTTCATTTCATGCCAAGGTGTAAACCTTCCCCTTCCTCACTTATGCAGCTCAAAGTCACAGGCTCCTCTCATCTTTCCTTGTGAGACCTCTCTCTGTTTGCCTTTTCAGCCTCTCTAACTGGTGGGGTTCCCAATTCTGGCTTGGGGGATTCCTGGGGATTGGGGGGAACGTTTGGAGGGCCTTCAGTTTCTACCAAATTCCATAGTATACCATACAGTCCATCCTCTAAACCTGCTACTTCCAACAGGGGAACGGATCTCTGAAGTCTGGAGCTCTAACTCCAGGAGAACTCCAGGTCCCACCTGTGCATGAAACTGACTTATCCCTCTTCTCCTTTGCCTTCTCATGTGGGGCATGAGGAAGGAATCACTAGTTTATATAACCAATTACATCAAATTATTTAAACTAATTATTTAAACTGCCCTCTACTAGAAGTGAAGAAGGCAGAATTCCATCAACAAACAACAATATAATGTTGTATAAAACCAATATTAAAACCAAATCAGCACAAAATAACAAATAAATCCACAGACAAAACAGGAAAACTCCAACTTAAACAACACAGTCTAACAGTCATGTGAATTTCCTGGGTCATTTCCTCATTCCAGAAGTCAACCAAGGCATTAACAGGATCGCCAACCCTATCAGCAGGAAAATCCCCTAATGCAATCAGATCCATCAGGCTACAGGGGTGGATCATTGTAATTGATCCCCCACCCTGCAGAGTCTTGGTAGCTCTGTAAATCCAGCTCTGTAAATCCAAACCCTAGCAATTAGTGATCTGTCCATGGTGAGGAGATCCTCTTCAGCTCCCCACCACCACCAGATCACCTTCTTCCTGCCTAGAGCAAAACACCAGATTGAGAGTGTGACCTGAACAATGTGGGGGGCCTGTTATTACCTGAGACAGGCCCATGGTTATCATGGGGACCATGAAACCCTGAGCAGCTCCTAACAAGGTAGCCTCCGCATGGATGTTAGTCCCCCAAGAGAACCAGCCTAGGAGTCCTCAACACCACATCCAAGACCACCTTCACAAGCTCAGGCATGGAGACAGCTGGGCAGTGGGGTGGGTAGTATACCAACAGAATCCCAATCCTGTCTCTCACTCCCACTACTAGATACACCCTCAAACCCAGCAGAGTCCTGGGCAGGGCATTGAGCCAAGGAGATAGACTCCCAATAGACTACAGTGGCACCACCTCCCCACCCTCTAGGCCTGTGCTGATATATCACTGAGTATCCCGAGGGGACACAGTTGGGAGAAGTTAACCCCTCCCCCCCTCCTCCAGCCAGGTCTCCATGATACATGTCAGGTCAGTTCTCTCATCTAGAATTAAATCCTGGATGGCTGCCATTTTACCTGTAACTGGTTTGATGTTTGAAAGCAAGATAGTATACCATTATTTAAATTTAAATTCTACCTGTAAAATTGAAAGTGCATTGGCAAAAGGAGTTATATTCTAAACACCAAAGAGAATGAGCATTGTAAATTATTACATTTATTTGATTTAAAACATGCCTAAGCCACCTTTCCACACAATTCAGGGTTCACAAGGTAGCAAACATTATGGATCTTCCTGGTTAGGAAGTGGATCTGTCTCGCTTCAGTGAAGTGCAGGCTGAGGAGACAGAGGTAGAGGGCGAAGATTTCACGGGAGTCCTTGATGGCAGTGAGGCTAGTGTTGACTCAGACAAGCAAATCACTGAGTGCTTGGGAGAACCAGAGGGGGTCATGGAGGAGGTTCGGAGCAACCCTAGTGTGAGACCATTTTACACAAAAAGGCCTTGGATCAAGAAGTGAAATTTTCTGAGCAGGTTGTCTGGAAGCAGGGCAGACAAGTGTCCTGGGAAACAGAACACTTGTGGTTCTTGAGAAGTACAGGAAAAGACTCATGAAGCTGGCACATGGCATTCCATGGGCAGGGCAGCTGGGAATCAGTAAGACTAGGCAGAGGCTTTTAAAAAAAATTCTTACTAGCCCAATTTAGCACAGAGTCTGTGAGAGGCTGTTGTAAGTCTTGTGTGACTTGCCAGAGAGTGGGTGAGAGTGGATGTAAGATGAGGGCCCCTTGGCAGTCTCTTTCTATCATGGAGAGATATTTCAGTGGGTAGGCATTGATAGAGTTGGACCTTTGGCACTCCACAAAAAATGACTGGTGGACTACCATTTGCCCGGAAGGATCACCAGTTGTGTAGGCCTGTCATGCAAGTACACCTGTGAAAACAATATGTTGAAATACAGCATTTTCCTTTCAGGACAAATCCACCCCCAATTTTGTTTAAAAAATGTCTCTGTAACAGGAAACCCGTGAATCTTTCCAGCAAACTCCACCTGGACTGTATTCTAACAAAATGTTTTCCTAACCCTCCGAGGGGATTCATCTGTGGACAAAACACATTGCCCAGCATCTTAGATGGTGCACACGCTCATCTCCAACCACACATTTCCTCTCTTCTGTCTAACAAATTACCAAATCACCCCATAAGGCAAAACATTAACTTTTTCATTTGAAAGGGCTCATTTGGTTTCAACTACAATTGCTGTCATTTGGCGGAAGAGCCCAGCTGCATGGGGAAGTAATTAAGATCCGGACAAGCTGCTCTGCATTTCACAGAGGGATGATGCCACAAACGAAAGGAAATGGGTGTGTGCCACTCAACATGACTGCTGGCTGAGGGCACAGAAAGCAGGCAGAGGGTAAATGGGAAAGGAACAGTGGAAGTAAAACACCAGGTCGGTTTGGAGAAGACTCCAGGATTTAACTAAGTGGAGCCAAACCAGCTACACCACCACCCTTTTGATTAAAAGAGACAGCATAAGAGGTGTGTGATTTGGTATAACACACATGATTTCCCAAGAGGAATCCTGGCAACCGCAATTTGGTGAGGGTATGGAGAATTCTCTGTTGGAGATGGCAAGGGCTCCTCACACAACATAGGTTTCCGGGGAGCAACTGTTAAGCCAATATAAGGAGAACTGCCAACAACCTGGAGAAAAAAAACATGTCCTGCGTCCTTAATAGAGGCTTACTGGGATGCAATTTTAACAGCACTACTTTTCGTGCTCGTCGTGTCTGTTCATCCCAGTTCTTCGGAATACCCCCTCCACGTGGTCTGCCTGCCTATACATATTATCTAACAACTCCTCGTCTGTAGAGCTTTTTGCTTGGCTAGATTGAATGCTAACCCTTCTATGGTAATGCAGGGCAGAATTCTGAATATACCATACTCAGACAGGATCTGCCCTTGCTCTTCTGGCTCTATTGACTCATTAGCCCATGCCCTTTTGGAATGCCGCTTTTACAAGGAACTTCGATCGCACTATATTTCCCCCCTTTTAATATACAAATCCAATGTCTCTGTGACTGACATAATGCCTTTTTTACTAAGTGATAGGGACCCCAAGGCTACATTGTCAGTGGCAAGATTTGTTTCAGTCCTTATATCCCTCCAACACTAGATATATGCTGCTCAAGATCAATTGATCAAGGAGCTTCTAAGGGATAAAAGGAAAAAAGATGCAATTTACCAGGTGAGGTTCTTGATCTCCAATGCCATGGAAAGTATCACCTGCCCATTTCCACACATTAAGCCTCTGTTAAAGGGACAGGACTTTTTTTTTTCTCTTTCCAGGTTGTTGGCAACCTGAAAGTTAAGTCCCTAGTATAGATATACCTGGGGAAAAACACAGCATGGAGCAATTCAACATCTCAACAGAAGAGTGCACACTGACAGCTGAAGCATTAAAGTTGGTGAGCATAAATATTCGCTTGAAATCCCATATGTTTGGGTGTAGGGTGACTGCTTAAGTTGGTGGCATATAACAAAACCTTCTGCTATGTAGTGCCTCAAAAATAAAAAGGGTAAGGCATATAATTCCTTAGGAAGGGCACAGACCCCATAGCATACCTGTCATTTCTCCCAGCCATGCCTAATAGAATGTCTGAGGGAGAAGTTATTCCTCCCACTCTCAGAGCTCTGTTCCTGATCCAAATCTCCATTCTACCCCAGTGTTGCTTTTTTAATGTTTACGGAAAACATCTGGAGATTTGATCCCAGGTGACAGGTCGTCTAGCACTATCTGAAGCCAATGTTGTTTTTAAAGACCCAGCAACTGTGATCAAGAAAGCTTTGCAGCACTCATTTATTTACTTGGTTTAATGTGGAACCTGCCCCTTCCTAAAGGATTGGGATAGGCGGGTGGAGAGCAACACCCAGCCAACGGCAGAAAATGTCCTGGTATTGACTGGCATTGCCCCACCTCTTTGACTTCTGCCTGAAACCTCAAAGTCCAGCCCCAAAAGGTAGAACTTCCACTCGCACTCTGACAAGTCTGTAATGGGAGGCCATTTAAAATAAGCAGCCATTAAAATAAGTGAAAAACAAGAACGAAATCAGTAATGGACATGGTGCAAACTGTTGAGCTAACTTGAAGTCTTCATTAGGCAGGGTACTGGTGGGGATAGAAAGCCCCGTCAAGTCACAGCTGACTTATAGAGACCCAGTTGAGTTTTCAAGGCAAAAGGCGCTTAGAGGTGGTTTGCCATTGCCTGCCTCCACCTGGGCTGAGGTAGTTCGGGGAGAACTGACTGGCCCAAGGTCGTATGGAGGAGTGGGGGATCGAACCCAGTTCTCCAGATTAGACTCCACTGCTCTTATCCACCGCACCACACTGGCTCTCAGGCAGGGTACTACAAGATTTCAAAAGACAGGCCATTTACTTTGTATCGCTGAGGTAAATGGAGCAGAGGTTAGAGATTGGTCATCTTTTGTTTTTCATTTCCATGGCCTTTTAAAGTAGTAGTGGAGGAAGTCTCAATCATGCCTCACGAGAACATTGTGTAAAGCACAGTGCAATCCAAGAGAACCCAACCAAGTTGAAATAGTTGGCTTCAAGCCAGCTGTTTCAAATGGAAGCCTCTGAAGAGAAGAGGCACCTGAACACGCTCATCTGGAAATAATTTTTTATCAACTGAAGTCCACCTTCAGTCTGGCGTCACTAGACTATGTACTAGTCTGACAGAGGCCCAAATGATTCCAGCTAAACTCATCTTCCTGGGTGAGCACCACCACACACATGCTGAGGAATTGCTGTAAGACACTCATCCTTTCCTCCTGGGTTTGCCATGTACACGTGGGCACCACAGAAGTGCTCTCACAATCACCCAGAACAATTGTTTCCCAAACCAAAAACCTTCTCTCCAAACCAGGTTTCAGTTGGGGCACAGTGTTGGTGAAGGCGCTGTTCTTATGCCTCTGTCTTGTTTTAATGCTGTGGTTTTTATATCTTGTTTTTATTCTGTGCCTTTTACGGGTTTTTTTTTTTAAATACTGTGGCTTTTTATGGCTTGTTTCCCTGGTTTGGCTTGTTATGGTTTGTTTTCATGCTGCAGCATTTAATGGTTTCTTTTCATGATGAGATTTTTATGCCTTGTTTGCATGCTGTAGCTTTTTATGGTTTGTTTTCTTGCTGTAGAGCTTTTGGGCTTGTTTTTATGCTGCCATTTCATTATTTTATTATGCAATTTTTCTGTGTTAGCTGCCTCAAGCAGGTCTCTGGAGAGGGAGCATATACATTTTCTAAAGAATGTTTGGAGGAAGTCGGATGGGAAAAAAGGACATGCACAAGATTCCCACGCTGGAGAGCCAGTGTGGTGTAGTGGTTAAGAGCAGTGGTTTGGAGCGGTGGAGTCTGATGTGGAGAACCAGGTTTGATTCCCCACTCCTCCACATGAGCGGCGGAGGCTAATCTGGTGAACTGGAGTGTTTCCCCACTCCTACACATGAAGCCAGCTGGGTGACCTTGGGCTAGTCACTCTCTCTCAGCCCCACCCACCTCACAGGGGTCTGTTGTGGGGAGGGGAAGGGAAAGTGATTGTAAGCCAGTTTGATTCTGCCTTAAGTGGTAGAGAAAGTCAGCATATAAAAACCAGCTCTTCTTCTTCTTAAACCCTGGACAGTAACTGGCGAATTGCAGTGAGAACACATAAGGAAGGAGAAGCACATAAGATCAGTCATGCAGGATCAGACCATCAGTTCTTGTAGTCCAGCATCTAGTTTCAAGCAGTGGTCAACCAGATGCCTAGGAAGACCCACAAGCAAGGACAGAGTCTCCTTCTGTTGTTGCCTCCCAGTGCTAGCATTGAGGTGTACTGCCTCTGAGCATGGAGGTTCCATTCAGCCATCACAGCTAGTGGCTGCTATTAGAACTGTCCTCTGTAAATCTGTCTGGTCCCCTTTTAAAGCCAGCTAGGACTGTATCCACTCACTATTACGCAGGGCACCATCATTATGCTCGAAGAATCATTTGCAACTGGATGGTCTCATCCATATAGGAAAGTCCAGTTTGAACGATTGTTCTAGACACAATGAGAGTGCAACATGTGTGGATGCACCCCAATAAGGGTGGGAGGCGGGCTCCACTAACCTTTTGCACAGCTTCTTTTGTAGAGCTCACACTAGGAGGTGCCGGTGCCCCTCTGATTTAAATTCACCTGTGCTATCATCCAACAAGCTTTTATGCTGGGGACATGGTTTCCTATTGATCAGTGCCAACCCCAGGTGTACTTCAGGCCCTTTTATGAAATGTTCAGCTCTTACTGGAAAAAAAAATTAAAAAGTAAGTCTACATCCCTCTGATTTACAGAGATGCAAGCCGTGGCTGAAAAGTTCTAAGCCAAATGGCTTTGATTTTGGACTTTGCCTGAAAACTTTTCAGCTATCACACATGTAAGGCAAGCGTGTTGGCAATATTCTCCCCAATTACTCAGTACAAAGTAAACCCACTCATGCCTTCCAGCACTGTGGCCAGTGAGTTGAAATGTACGTAAATGATCAAAAAGCATTCAGGGTTTTGTTGTTGTTTGTTTTATTCCAATAAGATTTTAATTTGGTAAAATTATGTTAAAAAGGAAGTCACTTTATTTGAAATATAATAGATGTCTTGTTTTTAGTTTTTTTATAATTTTATGAGGACTTGTCCTCTGTCTTGTGACATGGAAGTGAATTACACTGCAGTGAATTACCTTCCTTACTAAACATTATTTAATATGAAATTATTAAAGTCAACAAAATTCCTTCATGGGAAGAATTTGCTTGTACCCTGCCACTCCTCAGAATGACCTCAGGCAGGAAAAAGGCTTCAAACTTAGCTGAGCAGAGGTCACTGATTAGATTATTGTGGCTTAACTGCCTTCAGAATCCCATTGCTGGGGGAAAAACAGTTAAATCTCTGGGAGCCATCTTGGATCAAACAAGTTGCTATCAGTGTTCAATCCTTGATAACCTCAAATTATGGTACCTCACAAAGCCGAGAATGGGCCCTGTAAGAGGTGACATACACATCATTCAAATTTCATACCTTAAATTTTAAACTTTGTGTAATTTTATCTCAAAGGGAAGAACTGAAGCAGTTTAGACATGCTCACTTTTATTCTTTTGATGTTGGAAGGCATCAGCCATGAAAATTCCAGGTATCAGTTGTCAAATACTAATTTGTGTCCTGCCTTTCTACTTTAATTGTGCTCAGGGTGGCCTACAGACACAGTATAATTAAGACAGTAAACATAGAACAAAAATAATAGAATAAAAATAACAATGCTATTGTTGCTATTGATCAAAACTGAAGACTGCACCAAAAACTTTAACAAGCAGCAATAATAACAAAACCCTGATTCAGGATGCCCAGTGGTTCTAGAAATGACAAAAAAATAATAATCACAAGACCAAGGCAATTGAGGGTTTGTAAGGTAAACACCAGCATTTTGAACTGGGCTGGAAACAAACTGGTAGCTGGTGTAATTACTGCAGTTGGGCGGAGTTCATTCTGTATTAGGTGCAATTTCTGAACCCTTTTCAAAGGTCCCCCCACAATGAACTCATTACAGTAGTCTAATTTCAATGTTCTCAAGACATGCAAATGCAAGAGAAAGGCCACTGTTTCCAGGAGGGGTTGCAGTAGAAAAACCAGTCTCAGATGGAAATAAGGGTTAGCATTTTTTTAAAAATGGCATTTCTTGGAATTAGGTATATTGGAAGTGAAAAAACCTGACTAAGGTTTAATTGAACTATCCTTAAGATGGTATTTGGCAACTTTTTAAAAAGTATAGAGAAACTGTATCAAACTTTTTTCTGCCTCTTCTGCAATGAACACCTAATTCCCTTTCAAGAATTCAGGAGCTCCCTTCTGAAAAATGGAACTATAGGATGGCCTAAAGCACTATTTTTCTAAAATTGCCTAGCTTCAATTGTTTTGAAGCTCTGAGTGGGCACTAAAAAGTTTTTTTACAGTTAGTCTAGGTTTTACTGTTTGACAAACATCTTTGCCTCTTCTTAATTGCCTAGGATTAGCCTAACTAGGGAGGAATGCAATCCATATGCTGAAATTCAATTTGAGCCTTTTTAACCAATTCCTAACATACCCTTATTAAAAGTAGCCTCTATTTCAAACCTTACCAGAATCTCAACAATTAAATGGCTCAACTAAAACCACACAATAACTCCAACTGCAAAGAACACAGCAACAAAGCTAATCTGCCAAAGAACAACTTCGGCCCAAACCAACCCTGTAGAAATTAAGGTGGGGGAGGCCACAATAAACAGACCCCAAGTCCTCTGTGCAACTCAAAAGCAGAACAGAAGTCTTCCAACAAATAAAGCCAGAAGAAAGTGAAGGCGCGGGAGGGGGGGTAGGGGAGGAAAAAACAACCAGAGAAGACAACTAAGCAACAAAGCCCCCACCACCAGACAACCCCCCCCTTAGAAAATGGAAAGAAAAAAATCAGCAAAGGATAGGAATGGTAAGGGATAACAAAAAGTAAAATAGCTTTAAAAAAACAAACAGAGCCCCTACACAAAGAGAAACCCAAAAAAGTACAAAGAACAAGTTCAACCACAACACAAACAACACAACAGCAAAAGCAAAGAACAAAACAGAAGGAAACAAAAGGCCTTTAGGCCTTCCTAGGCCATTTGGCGTCCCTCCCCCAATCCAGGAAAGTTTACTAGACTATAAGCACTTCTTCTGGGGTCCTGGGCCGGCATTGCCCGGCAACGACGGAGATAAGGATTCCCACGATTGAAGACTAAACACAGCCCAGGTGCCTGGCAAGGCTAAACCGAAAGCACAAACACCAGAGAGGCCTGGGAAGCGAGACCAGGCCAAAGCCCTGACATTCTGCCCCCCTTAAGGCCCTCCCTCCCTCCCCCACCAAAGGTTGAGGCTTGCCCGGGTAGGCTTCATGGAATGACCGCACTAAATGTGGGGCGGCCACATGATGTTCTGCAACCCATTTATCGTGCTCAGGACTAGGGCTGTCGATTCGGTTCGGCCCGAACCAAAAAACAGCCGAATTTCCCCTGATTCGGCGGTTTTTAGTTTGGGACGAACTGAACTCAAAAATGGCGGGAAAACAGGGGAGCCGAATTCAGCGAGTTCGGGAGTTAAAGAATAAATTCGGCAAATTCGGGCGCAGCAGCATAACCGTCAGTAAGCAGCATTCTCCCCCGGCCAATCGGTGGCCAAGCTGGGTCTTCTTCTGGCCAATCAGTCAGGATTGAGTACTGGAGGAATCAGCTGCTGCGCGGCCCGGCCAGGCAGAGAAAGAGAGAGAAATCCTCGTGGGGGGGTGCGTGTGCACATTCGCTCCTTTCTGTGGCTGCAGGGGGTGCATTTTTCGGGGTAGAGACACGAAACTTTCTTCTTAAGAGACCCCCCAAGTTTTGTAAACATTGGGTCAGGGGGTCCCGAGATATGGGCTTTCCCCTTTTCCCTATTGGGATGAATGGATCACCCGATCCTGTATGCATCTCCAGAGCGGCAAATCCAAGGCAAAACCTCCCGTGCTGAAATAGTATCGTATTGGATTACCCAGTCCTCCCAGCCCCTCCTGATGGAACAGAAGACAGCCACAGTAAGACCCCTTTGGGGGCTTTAATCTATAATTTTTCTCCTGTGTGTGTGTGTGGGGGGGAAGCAGAGTCTGTGTGAGTGTGGGGAGGGAGCAGTTTCTGTGGGTGGGGGGGAAGCCAAAGGGGGCTTTCGCCCATTCTGCCTGGGGTGTGTGTGCCCCCTCGAGTCTCTCTCTCCCTGGTTTGAGGGGGGGCTTCAGTTGTGTGTCCTCAGGTTTTCCCTCATTCATAAGATCGGTTAGGTCTATTTTGATGCTTGCTCAAAACTGGTTTTCAAATGGTGACCTAAAGAATGAATTTGCCTGGTCCCAAGTCCGATGCAAAAGGGGAAATTCCACCCCCTCCTGCTCATTATGCATAGCTAGCTGCCTCTGTCCCTTTCCATGGTTTGCAAACTCCCAGGTGTCATGTGTTGCTTTGCATGGTTGCAAACGTGTTGCTTTGCATGGTTGTGTTGCTTTGCAGTTGTGTTGCTTTGCAAACTTCTTTGCACCTGCCCTGCCCTTGCTCCCTGCAGCTCAGCTGTTTGTCGGGGCTGGGAGCTTTGTGAGTGGGCGGCAAGCTCTGCTCAGAGATGCACATTAAGGGTGGGGGACCCCTTTCGGGGCCCATATCTCAGACCCCCCGACCCAATCTTTACAAAACTTGGAGGGTCTTACAAGAAGGGTCGTTTGAAGCTCCGCTGAAAGTTTGGGACCTCTACCCCCAAAAATGCCCCCCCCCGGAGCTGCGGAAAGGCGCAGTTGTGTTTTTAATGGCTTTATTCGGCCGCATTTTTTCCCCGAACTTTGAATTTGCGCCGAATTGCACGGACCCGAAGCGGGGGAGTTCAGACTTCGGCATATCCCGAATCCAGACGGGCCGAATTCAGCCAAATCCAAACTATACCGAATTTTTTTTATTTCAATAGCCCTACTCAGGACCCAAATGTTTCCATCGCACCAAGTAATACAGGGCTCCTTTACAAACTCGAGAGTCTAAAATCTTAGAAAGTTCAAAATGTTTTTCTCCTTGGACCAAAATAGGAGACACTGGGGGGGGGGGCCCCTCCGGGTGTCATTCAGGAGCAGCAACATATTTCTTCAGCAGGCTGACATGAAAAACAGGATGGATTCCCTTTAAGGACTTAGGGAGATCCAGTTCCACCGTAACTTCATTACTCAGATGAGAGACTTTAAAAGGCCCCACATACTTGTCATTGAGTTTTTTACAAGGGCCGGGGGAATGAAGGTTCTTGGTAGACAGATATATCTTGTCCCCCACTTTCATTTCCCACCCCGGGGATTGATGTTTGTCAGCCTGTTTCTTGTAGTTCAGTTTAGCCTGTTCCAGATTTTTTTGTAACCAGGGCCAGGTGGTTTGCACAATTTCTGCCCAGTCTGCAACCTCGGTTCCGCCCTCCCCTCCCAAGAAGTTAACAGTACCCAAAGGGCCGAGGTCCCTGCCATACACCACATGGAAAGGACTAAACCCAGTAGACATGTGAGAGGCGTTATTGTATGCGTACTCACTGAAAGGGAAGAGGTCCACCCAATTATCCTGGTGATAATTCACATAACAGCGTAAATAGCATTCCAGAGCCGAGTTGACACGTTCTGTTTGTCCATCTGTTTGGGGGTGATAAGTACTGGACACCCCCTGTTCTATCCCCACCAGTTTCAAGAACGCCTTCCAGAATTTGGCTATAAATTGGCTTCTGTGATTATTTTGCTCGGGAAAGAATGCAACCTAAAAATATGGGAAACAAACAGGCACACCAATTTTTGAGCCGTGGGGAGGCCAGTACACCACCCAAAGTACAGTTTTGCCATGGCTGGGTGGAAGGTCCGTAATGAAGTCCATGGCTATAACTTCCCAAGGAGTTGAAGGGGTTTCCAGTGGCTTTAGCAATCCAGGAGGTTTGCCCCCCACCCATTTGGCTATGGCACACTTAGGACAGCCACAAATAAAAACATCCAAATCTTGTCGCATGCCAGGCCACCAAAATTGTCTGCGCAGGAGATGCAAGGATTTTACAAAACTAAAATGTCCAGCTACCTTTGAGTCATGGCAGTGATCCAGCACCCCTCTTCGCAGTGTTGCCGGAACATACAGTTTAGATCCATTGAACCAACATCCTCCCTGTACGGGAGGGACAGTCTACTGCGAAGTGCCCCATCCCGCCGCAAGCCAGGCAAGCCCCGGCTCGCAGTCGCCGAGCCCTTTCCGAAGTTGGTGGAGCCATTCTCTCCATAGGGCGGTAGGCTTTTCGGGGTGCCCGCTCTTGCTGAGGAGCTGTCTCCCACCTGCTCCATTGTTCGGACAGAGTTAATAACTGTTGGAGGTTCTCAATTTCTACCTCCAACTGGATCCAACCCTCCAGATCCAGGGGGTTGCCTTGCACAAACACCCAATGTGGGATCTCTGGATTGAGACCCTCAGGGAAATATTGCACATGGGTAGCTTCTCTCCAGTCCACCACTTTACTGGCGAGCAACTGGAACTCGCTCGCATACTGTGCTACCGACCTGGACCCCTACCGGAGTTGCAGGAGAGTCATCTTCGTCCATTTGCTCTGGTGTGGATCCTCAAATCGCCGTCGGAGCACGTGCATAAAATCATTGAAGGTCAGCAGTGCCCGGGACTTTAAGCCATCCAGGTAGCGAGGCTCTCCTTCCAGCACCAACCCCACATAGCACGCTCGGCTCTCCTCGGAGGGGAATGTACCTTCCTGCTCCCTCATAAAACTGTCCACTTGAATTAAAAAATAGGGCAGCTTTTCCCTGGAGCCGTCGAAGGTTGTCCTCAGGTCCTGTCGGAAAACCGGTGGCGGCTGGGTCTGAGGCTGTTGAAGCGGCACCAGCTGTGGTGGCGGGGGCAGCAGGGGCTGCAGTGGTTGCTGCTATGGCTGTAGAGGTGGCGCCGGCAGTGCTGGTGTAATGGGCTATCATATGTGAACAGGATTTTGATATGAAAGCATGTCCCATTAGGCTTCATGAGGACAGAAATATGTTATAGAAATGATGTCATTCCATAGATTGGAACACCTGGAACACCTGTGACTGCATTAAGCTCAAGGCTAGTAACTTGCTATTAAAATCATTTCATATCATTAGAGGTCACAGCTGCAGGGATGCTGATTAAGCAAAACATACAGCTGGACAAAGATAGACAAGGTCATATCCATTAACTATAACAGATGTCAGTCAAGGTTACAGTACCATTTATACTTGAATAGCCTATTGAACTACTGACTAAACTAGCTATGGTTTATTTATAGAATGCCTTAGCTAAGGGATACTGGAACTAAAAGATGACTAAACCAGCCCATCTACAAGATAAATGGCTCTGGAAAGGTATAAATAGAGATCTCTCTCTGACTACAGGTTAGAGAGTTGGCAGAGAGCAACTGAATGTTGCTTAGCTGTTGGCTCTCCCAAACATCCGCCAAAGATGTAAAACTAGGAAGGCAGGGGGTTGAAGGAAGACAGCTGGACGCTGTCTGACCTCACTCCCTGCATATGTCTCTTGCGTGAGACTAAGAGTGAGACTAAGAGAGAGGTTCCTGATGGTCTGAACATGCTGACCTATGGACTTCCTCCATCTACCAAGAGATGTAAAAGCCTTGGCAGCCTAGTCCTTGCGTGGATTAGGAAACTGATCCCTGCATGGATCAGGACACATTTATTCTTGTCTCTGTTTCTGGAGAACTCTTACAAAGAGAGTTATTATGCCACACAGTCTGTCTCTCTGAAGACTGATTGGAATAACTGTCTGTACAGATGCTTCATCCTGAATATGTGATGAAGACTCTTATGCTCTAAGGACTATAAGGGTATGGATCTTACCATGTTTGAATATGGTGACACTGAGAGTTCATTTGTTCTAACAAGACTAATGTCTTCTCATAAGATCTGTCTTATATACAGACTTCCTAGTTCTGACAGACAAGAAGTAAATGCAGCTTCTTTAAGAAGCCCACTAACAGAGCATATTCCAGGGGTTTCTCTACACAGGGAGAGAGCACTGAATATACTCTGCAGTCAGTTCTAAGACTAAAGTCTCATACAGAACTGTCTAACATATACATGCATACATGAACATGCATCACAGCCAACAATGGCTAACACATAGAATTACTCCAATTGAAATACATATTAATGGAAATACATGGATGGAGATCCATGGAGCTCTAAGCTCTTAAGCTGAACTATATTCAATACTCTCTAAAGATTGGCACTGCCAGAGAGATTGTAGAATAGAGTTTATACTCTACACATAATGTTAAGCTTTACACATAGCTTCAAATACTGATTAATTACAGTATAGTTAAACCATCGAAGTGGCTCTCAGCTATACAGTAAAGCCATCTTTGAGTATGGTTTTCACAGAATCTTTTATAATCTCAAACATATAGAGACTCTATGGTTTTATGCCTTCAGACACAAATAGACTGATGTTAAGAGCTATAGAACCAGCTCTAACATGAAACTATGGAACCAAAGAGATCTCTCAATGAAATAACAGAATAATACTTAGAGGATACCTGAAGGAAATCTAACTATTCTAAATGAACTTATAGACTCCTTACAGAAACTCTGCAATAACATAACTGAGTAAAGTATGTCTTATATTTACATAAAATGAATTAGAATACTTATTCAATGCACTAACCATTATTTTACAAGATTTCTGTAAACTGTATTATTTCTTGAATGAAATATATACTTGAGAAACTCTCATATAGAGTCATAGAGATTGTTGATATTATTAATATTGCTTGCATACATGGAATGACATTATTGTTCCTGTTGAACTAACTAATATAGTTTTTATTTCTGTAACTGTTTACATGCATATACTTTATGTGAAATAAATAGTATTTTTATTCAAATATTCTTTTCATATTTTTACTGGAACAATTCAATAGAAAGTCTATCTTGTGAGAGATGGAAAGTGTTGATCCCTGCTTAGTGGGTAACGGGCTGAATAGATACAGATCACTTTTTAGGAAGGGATCAATTCTAGGAGCTGGGTACCTTAACGGCACGGACCGCGACACTGGGTCAGGAGGCCTCGGAGCGCCATCCAAAGGGTACACCCGCCGCTGCTCCTCTAACTCCTGCTACAATTCCTCAACCATAGTCCGCAAGCCCTCCACCTTCTCCGAAAGGTCCTGGTTTTGTTGTTGGAGACGGGAGTACTCCTCATCCCCTGTTCGCCAATGCTGCATTTGGCTCCCAGCAGCGCCCCATTACGGGGTTTCTTCTGGGCCTCTGGCACTCCCCATCCGAGGTGAGAGTCCAAGAAGGGGAGGTTTCCCCAGTCCCCTTCCAGCAGCACCGACCCCGCTCCATGCCTGCATCTGGTGGTCACATGCATAGGATTCCACAGGTTGGGAGACCCATGGGGGATTTTCAGGCAGACGTCTCTCCTCAAGCGGCTTCTGTGGGACCGTCTTTACCTCATCAGGCTTCTCCTCTCCCTTGTTTGGCTTAGCCGGGACTTCCTCCATCGGCTCCCGAGGATCTTCCTTGTCACTCATGGTTTTTGAGAAAGGATTGCCTGCTTAATGTCAAGCTCAGGTGTCCACCTCTCAATCTATGCAAAGGACTCACTCAGACAAGTGTGGTCTGAAGCAAAACACTTTATTCAAAGACAAGCAGGCTAAGACTAAGACTTGACCGCTCACAGGCATAGCAAAGCAGGCAATACTTTCCCAGGAAAGTTTACTAGACTATAAGCACTTCTTCTGGGGTCCCGGGCCGGCATTGCCGGCAATGACAGAGATAAGGATTCCCACGATTGAAGACTCAACATGGCCCAGGTGCTTGGCCGGGCTAAACCGAAAGCACAAACACCAGAGAGGCCCTGGGAAGCGAGACCAGGCCAAAGCCCTGACAGATATGCACAATGGGCAAGGATTCAATAAGGGAGACTATAACATATCCAGCTGTTGGACAATAATTGAGATAAAGGCCTTATCCATGCACTCTACTGGGCTGGAAATCCTTTTAGCATAGTGAAAGATCACACCCACATCCCTACTATCCATCCTGAGATGAAAGTAATGCATTAAGCTAGTGTTCTGTGCTAAGGTACAATTTGCAAGGAAGCCAAATTTTGTGCTTTGGTACTCCCCCCCCCCCAAAAAAAGTTACAAGATTACACTTATGAAAGTGCATGTACAAAGCTCCTCCCCACATATACATTACATGCTCAGTCTCCCACTATGCAAATACATTCTCTGGTCTAGGACGTATCTAAATTGGTCCAAACTGCATAGTAGATGGAAATCAGAATTTTTCTGAAAATGTCCTGGAAAAACATGAATTGAGCTATTAACAATTTCATATTGATTTACTATAAGAAGAAAGATAATGAAGAAGAAAGAGCTACATTCAAGTCCAGTAGCCCCTTAGATAAATTATTTTTAGTGGATATTTTATTTAGCTATAATATCCAGTCTTTTGTATTTGGTAATAAAATAATATCAGTTTGTACCTGTGCAAGTTTTTTCATGAGCTTGATGAATTTCCACTCAGTGCACCTGAATGTGGTGCCTTCCATGTAGATAGTTTCAGGAGGGTAGCTGTGTTGGGTCTGCAGTGGAAGAGCTAGATTTGAGACTCTTCTACTGCAGACCCAACACAGCTACCTGTCAGCTCTGGGCTTGCCAGATAAATCCCACAAATGACTTCTAAACAGGTTCTCCATAGAAAGTTAGTTTAATGGAAGATATACAGCAAGTTACAGAATCCAACTGGGAAAATGCAAAGAGACTAATGGGGGTAAGAATCAGAGTACAGTAGATATAAAGTTGAAATGAACTTTCTGGATGACTCCTGGTTGCTACAGCAACCCATAGATAGCCCCTGTTCACAGAGAATAGCGAGACATAACATAACAGAATTGAACAACAAGCCGACCTTGGAATACCAGCTGGCCTAACTGCTGAGTACCAGGCCGTTCCTGACACTACCCTCCTGAAAAAACCTAAGGGGGGGGGAGAGAGAGAGAGAGAGAGAGAGAGAGAGAGAGAGAGAGAGAGAGAGAGAGAGAGAGAGAGAGAGATTGTTAACGTAGATGATGTCAGATAAACAAAAAAAACTATCATTGTATCGGGGAAAAAATTCGGCCAAATAAAGCCATTAAAAACACAACTGCGCCTTTCCGCAGCTCCGGGGGGGGCATTTTTTGGGGTAGAGGTCCCAAACTTTCAGCGGAGCTTCAAAGGACCCTTCTTGCAAGACCCCCCAAGTTTTGTAAAGATTGGGTCAGGGGGTCCCGAGATATGGGCTCCCCCCTTTTCCTCCCTCCTTTTCCATTTCCCCACCCTTAATGTGCATCTCTGAGAAGAGCTTGCCGCCCACGCACAAAGCTCCCAGCCCCAACAAACAGCTGAGCTGCAGGGAGCAAGGGCAGGGCAAGTGCAAAGAAGTTTGCAAAGCAACACAACTGCAAAGCAACACAACCATGCAAAGCAACACGTTTGCAACCATGCAAAGCAATACATGACACCTGGGAGTTTGCAAACCATGGAAAGGGACAGAGGCAGCTAGCTATGCATAATGAGCAGGAGGGGGTGGAATTTCCCCTTTTGCATCGGACTCGGGACCAGGAAAATGCATTCTTTAAGTCACCATTTGAAAACCAGTTTTGAGCAAGCATCAATATAGACCTAAACGATCTTATGAATGAGGGAAAACCTGAGGACACACAACTGAAGCCCCCCCTCAAACCAGGGAGAGAGAGACTCGAGGGGGCACACACACCCCAGGCAGAATGGGCGAAAGCCCCCTTTGGCTTCCTCCCCACCCACAGAAACTGCTCCCTCCCCCCACACACACAGACTTTGCTTCCCCCCCCTCACACACACACACAGGAGAAAAATTATAGATTAAAGCCCCCAAAGGGGTCTTACTGTGGCTGTCTTCTGTTCCATCAGGAGGGGCTGGGAGGACTGGGTAATCCAATACGATACTATTTCAGCACGGGAGGTTTTGCCTTGGATTTGCCGCTCTGGAGATGCATACAGGATCGGGTGATCCATTCATCCCAGTAGGGAAAGGGGAAAGCCCATATCTCGGGACCCCCTGACCCAATGTTTACAAAACTTGGGGGGTCTCTTAAGAAGGCTTGTCTGAAGCTATGCTGAATGTTTAGGGGCTGCACCCCCAAAAATGCGCCCCCTGCAGCCACGGAAAGAGAAAAGGGGGGAGCCCATATTTCTGCCCCCACTGAACCCATCTTTACAAAACTTGGGGGGTCTCTTAAGAAGGCTTGTCTGAAGCTATGCTGAAAGTTTGGGGGCTGCACCCCCAAAAAAGCACCCCCTGCAGCCACGGAAATGGAAAAGGAGGGAGGAAAAGGGGGGAGCCCATATCTCGGGACCCCCTGACCCAATGTTTACAAAACTTGGGGGGTCTCTTAAGAAGGCTCGTCTGAAGCTCTGCTGAAAGTTTGGGATTTCTACCCCAAAAAATGCACCCCCTGCAGCCACGGAAAGGTGCAAATATGCACACGCACCCCCTCACAAGGATTTCTCTCTCTTTCTCTCCCCGGCCAGGCCGCGCAGCAGATGATTCCTCCAGTACTCAATCCTGACTGATTGGCCAGTAGAAGACCCAGCTTGGCCACCGATTGGCTGGGGGAGAATGCTGCTTACTGCTTTTTTGCTGCTGCGCCCTGAATTTGCCGAATTTATTCTTTAACTCCCGAACTCGCTGAATTCGGCTCCCCCGTTTTCCCGTCATTTTTGAATTCGGTTCGTCCTGAACTAAAAACCACTGAATCAGGGGAAATTTGGCTGTTTTTCGGTTCAGGCCAAACCGAATTCACAGCCCTAGTGCAATGTAACCATGCACAGGCATGTTGTTTTAAAAGACTAATATGGAACACTGGATGTATTTTTCTCAGAGCTTTGGAAAGGGAGAGCTCCACAGTCACTTGGTTGATGATTCTCGATATGGGAAAAGGTCCTATGAACTTTTCACTGTTTCCTGCTCGGGGGAGGATGGGGTATGGGTCCAATCCTCCCGCTCTGAGTCCAAAATCTCACGTCTTTGGGCCGTGCTCTGAGCGCGGTCGCAGCCTGCGCGGCTGCAAGAGCCTCCGCTTGCGCCACCGCCACCTCGGTGGCTCGGGCATCGGCTGCTTCCGAAAAATATTGTTCAACCTCCTGGCGAAAACAGGGTCGATCAGGACTCGCCTTCTCCCACTGCTCCCTCACAAGGGATAAGGGCACAGGATCTCAAACATGTGGATCGGGTCCCTCCGGAAAAGTCCAGTTCCCGCCGCCCATGTGGCGGTATTGGTCCAGCAGTCTGGGTCCTGTTGTACTTCAAGCTCTCCATGCAGTGCTGCCGGTAGGTCTCCTTCCATGGCGGGGCTCGGGAACTCTTGTCGAGGCATTGGCACCGCCAGAGCAACAACGCCCTCGAGTCGGCCATGACCACGGCCTCTCTCTGCGGCCTCTCCTGGCATTGCTCCCACAAGAATGTCCCACTATGAGGCAACCAACCTTGCCAGCCGGTGGGACTCTCGGAAGCAGCGCACATCCCCAGGAGGTCTTCTTCAGCAGTCCCTGCCAGGGCGCCGGGTGTAGAAACAAAGGAATGTGGAAATGTGAGTTTAGTCTCCTAATGTCAGCTCTGTGCTTGCCAGATAAATCCCACAAATGACTTCTAGGCAGGTTCTCCATAGAAAGTTAGTTTAATGGAAGATATACAGCACGTTACAGAATCTAACTGGGAAATGCAAGGAGACTAATGGGGGTAAGAATCAGAGTACAGTAGATATAAAGTTGAAATGAACTTTCTGGATGACTCCTGGTTGCTACGGCAACCCATAGATAGCCCCTGTTCACAGAGAATAGCGAGACATAACATAACAGAATTGAACAAGAAGCCAACCTTGGAATACCAGCTGGCCTAACTGCTGAGTATCAGGCCATGCTTGACACTACCCTCCTGAAAAAACCTAAGAAGCAAGAAACTGCCATTGGGAGATGACCAAAGTGAGTGAGAGAGAGAGTGAGAGAGAGAGTGAGAGAGAGAGAGAGAGAGAGAGAGTGAGAGAGAGAGTGAGAGAGAGTGAGAGAGAGAGAGAGAGAGAGAGAGAGAGAGAGAGAGAGAGAGAGAGAGAGAGAGAGAGAGAGAGATTGTTAACATAGATGATGTCAGATAAACAAAAAAACTATCATTGTATCTATAGGTAACCTGGAGGGCCCCTGTGTGAATCACCAAAGAAGCGCAATGTAACCATGCACAGGCAAGTTGAAGGTATCTACCTACTCAAAGGACTCCTCAGTTGTGCAGAAATACATTACTGTAACTGAACCAATAGGATCCGCAAAATGTCATGATGAGGACTCAATATGCTTCAGAAGGGACTGAATATTGAGAGTATAGGGTTGCCAACCTCCAGGTATTAGCTGGAGATCTCCTGCTATTACAACTGATCTCCAGCCAATAGAGATATGTTCACCTGGAGAAAATGGCCGCTTTGGCAATTGGACTCTATGGCATTGAAGTCCCTGACCTTCCCAAACCCCTCCTTCCTCAGGCTCTGCCCCAAAAACCTCCCACAGGTAGCAAAGAGGGACCTAGCAACCCTAACAACTGCCCATGCACGGGCATTCTGTATTGTGGCTCCCACCTTTTGGAATGGCCTGTCTGATGATGTTAGGAAGCCTCCCACCTTCCCAGCTTTCTGCAAGGTATACAAAACTGAATTATTCAAATGGACTTTTTACACAGGTAATAGCTCTGTGCTGTAACAAAATACTTCTGAAAGATGGTTAGGTGTTATTGTGTTTTTTTTTTTTAAGACAAAAGATGATAATGTATGAGTTGTTTTTTCTAAACGAAAACTTCAGTATTCAGGTTAAATTGCCATGTTGGCACTTTGCAATAAATAAGTGGGTTTTGGGTTGCAGGTTGGACACTCAGTCTCTAAAAGGTTTGCCATCACTGCCCTAGCTGATTAAATGCTGAAGGAGATCTGGAGAATGAGGTGAGATTTCCAAATTGCCCCCTCATGTGCTTCCTCAAACTTCCCCCCAGCTTGTCTTAGATAACCAAAGAGTTAAAAAAAATATAAATCCATAAAATTATATTTTTAACAATAATGTTCTTATGTTAGAAGTTCTTATCAGTGTGTTGCACTGTACTTGGCAAACACGACTTTTTACCTTTTAAACAAATAATTCATTAGGTAATTAAATTCAAGTGAGATTACTCTAATTAAATATACACTGCAGCTGAATCATAATTTCTATGTGGCCTAGTTAAAGATGAACGATCTCTTATTCCTGACAAAAAAAAGAGAGAAAGGGGGGAGAGAAAGCTTTAAAAGAATTCCCCAATGACTGGAATAATAGATTTATACACCACTATGCAGAGGTCATTGCAAGAAAGGAGAGACACCAAACGCAACATAAAGAGACTTTTCATGTCTGGAGATACTAGAATTTCAGGTTTTATTGCTTGGAGTTCTATTAAAAGACTTTGTGGAACTAGGAGAGAATCAAAATTATCTCTCCAGAGGCGATAAGTTATATAAATATGCGCACAAACAGAAATGTATCTCTGAACATATTAGTTCTGCATAATTTCCAAGGGGTAGCAGAAGAGGCTTCAGAGGGGATGGCACATCTTGAAATGCTTGGCAGGCTTACATTGGCCAAAATACAGCAGGACCTCAGCAAAATTAGAAGAACTTTGTAGCCAGTGCCGGGCTCTATGTCCTGGTTCTCTTTAAGAGCATTAGGAATTCAAACCATAAAGACTTTAATCTGAAGAGCAAATGTTCCAGCTCTTGGCTTTGATCTCCTTCCTCTTGGCTGTTTCATACTGACTGTTTGGCTGAATGGCATTTGCACTTCTCATGTGTAAGACACAAGCTTCCTAGCATCCGGCCACTTGCTAGCAGCTACACCTATATGGCAAGAATTTATGGGATGGACAGCCAATCAAATAGAGGCAACAAAACAAAGATTTTTTTTAAAAAAATATGTAGCCATTCAGCTCCATCCCTGAGTGAGACAAAGCTCGTGGGGACATCAGAAGTCTTTCGTTTTGCTTTGCTTTGTTTTTTTAATGTAAAAATGGCCCAAACGTACCAAGGTTTTGAAGCGGGTCAGTGCCTTTCAAGTGACTATGCTCTTAGAATCGACCCCTTCAGTTAGTCACCTACTAAGCAGAACTCAACTACTTTACTCACTTTAAAAAAGTAAGTCTTTTTATTAATGTGCTCCAATGAAATTATGTATATATATGTGTATATGCAAGTATTACAAAGTCTTAAAATTCAGTAACAATGTATATAGTAAAGCAAGCAAGTTCTACATACTATTCAGTTTTAAAATTCAACACTTAAAATATAACAGTTAAAGAAGTATGATTTAGTTCAAAGTATCTAATTCACATTCTAGAATAATATATTTGTAAAGCCATACATACCAATACCATCTTCTGAGCCTCCCTTAGAGGTCTGAAGTTCTAGCCCTTTCCCTGCCTGTATTTATACTGTTTCAATCACCTTGAAAAGGGGCTGTCTTGAAAAAACTCCATGCATTGGAGTAACAGCGCTTCTGCACTGTTTTAGGAATGTTACCGCACATGCTCAGTTGCTCTGCTACAGACTACTATACAAGGACTTCCACTTCCAGGAGGCTAAGCATACTATTTCTTAAACAGTCAGTTTTTAGTTTTGTTATACTCTATATAATCAATTTTTTCATCATTCTCATCTCCAAAAAAAATACGTTGAGATTGAATCTATTCATTAATTTCTAGAATCAGGTCTTCATGTTTAAATCTTAAAATACAATATATTGTTTACATTACATCATTACATCATTAGTCAGCATAATATAGAGGGTGGAGAGCATTTCTGCACTTGAAGTCATTGGAAAGGCAGGAAGTGCGGTGAACACTCTGCTCTGTAGCCTAAAAAATGCAGAAAGTGTTGCAGATACTTTGCTCTCTAGCCATTGAAAAGGCTGGGAAAGGTCATAGAAAAAGGCAGAAAGTGAGAGGAGCAAATCTGCACTAACACTGAAATCGTTGACAGAGTAATTCAGAAACCTAAGCCTCTGGCCAAGAATATCCAGGCTTTCTTTCCTTTTAAAAGGAAATTTAAGCCTCTGCTGTGTAGTTTGAAGTTCATATGTGTAGCTTGGTTTACATTGAATATTTCTGCATATGTACTGTTGGAAATTGGGCTCTCCCTAACGGTGTCACTTGCCTCCACACTCAAAGGGGGGGGGGGCTGACCAGATAGTCAGATAGATAAATGGGAGGTTGTTAGCAGTTGCACCTCTCCCCTCATTTCCTGCCCTTTGATGTTTAGAGCTATATTGTCAGGGACAATAGCCTCTTCTCTCTCTCTTCCCTTTCCCTCTTCTTCGATGCAAGTCGCATAGAGCTGGGCTCTTCGTGAGCTCAGGCCTTCCCACTCCAAAGATGGAGTGGAAGGCAGGTAACTTCTTCTATATCGAAGGAATTAGCTAGATGGATTAGGATAGGGGACCCTGTATGTCCTTTCCTATCCAAAGTGTATTTCCACAATAAATGTATTTAGTTTGAATAGAGCAAACGACTGCTCTCTCTTTATTTTCACACACGCATGCATGAGTCAGCTCTCGCTGTTTGCTAAGCTTAAGGCACTCTGCTAAATATTAGGAATATGCAACTATGCACATTCCAATAGGTTATGGGCCCAGACCAGACCAGAGTAGTAGTACACAGATTATTGAAAGCCCAGAATTCTAGAAGAGAACTGGGTGACTGATCCTGAACAGCCACCTTTCCGAAAGAGATTTGCTGCTGAGAGATTTTCCTGACCTCAAAGGGTTACAGATTTGTGTGGAATCGATCGTTCCCTTACAAGCGGAGGAGTAAGATCGGCTGTTTAAAGAACAAAGGTGAGCTCAAAAAGCCCCGAGGGGGGGTGCTCGAATTGCTTTTGTGTGTGCGTGTCTAATGCAGCCTACTACGATGGCTCTCCAGAAAGATGACCGCCACAGGATTGAGCTTTTGAATGATGATAATTATAATGCTTGGAAAAAGAGAATAGAAGTGGTGATGAAGTCAGAAAGTTTAACAAAATACCTTCAAGAAAATCCTCCAACCCTGCCCAGCAACGATTGGCTCCGGGGGGATGGAAAAGCACAGGACCTTATCCTGACTAATGTAACTGACTCTGTTCTTTGTGAATTGCATGATACACAGACAGCTAAAGAAATGATGAAAATCATTGATGGGATGTTTACCAAGAGGGGTTGGCCCTACTTCCTAGCCTTGAGAAGAAAATTGGACTCTTTAAAGTACAGAGATGGACAGAATATTAGAGAGCCTATTTACCAACTTAAAGAGTTGCTTGCACGAATTGAGATGGCAGGAATGCCGGTTACTGAAACAGAGAAGTTATGTACCTTGTTTATAAGCTTGCCAGAATGGTGCATTCCACTTGTTGGGCAACTAGAATGTAAGCCTGATTTAACTTTTAAAGAAGCATGTCATGAAGTTACTATGGAAATTGTGAGAAAGGGGATGTGGAATGACCAGCCTTTGTCAGAAGAAGTTGCTTACAAACTGACAGTGAGGGATCGCCATGTTGCACAAAGGCCCTCTTCTCCCAAATTTCAGAACAAAGACTTGAGTCATGAGGGATGAAGGGAGGGGCTGAGCAGAGTGGGAAATGGTCAATTTAAAAGGAGTCATTTTGGCGCGCTAGCAAGGAGCCCCTCCCCCCCAGATGGGATCAAGAAATTCAACAGTTGTTTGTTTTGGCTGTTCTGAAAAAGGCCACAAGGTGTCAGAATGTCCTAAAAAGCGTGATTCAGGGCCAGATGGCCACCACAAGGATAAGGATTTTTATGAACGAAAATATGATGAGAAGCCCAGACATTTCAACTACTCAATTGGGAGAGGACCCTCTGAAAGCTCATGTTTTATCCTTGATTCTGGTTCAACTGTGCACATCTCTAACCGAAGAGATTTCTTTACCACATTAGAATATGTTTTCCCATGAGAGGTCATTACGGGAAATGGAGCAGGGGTCATTGCAAGGCAAAGAGGGGATGGTTTTTTGATTTGTCGGCTGCAAGATGGTGAGATGTGTGAATTTCCATTGAAAAATGTCTTATATATACCTTATTTTTCACATAATGTTGTTTCTTGGAGTAAGCTTGCTGAAGAAGGTTATGAATCTCATGCAAAGGGAACTAGATGTACAATTTCATTGAATGGGAAACCTTGTATGATTACTGAACAATGCAATGGGTTACCGATTGTTCAAGAGGAACAAGATGCATTTTCAGACAAAAGCCAAGAAGATGAATTGCATGAAGTGTGTAATGATATTCCCCAAGATGAAGTTAATTTGGGAAAATGTTGTGGGAAAACAGAGTGCTCAACACTATGGCATCGGCGCCTCGGTCATGCCAATCTTCAAGCGCTTAATGAGATGGCAAGGGGAAACCTAACCCAAGATTTTGTTTTTTCAGACTGTGATTCTGAAACTAACTGTGTTTGTTGCATCAGGTCCAAAGCAGTGAACAGACCTTTTTCAAAGACTAGTGAAAGGAAGATCACAGCTCCACTTCAGCTCATTCATAGTGACTTATGTGGCACTCTGCCACCAACACTGGGTAATTTCAAATCTTTCCTTACCCTGATTGATGACTATTCACGTTATATTGTTGTGTATTTGCTTTCTGAGAAATCTCAGGTCTTTGACAAGCTGAGAGAGTATGCAGCCATTGTGCAGAACAAGTATGGACGGAAGATACAGGTTCTTCAGTCAGATTCAGGTGGGGAGTAAATCTCTAAGACAATGCAACAGTTCCTGAAGGACGAAGGCATTCAGCATCAAACGACAGTGCCGTATAATCCACCTCAGAAAGGTGTAGCAGAGAGATGCAACCGGACGCTAGTTGAAATGGTAAGGTGCATGCTTAAAGATGCACATCTTCCACACAGCTACTGGGGAGAGGCTGTCATGGCAGCAGCATACACCAGAAATAGATTGCCCACAAAGGCAACAGGGAGAACTCCTTATGAACTATGGCACGGACATAAGCCAAGTGTGCAGCATCTGCGTGTTTTTGGCAGCAAGGCCTATGCCCATATTCCAAAAGAGAAACACAATAAACTAGATGACACTGCACGAGGGAATTTTTGTTGGCTATTGAGCTAAAAGCAAGGGTTACAGAATAATAGACCCAACCACTAAAAGAATTTCTGTTAGTAGAGCAGTTTACTTTGATGAGACCCAAGCCCCGCCAGCTTCAGAGGGGGCAAAGGCTGAAGTAAACAGCAAACTCAAATACACTGGTGACATCTGCCCCAAAGAGGAAGAAGCAGAGGTGCCTGAGGAGCCTGTGGTGAACCCAGAAGAGGAAGAGGCCACAGATCTCCATCCAGAGGGGGATGCTGAACCAGAGGTGCCTGATGAACAGGAGGGGACCACGGAGCCTGCAATGAGGAGATCTGAATGCACAAACAGAGGTGTGCCACCACTGAGATTCTCCTACTTCGCAAGAACGGCAGAAGAATTCGAACCAACTTGATAGAGTGAGTCAAGTTACACTGAGAGGGGGTGTTGGAAATTGGGCTCTCCCTAATGGTGTCACTTGCCTCCACACTCAAAGGGGGGGGGGAACTGACCAGATAGTCAGATAGATGGGAGGTTGTTAGCAGTTGCACCTCTCCCCTCATTTCCTGCCCTTTGATGTTTAGAGCTATATTGTCAGGGACAATATCCTCTTCTCTCTCTCTTCCCTTTCCTCCTTCTTTGATGCAAGTCGCATAGAGCTGGGCTCTTCATGAGCTCAGGCCTTCCCACTCCAAAGATGGAGTGGAAGGCAGATAACTTCTTCTATATCGAAGGAATTAGCTAGATGGATTAGGATAGGGGACCCTGTATGTCCTTTCCTATCCAAAGTGTATTTCCACAATAAATGTATTTAGTTTGAATAGAGCAAACGACTGCTCTCTCTTTATTTTCACACACGCACGCATGAGTCAGCTCCCGCTGTTTGCTAAGCTTAAGGCACTCTGCTAAATATTAGGAATATGCAACTACGCACATTCCAATATGTACAACACTAATTCCATAGTTCATATGTTCTGATATGTCAAAGCCTGAAACAGTTTGTTTTAAGGCTAGACCAGAACCTTACTTTGTTTATGAAGACTAGGACTATAAAATATTCATGAATGGCTACAGCTTTCAATCAGGTAAAAAACTGGAATTGACTAATCGTCTGCCTTTCTTCAGTCAATGAAACAATTGATTAAAATGAATTTGTGTGCTACCCAAAATATTTATTATAAATATCCTTTTACAAAACTGAAGGCAACATTTTCCCATTCAATAAACAAAGGCTACAATCCAAAAAAACTTTTCCTGTGAGTAAGCCCCATTGAATTAAATAGAACTTACTTCTTGAGTAGATCTGCTTAGGACTGTTCACAAAATTATTTTTTTATTTATTTACGTTATTTATAATAACCTTTCTCACTTGGGCTCAAGGCAGATTACACAGAGTGAGTTAATACAATCAACAGGATGGGATGTTCGATAAACAATCCGATAGGATTATAGAAATCTGAAACCAACTAGAAATCTAAAACCAGAACTAAAGCAAAGCATCAGTATTTTTTAATAATTTTTTATTTTCTTAATTGACACATCAACATACAAAACAATATCCAGTATTAAAAAATAGCAATAATACTAAAAAACAACTAGTACTACCAAATTAACAATAAATTGACTTCCCCCTCTCCCTCTTCCGTCTAAAAATAAATTGTATGAATTTTTGCTAACGGAACTAATCCCAATATTATTTTAATTAACATATTCTTATCCTATCTAACATCATTAAATCAGTACTAATATAAAATTAAAGGTGTAAATAACGGATTAGATCAAAAAGTATTCTTTAAATGGTCCCATTGAAAATTAAATTTTTCCAAAAGTATTAAACACATGGTTTAACAATTGAGATAAACAGTAAAAAATAAAAACAGATAGGATCCATTAAAAGATATTTATATATAATCAGAAAAGAAAAAATATTGAGTTCCCCTACACCCCCCTCCATTTCTAATAAAGATTAAATGTTTTATAAATCTTCCATTTCACCCTAACATTCATTTCAGACATATAGTTCTGGTAAATCAATATTATATATGGTTTCAAACATATTATAATTCTGGTAAATCAATATCGTATATGGTTCTATTTCCATTTAAGCCAGTCCTTTTAACCAGTTCCTTTTAATCATATCCCCAAGAAAGACCAAACTTTAAATTAGTCTCTTTGCCCGGAATTTCCAGCGTTTCCTTCCTTTCCCCATTATCAGTAAGAGTCGAAGAACATCCTTGGAGGTTGTTGGTAAAGCCTCTTCTGCGGGTAGATGGTCTTCATAGTAAATCCATGTTGCAGTCTATTCCATCCCAAATTCAAAGAAAAAAATCCTGGCAGCTCCAGTTTTTCTACTGGTTAAATCCTCCAAGCAAGTATTGAACAGTTCATCAAGCAGGTTAGAAAGACCAAAATCAAAGTGACTCACATTCAACTCCATTGTTGTCAGTAGGATTATTACACTTTGCTTATTGAAGTTTTCCATTACCTCTACAGAATTCTTCTGTTCTTCGTCTCTCTTGTCAAGTAGAGGCACTTCTTTAAGGTCTTCCTCATTGGTTTTTTTAGTAATTTCATTCATTTTCTGAGTCATTTTCTGGGTTAAGGTGTTCATCACAATAGTCATTTGATCCATGTGCTTTGACATCTGCTCCTGTTATTTTGAGAGCTATTCATACTGTTTTGTAATTGTCTCATTTTGCTTAGCAAACATATCTTGAATTTTTTTTCCATATTTACTTCTTGCAAGGGTTCTTTGGATTTAAATGTTGCAGGCGATACTGTATGCACTGATAGTTGATATTTTATTTCAGCGATTTTGGCAAGTTTTAAAAAGTGATTTTCCAAAGTGTGGGTAGATTAGTGGTTCATGCTGAGCCTAATTGCTAAGATGTTCCCCAAGAAATCCTCAAAAAACAGCAAGAAAATAATTTTTAAAATTTGAAGTACCATCGAGTTTTTTTTGGGTGCTCTAGGTCGGCAAGCAAACAGGAAGTAGGAAGTCGGCAGGAAACTGTGCAGCCGTGGATCTTCCGTCGTCCCCTTTCTGTAGTTTTTTGATGGCAAATCTTTTAGTTGGTGCACCAGGGGGATTTACTTCCGGTCCTACGTGCTTCTGTACTTCCTGTCTCCCTGTTGTCGGCAGGCGCCTTGCAATGCAATAGTGTTGCTTCCTAGAGGTCTTCCAGCACTTCAAAGTAGATCTTGAGAATGTGGCTAGAGGACCTTCCAGGCCCGGAAAAGGTAGCGTGACCAAGGGGAGGGGGGTTATTTCTCCCTTCCCCTCAAACATCACGGAATCTGATTGGTACTTGCCACGTCTGTCAGAAAGTTTACTTGTTTAGTCTACCCCCAGATCAACTTGATAGAGTTCTTGCCACTTTATCTGTTATCTTATCTTAGCAAAAAAGTTTTTAAACGATGGGGGGGGGGGGAGTGCGGAGTTCCCAGTTAATTCTGCCAATCAATTCAGCCTTCTATTCCCGGTAAGATCAAAAGAATCCTTGTTACTCACTTAGATGTTGGAGGGTGAGGTTTTTCTTCATTAAAACAGTTCATAAGATGGTTATAGGTCCGTGTTGGCGAACCTATGGCACGCGTGCCACAAGCAGCACGCCGAGCCCTTTCTATGGCACGCGTGGAGCCGCCCGTCCCCCGCCTGTCCCCCGCCCGTCCCCCGCCCCCTCTTTGCGGCCTCGACGTCATCTGCCTCCCGCCGCCCCACTCCGCCTTAGCAGCAGCAGCAGCGCCGCCGCCCCACCCAGGTGCCGCTCCAGATCCGCCACCGGCCGCTCATGCTCGGCCCCGAGGGCTGCCCTGCCGGCCGCACCGCTACGCCCACCGAGTCGCCCCCGCCCCCTTGGCTGCCCGTCCCCCTCCTCCACCCCTCCTCGCGGCCTTGGCGCACATTTCCGCCTCGCCGCAGCCAACTTTGTCGAGGGGTGGGGCGACTCGGCGGGCGTAGCGGTGCGGCCGGCAGGGCAGCCCTCGGGGCCGAGCATGAGCGGCCGGTGGCGGCGGCGGGTCCAGAGCGGCGCCTGGGTGGGGCGGCGGCGCTGCTGCTGAGGCAGAGCGGGGCAGCGGGAGGCTTGCGGGAGGCTGGCGGCGGGCGGCTCTTTTGCTTGCCACTGAGAGATGCACATTTACCCCATCCAGAGTCTCAAAACTGCATGGGTGGGTGGGTTTTGTTGTCTATTTGTGAAAGAGAGGTTTTGCCTTGGACTTGCCACTGAGATGCACATTTACCCCATCCAGAGTCTCAAAACTGCATGGGGGGGTGGGTTTTGTTGTCTATTTGTGAAAGAGAGGTTTTGCCTTGGACTTGCCACTGAGATGCACATTTACCCCATCCAGTCTCAAAACTGCATGGGGGGGTGGGTTTTGTTGTCTATTTGTGAAAGAGAGGTTTTGCCTTGGACTTGCCACTGAGATGCACATTTACCCCATCCAGAGTCTCAAAACTGCATGGGGGGGTGGGTTTTGTTGTCTATTTGTGAAAGAGAGGTTTTGCCTTGGACTTTCCACTGAGATGCACATTTACCCCATCCAGAGTCTCAAAACTGCATGGGGGGGTGGGTTTTGTTGTCTATTTGTGAAAGAGAGGTTTTGCCTTGGACTTGCCACTGAGATGCACATTTACCCCATCCAGAGTCTCAAAACTGCATGGGGGGGGGGTTTGTTGTCTATTTGTGAAAGAGAGGTTTTGCCTTGGACTTGCCACTGAGATGCACATTTACCCCATCCAGAGTCTCAAAACTGCATGGGGGGTGGGTTTTTTGTTGTCTATTTGTGAAGGAGAGGTTTTGCCTTGGACTTGACACTGAGATGCACATTTACCCCATCCAGAGTCTCAAAACTGCATGGGGGGGGGGTTTGTTGTCTATTTGTGAAAGAGAGGTTTTGCCTTGGACTTGCCACTGAGATGCACATTTACCCCATCCAGATTCTCACAACTGCATGGGGGGGGGGGTTTGTTGTCTATTTGTGAAAGAGAGGTTTTGCTTTGGACTTGCCACTGAGATGCACATTTACCCCATCCAGATTCTCAAAACTGCATTGGGGGGGGGGTTGTTGTCTATTTGTGAAAGAGAGGTTTTGCCTTGGACTTGCCACTGAGATGCACATTTACCCCATCCAGATTCTCAAAACTGCATGGGGGGGGGGGTTGTTGTCTATTTGTGAAAGAGAGGTTTTGCCTTGGACTTGCCACTGAGATGCACATTTACCCCATCCAGATTCTCAAAACTGCATGGGGGGGGGGTTGTTGTCTATTTGTGAAAGAGAGGTTTTGCCTTGGACTTGCCACTGAGATGCACATTTACCCCATCCAGAGTCTCAAAACTGCATGGGGGGTGGGTTTTTTGTTGTCTATTTGTGAAAGAGAGGTTTTGCCTTGGACTTGCCACTGAGATGCACATTTACCCCATCCAGAGTCTCAAAACTGCATGGGGGGGGGGGGTTGTTGTCTATTTGTGAAAGAGAGGTTTTGCCTTGGACTTGCCACTGAGATGCACATTTACCCCATCCAGAGTCTCAAAACTGCAAGGGGGGGGGTTTGTTGTCTATTTGTGAAAGAGAGGTTTTGCCTTGGACTTGCCACTGAGATGCACATTTACCCCATCCAGAGTCTCAAAACTGCATGGGGGGGGGTTTGTTGTCTATTTGTGAAAGAGAGGTTTTGCTTTGGACTTGCCACTGAGATGCACATTTACCCCATCCAGATTCTCAAAACTGCATGGGGGGAGGGTTGTTGTCTATTTGTGAAAGAGAGGTTTTGCCTTGGACTTGCCACTGAGATGCACATTTACCCCATCCAGATTCTCAAAACTGCATTGGGGGGGTTGTTGTCCATTCGTGAATGGGAGGTTTTGCCTTGGACTTGCCACTCAGATGCACAACTCAACAATAAGCCCCCCTGCAGAGTTTTGAGAATGCAGATGGGGAAAATGGTGTTTGTCAGTCATTGCCATGATTTAATTTTATGGATGACAAAGGATAGTACAGTTTGTTCTGAAAATGAAATCCTTAAAGTGTGGAATTCTCTGCCAAATAATTTTAAATCAATGAAAGCACTTGGGATTGCTTTCCTTACTTTGTTTGGATCATTTTATGCTTGTGAGCATAAGATGTTAATGTATGAGTTGTTTTTTCTAAACTAAAACCTCAGTATTGAGGTTAAATTGCCGTGCTGGCACTTTATGATGAGTAAGTGGGTTTTGGTTTGCAGTTTGGCCACTCAGTCTCTAAAAGGTTCGCCATCACTGTTATAGGTAATGGAGGTCCAAGCCTAATGCCAAAGAGAACGCTTGCGGCGATGCAAAGCATCAGTATTAATATGACATATGGAGGTGTGTGTCAGCTAAGACTTTCTGGCTTTCTGCCTCTGCCCCTCCCCACCGGCATCTACACCTCAATGGAGACCTGCCCGGCTTATTGTTAGTGTGTTACCAGGTCTTGCGGAACAATACCTGGGAGCCCTGGAAATCACCTAGCTATTTCACGCGTTAGTTTCATGTATGGGTTTTTCAATTAGTAGTTACCGGCAGTTACCTTCCGTATTGTTTCCTTGTATCTGAGCCATCAAGACAACTCTGCCGCTTCTCGTCCTTTTGTATTATGCCCTGAACCTAATCAATCCTATTGTATGTACCCTATAAATGTACTGGTGTTTTCCCCATGTCTGTATTCTAGCCTTATGTTTCTATGGACTGACTGAACTCGCTGGCTTTCTTAATAAAACTTTTAAACTTGCAACTACGTCTGGAGTGAAGTTCCTTATGAAACAAACGCAACGAAGTACTGCAGCCTGACAGTGGTGGGGAGGCAGTTGTGAATTTCCTGCATTGTGCAGGGGGTTCGACTAGATGTCCCTGGTGGCTGTTCCAGCTCTTTGATTTTATGGTTCTATGATTCAACTATGCAAAAATTACATAGCAGGATTGTTTTGGTAAACCTGAAATAAGCTGAATACCCATAGTGGCAAAATTCAGTATTTGGCTTATTTTCAGGTTTACCAAAAAATCAGGTCTATTATGTGGATTTTTTTGAAGCTCCTGGGGGGGGCATTTTTGGAGGTAGACTCCCCAAATTTGCAGCATAGCTGCAAGGGACTCTCCTTAGTCACCAAAGTTTGGTCAACTTTGGGACAGGGGGTCCAATTTTATGGGCCAGCAAAGGGTCACCCCCATCCTCCAGGCATTTGCAAGCCAAGCTGTCCATCGGTTTTCAGGTTCAGAAGTTCAGCATTGCCGAGGACTGGCAGAAAGAGATGATTCCAGGCTGATGCCTCAAAGTCTGGGGGCTGCCTTCATTTCTGGGTCACTTTGCATGATGGTCATGCAAATGAGCTTCCAAACGGAGGAAAAAGGCTTAAATGCAAGAGAAATAAGGCATGAAAAAAACATTTCTTTTGGTAGCAAATGACATCCTGTGAGCAATCCTTTATTGTGGTCATGAAAAATCTGATTCCAAGAGATGGTCACGATGCAGGAAAATGATATCGGAGCCAGCCAAAGTCATGACCAAGGCAGTTCATGTTACGGAGATTGCTCATCCACATGGTTGAGGGAGTCTTCTTCAGAAGGGCCATGAGCACCTGACGGAAACTGACGTTCTCTGGACTGGGTGAGCCCCATCTTTTAAAGTATAGATCAGGTCACCTCACTGCTGTCCGTTGGTCAGACCAAGTTAGCTCCAATTACATGACCCCTAAAGGGTCCCATCTATGGGGCCCTAACAAAAGCAGGCAAAAAATAAAATAAAGAAAAGGGGTAGAAAGCACAGAGCCATGCATTTGCCTCTGAGCAAAGGCAAATAGATGAACCCAAAAAGCCTATTCAGCTTTTTCAGGAATCACCTGTTTGGCTTCAGCTTTATCCCCAGGTTTTGGTATCCAGTAAACCCGAATCCCAAAAATTACCAAAACAGCTAATTTCAGGTTTATTTTCAGTTCGGATTTATCGATATTCACAATCCTAATCCTACTTTCAGGAAGCTTTACTCAGAAATATATAAACCACAGTGCCTAGTAATTTATCGTTGTGAATCATTTTTTACTGGGTACCCTATTACCTTTGTAGAAAAGCCCTCTTGAATAACTCAGTTTTGCATAGTTTGTGGAAAACCAGGAGAGTGAGAGCCTTCCTGACCTCTTCAGCTGGACCGTTCCATAAAGTAGGAGCCAAAACAATGAATGTGCATGTATGGGCAGTTGTTGATTTTGCCCATTTGCAGGTTGGCACGGCTCTTGCAGAAGGCTCTCCTCAGATGAGTAAAGTTGAAGCTACCAGTCCTTGGCTTGGATGCCACCTAGAATTTCAATAGTGCAGCCTCAAACATCCCCAACATGATGCTCCTGGAGGATGGGGAAACTCCAGGAATATATCTGGAGGAATCAGAAGCCTCCCATGGAAGGGTGGAGTTGGTGAAAATTGCCTCCCCTCATGCTTACAGAAATTCTAAACAAGATGCAAGCCAGTATCTATCTATCTATCTATCTATCTATCTATCTATCTATCTATCTATCTATCTATCTATCTATCTATCTATCTTTCTTTCTTTCTTTCTTTCTTTCTTTCTTTCTTTCTTTCTTTCCTCCTTCCTTCCTTCCTTCCTTCCTTCCTTCCTTCCTTTTTTTCTTTTTTGCAATAACAATAACAGACCAGATCCAAAATAGCCTCAAATCTGTACAAGTTGAAACACTGGTTCTTCCATTCATTACTGATTAAACTAATTTTAATCAGACAGGCAGACTGTCTAACAAACAGAAAGGCTGCATGTGACATGAACTAAATTCTGCCACTTAGAATCACTGGAACTTAAAGCCCAGTGGCAAAATATTGACTGTTGAACCCCTTTGGAACAAATGTGTTTCCATTCATTCCAGTGGGGCACATGCAGAAGAATTCCTTGGTGGAGTCACTGATATACCTTTCCTAAAACTATTCTTTCACTGAAGCAGTGCAAGTCAGACAAGCCACAAAAAGAGGTCCATGTATAGAAAACCCACCTGAATTCCACGGGGCCTGTGTAGCTATCTGTGTAGTCCCCAAATGGCAGTGCTGAATAGTGCTGAAGTTTACTGGGAGGGAATTCTGCCTGTGTTTTAAAGGAAGGCCCCGGGCACACACACAGATGGTGTCAAATGCAACTTTTTGCCCAGCACTGGGGCTTTGCTGCCTGTCATTGTCTGCCACGAGCCTTGTTTCCAAGGGGGACTATTTCCCAGCCCCTGCTGGAAAAAGGTGTTAAGTAATAATGAGCATTTAACAAGCCCCATAAATCAGGTTTGATTAGAAATGCCCAGCATTGTGCTCAGGACGGATGCTCAGGGAGGGGGGCCAGGGCCATGCCCACCAATGGAAGCCATTTATGCACATCTCCATTTTCACCTGTTTTTAATTAGCCATTTGCTACTATGAGATGTTGAACTGTTTATTTAAAGGCTGTTTTTTAAAGAAAACGATCAGAGAGAGGGTGGGGAATGTCATCTGCCCAAATGTAAGAATGCCTAATACTTTTTCTGTTCTTTTGTTCTATGTTGTTATTATTCCACTGCAAACGAGAGAGAGAGAGAGAGAGAGAGAGAGAGAGAGAGAGAGAGAGAGAGAGAGAGAGAGAGAGAGAGAGAGAGAGAGAGAGAGAGAGAGAGGAGGAGGAGGAGGAGGAGGAACGCAGGATTTATATAAGACTGAGACCCAATTTACTTTAATGATATTGTTCATATGGCCAGTTCAGCCCTGAACAACATCACACTGAGATCAAAATAAAGAGAAAGAAAAAAAAAAGGAATTTTCTAAAGTCTGCCTTGGAAACGTCGGGATGTGACGTCACCCCATGGGTCAGGAATGACCCAGTGCTTGCACAGGGGACCTTTACCTTTAGTCCTAGGAGCCTAGTCCTAGGAGCCTAGTCCTATGAGCCCCATGGCTCAGAGTGTTAAGCTGCAGTGCTGCAGTCAAAAGCTCTGCTCACGACCTGAGTTCGATCCCGACGGAAGTCAGTTTCAGGTAGCCGGCTCAAGGTTGACTCAGCCTTCCATCCTTCCCCAGCTTGCTGGGGGTAAAGGGAACATGACTGGGGAAGGCACTGGCAAACCACCCCGCAAACAAAGTCTGCCTTGGAAACGTCGGGATGTGACGTCACCCCATGGGTCAGGAATGACCCGGTGCTTGCACAGGGGACCTTTACCTTTACCTTTAGTCCTAGTCCTAGGAGCCTAGTCCTAGGAGCCGAGTCCTAGGAGCCCCATGGCTCAGAGTATTAAGCTGCAGTACTGCAGTCAGGCACTGGCAAACCACTCCCCAAACAAAGTCTGCCTTGGAAATGTCGGGATGTGATGTCACCCCATGGGTCAGGAATGACCCGGTGTTTGCACAGGGGACCTTTACCTTTTTTTAGTCCTAGTCCTACTGCATTGTTTATTAGAGGTCCTGCCAGTCTGATTGAATTGCTTTTCGTAATTCATAATCCGCCTTGAGTCTGAGTGAGAAAGGTTGTCTATAAATGAAGATAATAAGGATGATGGTGATGGTGACGGTGATGACGTCTGTTGGCCTGACAGGTGCTTGAGTTTCCTGCAGTCCAATTGGGGCAGCAGAAGCGAGTGCCTCAAGGGCCTGCTGCTGTGATGCTTTTGTACAGGCCCGATGCCCAATTTCCAAAGTACTAAAAGCATTTCTTGTACACAGTAACTCTTATAAGAACCCTGCAATCTAAGACAGTTTCAGTATCTACATATAATAGATAATACCTTGTTTATGGACATATATTCATGCGTACTATTGTTTGTTACCCAAAAGCAATGAAACATAAAAGCTTTGGAGGAATGATGCTCATAACCTATGAATCTGGCCATCTGAGATTCAGGACAGTGGATATTACTGCTAGGATGGTGTTCAGGGGCTTGAGTACTTCTCCTCTTTGTCACTGATGCTGTGCAATGCCAGATCAATTAGGTATAAGACCGCAGCCCTACAAGATGTTACACAGCACATCATGGGTGTGTCCTGGACTGCTGTATAGTTTCTCTATGGATACTAGAACGCTGATTGTGGGGTGTTGGGGAGCTTATTAGTAGCAGTTGCGAGTAAGCTTTTCCTGGAACACTATTTCAAAGCAAATGGGAGCTGGTAGGTTTGGAGGGTGTTATCAAAGATGGCCACTGTTTGGCAAAGATGCTCGCTGTCTGTCTAAACTCTGTAGCATCCTGAGAGTTGTTGAAACAAGGACCCCTATTTCCCCCTTGTCTACACTAATATTGTGCAACACAAGATCAGTGAAGCACAAAACTCTGTGAGATGTTACAGATGGAAGAAAATGATGTTTATGCAGTCCTCTACCAACCCCACACAACTGGCTGGGGAGGAGGCATGGCTATTATCCCCCATGAACCTTCAACGTCTACAGACTTGCAGTGCAAACTATCACTGGCATTGACTGTATGCGCCTTACATTTGGGACTTAGAGCACAATCCTGAACGGCGGGGGGGGGGGGTAGATCCATGGCAGCTGGGAGCAGCAGAGCCATGCCGCCTCCTCAGAGGCTTCCCAGCCGCCGCAGAGAGAAAAAACAAGGGTTTCTTCAAATTAAAATACTGGAAAAGGGGGAAATGACCCATTGAATAAACCAAGGCTGCGTCACCAAAAAGGGGCTCAAAGGGGCGTTCCTCAGGAGCTCCCCCCCCCCAATTCAGGAATGGTCTGCCTGGATAGATTAGGCATTCTTCCTGTCTACCCGCCACCTAGTTCCCCAGAGAGCACCCTCTATGAGTTAGCAGAGGAATTGCTAGATGTGGTGCTAGAGACTCCTAGACTTATTGTTCTGGGGGACTTCAACACTCATGCTGAGGATACCTCAACAGGACCATCCCAAGATATTGTAGCTTCTTAGACTGCCTTGGGTCTCTCCCAGATTGTGACTGGCCCAAAACATGAAAGAGGTCACACCCTGGACGTAATGTTTTGCAATGAGCCTTTGACCGAAGGTTTTATTTCAGGCCTGGAGATTCACCCTGAACCATGGTCTGACCACTGCCTACTGAAAGCCAAGGTGAATGTGGCTCCAACACCCTGCATGAAAGGGTGCCCTGATATAATTGTCCACCCCCAGAGGTTCATGAATCCAACTTAATTCCAGAATGCTCTGGAGGATTTTAGGATTCCAAATACGTGTTCTGTTGAGGCTACAGTGGAAGTGTAGAATGTGAAGCTCCTTGAAGCTACTGACAAGGTTGCCCCTCGCTGCCTCTCCTACCCATGGGATGAAACACAGCCCCCTGAGTGATCTTAGAGATGTCTAGAACAGCGCTGGCAACCCAGAATTCCAACTACCTCATAGAATAAAGATAGATAAACAGAATGAACATAATTATTGGATTAAAAATAATAATCTAGAACCTTTATGTAAAATTTTGGATTAAAAAGAAATTAATATTACATTTTTAGAATATTTACAAATGAAAAAGTATTGGAATAGCCTAAAAGAAAATGATATAACCGAACTTAGAGATAAATCAGAGTTTGAGAAACTGATGATACAAGACAAAACTCCAAAAATTTATACAATTCTATTGAAAGATAAACTAAACCTAAAAAACGGGATATCGAGATAAATGGAGTACTTATTTGGATAGAGCATTGAGTGACCAAGAATGGGAATACATTTTCACAAAGGGATTAGATTTTACAGTCAGTATGCAAATGAAAGAAAATCTAATAAAGATGGTATACATGTGGTATATAACCCCACTTAGACTAAGTAAAATCCATAAATCAGAAAATGACAGCTGTTGGTACTGTGATAGAAAACAAACAGATTTTATACACATGTGGTGGAAATGTGAGAGAGCTATAGCATTTTGGTCTGAAATAGTGAAATGCTTAGCTGTTGGAATGGAGATGGATATTCCATGTAAACCTGAGATATTCCTGTTAAATCTGGTCCCTAACCTAACTAAAGACCAACTTTGTATGGGATTACATATGATAACTGCTGCTAGAACGACTTTTGCCAGACATTGGAAACAAAAATCGATTCCAAAGATAGAGGAATGGCTGGCTAAAGTTAAAGAAATATATGTTTTAATTAAGCTAACAGCATATCAGAAAAATAGAGATACAATAAGTTTAGATGAGTTATGGTCACAAACTATAAATAAAACAGAGAATTTTATAAATAAGGGCGAGAAAGGGGAATGCATTGTGCTCAGTCAGGATGGAACGATGAATATAAAGACAAAGAAATAAGCTGTAACATAGGAATCTTGTTGTTATCTTATTGTGTATATAGATTTTAAATCATGAAGATGGTCCTTTTTTCCTGCTTCTTTCAGTTGCTGTTATTGTTTATTGTTATTATTATGTAATAAATGTTAATTTAATTTAAAAAATTGAACAGTGCTAGCAGAGAACTCTTATCAAATATGACGGATCTTGCTATAGAGCTCATTGTAAGACCTAGGGTTATTTCTCTACTATTATCGTATCAGCTAGTTCACATTCATCCCAGTTGTTCAATGTAGCTCAGCAACTGCTGCTGCCTAAATCAGAGCCTCTCATGTCCCAGGAACAGACAATTAGTTGTGATACTTTTGCCAAGATTTTTGCTGATAAAATATTGAGAATACGCTCTGCTCTGGATGTCAATTATAACATAGGTTTTATAACATAGAAGATAGGCTTAATTCACCGCCTGACATATTTATGGATCATTTTGACTCACTGTCCATGATGGATGTGGACAAGATCCTGCAATCTGTGAATGCCACTACTTGTACCCTGGATCCTTGTCCACCCTGGCTGCTTTTATACAGTAGATTATGCCATCTTGTTGAGGTGTTTGGAGGCAGAAGTAGTTATCACAGGATGAGTGCTGAACTGGTTCAAATCATTCCTATTGGGTCAAAGGGTTGCTATTAGAACCAGTTGTCATCAGTGTGGACCTAGCCTGTGGGGTTCTACAGGGCACAGTTATCTACAGTTATGTCTCCTGTGCTTTTCAATCACAATATAAAGCCCTTTGGACAGATCATTCATTACTTTGGGGTTGGTTGTCATAAATATGCAGATGTTACTCAGCTGCAGATATCCATATCCAAATCTCCTGGTGATGTGGTGTGTGTGTGTGTGCTGTCAAGTCACAGGTGACTTTTGGTGACCCTGTAGAGTTTTCAAGGCAAGAGAAGTTTGGAGGTGGTTTGCCATTGCCTGCCACTGCATAGCAACCCTGGTACATCTTGGAGGTCATCCATCCAAATTCTAACCAGGGTCAACCCTGCTTAGCTTCTGAGATCTGATGAGATCAGGCTAGCCAGGGCTACCCAGGTCAGGGCGATGATGCAAAAAGTATACAAATTGAAACTAAACCTTGAGAAGACAGAGGTAATGCTGGTTGGGGAGGCCTTGAAGGACACTGTTCTCCCCACTTTTGTTTGAGTTCAGATGACCCTTGCTGAGCTGAGCTGAGTTAAAAGCCTAGTGGTTACACTGGATCCAGCTTTATTATTGGAGAAGTTGATGCAGCTGCAAAAAAAGGCTTTCTACCAACCCAGCCTCACCCACAAGATGGCCTTGATATGGCTGACCTGGCTACCTGGATCTACACCACAGTAACATCGAGACTAGACTACTGTAATGCACTGTACATTGGTCTCTCCTCAAAATCAGCTTGGAAACTCCAACTCGTCCAGCCATGGCTCGGCTATTAACTAGACCTAGATCGAACATACATATTACTCCCATTCTACAGATGCTCCACTGCCTGCCCATCGGTTACTGGGCTCAGTTTCAGGTATTAGCTATCACGTACAAAGCCCTTCATAGCTTTGGCCACTGTTTGTTGTTGTTTTGTTTTGTTTTGTTTTGTTTTGTGGGATCACCTCTTTCCCTGTGTTCCACCATGACAACTTCGCTCAAGTCAGCAGGGGCTTCTGCAGGTGCCAACCTGCAAATGGGCAAAATCAACAACTGCCTGCTTTCTCCATTGTGGAACAGTTTGCCCAAGGAGGTCAGGAAAGCTCCCACTGTCCTGGCTTTCCATAAACTATGCCAAACTGAAGAATTCAAGAGAGCTTTTCTGCACAACCAGACCAGAGTGGTGTAGTGGTTGAGGGAAATCCAGGTTCAAGTCCTCACCCCCACCATGGAAGCTTGCTGGGTGACCTTGGGCCAGTCACACACTCTTAGCCTCAACCTTGGCAAGTATTTGCATATAGATTAAAAGCATAAAACTCCAATCTTTCTGGATCTCATATTGGTCAATGAAAGATTGTACATCGCAGTTGTTCATGTTTGTATATATTGAATATGTTAGTTTTTGTCTTTATTAGGAGTTTTATGCTTTTAATCTATATGTAAAGGTAAAGGTCCCCTGTGCAAGCACCGGGTCATTCCTGACCCATGGGGTGACATCACATCCCGATGTTTTCTAGGCAGACTTTGTTTACAGGGTGGTTTGCCAGTGTCTTCCCCAGTCATCTTCCCTTTACCCCCAGCAAGCTGGGTACTCATTTGACCAACCTCGGAAGGATGGAAGGCTGAGTCAATCTTGAGCCAGCTACCTGAAACCAACTTCTGTCAGGATCGAACTCTGGTCGTGAGCAGAGCTTTTGACTGCAGTACTGCAGCTTTACCACTCTGCGCCACGGGGCACCTTATTAAAATTTATATATTTGTAATTTTAGCATTTTTCAGCTCAACCTCTTTGGTTTGTAATCAGCATTTTGGTTGAGTTCCATCAGACCCCCCCTTTTTTGTTGTTGTTTTTTGAAACCTCCGAATGCCTCTTGCCTTGAAAACCCTACTGGGGTCGCCATAAGTCAACTGTGACTTGACAGCAAAAAAATAAAGTTACACTGTACAAAATGGTTTTACAAACTTGCTTGGAAAATGATCAGAGACTGTGGTCTACACTACTGTGTATAGCTTATAGTAAGTAGGATCCTATTTATGTAATTTCTGTACTGCTTAATGTGTCATGTGAATACTTACACTGTTCTTCAGTTCTTTCTGGTGGTTTTAGACTTGTAAAATCCTACTGCTTTGTTTATTGAATGTCCCATTTTGCTGATTGTATTGACTCACTATGGTAATCCATTTTGAGGCCCTGTGAGAAAGGTGGACTACAAATAATGTAAATAAATAAATTAAATAAATACATATATGCTCACCCATAGAGACTTATGGATCCTATTGGTTTCCAGAATGCTGTGCAGGATTTCTCTGGACCTGTCTTGATGAGCTTACCAACAGCTGGAATAATAACCATTGGGCTGTCATTGAGCAAACTGCTCCCTGACACCCTCTGTGCTCTCAGGTGTCCTCTGCCCCTTGGTTTTCTGAGGAGCTTAGAGAACTGAAGAAGTTATTCAGACAGCTAGAGTGAGTTTGGTGGTGAACACGTGATGAGACTGCAATAACATGCTATAGAGCCCAATTAAAAGCCCATGAGGTGGCAGCAAAAGCAATGAAGAAATGGTGTTTCTCTGTCTCTGTCACATCTGCTAGGTCACATCTAGCCCAGTTGTGCAAAGTGATTCAACAGCTGACTTCTCTGTAAATAAGAGTCTCAATTTGGTAGTGATTAGATTCTTAGCTGTGACTTATTTGCAGCCTTTTTTGTAGATAAAATCTCGAAGCTTCTCCAGGATCTCACCGCCAGTGCTGTTCTAAATGGTGTTCTGGAGGTTTCGTTGGCCTTGTCTGGTCCTGCTTAGGACCACTTTCATCTCCTCTCCCTGTTGAATGTTGACAGGACCCTGGTGGTGGTGAAACTGACAACCTGGTTGTTTTTATATCAGCCAGTTTCTGTTCACTTCAGATCACTTCTCTCCCCTCTGGTTTTCACATTTTTGGGGTTTCCAATTTTGATACTGATATTTTTAGAATTTTATTCAGATTTTACTTTTTTAATTATTGGTTTTAAATTATGTTATTCCACATTACTGTTAGCTGCTACATGGTATGTAACTTGTTTTAAATCATGTTATTCTGCATTGTTGTTAGCTGTCTCAAGCCACATTTGTTATGGGATAGATGGGATATAAATTTGAAAAATAAATAAATAAATTAAACAAGTCATGTTTGGGAAGGTTTGTGTGTGTGCAGTGGTAGCCATCAACATAGCAACTAGCTAGATAACTATTGTTGGTACATGCTCAAAACTTACTGGTGTTCTGCACTTGTGTAAAGTTATGAAGGATCATCTTTTCCTATAGGTGTCTGCGTACCAACTATTTATTTATATTATTTAAAACATTTTATGCCTCCTTTCCACCCAATCAGAATTCTCAAACCAGTGAACATGAAAACATTAAAACATTTGAACAATTTTAAAAAGACATTTAAAATGATAAAATAATAAAAATAAAATAAAACTGCAAAATTAAAATAATAATAAAATAACACCAGAACCAGGGAGGAGGGCCAATAAGTGTTTCTGGGGGTGGGGGTGGGGGGTATGCCGAATGAAACAAAAGGGCCATTCCACTGGTAGAAGACTCCAATAGAGGGAGACAGACAAATCTCCCTGGTGAGGGAGTTCCAAAGTTTGGTGCCACAACCGAGAAAGCCCTTTCTTGGGTCTCCCTCATCTAGACTCAGATGGTGGGGGCAACCAAAGCACGGCCTCTGAAGATGACCAGAGTGAATGGGTAGGTTCATATGGAAGAAGGCGGCCCTTAAGGATGCTGGTCCCATGATCTCTAGGCTGCCACCTGCTGACTACATCCCCCACTTAGAGTGGCCCACCCGGCATCCACCAGAGCCCAAGGCTTCTCCATCACGGCTCCCTGAAGAGGTGAGGGGAACCCTGTTACGGGAGATCTCATGGGGTTTTCAAGGCAAGACACATTCAGAGGTGGTTTGCCATTGCCTGCCCCTGTGGAGCAATCCTGGACTCCCACCCAAAAACCAGGGTTGACCCTGATTAGCTTCTGAGATATGACAAGATTGGGCTAGCCTAGGTCATCCAGGTCAGGGCTCAATAAAATACAACTGCAGTAAAATAACAAGAAACAGCCTTAAAGTTGGCATTTTTATCACTACAGGCAGGACTGTCTGCCCAGACTCCAAAAGTCCTACTAAAATAGCAGGATCACAACCAGGGACCATGCAGCCCAGTGTTCTGTTTCCAGCAGTGGGCAGCCACATCCCTCTGGGAAGCTCCCAAACAAAGCACGATGCCAACGGCTCTTATAGAATCATAGAATGATAGAGTTGGAAGGGGCCATGCAGTCCAACCCCCTACTTGATGCAAGGTCAGCCTAGAGCCGTGTTGGCGAACCTATGGCACGGGTGCCACTTCCGGCACTCGTAGCCCTCTCTGCTGGCACGCGCGGTTCCTCCAAGCCGCTGGCCTTTCCGGCTCTGCCCTGCCCCGGATGGGGGAGGCTGTAGCCCAGGGGTGGAGAACCTCCGACATCATTGGCGGTGGCCCCCGGACTCTCCCACAGAAGCTGCCACCATTGCCGCCACTGGAACGTGCGTGGCCGGCCAGGTGGGTGGGAGAGCGGGGAACAGAAGCCGAGCGCTCACACTCGGCATGGCCGGCGGCTTCTCCGGCGCCCTCTGGGCCTGTGCGGGTGGAGGGGCGCGGCTGGCCGATGGGTGCGAAGGAGGCGTCCTCTGCCCTACCCTGCTCGCCTCTCACAAGCCTGCCACCGCCGCCACGCCCCACCGAGTGGCAAATCCAAGGCAAAACCTCCCATGCATAAATGGCCTCTTTCTTTTTCTGTCTCCCTCTGTCCTTTTCTTTCCCTACTTTTCTTTCTCTTCCTTGCTCCATTTCCTTCTCCCTTTCTCTCTCTTTTTCTTTCTTTCTCTCCCTCCCTTCCTTCCCTTTCCTTCTCCCTTCCCTTCTTTCCTTCCTTCTTTCCCTCCAGCGGCTTCTCCGGCGCCCTCTGGGTCTGTGCGGGCGGAGGGGTGTGCAGTCCTATTCCACCTTTGAAGTGCCCACAAGCCATCCTTCAAACACCTTTCCATTTGTCTTGATATGTAGAGAGAAAACACTAAGGAACTAGTTGCCAATCTCCAGGTACTAGCTGGAGATCTCCTGCTATTACAAGTGATCTCCAACCAATAGAGATCAGTTCCTCTGGAAAAAAATTGCCACTTTGGCAATTGGACTCTATGGCACTGAAGTCCTTCCCCAAACCCCGCCCTCCTCAGGCGCCACCCCAAAAACCTCCCACTCATGGCGAAGAGGAACTTGGCAACCCTAGCCTCTCCCTCTGGGCCCCCTCTGGGGGTGGTATTCAGGTTAAATTGCCACATTGGCACTCGGCGATAAATAAGTGGGTTTTTGGTTGCAGTTTGGGCACTCGGTCTCTAAAAGGTTCGCCATCACTGGCCTAGAGCATCCCTGACACCTGTCTCTCCCCTTCCTGTTGTTTGCTCCCCAGTAAGGGGTCTTCAGAAATATGCTGCCTTTGCTACTCTGGCTACTGTCTTGATAAGAATTCCAGAGAAGTTGCCAGGTTAGTCTGGTGGAGACCAAAATATACAGCCTGTTTATTTTCAAGCACCACCAAGTCTTGGGTTTTTCTCTACCCCCTCCCTCAATATGCATTGTAAGATTCTTGTGAAGGAAGGAAGGAAGGAAGGAAGGAAGGAAGGAAGGAAGGAAGGAAGGAAGGAAGGAAGGAAGGAAGGAAGAAAGAAAGAAAGAAAGAAAGAAAGAAAGAAAGAAAGAAAGAAAGAAAGAAAGAAAGAAAGAAAGAAAGAAAGAAAGAAAGAAAGAAAGAACCGCTCCTGTGCTGTCTGGACCAGGGATCTTTCCCTTGGCTGCTTCTCTCCTTCCCTCCGCCCCAGGCGGGCCGGGGCCCTCCAGCTCTCTCCTCTCTGCTCTTGCCAGCCGGAATCACCACGGGCTTTCTGTCTCACCTGCGGAGTTTGCCACAGCACCGCAGGCATCTACCCAGTGCTCCGGACCGCACGGAGTCGGGCCGGCGGGGGAAGGTAACGCAAACAACGAGCCAATTAATAATGGTTTTATTTTAAAGAAAGAAAGAAAGAAAGAAAGAAAGAAAGAAAGAAAGAAAGAAAGAAAGAAAGAAAGAAAGAAAGAAAGAAAGAAAGAAAGAAAGAAAGAAAGAAAGAAAGAAAGGCAGCAGAATGCGGCCACGCCGGAACCAGGCAGCGGAACAAATAAATGCACGCACAGCTGGCACACCGCTGGGTGCCATAGCGCCCCCCCCTCCAGGGACAGATGACACAAATGGGAGGCTTGAAAGAGGCTGGAGCGCCCGACCAGATTCCCAAAAAGATTCGGGATTATTGGGGTGGCAGAAGAGAGAAAATTTTGCTCATTCCAACTGAATCCATCAAAGATAGAGGAACAAATAGAATTATACTAAGTATTCTATTAATACAACACTGTATTAATTTCTGACACGCCCTAAATCAACGCATTTTAAAAATCGAATGAATGTTCATAATAATACAATTAAAGAAACGATTTCTTTTTTGTCAGAAGTATACGTTGAAAATTTGGCTCTATTAAATCTGTCTTTTAAATTAAAAATAATATTTTTCTTCGGAAGATCTGACCAAAATTACAGAGCCCGCCTAAGCCTGTATACCCATAAGTAAGCCCCATTGAGCTTAACGGGGCTTACTCTCTAGTAAGTGCGTTCCGAATCACAGCTTCGGGTCTTCCTAAAGCCCGCTTCGATTTCAACCGGAAAGAGGGAAGCCACGAAGTCGCGGGAAAAAGGACGAGTCCCTCACTTCGGGCTGGATCGTGGCCTCCGTGTCTGTCGAGATTTGTCTTTGCTGAGAAAGACGCCCGCCCGCACCTCTCGTTATCTTTCCAAATTGTGAATAATTTAAACAAAACATCTCCTTGGGCTTTTTCTCAAGCCCCTCCATTCCAGTTTTCCCCGACACGTTTCCCTGTGCGAGAAAGCAACAGATCCCCCCCCCCCCTCACCGTTTCTTTTGCTGTGTGGGAGAGAAGTTCTAAATATTTATTTGGGCTGCTGCAGTTCACGGCTAAATCCCCCCCCCCAAAAAAAAAAGTTGAAAGGGGCTCTCCTCCCCTTCTCAAGATTTTTCAGTAGGTAAGTTGTCCGTGGCAGGGACGGGTCACCCTCCCTGGTGTGATTTTTTGACCCAGGGCTTTGGAGTCTCCAAGTGTGCGTGTGTGTTTCCCAGCCCCTTCGAGAGGATGATGATGATGGTGATAATTGATAGGTGATAAGACGTGTTTAACAAGCCTCATAAATCCGGGCTTGGAGAAGCGCCCTGCACGCAGGCACGGACCCACAAGGAAGTCGCATCTCCCCCTCCCCCCCGTCCCTCCTGCAATGACGAAGGGCGTGGGAAATTTGCGCAGGATGCGAAATGTGGCCCGATTCCTCTCCCCCCCCCCCCAAAAAAAAGCTGGAGCTCTCGGTTTCTTCAAGCTGAATGGGAATCCTGATGCCAGTGAAGCCCCCACTGCCTGTGGGACGCAGTGGGATTTACTTCTGAGTAAACTTCCCCACTGACCGGAGCGAAGTTTGCAAAAGTTGTAAGAGTCAGCCAGTGCACTCCACTTGCAAACCCCCAGACTCGGTTGCGGCTTCTCCCGTCTGTTCGCCCGTCTGTCGCACTGGAGTGAGTGCACGCTGGAATCAGCCCTCGGTTGTGCCCCCCCCCCGCCCCCCACCCCGACTAGATTGCTTTGATGTTAGTTGGTGACTCCAGGAAAGAGATTTCCCGTCGAAACCAAGGGGGCTCGCGAAGAACTGGAATGGGGGGCTTGAAGAGTGAGGGAACAATGGCTGAGCTGGGAAGATGCGCAGAGAGCGACAGACGCGCAGCCTGAATGCAGAAACGAATGGGAAGCTGTTCAGGGCCGTTTGTAAAGGAGCTGCCGGAGAGACGGTCCTTGTTCCTTCTGGGGAAATCATAAGGCGGGGGGGGGGGGTCAGAGACCCTTCTAGAGAGGGGAGGGAAAGGCAAACCGTTAAGAGCCGCTGCATGTTGCTCGCCCAGGCAGAACCAAACCGAAGCACTTCGCATCCATTCGAAGGAGAAATCTCTGCGAAGTTCTCTCGAGTTCCCTGGCCAGCCGGCAGCCCCCCCCCCCCGCCCTCAGTGGGAGAGGGACCGGCGCACGCTTCCGCTCGGCATGGGACTGGGGTGTGAGTGCGCGCGCGCGCCAGGCAGGGGTTGTCTCCGTTCGCACGCGCATGTCAAGCCGACGCGTGTCGCGTGGCGGGCGACTCCGAGTCGGCGCTGCAGGGGGTCCGGCGCTCTCCGCGCGGCTCCCGCTCCGCCCCTCCCGCCCCGCGCCCGGGGAGCAGGGGGTCGCGCCCGCGGGGGCCGGCCTCTTCCGAGGGAGGGGGCGGCTGCGGGGCAGGGTGGGCGGGCGCCCCAACATCTGGGCAGCTCAGACGCTGCGCCGCCGGCGCGGGGGTGCCAGGGACGTGGCTGGCTGGAGAGGCGCGCGGGCCTCTCCCCTGCCTTCGGCCGCCCCCCGGGGGTGAGAGCAGCGACCCCCGGGCCTGGCTTGGCGCTACTTGGCCAACTCTTCCCGAACTCCAGGGCCGTGGGCAATCTGGAGCACGGCCGCGGCTGCTTGTACCCACCAGACAGCGGAGAGCGGGGCGGGTGGGGGGGGGTTGCTCTCCCGCGCTGGTCGTTTCTCCTTCGCCTTTTTAAAAAGCGGGCTTGGTCAGAGTCCAGATGTCCAGGGTTGAGGTAGACTTTTAATTTGGGGGGAGATTTTACAACAGGATTTGCAAACCGCCGTCGGCGCCCAGGAGCGCGGGCCAGCCCCATTCGTGGCCGCAGGAGGCTCGCGAACACCCGCCGCCTCCCGCACGGAAACCGAAGGGGGCATTACGGGCTGACGTGTGTGTGTGTGTGTGTGTGTGGGGGATTTCTAAAGAAACAGGCAAGTGCAAAGGGCTCCCCTTTGCTTGGGTTGTGTCCCCAGTTCGGGGCACATCTCTTTCGGCGGCGGTCCTTTTTGCCCCGGTTTGATTCCCGGTGCGTTTCCTTCGGCTGCCCCCACCCATCCACCCGGTGCCCTGCCTGGTTCCTTTCCTGACGGATTGATGGGATATCTTGTTTTAAAAGGCGGCTCAGCCAATAGATTGGCAGAGCTGCTCGCCATTCCTCTTTATACTGAAGCCTTTCCCAAAATTCAACAAACGGACTCTAGAAATTAGGAGACAGACAGACAGACAGACAGACAGACAGACAGACAGACAGACAGACAGACAGATAGATAGATAGATAGATAGATAGATAGATAGATAGATAGATAGATAGATAGATATTCGAAAGAAAGGAGAAGGAAAATCTCTGAGCCCGATCCCGCCCAATTTAAGCCTTTTAAAGCCCCATTGCTTTCAGGTAAACATTTGAACCATCTCTCCCACCGGGCTTCACACGGCTGAATCTGGCCCGGCCAGTGTTCCGAGTAGGTCCCAAAGTGGAAAGCCTCGCCCGTTTGGGGGTCAAGGGCGTATTTGCGGGGGTAAACTGTTTCAATGGGCGAAAAAACGCAGGGTCGCTTTAGCCTCCGTTATTCCCTGTTTCAGCCAGGATCGAAAGCCTGCGTTTTCGCCCAATACCGCAGTCCTAAGCACACTTACTCTGAAGTGAGAAGCGGGCTGCGTGTCGGGTGGAAGGCACGGAGCATTCAGACCATTTCAAAGCGAGTTGGATTTAGCAACGGGTCTGTGCCGTGCCCCAGCGCCCGCTTCCGAAAGCGACGCGCGCTGATTTGGGACTCGGCCGCCTCGAAGTCGGGGGAAGTCCAACTGACTTCCGAGGAAACTGCCCCGGGGAGCGCAAAGAGCCCGGCCACCTGGTCCTTCGCAGGCAACCGCCGGGCACCAGCCGAGAGCTAAACTGAAGCACCGTTGGGGAGGCTGAAGCCCGCGCTCCCTTCTTGGGATCAACCCCTCCCCGCCCCCAAGGCTGGGATCGTGGCCCGGTTCTGTTGAGATCCGGAATTCCGAGTCAATGGGTGTGTGTGTGTGTGTGTGTGCCAGTGGAGAAAGCCAGCCCGGCCCAGGAAGGAGAGCGACGCGAAGGACCCGGGTCTTTAGGGCTGCGGGCAAGGGAGGCAACCAGCCAGCCCCGCCGCGGCCCGTCTCCGACGGAGCCCACCGGGGAGGCGTCTCCCTCCCTTCGCTAGCCTGGCCGACTCTTGGCCGGAGACGCTCCCGGGCGAGAGAGTTGCCGCTCCCTCCTGTCCCCCTTTTGTGAGCTGGCTCGCCCCGGTCTTTGGCTCTCCAGGGTGACACGGGGGCACCCAGGGGATCTCCCCCAGGGGTCGTCCCCGGAGGAGCGCGCCTTCCCCCCCCCACATCTCTGCAGGAGGAGGGAAGGGCATGGGAGTGGGTGGCGATCGGCGGGTCCTGGGGGAATCGCCCCGTGCCCAGAGGGCGCAACCCGCCTCTCCCTTGAGCTGCCAAGACGGAGCGAGCGTGGATCTGACGGCGGGGTAGATCCAGGAAGCAGTGAGAGGTCATATTGGATCCACTGGGAAAGAGGGTGCTTTCACACATGCCAAATAATGCACTTTCAATCCACTTTAAAAATGGTTTGCAAGTGGATTTTGCCATTTCATACAGTAAAATCCAGCCACAAAGTGGATTGAAAGTGCATTATTCAGCATGTGTGAAAGCATGCAGGGTTACCAGGACAGGGGCCGGGCCTGTGCGAATACGCGGCTACTCTTCTTCGCTGAAAATGGGCGCCACCCGGTCACTTGCCGTCTCCCTGGATTTCAGTGAGCGCGACTGAGGTGTTTCAGCTTGGCCGGATCCTGCTGTAAACCATTTGTGCCCCCCCCCCCAATTTCAGGAGCCGATAGTGGAGAAATTAAACGCATTTTTGGTGAAAGAGCAGGTTGGGTTTTCAGCAAGTCTCTAGGAAGAGCGCGCGTGTGAACCGGGAAACCGAGGCCAGCGGAAGCGAGCGCCTGGGAAAGGGAGCTAGCAGGCACCTCGAGCAATGGACGGGGGCTTGTGGAGGGGACAGGCGCCAAGACGCCGTGTCAGTATGGAACACGTGTTCCGTGATCTGGCGCATTCACACTTGACCTTCCCTTCAAGTGTACATGTCATTTTTAAAACACAACCTTTTCCAAACACCCGAACGTGCGAAGATTTTTTAGGAGGCCCAAAGCCGCCCCACAAGAGCCTATGGGATGGAGACGGGGGGAGGCAAGAAGGGCAGCGGGTCCTGCGGCTGGTGGGAACTGGTCCGAAGGAGGCCAGGCCGGCGGTGGCAACAACCGACAGCGCGGCATCACACACACAACTGGCACCATGCCGCCGTCCCGCGCCAGGCCCAGCAAAGTGTCTTCGAAGTGGCTGGAGGGGAGGGCGCCGGTTCCATTTCGCCTCCCCAAACAGGCAAAAGGGAGTAAAGGGGACTTGCTGCTTGCTGGGAGTCAAGTCCACCCGGAGGCCCTTCCACTCGCGGGACGGGGCGGCAGCTCTGCCGAGATGGGGAGAGAAGCTCGGCCGGCCTCCCGCGGAAAGACCGCAGGCCCAACCGAAGCCTCTCCGAGCCGGGAGCCCGGCCAAGGAGCGCCAGCGGCTCGCAGGCCGGCCTGGCCCGCAGGGCCCCGAAGGCGCGGCTGCCAATGGGAGGCGGCGGGCTCCCGGCAGAGGGGGGGGGGGGCTTGCGCGCCCCGGCTCCCAAAGTTGGCACAAAGGCAGTCGTTCACGTCGGAGGTGGGAGTAGCGAGAGGCCTGGGAACGGTCCCGGATGGCCCCGGAGCTGAGCAGCTTTGCTGCAAAGACGGCTAATCTGGAGTGGGAACTCCGGAGTTTGAACCAGAGCAAAGGAGGCTTCGGTCATCTGGAGAGGAGGGGGGTGGGGTGGGGTGGGGTGGGGGGTGGCGAGACCTCCTTCCTCTCCTTGAGCACGACGTGGCCTTTCCGCGGCGGGCTGCAAGGAGGGCGCAAGAAGAGCGCTGGACGGCTCCCCGCCGACGGCCCCCGAGCCCCGCGGCGTGGCGGCGGCGGCGGGCGGGGGAGGCCGGGCGCGGACCGGGCCGGGGCCCCGCAGCAGGAGCGCGCGCGCCGGGCGGCCCGGGGGCCGGCCGACCACGTGCTCCGGCGGGGGTGGGCGGGGCGTGGGGCGGGCGCGGCTGCCAATCAAGGGCTCCGCTTGAAATGGTCGGGGGCAGAGCGGCGGCGGCGGCGGCGCTGGGGGCGGGCGCGGCAGTCGGAGCGCGAGTGCGGCGCCGAGCGCATCGCCCCAGCCAGCAGCGCCCCCCCCCCCGCCCGCCCGCCCAGGCCCGACGGCGCTGCTGCTGCTGCTGCCCGGGGCCGCCCGCCCGCCCGCGTCCGCCCGCCCGCCCGGCGCCCGGGATGTCCTTCCCGCAGCTGGGCTACCCGCACTACCTGAGCGCCAGCCCGGCCGGCGACGGCGCCAGCGAGCGGCCGGGGGGGCTGGCCGCCGCCGCCGCCGCCGCGGGCCGTCCCGGGGCCGCCGAGCTGAGCAGCGGCTCCTCGGCCGCCGTCACCTCGGTGCTGGGCATGTACGCCGCCGCCGCCGCCGCCGCCGCCGCCGCCGCCGGGCCCTACGGCGCGCCCAACTACAGCGCCTTCCTGCCCTACGGCGCGGACCTCGGCCTCTTCTCGCAGATGGTGAGTCGCCCCGCGCCCCTCCGCTCGGGGACCCGGCGGGAAGGGGAGGCCGCCACCCCCGCCCGCGGCTCGCCCGGCCCCCGGCCCCTCCTCGCCCCCCACCCCCGCTCCAACTGCCGCCGCCCAAGAAACAAAAGCCGAAAGGGGCCCCGGGAGCCGCCGCCTCCCGCCCCCCCCCCGCCGCGGCCCCCGGCGCCGCCGCTGAAACTTGCCCCGGTTCCAATGACTTTGCTGCAGTTAGGGGCTTCAGTGGCGGCCCCAACGCGGAGGCTGCGACAACTCTCCCGTGAAACAGGACCCCCCCCTCTCCCCCCCGCCCATGGTCAGGACGGTTCTGAACAGCCTTCCTCGTACAGAAACTTGCTGGGGCTGCGTGTCGCTCGCCGGCCGAACCCCCCCCCCTCCAAAGGTCTCTTTCGTTGACAGAGTCCTTAGTTTAGAGACGCAGAGAAGAGGCGTTTTCATTGTACAAGAACGGAGTGGGAGATTTGGTTTGATTTCTAGTGGGGGGGGGGGTTCCTGTTTAGCCGGGGGTTAAAAACGCGCACGGGGCTGATTTGTTTATTGGCAACTTTCTGTTTGGAGCGTCTGTCCTACTATAGAAGCGCTGGCGATTTTCCAGTAAATATTTCCAATGGATTACCAAGAGGAATTTGGTTTCAGCAAAAATAACGATCAGAAATGTCGCAACAAAACGGAAAGCAGGACCATAAACTAGTTCTTTAAAAATAGTACTTTTAATGAAAATGCACATCCAGCTTGTCTTTTCCGGATGGGGCATTTTCCCACTGTAATTTGAATGGACATCATCAACACATTTATTAGTCATTTACCACACCATAGTTATAAATCAAGATGACAAAACCAAATAGTCTATAGAAGCATTAAAATGACATTGTTAGTGAAAAGTGATTTGATTAGACTACTGCGTCTACCAGGTTGAAGTAAAAAAAAAATATCTGCAAAGGTATGTGACGCTTCTCTGTAAAATAAAAATATTTGATTTAAATTCATAAAAATAAATCCACTTGTCGTGGATGGAGTACACAGAGCTGACATTGAAAAAGGGGATCTAATTCTCACTTCACGCCAGTAAGTGAGGGAGTGGGAAGCAGTAATGATTTTCAAGTGGCTACTTCTAAAGAATTCCCAAAAGGGGGATACAAAATTTATCATCTCAACAATCACAGAAATCCCCAAGGAGATAAAGAGGATATAATAAGCATAACAGTTACCTAACAGACACCTAAGTTATAATTAAAAATTACATTTTCTCTTCCCAGATGGTATCTTTTTTACTGTTCATTTCTCTTGTTAGCCTGCCTAAAAGAAATTGTTTTTTTTTTACAAACATATCTCCAGCACTTGTAACTCCCAAAGGATGTTTCATTGTGTTTTTAAATGGCTTGCACGTGATTCTGCCATTATACAAATTAAAGTGGATTGTAAAGTAGGAAAGCTTTTGAGGAATGGAAGCAAAACTAGAAAATGTGTTTAAGAATAGCAAAAGATAGCTTACTGGAATAGCTTGCCGAGCCATTTCCCCATCAATAGTTCCTAGAAACCACAGCCTCATTCTGAAGAAGCTCCTGGACTTTCAGGAAGTTAGTGGAATGAAGGCATGCCATTTTTTTTTTGGGTGCAATTTGCAGTAATAATGAGGCCTAATGAGGTTGTTAAAAAGATAACATGGTATTTACCCAAACACCTGATGGGCTCATTGCTTTACTGCTGATGATAAAACGTCTATTGATTTAAAATAAATCACCTCCACTAGAGGCTTACAAAAAGAAAAGAAATAGTGCGTTGTTCTCTGTAGATGAAAGGATTATCGAGGAGATGAAGGAATGGAAAAATAAAATAAGTCCAACGGAATGGTCACATTTCCAGCCTCTGAGGCAAAGATTCTGTGTCTTTCCTGCTGCCCAAAGCCCGATGTTGCTGAAGTCGATGGACAAAGTGGAGCGCAAGCTCAGCGTGGCCAGTCCCAGGGGAAGAGGATCAGGAAGGTGCCTTGTCCTCTTTCCAGTCCCTGAGATTTCCATGCGCTATGCTCTGACTGGGATGGTGCCTTTGCAAGGCATGCACAACAGCCCCGTTTCAGTTCGGCCTCCCCATCCTGTTTACTTTGTGAGCTGCTTTTTCAAATGCTGCTGAGGCTGGGCAGGAATCGACCTCACCGCCCCCATTGCAGCAGACTTGCCTCAGCAACCCCATGCTGATGTGCTGATATTATCTCAGTGAGGGTCACTACTCTTTTCAGGGGGCCTTGCTTATTTTGAACAGCACAATAAATATTGCCTCTTAGATGTGAATTGGAAGGGGAAAGTCTGAGTTGAATTTGATGAGGAGGAAGACTTTTTCTTCTTCTTTTTTGCAGGAGATCAGAGAGAGGCCTGTGTCTCTCTGTCTGCCCTTGTAAAGGGAATATCACTTTGGGAAAGCTGGTGGATTGAGACAGAAAGACAAAGCCTGTGGAAATGTAGCCCTCAAGCAGTGTCCTTATTCTCGCTTTTCTCTCCCCCCCCCCAAATGTCTGAATGTGTTTCAGGGTTCCCAGTACGAACTGAAGGACAACCCCGGAGTTCACCCCGCCACTTTTGGTGCTCATACCACTCCTGGTTATTATCCGTATGGACAATTCCAATATGGCGACCCTGGAAGGCCCAAGAATGCCACTCGAGAGAGCACCAGCACCTTAAAGGCCTGGCTAAATGAGCACCGCAAGAACCCCTACCCGACCAAGGGTGAGAAGATCATGCTGGCCATCATCACCAAGATGACCCTCACTCAGGTCTCTACCTGGTTTGCCAATGCCCGCCGGCGCCTCAAGAAGGAGAACAAGGTCACATGGGGATCGAGGAGCAAAGATCAGGAGGACGGGAACCTCTTTGGTAGTGACAATGAGGGGGATCCTGAGAAGAATGAAGATGATGAAGAGATAGACCTGGAAAGTATTGACATTGACAAAATAGATGAGAATGACGGTGAGCAGAGTAATGAGGAAGAGGAAGAGAAGGTGGAACTCTTAAGGCAAAGTAGTGATGACGATTCTTTGGAGAAAGAGAAGGTTTTGCCCCTGTCTGGGCCTGAAGGACTTAAACCCAATGAGGCCCTGTCCCTAGTGAAGGAAGCCTCAGACAACCCCACCCAGATCCTGAGCCCCAACAGACAAAATAATCTACCAGGCCCACCTCACCACAAACCCAAAATCTGGTCATTGGCAGAGACTGCAACCAGCCCTGACGGGGGCCTCCACAAGCCAACGCCCCCTTCACCTCCTGCCCAGGTGAACCACGCCTCCCCCCAGCTCCAGCACCCGGCTTTCCTCCCCAGCCATGGACTTTACACCTGCCAGATCGGCAAGTTCCATAACTGGACTAACGGGCCCTTCCTTACCCAGAGCTCCTTGTTAAATGTGAGGTCCTTTTTGGGAGTTAACCACCACCACCACCACCACGCCACACATCACAACCACCCTCTCCAGGCCCAGCCGCAGCCATCTATGCTAACTGCGCTCAGCACTGAAAAGCCATCGGAAAGGACCAGCCCCAAACACATAGGTAAGGCTTACAACATTGGGCCGGGGTGGGCTGTGCATGAGCTGCCTGCTGTGAAGTAACTCCCTCTGATTTGGCTCAGAGGAGCTGACTTCTTAACAAATATCCTGAGACTCCTTGCTTGAACCAACTTGGGTTCTTCTAAATACTTGCCCCACGAAGCTTTTTTTTTTCTCGAGGGGGTTGAGTGCAGCAGTACCTGCTTAACCATGGTATTTTTTTCTGAAGCCTCATGAGGACTAGCCTCACTGGTTTTTTTTTTTTAATGGAGGCTGGCATAGCTGCTTAAAACAGAATAATCTTTCTAATTGATATCCTGAACCCTTCATAATTTTAACTCCACTTTACTGTTTAGTGGCACCCTTTAATCTTTGACTCCTGAAAAAGAGACAAGGTGTGGGTGTTAAATGGCCTTTGCAGAAGAAGACACATTAGTTATGAATGAATGAAAAGCATTTATATCCTGCCTTCCTTTTTGGCTCAAGGGATAGGGAAAGATACAAGCATCTTTTCTCTCTTTGGTGCTTGTCAAGGTCTCGGTACAATGATGCTAACAGTAACAATCTTAACATCAATGTGATTTTTTTTTTGCTTGTTCTGTGTGTTTCACAGATATTATTTCTGTGCAACAACCTTGTAGGGTAGGTTAGCATTTCTTTCTCTGTGTTGCACATGGAGAGCGCTTGAGTGGAGAGAGGGAGGCTGGCTAGCCTAAGGTCAGCAAGAGAGGTCACAGTAGAGGCAAGGTTTTAAGCAGGGAGGTTCTGGTTCACAGCACGGTCTGTACACAAGTAATCCACCCCATGCACACCTAATTGGGAGTAAGCCCCGTTGAACTCAGGGGGGCTTCCTTCGGAGTTGGCGTATGTAGGCTCAGGCTGCAGGCCCCAATACCAGCCCAGTTCTCCAGCAGTGCCCTGTGAATCTCGCTGTGGTGGTGGAGAAATCCTTCCTTTGTTTCCCTGAGTCGCTGCAACTGTGTTGTGTCGGTGCTGGCAAACTTAGTTAAGAGGTTTCCTCTCTTTTCTTTCTTTCTCCCTCCCCCCCCCCCCCGCAGAAAGAGAAAACGTCCCGAGGACTGACTCTCCACCTCAACCGTTAAAATCCCCCTTTCGGGCTGTCCGGGACAAGTGAGTTCTTGTTCACAGAAATTTACTTAAAGGAAAGAAAGTGCTTGGCTAATCCAAATGAATTCAAGCACACTTTCACTCTCATAAACCAAAACAACAATTCTGTAAAGCTTTTCAAGTATGGCAAAAACTTACAAACTGTATACTTTAGCCTGACAGTTTTCTTTAAAAAAATCCTGACCCTCTCCCTTTCTTGGTCAAGTTGCTATTACTATTGTGTGAAATAATGATCCCTCGTCTGTTCTCTAATGCAGATGGGCGAGCGTAGCTGAGCTTTTACTGATAGACGGTTCTGTCTTTTCTTCCCAACAGCTCTTTGACTCAGCAAGAGGGAACATCGTGAATTTTAACAACTCTTCCTTCTGCTTGATTAATTTTTGTTTTGAGTGGAAAAGAAAATTTCACAGACTGTTCTAAAGAACAGGGGGGAAATGGGAATGCTCTAAACGACTCCCATCAATCTCATTTTTGCAATAAAGTGGTACCAATCCGTCAAAACATAATAATTTCCCCCGCTCCCTAACTGGATTTTCCCCTTTTCTGTTGTACCATTTCCAGAATGTGTAATTCTAACCATGACTGGATCACTTGTTTTTGGTTAAAAAAATTATCATGTGCTTGTATTATTTTTTTCTGTATATAAAGTGATTTCAAATTGTAAATAGCGCCACAGCAAAAACTTGTTGAAATCGTATATTTTTGTCTAATAAAGAAAATGAAATGATAATCCTCCTGCTGCAGAGGTGGATTTTGGTTTTGCTGAATTCATGAAGCTCTGGAAAGGCTTTACGGTTTCCATCTTCTTAGCAAAGCCCCGTGTCTTTTCAGTCCAGTGCATAGCTCAATCAACTCAAATGTTAGCTGATTAATCTTGGAGCAGGGCAGACATTTTAAACCATTGGATCTGCCAGGAAGTGGTATTATGCTTGTTTTGTTTTTTTATGAGCCTCTTTTTGTTCTGATGGGCTATTTTGTTATAGTGAAGGAAAAAGAACAAGACTATTTTCTGCTCCATCAATGACTGCTAGCTTTTTAGTGTTTAAAATTCTATATCATTTTATATTTCCTTCAAAAAAGGCTCCTCTATCCAGGTGTTACTGATATGCAAATATATTTTAATTCAATGAACAAATCAATTAATTTTTAAAAGGCAGATGATAAACTGGCTAAAAGTTTTTTTTTGCAGTTGGCTGACATCCCTTAATATTCATGAAAAATTCCCAACATGCATTGCACTTTATAGAATGGAGTATTTTGCCTTGATCTGGTAAGATAATTTCTCTACCAGTCAAGCTGTGATTGCTTTTTCTTTCTTTTATTTTATTTTTTTTATTTTTATTTTTTTACATGTCTGTTAGCTGCAAATTTCTGGCTTGTTAAGTAGGCAGATAGTCTTTAAAGAGGGAGCTTTTTTATCTCTCCCCCCCCCCCAAGGATACAAAAAACGACCCTAGGGCAATTGTTTTCCAAAGCAGGCCTCATGTCCATCGAGTCGTGATAAATATGCCCCGCTCTAGAATTATTTCATTTGGAACTCAAATGGTTCTATGGACAGAAAGTCTGGGATGTTCTCGTTATTGGGAGGGGTGGGAAAGCAAGATAAGAGAAATCAAACCAGGCTGTATTGAGGCAGTTTCCCCTGGAAGGCGTCGGTTTGCCAGCCCCCCTTATGCAGTTTGGGTAGGAGTCCTCGCAGGCAAAGAGAGGTTGCCAGAGGCGTTGGGCTGGACGGAAGGTCTCTATTGTCCCCTTACCAAGTCAAGGAAGGAATGAAGGAAAGACAGGGAGTCCTTCAAAGCTCGCCTAATCTTCCTAAAAGGAGCCCTCCGGGGGGAAGAAAGTTACAATATTTTCCGGAGCGCCTTTCTCCTGCTCCACGCCCCCCCCCCGACTTTTCTCCCCTTCCCAAATGAGAATGCTTAAATGAGCATTGAGGTGCTAATCAGAGACCAGATGGTTGTTGACGGTGGGAAATGGAAAGAGGCAGCTGGGGGAGTCATTAAAAAATCATGCTGGAGACAGGCGAGCGCGGGCGCCCATCCTCGGCGCAGGACTCGTCGGGAAGCGGGCGAGGGGGGGGGCATCAAATATTAATCAGGGCCTCAGCAAGGGTGACGGTATTGATCGGGATTGCCCCCCTCCCCAATCCTCGTCTTCTTTTTTTCACCATGCAATCGGGCCGAATGCAAAGAAGGCTCGGTGCTCTTCTTATGATTTGATGTGTTGGTGTATTTCGCCCCCCGGAGCCGCGGGCTGTTTCTTGCCAAGCGAGGAAGGAGGCGCTGGCGAGGGCGGGGAGGGCCGCGAAGGGCAGGACCCGCGCGGGTCCCCGGCCCAAAGGAAGCGCGGGGGAACCCGGTCTCCCGCCGCCTTTGCTAGGGGAGCTCAACAGGACTGCCTCTCGAGTGGGTGCGTGGAGCCTTGTTCTGAAATGGGAGGGCCCCAGTCCGGCAGCGAAATGCAGCGCTGGTTTACTCGGAAGTAAGCCCCTCTCGGTCCAGTGGGACGAATCCCTTGCTTAAAGCAAACGAGCAAAGCCCGCCCTCGATTGCCTGGGCAGTGCGCTCCGCCAAAAGCTGCGGCGCTGGTTTCTGGCTCGGCTCGGCTCGGCCTGGAACCAGGAGTTTTAAGCCTGCCTGTGTGACTGACGGTGACTTCAAAAAAAAAAACACACAGATTTATTTATGTATTTGTTTATGTATTGATTTATTTGAATTATTTTGCAAATCGATGTAATCTTAATAAAGGAAGGCTGGGGCGGACGGAAAGTCATCGGCTTCCAAACGGAAGGTCACTCGCCACAAAAGAAGAAATGATATCGGAGGGAAATAGGAGCCGCCAGCCCAGCTCGGTGGTTAGTCTGCGTTTTCAGCAGGACGTCGAACCATCTCCCCACCCCCGCCGCTGGGCCAGGGGGTGCGATCTACAAGGCCGAAGGCACCCCCTGATTCGCTTCCCCCTCCCCCAAAAGGCTTTCTCTTGGCTGCCTACCTAAATCCGGGATCGCTTTTAAAAAAAAATGCCCTGCGACTGCGTGCCGAAAGAGGGGAAGGTCTGCTTGGCTTGGCTTGGCGGGCATCTGGGGGGGGGGGGGCGCCTTTGCCTGCTGCGGATGGAAAGGATTTTGGACGCGCCGAAGCCGCGGGTCTTGCTTGGGAAGGCTCGCAGCGCCCTCTGTAGGCCTGTGGCAGAACCACGCCTTCCCCGCCGTCAGGCGAAGGGAGCTGCGGCTCGCGAAAGCGCCGGCCGGGCCCGGGGGGGGGGGGCTTGGTCGCCAAGGCGCCGCCGGACTCTCGCTCGTGCCCCTGCTACGGCCAGGGGGCAAGAGAGGCGCTTTCCCCTTCGGCTATGGGGCCTCTTCCTCTGCGCAGCCCGGAGGTTTCCCCGGGCGCAGCGTCCGCGCAGTCCACGCGGGGACAGAAGCCTCCCGCTTTCGCGAGCTCCGCCATTCCCAAGGGCTGCCTCTCTCGCAGGGGGTTCTCCGTTCAGGGTACTTTCCTCAGCAGGATTCAGAGGGATTTCATGCTGAGCCGACACGATCCAGCCCAAGTTCAATGCTCTTCCGCGGGTTTCCTCGAGGAAGGGAAGGCGGCCGCCAAATCAGCATTTAGGGGCCCTGAGCTCAACGGGAGCCCAGGCCGGGGGCGAACTCGGAACGGACCGGGCCTTGGGAGTCGGTCTAGCGCGTTTGCCTAACGCTTGAGACCCCCTCTTTCAGCCGCCCTTCCCACAGTGGTAGAAGGTCGGCCGGTTTTAGCGATTCGTGGGGTGGGGGGGGGGCAGGCTGGAGAGGGAGGCGCCTGCCGAAAGGCAGGCCTCGAAGAGAAGGGCTGAAATCCCTCCAGGGTCCAAACCCCCCCCCCCGACTCGGCCAACTAGACGGGAAATTCTTGCACATAAACCTTCATCCCGGCCCTCTTCGCGCAACAGCGACAGATAAATCCGAATGTTTAGGGCGAAAGCAGATAACAAATGGCGAGCCCCACCCCCCCCCCCATTTATGGCCTCCTGTTTCGTGCGAAACCCTCCGGGACGCCGCCGTCCAAGCCGAGCACGGCACCCCTCCGCATTTACACCGGGGAAGGGATAAACGCGCCTACGATTGCAGGCTAAAAACCGCGTGGATTTCAATGCGAACGATTGAAACACACCAGAGCTGTCAAGCTGGGACCCGACGCACATTTAATTCGGAGCAAACTCCCGTCTCCTCCGGGACAGCTCCGCCGGGCGCCGGTTCAGGCTGCGGAGGGCGCCGCTCGCCCGGATCGTCGAAATCCGGGGACCGTGAGGCGTTTTCCGAAGGAGAGGCCCTCCGACGTCGGGTTTCGTAGCAGGGCCGGTGCACGAGTGCTTTCCCGCGGAGCCCGCGCCGGCGGGGGGGGGGGGTCTCACGCGGAGGCGCAACAAAACGCCCCTTCAGCTGGGGCAAAGGCGGGAGGCCGCTTCGCCTCCCCCCCCCTGCAAATTCAGCCGCGGCGAGGACTCCTTTCCCCGGCTTGTTCGAATCAGCCGAGCCCCCCCCCCCCGCCTCCCCCGTCAAATGGCCCCATTCTTTGCATCGGCCAGCATCCCCCTCCTTTGAAAAAGCTTAAAGGCGGGGCGCGAAGAAGACCCCTGCCGCCCCCGGACGAGCACAGAAGGGAACCGGCGGGAGACGAGAGAGCGCGAAACTTGCCGCTCTTCTCCGCTGCGGCGGGAGTTCGTCAGCTTACTCGCAAGTAAGCGTGAAAAGGCTTCCCGCCCGCTCCGCTTCCTGCTTGCTCAGAAGTCAGCTCGAAGGAGGTCGGGCGGGACTGACAAGGAATTGTGTGCCGGGCTGTAGAAAAGGCATTTACCGCCTATGTCGTTGCTGATTATTATCAATGCTACTATTCCGAAAGAAATACATTTAAGATACCTTTATTTTCAAGGGAACACTACTATTCGTAGTTTTCACTTCGAAATGAATGTATTTACTTGGAAAGAAATTAAATATAATTTTTTACTACTACTATTATTATTTCCAGCAATAGTAGCAGTTCAATTTTTGCTACTACTACTGATTTTACTATTCTTGCGACTGTTACTAATTTTAGTAGTGGAGGCAGTAGTAGTGTTTACTTGGAAATAAACGTGTCTTGATTTTTGTTTTCTTGGAAATAAAGTTCCAAGGAATATCAGGCATTATATTGTTCGGCTTAACAGTAATAATTAGTAATAGTATTTTTTTTTTTACTGCTAGTACTAATCTACCACTACATTCCACGAAACTTTATTTTCAAGGCAACGTTTTAAAAGGACCTGTATTTCCGCGCCCGTGTTCCTGCGTCCCCAGTGAACTGCGATGAGAAGAAGGAGACCAATCCCGGTTTGCCCGGCAGATGCGCTCAAAGGCGGGCGCCTGCAGAGAGAACCGGAGGACAGCCGGAATAAATGGCTCGGGAGTTCTTGAGAGGAGGAGGAGTTATTAATAATAACCATTCATGAATAATTAATTATCGTTTATAAAAATCATTGATACTGTTGCAGCGTAATCTTTAAGTTAAACTTTAAGAGCGTTCAAAAGCATTTCTTTCCCATCAAGGAGCCTCGACGCGCTCTTTGCGGGCAAAGTGTCCGGCCGAGCTTGGAGGCAGTTTCGAGCCTCCGCTTCTATTTCGACCGAAGTGTCAAGACCGGAGAAGGAACTCAACCCGCTCCTCGAAAAAGACACCTTCCCCCCCCCCGCCTCCCTCCTTCCCTCCTCAGGCTTGCGAGTCGCGCCCCGACAAAGGATCGGGCGCTGCGGAGACGGGCGGCCGGGCCCCGGGTCTGCTTCGCGTTGACCGGAGCGGGTGGCAGGGTCCTCGGGGGCCTGAACGGTCCTCTGGAGGGCGAGAGGAAAAGGGTGCTTACTCGCGAGAAAGTCCCCCTGGAGGGCTTTGAGCCTGACTCACGGGGAACAGGATCGCTACCATCGCGCGCGCTTCAGCTCTCTCACACACACCCCTCTACCCCTCCTGCCGTGCCAGGGGGCCTTGATCCGCCCCCGCCACGGCACCCGGCCCAGGGGTCGCGCCCTGTGAAGTGGCCCAAGAGCTGGTGCGCAGGGAGGGAGGGAGGGCGCCGGCCTCATCCAAGCAGTCCACAAACAGGGGTTAAGGAGCCCCGGGCCACCCCAGGAGAACACCTGCACCAGAGGGAAAGACCTTCCGTGCTTCTAACCATGGCCAACCAGATGCTTGCAGGGAAGGAACTCTCCCTGTTTCCACACTCGGCTGATGAGGACTGCGATCCAGCGCACCCTTGCTTGGGAGAAGGTCCCACTGAAGCCAAGGGGCCCTGTTTCCGAGTGAACCTGTCCTCTCCGTCTCTGGGAAGGGCTTCGCTTCGCTTTGGTGCCATGCAAACCAACAGTAGTAGCAGTCGTAACTGCAGGGCCATTGGTATCAACAGAGGCCTGCATTCAGATATTAAAGAATGGAAACAGAACAACCTATTTTGTTAATGTAATTACTGTACCAAACAGAAATGAAAAGGTAACAGAAATGGGTGCAAATTAGCTAATATTTTGATCTTTTAATTTGTTCTGGCACCCGGCTGTCTGGTTCAGAGACCATGGAGGTTGGAATGGAGGAGAAGGGGAGGAGATACCATGACAGAGGAAATTCTCCCTTCCCCTCTCCCTTAGTGCCCCCCCCCCCAGGGCTGGCAGGCAGGAGGCCAGGATGGGACCCAGGGCAGATTATTCTCTCTCTCCTCGTGCCTTAGATGCTGTTTGTGACGCACCCCAAGTGCCACGCCTTGATGCATCTGGGGAGCAACTGCTGGCCAGGTCAGGTCAGTGCCAACTGACGGGAGGTTAGTGTCAGAACCAATGAAGAGGGCAAAAGAGAGGAAAAGGTAGGAGGGGGTTTAAAATGAATAAATTCATGACAATAAACAGACTTAATAAGAAATGTTACAAAACCCATTTTAAAAAACTTTGCTTTCCCCCTTCTTTTAGTAAAGACAATGGATCGGATCAAGCTGTACACCTGGTCAAAGGCCCACATAATGTAGTGGTCAGAGTGTTGGACTGTGATCTGAGAGACTCAGGTTTGAATCCCAATTCTGCCATGAAAGCTTGCTGGGTGACTTTGCTCCCCTCACTCTCACACATCCCAACCTACCTCACAGGGTTGTTGTGAAGATAAAATGGAAAAGAGGAGAACGATGTAAGCTGCTTCGACTCCCCCAGTGGGGAGAAAAGCAGGTTATAAATGAACCAAGTAAAGAAATCTATTCTATGTGACCTGTTAGAATATGATTTTGATTGAAGGACTCAAATGGATGCAGGAAAATGCTGGTGTTTGGTCCCACCTACTCAGGGTATTTTGTCATGCTAAGCAAGATGCCTCCGTCCCCTCTTGGTGGGTAGGTTCGGGAAGTTTTTTTTTTCCAGGCTTCTCCTATGCTGCTTATGGCTGGGAATGAGGTGAGTCCCAGCAGACCTCCGAGGCCCTCCTCCTGGTTCCTGGGAAGTTTGGCCTGAGGCCTCCCCCTGCATTTTGAGCCCAGCCTTTTCAGCTTCACCAGGATGCAGGTTTATTTGGAAGCCAGTCGCATCCTGCTCAGCCGAGTGGCATTTCATGTGGAGGAAGGATGCAGTGCTGTTGGATGCCTTCTTGGAAGGAAGGAAGGAGTCCCATTGACTCACAGGGCTGTTGTGCTGGGTGGACAAATGCCATTTTGTAGGCAGCAGGCTCAGGTAACAAATGTCAACAAATGTACAGGTCTATTTACTTAATTTATTTACATCATTTCTCCCTAATGGGGACCCAAAGCAGCTCACATCACTCTCCTCTCCACCATTGTATCCTCACAACAACCCTGTGAGGTAGGTGAGGCTGAGAGTGACTGTCAGAGTGGGGAATCAAACTCGGGTCTCCCAGATCCTAGTCCCATGCTCTGACCGCCACGCCAAGCTGGCACATTGTGCAAAATGATTATATTTCAAAATGACTCAAAATAAGTACTGATGCTATGCATATTTGTATGTGTGTAAAGTGCCTTCAAGTTGCAGCCGACTTATGGCGACCCCTTTTGGGGGTTTTCATGGCAAGAGACTAACAGAGGTGGTTTGCCAGTGCCTTCCTCTGCACAGCAACCCTGGTATTCATTGGTGGTCTCCCATCCAAATATTAACCAGGGCTGACCCTGCTTAGCTTCTGAGATCTGACCAGATCAGGCTCTCCTGGGCCATCCAGGTTAGGGCATATTTACTCAGAGGTAAACTCATTGGGCACAATGAGACTTACTTCGAAGAAATATTCCCAAAATTCCCTATGCGTTTCACCCAAGGGGAATCTGTAGTTATTTCAGTAGTCCGTATAAGCATGTATTCTGGAGCTGCAGAGTTTATGCTCATAAGGGCTGCTGCAAACTACAGAGTAATAAAAAAACCTTTTAACCCATTTTGCACCTATTTTGCCTTATTTCTATTTCTTGTTACTGGCTGTGGCCCTTTTATTTCTTTGCACCCTCCGTTCACACGACCACTTGCTCCCCAACGGGTGCCCAGCTGCCTCCGGGTGAATATTTCTTTCTCCCCATTTCGTCCTAGTAGGACTATATCAAATGGGCGTTGTTATTATTCTTCAAATCCATTTTAATGAATCGCTGAGCTGAGTTCAAATCCTCTATCCGCCGTGAAGCTTGCTGGGTGACTTCGGGCCAGTCACTCTCTCTTAGCCTGCCCTACCTCACAGGGTTGTCTGGAGGCGAAAACGAAGGCAGGCAGAACAACCTACGCGGCTCTGAGCTCCCTGGAGCAAGGACAAGAGAAGCAAGGTGCTAAATGAAACTGCGCTCCTGGGCAAGCTTGCAGGATGGCTCCGGAAAACACGTTCAGACACGGCTCCGCCCGCCCGCCCGCCTCGTCTCCGCGAAGCCGCCCACCCGCCTTGCCTCGCCGGCCCCACTGAGCGCGGCTGCCCGGGGAAAGAGGGCGTGGCGCACGCCAGCCTTGCCTTCCAGCCGCCCCCCGCGAGGGGGTCGAGGCGCTGCCCCCCGCCTGCCCTGGCCCAGCTGAGGCCACAGCGCACTACGGGGGCGGGGGTCGAAGCCCGGGGTTGCTCGCAGTCCATGGGGCTGGGGGGGAGGAGTGCTTTTCATTCGGCGGCATCGGGCCTTAGACGGGAAGCTTCCCGGGGCAGACCCCGGCCGAGGGAGGCTGAAGCCCGGCAGAAAAGGTCTGGAGTCAGAGGTGTGTGTGCTTGAGGGGGAGGAGGGGCGCAGCCGCCCCCGGCTGATTTCAATGCCAAGCGGTCAAGGCCCTTGCTCAGAAACCAGCTCCGTGGGTGGGAGCCATCAGCCGGCGGTCCGTCTGTCACCCATCCATCCCTTCCTCCGCCCGTCTATCCGGGCCTCCCTCCCCTCCGCCCTCTCTTTGCTCTTCTTCTGACCCCTCTCCGAGGCCAAACCCGCCCCTCGGGGTTCTCGGCATGGCCCCCTCGGCCTTCGGTGACTTTCCCCTGCACCTCATCCAGCCACATCTCCCCCCCTTCACTTGCCTTGGCAGGAGCAGAGCATGCGCGGGGGGGGGGGGTTCCAGCTAGATACTGAGCACTGCCATTGGGTGCGCTTGCCCAGCAACTGAAGCCCAGAAATACAACCTCTCTGAATATGGAGGCTCCATTTAGCTATCACTGCTAGTATCAGTCCAAAGGCGCAACTTGCCTGCAGAATGTCTGGAATGGCTTGGAAAGAGGACTAGATACATGTATGGACTGCAGGGTCTTTGGACTGATACTAGCAAGTGAACCCAGTGGCCCCGCTCAGTATCTAGCTGGTACCAAGAAAAGCAGAATATGGTCTTGGGCCTTGTTCTGGTCCAACAAGAATTAATCTCTTTTTTGTTTTTAAAGCCGCTTTCTTGAGAATTGCCTTTTTCACACAGACCAAAGTCCAGCATAGAGCTGATATCAAATCCGTTGTACTACTATCCAGCAATACGTCTTTGCTTTTATTTATTTGTTTACTCCATTTGTACCCTGCCTTTCTCCCCAGTGAAGACCCAAAGTGGCTTGCATCATTCTCCTCTCCTCCATTTTATCCTCACAGCAACCCTGTATGAAAGATTGGGCTGAGAACAGGTGACTGTCCCAAAGAAACCCAGCAAGTTTTCATAGCAGAATGGGGATTTGTACGTGGGTCTCCCATAGAATCACCAAGTTGGAAGGAGCCATCCAGGCCATCTAGTCCAACCCCCTGCTCAGTGCAGATCAGCCCAAAGCATTCTTGACAAGTGTTCATCCAGCCTCTGATTGAAGACTACCAGTGAGGGGAGTTCCACTGCTGAACTGCTCTCACTGTAAAAAATATTCCCTAATGTCCCCTGGCCTGTATTCTACCCCTCCACTGACCCAAGTTTGAAGCCTTTGGCTTAAGGGGTCTTCTTCCAGTGGCAAAAACTTTCTTACCTGGTAGAAAGGCATATTAAGCTTGGCTGAACAGAATGTCAGGATAGGAGCCTTCTGCATGGGGAAGTTCCATGATCTTAGCTGTCATCATGGCTAAAAGTCCCTGGTTTCTTCCTTTCATTCTGGCTTAGCTTCTGTTTACAAAGCTATGCTAGGTTCTCAATCTAGTGGAAAAAACAACCTCTGCCTGTAGAAGCCCTTTACTCTAGAGCCAGTGAGGTGTAGTGGTTAAGAATGGCAATCTGGAGAACCGGGTTCGATTCCTCACTCCTACACATGAAGCCTGCTGGATGACTTTGGGCCAGTCATAGTTCTCTCAGAACTCTCTCAGCCTCACCTACCTCACAAGGTATCTGTTGTGGGGAGAAGAAGGGAAGGCAATTGGAAGCCGGTTTGATTCTCCCTAACAGGTAGAGAAAGTTGGCATACAAAAACCTTCTGTTCTTCTCCCCCCGCCCAACTTCAGCCTGTGGGAGGAATGTTCTCTTCTTCATGCTGAGCCAAATGCACTCTGTACAGGCTCTGGGGCATGTTCACCTCATTGGCATCTCATCCTCCAGGGTGAAGCTGCTGGTTTTGAGAACAGCCATCTAGGCTGATTTGTGGCACGCACCAATATGACTTTCATGGCAAGTAAGGGGGGGGGGAGTTTGGAAATATGAAGTTCATTTGTGGGATGTGTGAGCCAGTGAAAGAGCAAAATGTTTTGGGAAAAGGGTGCTGGTTGCTAGGAATTCTGACTGGATCACACACTGAACTGATTAACATGTTTATGAATCAAATTAATTGCACATTAACCGTGCAGTGAAATGCCAAGTGGAGGGGGGGGGAGACCCCTCCCCTTCAGAGCAGAACTTGGGGTGGGTGAGTTTCAGATTCAAGATGGACATTTGAGGGAAGGAAAATGGGGAGAGGCAGGGTTTGCATGCAAAAACTGCTTTTCTTTCTTTCTCTGTGCATGTTTTGATAGATGCATAAAACATGTCACAGAGGACCGAGTGCCTGAAAACGACGAGGGGGGAGGAAGAGGGTCGTCCCCCCCCCTTGCCAGCCAAGGCTGTTCTCAAAAACGCTGTCCTCAGTAGCGGCTGGATGGCCGGTCCACCCAAGAACCTGTCTCAGGAAGTTTGTCTCTCCAGATGGCCTGGCACAAACCATTGGGGATGGTTGCCTTTCAGACTTGCCTGCACACCACATGTTTGCTTGTGGGATTTGGTTGCAAATGGAGAGGAAACAAGGACATCTCATTCACACACCTGCAACGATAAGTCTGTCTATGTAGTAAGTTTTGATCCCACCTGATTCAGAGGGGTTGAGGATTTTCATTAATACTCCACTTTCCTCTCCCATGGGGACCCAACATTGCCCTTCCCTCTGTTTTATGCTCACAACACCAACCCTGTGAGTTAGGCTGGGCTGAGAGTGACTGGCCCGAGGTCATCTGGCTTCAATAGCAGAGTGGCCTGGGTCTCCCTGATCCTGAGCTGTCACTCTCATCTGTGCAGCACTCAGGTTTAGAAACACAGAAACATACAGCTGGAAGGGAACTCAGGGGTCATCTAGTCTGCACAATGCAGGAAATTTACAACTACCTCCCCCCCCACACACACACACACCATGACCCCTGCATAGGCTCAGAGGAAGGCAAAAAAAAAAAAAAACCTCCAGGATCTCTGGCCAAACTGGCCTGGAGGATAATTCCTCCCTGACCCCAAAGTGGTGATCGGCATTTCCCTGGGCATGTAAGAAAGGGACACAACTCAAGAGCCAAACACTGACGCAACCCTTCCTGCCCTCCCTCTTACAGTCAGCCTGAGTTCACAGAAGCAGCACAGCTGTCAGACGTGATGGCGCTTGTGAGAATCCTTAGTCACCCCAGCAGCGAGTGAAAACAGCAGAGACAGCACGTATAAACAAGTGTTCTTTTATTCACAGTGTCAAAGTGCTCTGCAAAGCACCTCCTTCTCTTAACCCACACCAACTATACACATTTGGTACACGTATATACACATCTGGCACAGTTTCCCAGCCAATGAACTGTTGGCTGCCTAGTTGCCAGGACTATCTTGCTCAGTCCAGTTTTGGCCAGATTTTCTGCTCAGTCATTGAGCGATCATGTGACACAACCTATCACCTGGCTGTCACTCAGATCATTGCAATCTGCTTGCTATGTGCAGTCTTAAATGTCAACAAGACAACCATCCAGCCTCTGCTTAAAAACCTCCAAAGGAGAACCCACCTCCTTCCAAGGAAGCCTGTTCCACTGAGACACTGCTCTGTCCTGGTTCTCTGTTCTCCACTTTCCCCTCACTAGGGCTGTCAAAAAAAAAAAAAAATTCGGTACAGTTCGGATTCGGCCGAATTTGACCCTTGTGGGTTCGGTACGTGCCGAAGTCCGAACTCCCCCGCTTCGGATCCCCGGTAATTCGGGGGGATCCGGAGTTCAGGGTAAAATTAGGCCGAAGCGCACCTTCAGGGATTCCCTGACGGCGCGCGGGGGGCCCTTTAAACTCATCTGCGCCTCCCGGCCGGGAGGCGCAGATGAGTTTAAAGGGCCCCCCGCGCCTCTCCAGCGGAGCCCGCTGAAGGGGGGCGGGCTGCCCTTTAAACTGACCTGCGCCTCCCAGCTGGGAGGCTCAGATCAGTTTAAAGGGCAGCCCGCGCCTTTCAGCGGGCTCCCCTGAAGGGGGGCCGAATTGGCCGAATTTATTCGCGAACTCCCGAACTCGCTGAATTCGGCCCCCCCCGGTTGCCCGCCAGTTTTGTGTTTGATTCCGTCCAAACAGAAAATCACCGAATCAGGGGAAATTCGGTTGATTTTCAGTGCGGACCGAACCGAATTGACAGCCCTACCCCTCACAACAACCAGGTCAATTAGGCTGAGGGGCAGTGATTGATCCAACTGAGCAGGAATTCAAGCCCTGTTGTCTTAGACCCTCGTTTAGCACTCTAACTGCTACACTGCACTGCCTCTCATAAAAGTATTCGAGAGAAACACCAAATGCCACAGGCTGAACTTCCAGATCATTTCACTCCATCTTCAGTCATTCTCATTCCCACCGGTTGCTTCCCATGTCCGGTGTCCAGCGGGTGGGTGCCCAGGCACGTGTGGTACGCAAGCCTCTCCAGTATGCAAGCCTCTCCAAGGAAAATGATTATGGTGCCACTTACAATTGGGGGGGGAAGGAAATATCTGGGCAGAATAAAAACAGAATTTCACTTACCTGTAGCTGTTGTTCATCTGGTGGTCTTCTATGCAGGCACACATTGGGACTGCGCATGTGCAGGCCAGCCACAGATAAAGATTAGCAGCTTCTAGTAAAAAAGAAAGTAAGAGCACCCCTCCTCCTCCCAGGCCATGAGCCTTCCAGCCCAAATAGTCACATTTTTTAATTAAAATTTTTATTATTTTTTAACTTTAACACACACACACACACACACACACACAAAACATCAATTGTTTGAAATCAAACAAGATAATAAAATGTAAATGATTATAATAATTGAAATATAAAACGACTCCCCCCTTACCCTCTTCCATCCTAAGTTGATTTTTATATACTTTTGTTAACAGCTCTAATCCCTATCCTGTTAACTCTTTACAATTAACAAACTTATCTCATCTAATTATTAATTCAATATCTTAACATTAACAAATTCATAATCCAAAGTTATCAAAGGGATTAAATCAGAGAGTATCCTTTAAGCGGTCCCTTTAAAAATTGCTTCTCACAGTAAAGTCTCCACGCCTCCCATTCCCCCATAGATTGTACATTATCCATCTGACTTATCAACGCCGTAAGTTTTGCCATTTCTGTCAATTCCAGCATCTTATTTATCCAATCATTTTTTGTCGGTATCTCATCAATCTTCCATTTAGCTGCAAATATCAAACGTGCAGCTGTAGTGGCATATACCAAAAAAGTTCAACAAGTAAAGATTGTATCCGGTATCATGCTTAAAAGCATCATTTCAGGTGTTTTAGAAATATTTTGTTGTAAAATCCCTCTTAGTTCTTGATATATCATCTCCCAAAATTTCATAGCTTTTTCACAAGTCCACCAAACATGATGAAAGGATCCTACCCGCCCACCAGAACTGACGATGGAGCAAATGCAACGTTTTAACGAAACCAAAGTGTCCAATGGTTTTCGCTCCATGAGCAAGTCCTAACACTTGCGCCTGTAAAGCTTTAGGCACATACAATTTAGTGTCTTTCACCCACATTTCCCCCTGTTGCTCAAGACCAGAAGGTAGGGCATTGTTACTCATCTCTGCTTGGCATTCACGGATCAAAGCGTCATGGAAGGAACTGTGCAGTTCTTCCGAGACGACAGGTTCACTCCCTGCTGGGGGCTGGGCTGGAGCGTTACAGCTAGCATCTCCGAGCGACAGCGGAGGAGCAGGAGGTGAAGCCCCTTCAGTGGAGAGGAGTTACTCACGGTCTGGGTTTGCCATGCTTGAGCGCACGTTTGAACTGCTAGGGTGGGTAGGATACCTCTTTGCTCTGGAGTAAACAGGGATTTGGTGGGGCGCTCCACCTTAACTGGGTATTGGGGGAGCCGGGAAAGAGCGTCAGCTAAGAGGTTTTTCCTGCCTGGAATGTGTTTGATCACAAAACGAAATCGAGAAAAGAAGTCCGCCCATCTAACTTGTTTTGCGGTGAGTTTGTGAGTCCTGGTTAAGGCCTCAAGGTTCTTGTGATCCATCCAAACCTGGAAGGGAGTTTCAGAACCTTCAAGAAAGTGTCTCCAGACTGTCAATGCGTGTTTCACCGCTGCTGCTTCTTTTTCCCAAATGGGCCAATTAAGCTGAGCTTGGGAAAACCTTTTTGAGAAATAGGCACATGGGTATAATTGGCCGTCCTCACCCTCTTGCAAAAGAGCCCATCCCATGGCTACTTCAGAAGCATCTACTTGGACAATGAACGGGCGGTCACAATCCGGATGCTTCAGCACCGGTTCGGTCGTAAACAAACATTTCAAAGTCTCAAAGGCTACCTGACATTCCGGGGTCCAGTCTATTTTTGTGGGAGGCTGGGTAGCAGCAACCCCCTTCCCCTTGGTCTTTAGAAGATCAGTAATTGGAAGCACCACCTGTGCAAAATCGCTGAGGAAATTCCGGTAAAATTTAGCGAAACCGAGAAATCTTTGCACCTCTTTGCGAGTAGTTGGCGGCTCCCAATTCAACTCCGCCTGTACTTTGTCCGGGTCCATGGTTAACCCTTGATGCGAAATCCTGTAGCCTAGAAACGTTAGTTCTTTTTTATGGAACTCACATTTGGAAACCTTAGCATAGAGGTGGTTTTCTCTGAGACATTGCAAAACCTCTGTGACCAAAGTAATGTGCTCATCCAAGGTTTGGGAGTGAATGAGAATGTCAGCTAAGTAAACCACCACTCCTTTAAACAAGTCATGAAGGATTTCATTAATCATTTGCATTAAAACCCCCGAAGCTCCATTCAACCCAAAGGGCATCACAAGGTATTCAAACATCCCAAAGCAACTAGAAAAGGCAGTTAATGGCTCATTCCCCTCCCAAATACGAATGCGATAATATGCTTCCACCAGGTCCAGTTTAGTGAAAATGCGGCCTTCTTTTAGTTGGCTTAAGAGGTCCAGGATGAGGGGGATGGGATAGGCATTGGTTTGGGTGACCACATTCAGTTTGTGAAAGTCTATACAGAGTCGCAAGTCACCTGTCTTTTTACGCACAAAGAAGGCAGGAGCGCAGTGGGGAGCCATGGAAGGGCGGATTTATTGCCAGATTCTTGTCAATAAAGTCAGTACCGTTTTTTCCTTAGGATTCATAGAATAAATCTTACTCTTTGTTAGCTTCTCTCCCCCACCACCTCAATAGCACAGTCCGTCTCGCGGTGGGGGGGTAGAACGTCACACTCTTTAACATCAAAAATGTCAGCAAAATCCAGATACTCAGGGGGTAATTGGGAGATGTTGGAAGCACCCCAGACCTCTGCCGTCGAGGCAGGAACCATGACTGCCACCTCCCTTCGGTGACGTTCACAGTGCGGCTGAGCAAACTCAATTGTTTTTGCTACCCAGTCAATAGTGGGACCATGCCCACATAGCCAATTTGCCCCCAAGACTACTGCAAACCGAATCCCTGGCACAACGGTAAAGTGTATTTGCTCCCAGTGATCCCCCACTCCCATGTCGACTCCGCTTGTCCGTCGGTTAACCAGCCCCCCCTTAAAGCCACTACTATCCATCTGGGTGAATTGAATGGGTTGGGATAGGGCGACGGCTTTCACTTTTAAAACCTTTAAGGTGTCCTCATTAATTAAAGTGTGGGCACACCCAGAGTCTACTAAGGCTTTAACTGTTATTTTTAGGGGGCCCTTGTAATGCTGCAGAATGATGTCGAGATACATCGTGTCCTCCACATCTCTTACCATTAATGGAGGTTTTGTTTGTATGGGTACAAGTGTCTGCAGTGGTCGTTCAGTTGACTGGTCACCCACTGGGACCAGGTTCAGGGCTGAAACCTCTTGGGTTTCCTCTTTGTCCAAGGAATCTGCGTTGTCCTTGTTTGGGATGGCAGCATTTATAGTCCGAGACCCGGAAGGGTCAAATGATGAGACGGCGAGGTCCATGGCAGGAGACCTTGCAGGCACCTTGCGTCCGCTGGTGGCTTTCCGACAGTTGCTTCCTCCCTTGCGTTCCGGACTCTCCTGGCGAGGGCTCATGTTTGGCCATTCAGATTATACCGGGCAGACCGCGGCGAAATGGCCCACAACTCCACAGATGAGGCTGGTGCCGCTCTGGATCCGTTGGACTCGCTCAATCACAGGAGCCACTGTCCTTCGCGGCGGCTGTGCTGGCGTCTTTGAGGTTGCCCGATCCGATCGTGGCTCCACTCCCTTAGCTCTCTGTCTGGAAAGGGAGAGGTTTTGCCGCCGGCATTCCACTTCTTCCGCGAGCAGAATCCATTCTTCGAGTGTAGGTGGATTCCTCTGCATGTAAGCCCAGTACAGTACTTCAGGATGCAATCCTTCTCGGAAGCACTGTACTCGGGAGGCCTCGCTCCAGTCCATAATTCTACTAGCGAGCTGTTGGAACTCGCTGGCATACTCTCTGACCGACTTAGTGCCTTGGCGCAGTTGAAGAATGGCAACTTTAGCCTTTTCACTCCAGAAAGGGTCCTCGAAGCGTCTTCGTAGCGCCCACATAAAGTCATTTAGGGTCTGAACGGATTGGGTCTGGAAATCAAACTGTTGGATCATCCACTCCGCTGCCGCGCCTTCCAAGAGGGACAAGACAAACCTAACCCGACTGTCTTTCGTGGGGAAGGTATGTCCCTGTTCCCTCATAAAGCTATCCAGTTGATGCAAAAAGCAGGGAAAAGTTTCATCAGACCCATCAAAAGTCATTGGCAGGGCAAACGGTGGAGGCAAGGGCTGTGGCCACGGTTGCATGTACGCCCCTGGTAGTCCCGGTGCTGCAGGCATCGGTCCCACAAGAAGGTGATGGGGTGTCGACCGGTGATGGGATCTGGACCGACGTCGATGATCAAACAGGTGGTGGGATGTAGACCGGTATCGAGAAGACGAATGGCATCGATGATCAGACAGGCGATGGGATGCAGACCGGTACCGAGACGGTGACCAGCATTGAGGCTCGGACCGGCTGTGAGAACGTGACTGGCACCAGGTGTTGCACTGGGATTCAGACTAGTGATTTGAGCCTGATCGGTGCATTGAGTCCGAGGGACTTTCAGAGGTAGACCAATGCCGAGAACCAGAATGACGTCCAACAGAGACCTTTGCAGTGGCGCCGATTTCCGTGCCGATGAGGACCGGAGGGTTCAGTGCGGTCAAGACAGCAACCGGAGTTGACTCAGCCGCCGCCGCTGTGGTTGGAGGAGGCTTCTCCGGTGGCATGGGCATATCCTTGTAAAGTTGAAGGAGGTGCTGACTGAAGAGTTGTCTGTCCTCCTGGGCCCCGCTCTGGATAGGAGCAGAGGGGGTAGCCAGGGTATCGAGAGGAGGTGCATCCTCAATAGTGATTGGCGGCATAGGTTGCCATAATGCGACATCGAGAGGCGACTTCGATGGGGATCAGTGTCGAGGAGATGGCACCAGAGATCGATGCCGAGAGGAATCATGGCGGCCGTGGTCCTTGGACCCGGGGGCAACAAATTTGGCTGGTTTGATAATGTCGGCCTTCGCCATTTTAGAAGTTTGAAGGGAGGGTTGATCTTAAGACTTGTCTCGTTTAGACGTACCTCCCATCTTCCTCTTAGGCTCTTTAGACGCTGGTCCAGGTTTGCCAGTCTGTCCTTTGGGATCTGATGAGCGTTTGGAAGGGCCTTCCTCAGGATCTGGTCGAAGGGACTCCTCATAAAGGTGGGGTTTCAGGTGGGAAGATCAAATCTTCAAGGCTTTTGATGTGAGCTTAGCACAGTTCTTACAGGCAGAAGGAATATTACCTTCCCCCAAGCAAAGCAGACAATCTTGGAGGCAGTCTGTCTTTGCCATTTTAGTGCCATATGTGCGACAATTTTTGAAAAGCGGAGCCTTCTTGGACTCCATAATCGAAGAAGAAGCAAAAACACGTTCTCTCTCCATGGCGGCAGAAAGAGAACTGGAGGGAAGAGCACCCCTCCCCCTGGATCATGTGACCATTTGGGCAGGAAGGCTCATGGCCTGGGAGGAGGAGGGGCGCTCTTACTTTCTTTTTTACTAGAAGCTGACTAATCTTTATCCGTGGCTGGCCTGCACATGCACAGTCCCAATGTGGCACTGCATAGAAGCCACGCAGATGAACAATATTTATAGGACAACCCTGCAAAGTATCCACGTACCATCAGTAGTCAAGATAGCTCAATGTCCAGAGGATCCCCATGCCAGGAATAAGCATCACACCCAGCTTAAGTGCTGCCAGAGGTGCAGGGCAGAGTGCTTTTGAGACAGAATGCTGGTCTGATCCAGCAAGGCTCTTCTTACAGAAAGCCCTAAATGGAGAGTCAGCATTGCATTGTGGCTAGAGTGTCAGATTACAATCTGGGAGACCTGGGTTCGAATCCCTACTCTGCCATGGAAGCTCACTGAGTGACTTTGAGCTGGTCACACCCTCTCAGCCCAACCTGCCTCACAGGATGGTTGTTGGGATAAAGTGGAGGAAGGAAGAATGAGGTCATAACCCACTTTGGGTCCCCAAAGGAAAGCAAAGTGGGATATAAATTTTAAAAGAGTAACTGTGTTCTTCATTTGTAATGCCTTGTTTGTATACTCAGGTAATCATGCCATGCAGGACAATGGTGAATGCAACCATGATGGCTCGCAGCTAAACACAAGAATTATTTCCATACTGAAATACGTTATGTCTGAATCAGTTTAGGGTGATGTTAGGAGAGCCGGTGTGGTGTAGTGGTCGGGTGAGGATCTTGTGCTGAGATCTACACTCTGCCTGAGGTTTGCTGGCTAACCTTAGGCCAATCACTCTGTCTGTTGCACCTACTCATGGGGTTGTTGTACAGAGAGAACAGGGAAAGGGAGGGCTCTCTATACTGCCCAGAGCCTTGTAGTGGAAGAATCAGAGGAAAGTGCACGAGTTATGTTCAACGTGTCTTCTGGGGTAACGTGTATTCTGCTAGAGTTCTTGCACAAGCCGAAATGCAAGGGAAAAGGTTTGCACGAAGTCATATTTATTGTATCCCGGCTTCTGCTGCCCCTTGCACAAATTTCAGGGCTCTATAATCTATCGGGATGAATGCTCTAGGTGTTGCACAAGGTCTTGCGCAAGCCGAACAGCACTATGTCTGTTAACGTTTCAGTTTACACACTGCTGGATGCCAGCCATTATTTGTAGCAATTAATCTGCAGTAGTGTATTCACACAGTCAAGTAATCGCCTGATGCTGCTGCACTCATTCATACTGGAAGGTGCATCTGGGAAGCCAGTCTTTCTTTCCTCCAGTTTCTTTGGACCAAGAGGTCCCTGTTGTTAATTTTTGTCCTACCGTGTCAAATAATCAAGTGTAATTTCGTCCTGTCTCTCTCTGTGCGTCTGTGTTTTCTAATCTCTCGCTCCCATGGTTTTTGGGCTCGTTCCAGTGGGCTGTACAAAGGAAAGCCGAGGCAGCTGAAGTGTCGCTCTGCAGCTGTGGCAAAGGAGCAGCGTTTCCTCAGAGCTGATGCTCCTAGCACATGTGTGTAGCAGAAGGTGATATCAAAGGAGCCATTCCCCCTCAGTTCTGCGCATTATTTTTTCACTGCTCTGGCGAATATTTCTGAGCTCTGTGAACCAATAAAACAAGTGCCCCTGTTTGAGTTGATATATTAATATTTGCTGAGGATTTGCAAGGTCGGGGCGAAATGTCAGCAGATTGCTGGGGCAGGACTGTGGGGAATAATTAAACAAATCTCCCAGCACTTCAGCCTCTGGAACATCTTTATTAATCTTTTGGAAACAGTAATGCTGAAGAGAAGGGGGGAAGCCTCCTTTCGCAACCGTAAGCAAAGACTCTGGCAAAGTCGCCTTAATCAATATCTTGGGATGGGGAGGTGACAGTTTGTCCCCCCCCCCCCCCCGGCAGATACTTGCCAGCCAGGGCAGCTGTGATGGGTGAGTTATCATGGAGCAGCGAAGAGTCTCACCTCAGCCAAAGTGCTAGCAAAGGCTCAAGAATGTCAAGTTTCTCAGCAGAGACTAGAAATAGATTGGAGGCAGCAGGGCCAAAGTCACAGAGGTGAAAGACACAGGGTCGGCCACTTGAGTGGAGTCATAGAGTTGGGAGAGGCCATACAGGCCATCTAGTCCAGCCCCTTGCTCAATGCAGGATCAGCCTAGAGCATCCCTGACAAACACCCCCCCCCCCCGGTAAATTTCAAGTTCAGGTTTATTGGGCCTGCATTTTTTCAGTAAACCGTAATAACCCATACCAGCAAATATCAGTATTTGGCTTATTACCAAGTTTACCAAAAAGTCCGGGTCCATTATAGTCTATGGGGATTTTTTTGAGGCTCCTGTGGGGGCATTTTTGGATGTAGAGTCACCAAATTTGTAGTGTGGCTGCAAGGAACTCTCCTTAGATGGTCACCGAAGTTTGGTGAACTTTGGGACAGGGGTCACCCCCATCCTCCAGGCATTTGCAAGTTGAGCTGTTCATTGGTTTTCAGGTTCAGAAGTTTAGTGTTGCCGAGGACTGGTAGAAAGAGCCAGTTGGCTGGCTGGTGCCTCAAAGTCTGGGGCCTCCCTTTGTATATGGGGAGCACAGCATAATGTCCATGCAAATTAGCTTACAAACTGAAGAAAATGGCTTAAATGCAAGAAAAATAAGGCACAGCAAACATTTCATTTGGTGGGAAATGACATCCTGTGAGCAGTCCTTTATTGTGGTAATAAATAAAAAATCTGATTTCAAGAGATGGTCACAGTGTGGGGAAATGAAGCCTCTACTTGGGGTGACCTTCAGTTGGACAGCAGGTTTACAGTGGGGTTTTTTTTTTTTACATCGGAGCCAGCCGAAGTCTTGACACACAGGGGCTGTCTGAAGGAGATTGCTCATCTGAGCAGGTGAGGGAGTCCCCTTCGGAAGCCTGGGGGTGTGAGCAGCTGTTGAAGCTAGGTCTTTTTAGTTGGAGGGTATATCCCTCTGGATGGGGCTTGGTAAGCCCCATCTTTTAAAAAACCCTTATGTTTGATCCATATCAACCCACTGAATGGTTGGTTAGACCAAGTTGGCTCTGATTACATGACCCCAACCTCAAAAGGGCCCCCACTATGGGGCCCTAACAAAACCAGTCCAAAAAAGAGAAAAATGGGAGAAAGCACAGAGCCATGCATCTGAGCAAAGGTGAATAGCTGGGCATTACCTATTTGGCTTTGGGGAGATCTCCAGGTTTCAGGCTATATATACCCAGTTCCTCCAACCTTTCCTCATAGGACTTGGTCGCCAGACCCCTCACCATCTTTGTTGCCCTCCTCTGGACATGTTCCTGCTTGTCTACATCCTCTTTATTTTTCAACAAGTTGTGTAAAAAGTTTTTAAAAGGGTTGAATAATTTGTTTCCTCAGGTTCAGACTCCATTACAGCAGTGGAGTCTTTCTCTGGTTCTGTCTCATCTTATCTCAAAAACCTTTGAGCCTATGGTTTCATGTGACATGTCCTTCCTAGCCTACAAGACTGTGTTTATGGTAGCCATAACATCAGCTAGAAGGGTCAGTGATTTGAGGGCCCTTCACTAGGTTTTTCCCCAACAGGGTTATCCTGAGACCAAGTCTGTCGTATCTCCAAAAGGTGGTGTCCAAATTCCACCTTTCCCAAGATATCACCTTACCTGTATTTTTTCCGGAACCTCAATCACCAGCTGAAAGACAACTCCATACGCTAGATGTGCGCAGGGCTTTGATATTTTATTTAGAAAGAACAAGACCTTTTAGATGGGATAACAATCTCTTTATTTGTTTTAAAGGTCCAAACAAGGGTCGAGCAATCTCTACCCAAACCCTTTCTAGATGCGTAGTATCTGGCTTCAGAGTTGCATACCAATTGGCTGGGGTAGAGTGCCCGTTTCCCTTGCATGCTCACTCCACTAGGGATCAAGAGGCATCGGCAGCATTCTCCTCTTCAGGCAACATCAGAGAGATCTGTAAAGTGGCAACATGGTCGATGCCAGTGACCTTCATCCATCGTTATGCCATTTGATGTAGACTCAAGAGCTGAAGCAGCTGTGGGGAAAGCAGTATTGAACACGTTATTTAGTCGACCAGCGCTCACCCTCCTCCACAGTAAGTCAGCTTGCTATTCTCCCATGTGGGACTGCACAGAAGCCATGAAAACGAAAAACAGTGTTGCACTTACCTGTAACTGTTTGTTGAATGGTCTTTTGTGCAGGCACACATCCCTCCTTCCTTCCCCGCTGTGGGGTGGTCACAGTAAAAGAGTGCACTCCCCGTGGCAGTGATTGGAGAAGTGAGGGAAGAGTGCTCCCCACCCTGGGCAGGAAAAGCAGTTAGGGCTTGGTCACGGATGGGGGGAGGGGAGTGCTCCTAGGGAGCCGACTCTTCCAGAAGCTTTCGAATCGTTTCCGTGGCTGCGCAGTCCCATGTGTGCCTGCACAGAAGACCATTCAACGAACAACAGTTACAGGTAAGTGCAACACTGTTTATACCAATGGTGGTGAACATGGCTGATGAGGTCCCTGTCAGGCATGTATCTGTTAACACATTATCTTCTCTCAGTGTGCTTCTGCTTCCTCTCAGCATATTGGTGAAACACAAAGTTAAAGATGGTACAAGTAAATGCAAACTGTAGCAGCCACAGAAATGCTGGTGCTGCCAAAAATAACATTCAGGTATGGCATTTTGGATTGCTTACTGAACATCAGAGGTATTTCATTCACATTAGAATAGTTACACTTCTGCTTTTCCCATCAAGTTTCTATTTGAAATGGACCAGTATTAGTAAAATCTCTCCTTACAGTGCATAAAGGAGAGAAGGCAGAGTGGTATAACCCGATCATATCAGATCTTGGAAGCTAAGCAGGGTCATTACTTGGATGGGAGACCACCAAGGGAGACTCTGCAGAGGAAGTCCATGGCAAACTGCTTCTGTGACTCACTTGCCTTGAAAGCCCCTTGCTGGGGTCGCCAAAAGACCATTACAAGTTGATGGCACAAACAGTGTGTAAGGAACCCGACCATCCTCTGCTTCTTTGTTCAATTGTCATTCATTTTCATTCTTTCACATTCTACTTTGACTCCAGGCACATATGTTTAATGCAAATTCATTAATCTAATGACATCACTATTAATAATTGATCGTTAAAAATTGCTCTGCAAAATTATCATATGAATTAAATGTATATTTAGAACCCATAAAGAATTGAAGTTGGGTGATGTCAATGGCTTCAGTGTTGTTTTGATGGATCTCTCATGCAAACCACATGAAAACTTCACTGAGACTTAGGAGGAGACCTTTTGTCCTATTGTTTTCCTCGAGTGAAACAAAACTAAAGCATTTCTGGGAAATCACAATCACAGAACTCATCTGTGTATCAACAACAAAGAAGAGGCACGGCTATGGGACTGAGCAGATTTCAGTAGGCTTCCTCAGTGTGGAAACATCATGCACAATTGCAATGGTTAACCACATAAGCAGAGAGTGCCCCAAAGACAGAGGGCCACTTTACATGGGATATTTTTCTACACCAGTTTGGGCTAATTAATCACAGGCACCTGTTTGAGTGGATGGCACATCCGGAATGTTCCTTAGGAGGGGGTGCTAGTGTCCCCAAATACTGGCCTGGATATAACTAATATAACCAATGAGTGATTTGGTTTGGAGTGATAGCTTTGAGGTTCAGAGCAGAATTTGGTTGCAGAGTGTGGGAATAAGAATCAAGATAGAAATATTAGAGTAACCTCCCCCCCCCAGTTTGCTTATTATATTAGGTGCAGTGGGACACAGGCAGGATAATGCTGCTGCAGTCGTCTTGTTCATGGGCTTCCTAGAGACACCTGGTTGGCCACTGTGTGAACAGACTGCTGAACTTGATGGGCCTTGGTCTGATCCAGCGTGGCTTTCCTTATGTTTTTATTTTAGTTTCTAGTTTGCTTGCCACCAGTTGGTAGAGTGTGTGTTAAGTGCTGTCAAGACACTTCTATCTTATTGCAACCCTATGAATTAATGTTGGGTCTTCCTCTTCCTGCTGCCTTCAATTTTTCCTAGCATTATTGTTTTCTTCAGTGCCTCTTGTCTTCACATAATGTGACCACAGTATGATAGCCTCAGCTTTTTTTTTTTTTAGCTTCTAGGGAGAGTCCGGCTTAATTTGATCCATAATACACTTATTTGTCTTTTTGGAAGACCACAATATCCATAAAATGGTCCTCCAACACCACATGTCAAATGAACCAACTTTCATCCTGTCAGGTTTTTCACTTTCAGACCCATGCATAATATTAGTTAATTTATAGTATGGAATGAATTAACTTGATTTTGATGCTAGTGACATATCAGTACCCATAAAAATCTTTTCAAGCTCATTCATGGCTGCCCTTCCCATTCTGAACCTCCTTCTGATTTCTTGGTTGCAGTCTCCCTTTTGGGTGATGATGAAGTCAAGAAATAGAAAATCTTGAACAATTTCAATTTCTTCATCATCAACCTTAATTAGTCATTATTTTTGTCTTCCTGATTTTCAGCTGTAGTCCTGCTTTAGCACCTTCTGCTTTATCCTTCATCAGTAGTCATTTCAAGTCGCCACTATTTTCTGCCAATCTTGGTAGAGTAGCAGCGAGAAAACAGGGAAAATAGGCATTGTTCTGATGCCACAACATCCCTTCCAGAGCAAACCTGGAAGTGATATCATGGCACTAAGCCCATGCTTTAGGAGTCCCCCAAAACTCTATGGTACCCCCCAGGGTTGCCAAACTCTATGCACTAGCTGGAGATCTCTTGCTATTACAATTGTTCTCCAGCCAATAGAGATCAGTTCAGCTGAAGAAAATGGCCATCCCAAAAATTTCCAGGTATTTCCCAACCTGGAGCTGGCAGCCCTATACCCCGCAACGTCCTCCTTACCTCCCGCCAGTTGCAGTGCTGGGCTGGCAATCCTAGTTTTGGGAAATCCATCAAACTCTCAGTGATCTGCCTGCTAGGCAGGGTCAACTCTGCTTCCAACATCAGCAGCCAAAAAAGTGGCACAGTGTGATTGGTGGGACCACCATATTGGAATGAACTTGCTGTCAACTTGATAGTGCGAGGGCATTGCTGGAAACAACTAATACTAGTTATTTAAATTAACATGAAATTATCATTCTTTCTTACCTCTCTGTGTGCTTCCCCCCTCATCCTTCACAACCAGAAACCAATCCAATCCAGCAGCACAACAAACCACATAGAGAAGTCTAACGGAGCCGACTCTTTAAAAGAACATCACACCACAACAAAATCAAAAGTGGGGGTACTTTTACCATCCCATATGAAACCACAATCCAACACTATGTGCAAGGTGGAGGCCAAACAGCAGCACCCAAGCATACTCTAGTGGCACACGCCCAACAAAACCCATGTCCAGCCACACAATGCCAGGTAGCTGGAGGTCTGGGGACACAGGTGCTAGCATGACGTGGCGCCAAGCCAATCCGATGCACAGGGCAAAACCTTATGCAGAACAGAGAACACAAGAATATACCAAACTGCCACACAAAAACCTCTGTCTAAAGGCAACAATGAGAATGATGACAACAACAACAAAGCAGCCCCACACACACACACACACACAGTGAATCAAATCACCCCCTCCTTTCAGGTGAAAGTCAGCAAGATCTGAATCCAGACAGTGCAACTTTGAAACTGCAGTGGAGAAATGGAAGCAGGCCTCCCAACCAAAAAATTATAAAATCACCCCCTCAAACTAACAACCCTCCCAATCAACAGGCCAATGCCTGCTGGCTTCTAGCAAAATTTAGAAAATAAACCCAAATACAACAACTTGTTTAAAAGAAAAATGATGATATCTCAAACCCTTCGATGTCTTCTCCTCCAGGCAGCAGGCAGGAAGGAATCCAATCCAGGCAGCAGGTAGTAATCCAGCAGGTCAGGATGAGCCACCAAGATCCAAGAACGCAGAGGGAGAATTGGGTAGCAGGAGTTAAAGCCAAGCTTTGCCACCAAACTCTCTCACACCTATGGCCTGGTCTGGGAACCAGACTTGATTTATAGTCTTTGGCCAAGCACAAAAAAGTCTGAAAATAATTCCAGCAAAAAACACCTTCTGTGATTGGCCGAAGAACACTGTTCTTCCTTACCTGGGTACCTATTGGCCACCAAGAATTTCTGGCCCTCCTCTCTCCCCCTCTAGGTTGTACTCTGTTGCAAAAATCAAAGTAGACTGCACCAGCTGGCTTTTCAGCAATGCAAAATGCATGGCTGCCATTGGCCACATGGGAAACTCCAGTGAGCCTTCCAATTGGCCACTCCAAGATGCTATGAAGAAAAGAGATAGCCCTACTTTAAACATAACAAGGGCCACAAAAGACTCTGCAGTAGGCAACTAGCTGAAACCAGAAAAGCTGAATATCTATTCAGCTTTTTTTCTGGAAGCACCTATTTGGCTTCGGGCTGCTTCCCAGGTTTTAGTGTTTGGTAAACCCAAAACCTGAATGAAGCCAAAATGGCTAATTTCAGGATTATTTTCAGTTCGGGTTTATCGATATGCACAACCATAGTGCCACCTTTCCACCCAAGAAGGGTCCCTAAGAAGGCAAACATCAAGATCCAATAAATTCCTGACTTGTCTTGCTGACAACCTCCTATTCCAGAAGGTGGACAGGGAAACAAGGGGGTCTGCTATCTTAGACTTAATTCTCACCAACAGGGAAGAACTGGTCGATGAGGTTAAAGTAGTAGACACCCTGGGTAGTAGTGACCACGTACTCTTGGAATTTACAATCTTGGGGAGAGGAAAACCTGTATGTAGTCAGACATGTAGGTTGGACTTCAAAAGAGCAAATGTTAACAAACTTAAAATTATGCTAGGTGGAATCCCATGGTCAGAAATACTTAAGGAGAAGGGAGTTCAAGAAGGGTGGGCATTTCTTAAAAATAAAATAACGAAGGCGCAATCCCAAACCATTCCTATGAGAAGGAAAAATGGGAGGAACCTAAAGAGGCCAGGGTGGCTCCATAAACAGCTTTTTAAAGAGTTGAGGAGTAAAAGAGACTCATTTAGGAAGTGGAAGGAGGGCCTTATAGCCAAAGAGGAATATAAGCAAATAACTAGTGCTTGTAGGGAGAGTGTTAGGAAAGCTAAAGCTCAGTATGAACTTAGGCTAGCGAGAGATGCTAAACGCAACAAAAAAAGGGCTCTTTCCCGATGTACAGAGTAAGAGTAAGAACAAGGACAAGATAAGCCCATTGTGTGGACTGGAAAGTGAAATGGTAACAGGAGATGAAGAGAGGGCAGAACTCCTCAATTCCTACTTTTCCACAGTTTTTTCTCATGAGGGAAGTGGTGCTCAACATGGCATAAACAGAACATGTGATGAGGGAAGGGATTTGCAGCCTAGAATTGACATTGGGGTAGTGCACAAACACCTGGTTTTTTAAATGAAACAAAATCCTCTGGGCCAGATGAATTGCACCCAAGGGTACCCAAAGAACTTGCAGATGTAATTTCAGAACCTCTGTCCATTATTTTTTAAAAGTCTTGGCAAACAGGTGAGGTGCCAGAAGATTGGAGGCGGGAAAATGTTGTCCCCATCTTCAAGAAGGGGAAAAAGGAGGATCCAGGTAATTACCGACCCATCAGCTTGACTTCTATACCAGGAAAAGTGTTCAAACAAATAATCAAACTGTCCGCCCTAGAGCATTTAGAAAGGATGGATCTGATCATTACGAGCGAGCATGGGTTTCTCAAGAAAAAGTCATGTCAGACTAATCTTATCTCCTTCTTTGAGAAAGTTACTACCTTGCTGGATCAGGGGAATGCTGTAGACATAGTTTATCTAGATTTCAGTAAGGCTTTTGATAAGGTTCCACATAGGATACTAGTTGACAAATTGGGAAAATGTGGTTTAGATATTATTGTTAGATGGATCTGCAACTGGTTGACAGATCGTACCCAAAGAGTGCTAGTTAATGGTTCCTCGTCTACTTGGAGAGAAGTGACTAGTGGAGTTCCTCAGGGATCTGTGCTGGGCCCTGTGTTGTTCAACCTCTTTATAAATGATTTGGATGAAGGAATAGAGGGGATGCTTATTAAATTTGCAGATGATACTAAATTGGGAGGAGTAGCAAATACAGTAGAAGACAGAGCCAAGATGCACGATGATCTTGACAGGCTGGAGAAATGGGCTAGAACTAATAAAATGCACTTCAACAAAGACAAATGTAAAGTTCTGCATTTAGGTAGGAACAATCAAATGCATAATTATAGGATGGGGGAGGCTTGTTTGAGCAGTAGTGTGTGTGAAAAGGATCTTGAGGTCTTAGTAGACCAAACACTGAACATGAGTCAGCAGTGTGATGCTGTAACTAAAAAGGAAAACGCAGTCTTGGGCTGCATCAACAGAAGTATAGTGTCCAGATCACACGAAGTGATGGTATCACTTTACTCTGCTCACTTTACTCTACTAGAGTACTGTGTTCAGTTTTGGGCACCACAATTTAAGAAAGATGTAGACAAGCTGGAACGTGTCCAGAGAAGGGCAACAAAGATGGTGAGGGGTCTGGAGACCAAGTCCTATGAGGAAAAGTTGAAGGAGCTGGGTATGTTTAGCCTGAAGAGGAGAAGACTGAGAGGGGATATGATAACCATGTTCAAGTACTTGAAGGGCTGTCATATAGAGGAGGGTGCCGAGTTGTTTTCTGTTGCTCAAGAAGGTTGAACCAGAACCAACGGGTTGAAATTAAATCAAAAGAGTTTCCGTCTAGACATTAGGAAGAATTTTCTAACAGAGCGGTTCCTCAGTGGAACAGGCTTCCTCGGGAGGTGGTAAGTTCTCCTTCCCTGGAGGTTTTTAAGAAGAGGTTAGATGGCCATCTGTCAGCAATGCTGATTCTGTGACCTTCGGCAGATGATGAGAGGGAGGGCATCTTGGCCATCTTCTGGTCACTAGGGGTGTGGAGGGGGGAGGTAGTTGTGAATTTCCTGCATTGTGCAGGGGGTTGGACTTGATGGCCCTGGTGGTCCCTTCCAACTCTATGAGTCTATGATTCTATTCTATAAAAATATTAAAACACAAAGACTTGTCTAGCATCCTGTCTCACACAGTGGCCAACCTGTTCCTCTGGAGGTCTAACAAGAGTTCATATAGGCCCAGGCCTTCCCCTGATGTTGCCTCCTGGCACTGGGATTCAGAGGTTTATGGCCTCTGAATGTGGAGATTCTCTTTAGTCACCAGGGCAAGTAGCAACTGGTAGACCTATCCCTCATGAATCTGTCTAGTCCCCTTTTAAAGCCATTTATGCTTGTGGCCACCATAGGGTTGCCAGATACCCCCTGGCAATCAGCGGAAAATGGGGAGGTGGGGGGAACTTACTGGCCGCAAACTGAGGCCTAGGCCTCTGTTGCCAGAAATGCATCAACATCACTTACAGTTATGGTTGCCAGGTCCCCCCGGCAACTGGCGAGGCTGGGGTGATGCAACCTGGAAGTGACACGGACACTGTAGAAATCTCCTCTTAAAACACTATGGAAACCATAGAGTTTGGGGGGGGAGAGAGAGAGTGCTAAAGCATCCGCATCACTTCCAGGTTTACGCAGAAGTGATGATACTGGGCAGTTGGCAAGCCTACTTCCAGTGCACACTGAAAGTGATGTCATCATGTCACCTGCACCATGGGGATGCTCTGATATTTGGGCAAAAGCTCTATGGTAGAAGTAGGGTTGCCAGTTCCTTCCTCTCCATCAGTGGGAGGTTTTGGGGGTGGGGTTAGGCGGCCATTCCCCACGTGCTTATGTCACCCTAATCCTGTTGTGATGTGGCGCTTGTGGGAGTAAACCTGGCAGTGACATAAGAACATTGCGTGCGGCAGCCACTCCGAGCAGCCTGCAGGATTGGCCTGCTGTTTTCAGCCTGCTGCTTTCAGCAACCTGGTAACCCTAGGTGGAAGCCATTTTTATAGGGAGGGCCCCCAAAGGGGGTGATCCCACACCTCTGGAGGGGTTTGGCAGCCATAGGCCACAGCTACATCCTCTGGCAGTGATAGAGGGAGTCAGACAAATTTCCCTGGTGAGATCGTTCCAAAGTTTTGACACCACGAAAGAGAAGACCTTTTCTTGAGCTGCCACCCATCTAGCCCTAGATGTCAGGGGCACTCAAAGCAGGGCCTCTGAAGGTGACTGGAGTGGTTGGGTAGGTTCATATGGGACCTTATGTCTTAAGATATAGATATAACCTGTAAGGAAAGCATTAATGAAATGGTCCAGTTAGATGACAGGGTAGAAGGGGTAGGAGGAGGGGAAGAAAGGCATGTTTTGAACTATTAAAAATGCATTTCTGCTTCCATTCTGTCAGTGGAAACAATGATTCTGTGTATATTTCAGGCCACAGGCAGGCCTTTTAGCAGCATTCTGGAATAATGTGATATATTAATGTTATATTGATTATGTTATTGCCTGTAAATCCTGCTGCTTAATGAAGCTGTAGTCATTTTGCAATAAAGTGGCCTTTGCAGTCATTTCATGGGTGTCTGGGGGCCACAAGGGGACTGATGTTAAGGAACTTATGAGAAACAGTTGGTGACTAAGATTGCAAGAAGAAAACCCAGTGGAAATGTCAAGGCAGAGCAAGGGAAAAGGAGCAGGCTGGTAGACCACTTTATTTTTACCACTTTAAGCTCCTTTTTCAGCCCTCTGGTTGATTTTAATTTTTTCAAAATAAAGGTTCTACAAGAAAGGGGCTTTGTGTGATGCATCTACCCATGAACTGGGAGAGAGAATAATATTTTATTTTTTAACTAATACTAGTAAGTGATAACTTCTGATATTGAGACCATGTGCAGGCAAAGGAACAAAGCATATTTTCCTTATTAATCACACTCACATCAAAGTTGAGGCACACACTTGCACATGCGGAGGAAATGCCATCACACTTCTGACGATCCCATCTGCCACTAATACCATCCGGCATGTGGTCAGCTTCTCTTCTGGGCTGACTTTTATCTCTCGACCGAAATGTTCACATCGCCATGGGATGCTACATTCAGGTCTCTGTGAAAACCAGCCAAACTTTTTCATTACTTTGGGTGCTCCTCGTTCACCCCTTTGATGATACATCCAGGTCCTTCTATTCAACAATCGGCGTGTGTGCTGTAAGATTCTGGCAGGTGGGGTGGGACATTGGGTCTCCCCGCAAAGCTTGCCACTACTGCTTTTACCAACTGAAAGGTAACCGACAGATCTGCAGGGACATTTCCAAATCAATTAAAGCCTAGCAAGCTAAGGTTCAGAAACAAAGGGGCACTCCAATCATCTTACTTTAGGCCTGGAGTGCTACAGGATTAATACTTGATCTTTATTGCGCTGTGGGCCATTTGTGGATTGAAAAATGCCGCACATAGGAACAGAAATAAATGCTAAAAGCAAAAGAGCAAAAAGGAAATTTGATGACCACCTGAGCCACCTCTGAAATCCCCCAAATTCATTATTCCTTGCCTCACCACTGGAAGATGCCTCTCCAACCTTTTCCTAGATATTTTGGGACTACTGACAGCAAGCAATTCCATTTTCACCTTTTCTTAAAGCTTGAAGGTACATTGGTTTAGAGCCTTGCAAAGTTTCCTTTGACTGTCCCTTTTTTTAGATCTCCTGCTTTGCCACAGCTCAAATGGTCTTTCTCAGATATGACTGAAGCCATCTGGAATGGAGCAGGAGATTGGACTAGATGGCCTGTGTGGCCCTTCCAACTCTATGATTCTGTAATTCCATCAAGATTCTATAATTCCATCAAAGCTAGGGAAATTTGCATTCAAGGGGTACTATGATAATTAAAAAATGCATAACTAACTAAATGTAAATGACTAACTATATACAGTTCCTGCAATAACTACAACAGTGATACTAGCGATCAGCCATTATCAAAAGCTCTTTTTAAACTGAACAATGTTATATAATTGTCAGAAACAGGCCGACATAGATGTTTTCCTCACCTCTTCCGGGAGGGCATTCCAAGTGGCTTCAGCCATATTTAAAAAGTCCATTTGAGCTGTGGCAAAGCAAAAGATCTGAAAGAGGGAACAGTCAAAGGAATATTTGCAAGGCTCTAAACCAATGCACAGAGTCATACTGGTGGGATGGGACACAGTTGAGTAAGGCTTTAAAGGTAATAACAAGCACCTTGAATTGAACCCAGATACATAGAGATAACCAGATGTCATGTCTTAAAATCAGAGTATCATAATCACATCTCTAGGTTTTAGTCAATAGACATGCAGTTGCCCTGTGAACTTCAACTTATCTTCAATGGCAGCCCTATGTGGACGGCATTACAGTAGTCTAGACTCAAAGTTACAGAAGCCTGGAGCAGCCCGTCCAGATCAGCAGAATCTAAGCGAGGAAGTAATTTCTGCAGAAAATGTGCCTAGAAGAAAACTAGTCTCACAACTGCCATTTATCTAGTCTTCAGCCACTTAATTACTCCCCCATATATCCCCTTTCAGGTGGCCAGGAACTCCTGTGTCTAAGTGGCCTCCTGTTTCCCTGATTTCATTTTAGGATCACCTCATAGCAAGAGCATGACTTAAGGCGCCTAGCTCTTCAGCCCTGCAGCAGTCTGAGCCACAGTTGCAACTGATCCTTCTTCAGAAACAGGGTCCCACAGGTCCCAGCACTTCACTCCAGAGACTTCTCTCCCTGTCCCTTTCCCACAAAGCCAAAACGATTAGCTTCTCTTACTAGCGATATACTGTGACTGCAGGAATCTAGAACGGAAATGCTGGGTGCAAGAGGAAGAAGGAAGTGGAGATGCAGAAGCCACCATCACAGGGAAGCCAGCCACAAGTGCCCAGGAGGGAGGGCTACTCTAAACCCCACTCCATAGATCCTTATTTTGATCGATATCTGACTGGCCAATTGCCCAGCATTTTTGACCTGTGAGTCCCATTTACTTCAATGGGAAGTTGCGAAGCACATGATTAACTCTGCTACTGAAAGCCAGGGTCCTCAATCATGGCTGGATTGTATCCTAAGATCCCCCTTCAAATATTTATCACTGCACAACTTAAACATCCAGTTTCCAATCCACAGAGCTAAGAGGAAACAAATGTTCTCTTTCCTCCTCATGGCAACATGTTAAAAATATTTCAATATTGTTCTCATTTGCTCTTCCTTCCCCTCCCCAGTCCTCTTCTTTTTCCTCTGTGTTGAACAGATCAGTTAGTTTTAACCTTTTCCTCATTGTTTATCATTTTATTTGACCGGATCCCCTTAGTTCAACTTAGCCTGAAAAAAAGCCCATGTGCCACTGACAATGAACTGAAAGTCTTGGGTTCAGATTTTATATCTGCCATGGACTCGCCTTGGGTACATCTCCACTGCAAATTCAGACACTCCCTGTCTTAATTTGCAGTATGGGGACAAAAATACTGCCTTAGCGTGTATGCTTTTTCAGGATTACTTTCAAATACTACATAAGTGACCATAGTTATAACTGTAATAATGTCACCGGGAGGGAAGATGGCATGGTATACCCCAACCTCATCAGATCTTGGAAGGTAAGCAGGGTCAGTATTTGCATGGGAGACCACCAAGGAAGGCTCTGCAGAGGAAGGCAATGGCAAACCACCACAGTTTCTCACTTGCCTTGGAAGCCCCTTGCTGAGGTCTCCATAAGTCAGTTGTGATTTGACAGCACATAACATAAAGATGTCATGCAATTATAGTTCACAGAACCATAGAATCATAGAGTTGGAAGGGACCACCAGGGTCATCCAGTCCAACCCACTGCACAATGTACAACATTCACAACTACCTCCCACCACACCCCCAGCGACCCCCACTCCATGCCCAGAAGATGGCCAAGATGCCCTCCCTCCCATGATCCACCCAAGGTCACAGAATCAGCACTGCTGACAGATGGCCAGCCAGCCTCTGCTCAAAAACCTCCAGGGCAGGTGAGCTTGCCACCTCCCAAGGAAGCCTGTTCCACTGAGGAACCGCTCTAACTGTTAGAAAATTCTACCTAATGTCTAGACAGAAGCTCTTTTGATTTAATTTCTTTTTTTTAAAAAAATTAATTCATTTTTATAGAGGGTACAGAAAAAGAAACCCTGACCTGGATGGCCCAGGCTAGCCTGATCTCGTCAGATCTCAGAAGCTAAGCAGGGTCAGCCCTGGTTAGTTGGATGGGAGACCACCGAGGAATACCAGGGTTGCTGTGCAGAGGAAGGCACTGGCAGACCACCTCTGTTAGTCTCTTGCCATGAAACCTCCAAAAGGGGTCGCCATAAGTCGGCTGCGACTTGACGGCACTTTACACACACACACAAACACACAGAGAAAAAGAAGGGGACAAAACAGATAGGGAAAAATTTTGACATTACAATATTGTGTTCATGCCCAGGATAACCCAACTTTGTCATCTTACCCCAGAATAATATCTCTAATAACAAAAGTTAAATCTTGCATATTGTTTACAACTCCTAAATACATCGGTTCTTGTAGGTTATCCGGGCTGTGTAACCGTGGTCTTGGTATTTTCTTTCCTGACGTTTCACCAGCAGCTGTGGCACCAGCAGCTGTGACACCGTCCTTCATTGTTACTCCTCGGAAGATGCCTGCCACAGCTGCTGGCGAAACATCAGGAAAGAAAATACCAAGACCACGGTTACACAGCCCGGATAACCTACAAGAACCAATGAACTCTGACCGTGAAAGCCTTCGACAATATCCTAAATACATGGTTTCTTTTCTCTATTTCTTCGGTCATTGCTAAAAAGCTATTAAAACTGTGAACTTCAACTTGTAGCTGATTCTAGATTCCTGTTATCAAAAGAACCCATCAGTTTCCCCCTGCAGGAGTAAGAACCGTGTGATTTTAATATACATGAACCCATCAGTTTCCCCCTGCAGGAGTAAGAACCGCGTGTGGCTGGTTTTCTCCAGTGTGAAAGCAGCTAGGGAAGAAAGGGTTAAAATTTCCCTCTCTATCCCATTCTTTATAAAAGAAAAAAAGTTATTCAAAATAAACATACAAGAAATCAGATTGTTCATCAGTAGGTAGGTATTGCTTGGTTTGCACATGTTCTGAGTTAACTGAGACATTTGTCAGTCAAGATGTTATCATGGACTGGAGAGGAGAAGGATTTTAAATTCATAAGCCATCCAAGGAGACATCCCCGCAGTGTTCCGAGTGGAAGAGGTAGAAAGTGCAGACTGGAATGATGGCTCTTTGAGAGGTTCCCCCCCCTTTGCTTAACGCTCCTTTACATCCTCTTACCTATACCCCAGTATAGATCAAGCAACAAACTGTGGAACACAATGGGAGACATGGGTGGACAAGTAACAAGATTACCTTCAGCATGCAGTCTTGGGTGTGTTTGGAGAGGAGGAGCTTCCACAAGCTCCAACTGTTGGGCATGATCTGTTGCCTGAACATAACCCCCCCCCAAAAAAAATTGTTTAGATAATGTTGGAAGCCTAATTTGAGCCTGTCAGTCTGACCCAGAAGGGTTCTTCATATATTCTTACTTGTTTGGAAATCCTGAGGAGAAGGGAGTAAAGGGAGTAACTCAGGAGACCCACTGATATCTCTGGACCATTCTTCAGACCATATAGAGCACATTACCATAATCTAATCTGAATGGAATCAGAGCATAGATCACAGTGGCCAGATCACTTTTCAAGAAAGATCCATAGCCGGCATAGCAGCTGAAGCTGATAGAAGGTTCTACATGCCACAGAGGAGAACTGAGAACCTCTAGGTGCAGGATCCAGCAGCACCCCTAAGCTATGAACCTGCTCCTTCAGGGGTAGTGCAAACCCTTCCAGGACAGGGTGACATCCACAGTCCTTGAGCAGATTCTCCATTGACCAACAGCATCCTGTCTGGATTGAGCTTCAGTTTACTAGCCCTCATCCATCCCATTACTTTCTCCAGGCACCTGTTCAGAACCACCAGTCCCAGCAGGTAAGAAGACACAGAGGTGGGTGGGTATACACTGGGGACATCTTGCTCCAAACTCCCATATCATCATCACAGAATAGGCACAATAATGTGCTCTCACCCATGTTTAGCCACATCCATTTTGAGCTTTCCTCCACTTGGACTCCAACTGACTGACCAGCAATTTCATTCTCCCTAAGCTCCTTGGTGAACCATGGAGAATTCCAAGTTCTGTAGGGTTGAAAAGATCAAAATTAGCCATTTGTTTTGAGCCTGGCAACTAGCAGGACACTCGCAGGATATTCACTAACCCAGCTTGGATAGCAGAGACTCCTGAACTGGCCACACAGAGAGGCTGACCATACAGAAGAAAGAGTTGCCTTCAGTAAGCAGATCCCAAGCTGTTTGGTGTTTCAGTTGTCAGAAGCAACACCCTGAATTAGGCTCAGAAACAAAAAGCCAACCAGGAAAGGTCTTTCACTGATGTGGTCCCTACAGCTAGCCCCAGATAGTCATTGGGCTTCTATGACTGATGGTTGCTGGTTACAGCAGGGTTGGATGGAAAGCAGTGTCTGCAGATGGAGAGAGTCCAAAGTGTAAGGCTTGGAAGCAGCGACAGAGATCTGCCAACTGATTTGGCTGGGTTGCCAGCAGTTCATTCACCAAATCAGATGAATTTGGTTAATTGTATACTAATCAATGAAGTTTTGGTCTCACTACGCTCCAGCAAATCACATCTGTGCTTTCTGTACCATTTTCAGGCAAATTCCAGATATGTTGGCTGAGCAAAGCAGCACCATGAGTTAACTCACATATTGGGGATTTTCTGTTTGTTTGTAATTTGATGTTTCTTTTTAATATTAGGCAAAAACAACAAGAACAAAACAACTATTGAGATTCACATTCAGGATGTAATTTTGAGTGTGAGTTTAATAAGTAGTCTAGCCTATGTGCTACAAGAGAAATTCAGATACCTTCCATTCACAGGGCATTACTTCAATGGGATGGGCAGTCATTTGGAAATTTGAATGTATATCCCCCATCTGTTCCACACTCTGCCCCAACTAGTCATGAATTGACTAGACTTGGATTGGGGGGAAAGTCCAGGAAGCACTTCAGATTTGCATTCTCTATCTCCCCTCTCATTTCAGAGGGAGGCAAGTGGACCACACTGTTTGCACTCAGCAATGTTGTCATGTGGCCAAACCTGACTGGCTACATGATCATGCTCTTGGTCGTGTCATAGCCATGTGTATGATCCCTGATTGGCTGGGATGAGCTAGTAAAGCATAAAGGACACCAGCATCCAACACTGGGCAAGTAGGAGAAGAGTAAAAAAACCCCAACAAACCTACCAACATAGTCTTCATACCTCTCAGTTAAAACGTTTAAAACTCTGTCAGCACTGTTCTAAGACATGTTCCTTGAAATAACTCAGAAGTTATTCAAACCACACAAAAAATGGAGACAAAAGTTGAAAATTAGAAGAACAAGGAATAACAAGTTCGACTGGTAAGCTATGAGCATGAGTTTGGTTCAAATCTCACCTCAGCTATGGACTCACAATGTAGTATTAGACACTTTCTGTCTCTCAGCCCCACCCAATCCCTGTCTTCAAACTGGGGATAACCCACTTGGTAGAGCTGCTGTAAGGATTTTTGAGGTAATTATGTATTAAAATCATTTTGAGGGCTTGGAAATAGCACTGTATAAGGGCTGGGGGCACAATCCAGCCATAGAGAACACACTAAAACCATATTTGATTTGAAATGAGATGTCTGAAATCGTGCCATTTACTTGTGAACTGCCTTTTTAAGCAGGGTAGGGGAGACTCCACTCACTGAATTGAAAAGGGTGAGTGTAAAAAAGGCGCAGTTCTTTCCCTCTTGAAACTAGGGACAGCAGTTAGCAAATGGTGGGAACAGCGAAACATAATTATGAGGGATCTAAGCAAACAGCCTTTATGAAGCTTTGTGACTGGAGGCGGAGGAGGGGGCTGTCAGCTGGTGATCTTCTGTCAACATATTCTCCGTAGGCCTTTGCCAAAGATGACGAATCTGGAATGGGAAGCTGGGGTCTGAGGTGCCCGTCTCTGTTATCACAGAGTGATTGACCTTTCTAAATGCATGAGGAGTCAAAGTCCCCTAATCATCTGTCAATACAAGCAAAGCTCTGAATCTCTCCCTGGGCTCAGGCACTGTATCTTGGCTGCAGTCTTCTAATCCGGTAGATGGGGGCCCAACTCGGCCCCCTCCCCCATTCTGCTTCCCCTCCACACTGAGGCAATAACGCCAATATTGACTTTCAACCCAAGGTCAATTCAGGGGCATTCCCCCCTCCCTTCTACTTGTTTCTTTTAAAAAAGAGAGCAAGATGAAGAATAACTTTTAGGCCAATGCTTTCAAAGGATTGCGGGAGTTTCAGATCTGGTGCCTTATTTACAGCCATCAGAAAGAAAGCAAATAAGGGATGAACGCCAGTGGAAAGGAATATCAAATTGGCAAGCAGAAGTGAAGAGCTTCGAAACGTTTGTGACTTGAGCAACATGTGACGCACCATATCCCTAATTTATTATTTCTTCTTTTTTTCCTCTTTATGTGAATTAACAACAAATTACAAGTAGTATTTTGTTTGAGGCTGACACGGAAAAAGTCAGTCAAAGACATGTTGGGTTGTAAATTTGCCACTGTGCCCTTGAATATGGCTAGGAACTGATGTGGCTGCCAAAGGGACAACTCATTAGGCCCTCAGCAGTGTATTTGGCTGCAAAATAAGATGTGACAAGCCAAAATCCTGTGTGGGCTTTGCTCTGTCTCAGGGCATGTGCATTTGGAGGATATATCCAGGAACAGCTGATGCCATTTGCACGCGGTGGGGTTGCCAGGAATGCTGATTGTCACTGGCAGGAGAAAGTGGTGGTGGGGAACGGCATCCATACCCGGAAATGACATCACTTCTGAGTGACTCTTTGGAAATCCTTCACATCTCTATAGTTAAGACCATAGAGCAGTGATGGCGAACCTTTTAGAGACCGAGTGCCCAAACTGCAACCCAAAACCCACTTATTTATTGCAAAGTGCCAGCACGGCAATTTAACCTGAATACTGGGGGTTTAGTTTAGAAAAAAACAACTCATACATTAATATCTTTTGTCTTAAAAGAAAAACACAATAACAAATCTATCCCTATACAAAAAATAGCTAACACTATTAGTTAACACTAAAGAAATGGATATTCCCTGAATCAACAATCTACGGCAGTGATTCTCAGCTGGGGTTCCTTTTGAATTTGCAGACCTTTTGGCCTGCTCTGAAAAAGGCATCTGAGTGCATTTCCTATCTTTGATTCTCCTCCGCTGTACATGCGTTGGACCTATCTAGTCCAGCTCCTGTATCTCACAGTGGCCCACATCTATAATAAGGAGGTAGCACATACCCATCAGGGCTAGTAGCCTGTGATGCACTTTTCCTCCAGAAATTTGTCCAATCCCCTCTTAAAGGCATCTAGGCTAGATGCCATCACTACATCCTGTGGCAAGGAGTTCCACAGGTTAATTACTTGCTGGGTAAGTGGGTGTTCCTCTTTTAGTAAAGAATTTCACTGAAAGGTGGGAGGTGCCGCAAAGCCAGCACTGTGGCCCGAGCACTCTGCTCCCCTCCAGCTATGCCATATTGTGAGCTATGCTCCCCTCCAACCTAGCTCCTCTCCAACCCCACCACAGAATCACCTTCACCACAGACTCAACAGGCTGCCATCCGCGCCGCACCCTCACGCCGCATGTGAGCCGCCCGGCATGTGAGCCGCCCTGCCGCATGTGACAGGGGAGGGAGGAAGTGCTCCCACTGGGCTGCTGGGCAGAGGGGCGGGTGATGTGAGAAATGCCCTCAGGCACACGTGGAGAGAGGGAGGGGAGCAGCCCGGCCCCGCGTCCCTCTGGCTTTCTAGTAACGAACTCAGGCGAACTCTGTGCTGGGGTGATGGCGCGCTCCCACAGAGAGGGCTCTGAGTGCCCCCTCTGGCACGCATGCCATAGGTTCGCCACCACTGCCATAGAGATTTTGCAGGGATTCCTGGAGCATCACCGTGACTTCTGGGTTTGGATGCAATTTTTACGGATTTTAACCTCCTTTTCAGGATCTTTTATGGAAGGGGTAAAATCTCAGAAAGACAGAACTGAGGCTATTTTCTGGGTGGCTTGACAGCATCTTGTCTTTGCTCCTCCTTCATGTTCATTAGGCCACATCCTAGGGTTGCCAGCTCCAGGTTGGGAAATACCTGGAGATTTTGGGGGTGGAGCCTGAGGAGGGTGAGGTTTGGGAAGGCAAGGGACTTCAATGCCATAGAGTCCAATTGCCAAAGCAGCCATTTTCTCCAGGTGAGCAGATCTCTGTCGGCTGGAGATCAGTTGTAATAGCAGGAGATCTTCAGCCACCACCTGGAGGTTCACAACCCTACCACATCCTGAGCCACCAGTCTCTCCCCCATGCTGATTCTGCCCCTCCTCCAGTGCTCCACCCCCATCCATGAGGTTTTATCCCCAAACTAAGAGGTTCCATCCCTCAGCTTAGTGTCTTCTCTCTGAGGGCAAGGATCTGGCAACCCTATTTTACCACCATAGGGTTTGTGGATTTTCTGTCTCAGTGTCAGGCTGCTATCTCGGTTTCGTTATTGCCTCTGTCTCTGCGCTGTACTGTCTGGCCCTCAAGGTCGCATACCTAGGCCTGGGAACTCAGCTCCTGGGAAACTGTATTCAGCCTGTGCTTGTAATCTCCCGCCTTTTCTGCCTTATATTATCTCCCAGCTAGTGAGTCTCTCATAGCTGTCATTTTATTCGTTTGCACTGTATGCCTATTTGACCAGTAAAAGCCATCTGCTTGGACTCTATATGACTTTGTGGTGATTTCTGGTTCTGTGGGCCAAGGGCTGACATTATGACAGCTATCTCTTCACCATTCTACTAGCCAGGCTGGAGCCCAGGAGGGTTCGCCTGCCACTTGGATGGGAGCTGTGCAGCTCTCCAGGTGATCTACTACCCTGGAGCCCTTCTCTGATGATCCTACTCTGTTACAAGACTTAATCGCTGAACTTTTCCGGACTACCCTAGAGGTTTGCCGCTTGCGGAGACTGGTGCAGACACAGTGGCAGTCTCTAAAGGGGGTTCTCTGGATGTTAACTTCGGAAGCTACTGATACTCGTTTAGACCTTCAGGATTTTGATCAATTACTGGATGATGCCCGGTTGGCATCCGAGGATTTACAAGTACTGACTGAACTTTTGGACAATCTCATCTCTCGGGAGTCTCTCCCATCCAGGACGTTGACGCGCTCTGTTACCTGGGAAAGTGCTACGATGGCAGGAGCCGCGCCGGAAGTTTTTTCCCTGGTACCTAATGCAGCCGATTGTCAGGCTGAGGCCAAGCGGATTGCCGTTCACACAGCTCTCCTCCTTGTGGACACTACAAAGGACACCCCGGTGGCCACCTTGGCCCAACATTTGGCCTCAACATTCGAGGCCGATGCGCCCGCAATTGCAGTTCGGCTACAGCCACTACTGGGCGGGGCCCCCGATCCCATACTTGCACTTCTGGAAACGGAGCTGTTACCGCGTGTTACTGCAGCTATAGCCCAAAGACTTGAGAACGCCAAGGTTCTTGCGGATAAGGAAGCTGCTGAAGCAGCTAAGGAGGCCGAGGCTCAAGCTGCCAGGGCTAAGGAGCGGGCACCAATGGACACCCGTCCCAAAGACAGAACAGGGGGCCCGTTAGGTCTCTCTTTCTCCCCAATTTTTGCTCCGTCGCGCACAACCCAACGCGCACGCCGACTTGCTGGCCGACGTCAGGATCCAGAGGAGTCTGAGGAAGAGAACCTTTATGAAGACACCTCTCAATGGGCCACGAGTTTTCGGACAAGTAAACCTCAGCGCACTGGCGGCCCAGGTGAGGACGTTTACCTCTTACATGCCCGGAATCGGGAACTCTCCGACCGTGTCGATCAGCTCCAAGAACTAATGGAGCGTATGCTTCAGGACAATAGACAGTTACAACAAGCTCTCTTAGCCCAGGCACAGCCCGCTCTACCCCCGGGTCTGGGGGTTCCCGGCCAGCCACCCGCTAACGTGCCTGTTCTGCCTCCGCCTCCCGGAGCTCCCGTTGTACCGCCACCCGGACCGCCTGTTCAACCGGTTCAGCCTGTACCCGGACCTTGGAAGCAACTCAAATTGAGAACTACTTACGATGGGTCCCTCGAGACTCTACCTTGTTTTTTACATCAAGTGGACAGCTATATGCTGGAACAGGGACAATTGTTCCCCACAGAGGATAGCAGGGTACGCTATGTGGCTTCCCTTCTAACGGGTAAAGCAGCGGAATGGATGGTCCTCCAGTTCGACACCCGTTCCCGCTCTATCCGTACCCTCAACAACTTTATGACTGCATTGCGGAGGAGGTTTGAAGACCCCTTCCTGGGGGAACGAGCCAAATCAGAACTGTTACAACTCAGGCAAGGCTCCACTCCGGTTCGAGAGTTTGCCGATGAATTTCAGAGACTGGCGAGTAAAATTGTGGGATGGCCCGAGGCCACCCTAATTCATCATTTCAGGGAATCCCTACACCCTGATATTCTGAACTGGTCTTACATGCGAGGGGATCCTGATACTCTTGAGGGATGGATCCTGTTAGCCGAGGAAGTGGAAAGCCGCCGACGCTATGTTTCCCATGTCCGCCAAAAGCACAGGGAAAAAGGCACCCAAAAGCCTCAGCCCAAGGCGCCACCGCCCACTCCACGGAATCCCGCACGCACGCCCCAGGAACGGGAAGACCGGTTTCAGAGGGGGGCCTGTCTTATTTGCGGAGGAATGGGTCACTTTGCAGCTGTCTGCCCGTACCGCCCGGAAGCATCTCGCCCCAGCACGACAACCCGAGCCAGAGGTCGTCCACCACGCAGAGGCACCGCGGCCACCCGCAGCGCAGCGCCGGGAAGACCCACACCCTCTGCACTTCACGTTGGAGACCCGACCTCCCTGCCTACTACTGATGACCCTGCCGGGTCTCGGATTACAAGTGCCCCATTGGGGGACAACTCTCCATCCTCGGATGAAGGAGACCCATGGAATTCTCCAGCCTTAAACCTAGAATCTCCCCTCGACTTGTCAAAAAACGGCTTCGGTCTGTGGTGAATGGAGCGTCTCCACAGACCTCTGCAGATTCCCCTGCTAAACCGAATGCTCCCACTAAAATCAAGGAAGTGGACAGCACTGTCTACGTGGACGCAGTTCTACAACACCATAAAGGTGGCCCCCAATTGCCCGTCAAAGCACTCATTGACTCCGGTTGCTGTCGCACTCTCATAAGCGAGGCCACTTTTGCTGCTCTCAAAGCCGAATCTGAGGCTTTGCCTAAACCCTGTCCAATTTGCCCAAATGGACGGGAGCGATTTCCAGGGGGGTCCAGTTGATCACCGAACCGTAGGGGTAGCGATGGGAATTGGTTCCCACTGGGAACAAATAGACTTCACTATAGCCCCTATCCGATTTGAAGTGGTCTTGGGGATTAACTGGATTAAAGGACATAGTCCCAGTATTGATTGGGAAACAAACACTATCTCCTTCGCTAGTCCCACCTGCGACCAGCATCGGCAGAACTTTGCTCTGCTATATCCGCCCATTCCAGCATTAACCTCTACTGCCCCAGCACCACCGGTTCTACCTGCTGTATACCGGGACTTTGAAGATGTCTTCGACCTTAGGGAATGTGATGCCTTACCCCCCCACCGGGCCTCAGACTGTGCGATTGAAGTGGTAAAGGACTGCACATTAACCAAGAGTAAGATTTACCCTATGAGCGCTTCCGAGCGCACTGTCCTCCGGGACTTTTTGGACAAAAACCTCGCCAGAGGGTTCATTCGCCCTTCGAATGCCCCAAACTCGGCCCCCGCGTTTTTCGTCCGGAAAAAAGAGGGCGACCTTCGCCTGTGCATTGACTTCAGAAAGCTCAATGCGGTTACCCAGACCAACGCCTATCCTATCCCATTAATATCGGATATTTTGGGACAATTACAGGAAGGTCGTGTGTTCTCTAAGTTAGACTTGGTGGAAGCCTACTACCGAGTCCGTATCCGCGAAGGGGATGAGCACCTCACTGCCTTCTCTAGCTGTTTCGGAATGTATGAATTCCTTGTGATGCCGTTCGGATTAAAAGGGGCCCCGGGGGTCTTCATGCAACTCATCAATGAAATCCTACATGACCTTCTATATCGTGGGGTGGTGGTCTATTTAGATGACATTCTCATTTATTCGAAAACCATGAACGAGCATGTGGCTCTGGTCCGGGAAGTTCTGCAACGCCTGCGTGACCATCAACTTTTCGCAAAACTAGCTAAGTGCGAATTTCATCAAAGCAAACTCACGTTTTTGGGATACATCATCTCCCACCAAGGTCTTCGCATGGACCCCGCCAAAGTCCAAGCCGTCCTCGATTGGACTCCCCCCACCAACCGTAAGCAAGTACAACAATTTCTGGGATTTGCAAACTTCTATCGGGGATTCATCCCTAACTTCGCCCAGGTGGCTCTACCCATTACGGACCTACTGAAAACTAAGGGAAAAGTAAGCTCGGCTGCCTTGCCCTCCGCAAAAATCCTATGGACTGAGCAATGCCAAGCCGCTTTTCTGGCCCTCAAACGCCTCTTCACTTCGGAGCCGGTGCTACGGCACCCAGACCCAAATCAAATGTTCATTGTGCAAGTCGATGCTTCCGATGTAGCCATGGGAGGGGCTCTCCTCCAGCAAGGACCGGATGGTCTTCTTCACCCTTGCGCTTACTTTTCAAAAAAAATTGTGCACGCTCAATTAAACTGGCCCATCTGGGAGAAAGAGGCCTCAGCAGTTCATCATGCACTGACTCTATGGCGGCAATTCTTGGAAGGGTCTAAAGTCCCCTTTGAGGTTTGGACCGATCACAAAAATCTAGCTGCCCTCACGGGGTCCCATAAGCTGTCGGCGAAACAACAACGGTGGGCGGAGTTCTTTGCTCAGTTCCGTTTCACCCTGAAGCACGTCCCTGGGAAGCAGAACGTTCTCGCGGATGCCCTCTCCCGTTTACCACAATATCCGGTAAAACTCGAGAGACCCACCAACTCTCTGTTCACCCCTATGCAACGTGGGGCCCTACCTGTGCTGGCTGTGCAAACTCGATCCCAGCATCAGCACGCCTTACCCAACTTACAAGCTCCGCCAGCCCAACCGGCTGCCCAGCCGCCACCGCAACAGACCGGCGTTCCCGCCCTTCCTACCCCTCCGGCCGCCCAGCCGCCTGCAGTCTGCGCGCCGCCGCACGTAAGCACTAGCCCCATAACTGTTTCTAAGATCACCATGACCGACGGGGGGCCCCCCTCCAAAATCCCCATCTCCGAGTCCTTTTTAAATGTCCTTCGGGACCAGTGCCTTTTAGAACGCTCCGCTCATACCCTACCTCCTGGTGTTTTGGAACAGGGAGGGTCCTGGTACAAGGACTCGAAATTGTATGTACCCAAAGCTCTCCGGAAGGACGTTTTACATTTAGCTCATGGAGCCAAAACAGCTGGGCACTTTGGGTTTCTGAAAACCCTTCACTTATTGCGCAGACAGTTCTGGTGGGGGGGAATGCGTTCCGACATTGACTCCTTCATCCGCAGCTGTCCCGTTTGTGCCGCTGCGAAACGATCGCAGGGCAAACCCCCGGGACTGCTACAACCTCTTGAAACGCCCAGCAAACCTTGGGAAGTGATTGCTATGGACTTTATGACTGATCTCCCTCTCAGTGGGGGTAAAACTGTGTTGTGGGTTGTTACTGATTTGTTTTCTAAACAAATACATTTGATTCCATGCGCAGGGATCCCCTCTGCTCAGAAACTGGCCCGCCTCTTCGTGACGCATATCTTTCGTTTACATTCGTTTCCGCGTAAGATAATTTGTGACCGCGGAAGTGGTTTCGTTTCTAAGTTTTGGAAAGCTTTCCTCAAGTTGGTGGGAGTGGAACAAGGGTTGTCTAGTGCATACCATCCTCAAACTGATGGTCAAACTGAACGTGTCAATGCTGTACTTGAATGTTATTTACGCTGTTATGTTAACTACCACCAGGATGACTGGGTGGAACTGTTACCTTTAGCAGAATATGCCTACAATAATGCCATGCATCAATCCACAGGTTTTAGCCCATTTTTTGCTGTGTATGGACAAGATTTCAGTCCTATTGCTCCTGCAGATGATGTAGAGGGGGAGGGGAACCCCGACATTGCCTCCTGGGCACACGCCCTCCGTACCACTTGGCCCTGGCTCGTTAGCAACCTTGACCGGGCCAAGCGTAAATACAAAGCGCAAGCTGACAAACATCGCTCCCCCGGGGGTGATCTGCAAGTGGGTGCTTTGGTTTACCTTTCCACCAAAAATCTCCGTTCCACCCGTCCGTGCCATAAGCTCAGTGCTAAATTCATTGGCCCTTTCCCCATCACCCGGGTCATAAACCCTGTCACGGTGGAACTGGCTCTCCCCAAATCCTTGAGGCGTGTGCATCCTGTTTTCCACATTAGCCTCCTCAAACCCCATGTTGCTTCTCCACAGTGGCATCCGGATCCACCTCCTGCGCAACCCATCATGGTGGGGGGGGAGGAACACTTCGAAGTCTCCAAGATCCTTGACTCCCGTGTTCACCATGGCAACCTGCAGTATTTAGTCCGTTGGAAACATTTCCCCCCTGCCTATGACGAATGGGTGCGCGCACGGGATGTCTCCGCCCCCGACCTCGTCAACGCCTTTCACATTGCTTACCCGGATAAGCCAGCCCCCTTGCGAACTGGGAGGGGGCCTTGAGGGGAGCAGAATGTCAGGCTGCTATCTCGGTTTCGTTATTGCCTCTGTCTCTGCGCTGTACTGTCTGGCCCTCAAGGTCGCATACCTAGGCCTGGGAACTCAGCTCCTGGGAAACTGTATTCAGCCTGTGCTTGTAATCTCCCGCCTTTTCTGCTTTATATTATCTCCCAGCTAGTGAGTCTCTCATAGCTGTCATTTTATTCGTTTGCACTGTATGCCTATTTGACCAGTAAAAGCCATCTGCTTGGACTCTATATGACTTTGTGGTGATTTCTGGTTCTGTACCAAAATGTCTTGGGCCAGCTCTGGGAAGAGAGTCTTCAGTTTTTCACAAGTGGAGGAATACTAAGGCACTTTCTCATTTGAAATTCACACTCTGTCACAGACGCTCACTCCAGGGACCATGGACCAGTCACTCTCTTTCAGCCTAACCTACCTCACAGGGTTGTTGTAAGGATAAGACAAAATGGAGGAGGGGAGAATGATTTAAGCCACTTCCAGGCACCACTGAAGAGAAAATCGAGATACAGATTTCTAAATAAAAAATAAATACTTTGACAAGGAGGGGAAGTACATCCAAGTCAGAGTGAAGGGTCCTTTCCTTCATCCCGATATCTGAGGAAGCTAAGATGGCAAATGGTTAGAGTGTCAGACTAGAATCGGAAAGACCTGTGTTCAAATCCCCTTCTACCATGAAGCTTAGTGCATGGGATCAAAATGTACTAGACAGATAGAGGCCTCCCCCATCCACAAATTCCTCACATACAAATCTGGCACATCAGAGGGAAGGATGTGTGTATTTATATCTGTACCAGTGCACAGTCATAATACTTCTTAGCTTTAGGACCCAATATGTTGCTGTCCTTTGTGTGGGATATTTATTTTTAAAAAAGAGAGAGAGAGAAAGGGAAAGAATTTAAACATGCAACTTTTGACTTTCAGCCTGAAGAGATGCAATCCTGACCACTTGATCCTGCATACTCTGTAGAGTGGCCTAACATTCAACCCCATTAGTTATTCAAAATCTCTTTCTGTCACGTGCCAAAGTAAATACTGCTTGACAGTGAAGAATACCTTTATCAGCCTCCATTGCTCACTGACTTCATAGAAGCCTACACCTTTAGTCTTCACAGGGAAAGGGAAGGCTGTGATCTCAATATTCCAACACTTTTTATTTACCTTATCTGTAATATAATTAATAGATGACAGTGTGCAGATCAAGGCGGCTATCAAAGGAACTGAGACAGCTTCATACGGAACTTGCTCTTTTGAATCATTCTAGGACTCTATCAAAGCACGTGTGATAATTTCATGTTAATCCTGGTTGTTCTGAATCTGTAACTTTTAACCTGTACATACCATTTTTAACACACTACATTTCAAAGACGTTCAAAGCCGATATAATTTGTCTGACAGAATTACATTATAATCTGCAAGCAGCACATCACAGTGATTTCTTAAAATTAACACAGGAGCTCATTATAAAAACAGTTTCAGAGGTCTCCTGTAAAACTGCTGAGAGCAAAATATATCAGAATATGTGCAGAGGCTGTGTGCAATGAATGGGTTCAAATCGCATAAAGGCTACTAGGTTGATTTTAGTGAGTTAGCATCTCTCATCTTCTCGGTATATCACTTAAATATTTATCCCAACTTTCTTCCAGGGAACTCAGGACTCAATCAATCTTTATTAAAAACAGTCATAGACCAGCACAGCTCTTCACAATTTACCATTAAAACCCTTAGTGTTATCTACCCACAGGTTAATACAAATAGTAAAAAAGTTGTTTGTACTCTTTGCAAACTATATAAACTATATAAACTACCCATTAAAATTATTGACATGCCGGTGTTCTCAGCAGAGTCTCACGAATTCTACAGGCCGCTGCACAAAACGTAGCCATTCCTAATGTAACCTGTGGAATTTCGTGTATAAGCAACATTTTAGTATGCTTCTGACCTGATGTTTCGATTTCCTTTAAAGCACAGGGACATACTCTATCCTCCAAGGGAACCTTTCTGTATCTCCCATCCACAACCGCCGAGGGGAGACCTTGGCATCCGGCAAGGGCGAATGCTTTCCTATATCTAAAGATCTCTAATTAGGGAACTCAGGATTGTATAATATAGTTTTTCACTTTTCTGTTTTATCCTCACAACAGCCCTGTGTGGTAGGCTAGGCTGAGAGAGTGAGTGAGTGTGTGAGAGAGACTTCATAGCCAAATAAGATTTGAACCCCAGTTTTTGCATTTTTGGTCTCACATACAAACTTAAGGCTGTTGAAAAAAAAATTCAGCAAAATTCAGATTCAGCAAAATTCGGCCCGTTTTGATTCGGGCCTTGCTGAAGTCCGAACTCCCCCACTTCGGATCCCTGAAATTCGGGCGAGATCCGGAGTTCGGGGAAAAATTTGCCCCCCCCCCCCGCGCCTTCAGGGGGCTCCCCTGAACGCGCCGGGGGGGGCTTTAAATAAATTTGTGCCTCCCGGCCAGGAGGCACAGATCTATTCCAAGCCCCCTCTCGCGTCTTCAGGGGACTCCCCTGAAGGCACGCAGGGGGCCCTTTAAATAGATCGGCGCCTCCTGGACGGGAGGTACAAATCTATTCCACGCCCCCCCTGCATGCCTTCAGGGAAGCCCGTGAAGGCGCAGGGGGGCAGAGGGGTTTAAAGTCCCCCCCACCCCTCTTCCCAGGACTCCCAGGAAGAGGGGGGATGGGTTGTCAAGCCCCTCTGCGCTGTCTGTGCAGGCAGGGCAGAGGGGTTTAAAGACCCCCCGCCACTCTTCCCGGGACTTCCCCCTGAAGGCGCGCAGGGGGGGGCAAATTTTCCCCCGAACTCCGGATCTCGCCCAAATTTCAGGGATCCGAAGTGGGGGAGTTCGGGGAGGCACAGATCTATTTAAAGGCCCCCCCGCACTCCTTCAGGGAAGCTCCCTGAAGGCGCGGGGGGGGAGGAAACAGATCTGCGCCTTCCAGCTGGAAGGCGCAGATCTGTTTAAAGGGCCCGAATTCACCGAATTTATTCAGGAACACCCCAAACTCGCTGAATTTGGCTCCCCATTTCCCCCCCCTTTTTGAGTTCAGTTCAATCTGAACTGAAAAACCGCCGAATCAGGGGAAATTCGGCTGTTTTCCGGTTCGGGCCGAACCGAATCGACAGCCCTATACGAACTACACTGGCTCATTGTTCTATCTTATGGGGATGTTGTGAGACTCAAATGGAATAACTCTATGCATGCTGTTGTGCACTGCTTGGATAGATATAAGTATGATAATTAATAATTATCTGTGAAACTGGCATTCTACTCATCCTGTTTGATTCTAGGATGGTTAACTGTTTCCATTGCTGAAGCACAACTGAATATGTGGGACACACTAGCAGAATTGCAGGGAAATAGGAGCATATGGATGCAGGGTGCTCACAGGAATCAACCCCAAGTCACCATATTCTCTGAACCTTCAAATATTTGACATTAATTGCTATATAAGGGTAAATAATATTCATTAGATGACATTCAATGGTAGTTAGTATTTGCTAATGTTTGGTATGTGACATGCAATGCTATTTTGTATCCGACAGCGTTGAATGCTGAAATGCCCTAATATTTAGTATCTGATAGTATGTGACAGGTGATATGCATTAGCAAGTAGCATATCATAATGTTGGACAACTTATAAGATTTCATTTTCGATCCCTGTCCAAATCAAAACAATTAAGATATTACAACAATATTTAGGTCTCAACGTTTGATATAAAACTATCATACTGCAAAACACCAAATATGAAGTTCAAATTTAAAATGCGAACAGCAAAATTTGAGTATCTAGAAGGTTTTGAATATTTGCAAATGTCTATAATATTTACAGAACCAATAGCAACCCAGTAAAAGGATGATATTTCAAATTGAGTTGTAATTGCCATTATATGTCTTATATGTTTCAACTGTTTCAATGGAAAAGTTAACCCAGAATCAAGCAGATGAATGTTTCAAATGACATGTCCTCTAAAAGCATCCATATCACCCTTTAAAATGTTAAAAATAAAGCATAGAACCTGGATTTGAACAGCAAAACTGACTGGAGGTTGAAGTGTTAAATTCCCTCTCTCTTCCCTGAAGAGCTCTGAGTCAAATTGAGGCTGCAGAACGCTTCACATTTGCATTTTCTGAACAGACCAACTTGGGGGGGGGGTTCCTCTGTCTCCTTTGTTCCAGCACTAGTGATCCCTTTTCTAAGAACAAAATATCACACACATATTTCTGATGGTAGGACTGAGAGCTGTTAAACAGCCTAAGTAAAGGTAATCCTACAGGAAAATCTGAGATCACATTCCAAGATATATAATTCAGATGTAAAAAAACAAAAAATAAATAAAACAGAAACAGCCACCAGGAGGAGGGTATAAATCATGGCCAAAATCCTGGGGGGTGGGGGGAGTGCTGTTCACATAGTTCCTGGATTGTTTCCCCTGGGTTGTTTTAAGCCCCAGGAGGAGGGAAAACCCATTGACAGTATGGGTAACTGGCTTATTTAAAGCAATCTGGTCTCATTTCCAGTTGGGAAGATAGCCTGGTGGGGCTTCCCACACCACAGCCTTGAAGTGGTACAGTCCAAGAAAACGTTGACTCTGTGGATTGTATATCCTAGCCCCATCATACCAAGGTGAAATTTGTTTTGGTTTTTTTTACTACTAAGAATAAATTAATAGAAAATAAAACCTATCAAAATTAAAAATCATAAAAATTTACATCATTTGGGAAAGGCAGCTTGTAAAATTTAATAAGCTTAAAACATATATTAAGTAAATATTTAAAAGTGAACTATGTTAACTTGTTCAAATAGTAACCATTTTGAATGCTCTAGGCTAAGGCTTTTTTAATAATACCGGGGACCATTTTAAAAGAAATATATGGGATCTTCATACCTATGAAAATTCTGAAAAGTATTCATTGCACAAGTTTATTTAACAAACACTCTACAATTTAAGTAAAACCGAAAGTGATGTGGGCGCGGCGCGTGGGCGCACATGCACACGTTGCCCGCCGGCCCTCAGGTGGTTGGTAGGCAGCCCGGTGGATTGGCTGGATTTTACCTGCTACCACTGGGCACTTGGCAACTCTAGCTAGAGATCAGTTGTAATAGCAGGAGATCTCCAGCTAGTACCTGGAAGTTGGCAACCCTAGGAGGGGTAGTGAGCACATCATCATCAGAGCAACAGAACTGCTCCTTCCCTCCTGCACTAGATGGGGGTGGCCCTTGGCCATTCTTCCCACATTCCCCTGGCAACTCCCTTCTCTGTTTGGCTTGTACTGTTTTCCTGCAGTGACCTTGCCCAGGGGAAAGATGCTCCCTCTCCACCCAAGCATCTTGGTTTACAGTTGTGGCTGCCACACTGGTTGGAGGGGCTTCCCTTGCACAGAGGTCTGAGCCAAACATATGTTAAGTAATCCTAAAGAACACATTCTTTTCTCAGTCCACCTTAAATACTTTCTTATTCCTATAAAATACCCAAAGCTGCTAAATTTGTGTCATGATGTCATTCAATTCCCTACACCAGGGGTCGGCATACTCATTAGTCAAAAGAGCCAAATATCAACAGTACAACGATTGAGATTTCTTTTGAGAGCCAAATTTCTTAAACCTAAACTATATAGGTAGGTACACTGTTTATTAACTTAATAAACTTTAATTAAAGTTTTAAGTCTTAATTAAACTATAGGTACACTGAATAAAACTTGATATCATACTTAATAGTGATCTTTTTTATTGATAAAAATTAAATTGTAAGTCCCTGCCATTTCCCCTCCCTGTCCGGAGTCCTCGTCTGGAGGCCTGGTCTACCGCCATAAAAGCCTATTGGTAGACCTGGCCTCCGGCTGAGTCCCATTGGGAGGCCAGGTCTACCAATTGGCTTTCTTGGCAGTAGACCTGGCCTCCGGAGGCCCATAGAAGCCTATTGGTACACCTGGCCTCTGAAGGGGGACCCCTCCTCGGAGTCCAAGTCTACCGCCAAGAAAGCCAGTGGGTAGACATGGCTTCCCAATGGGACTCAGCCAGAGGCCAGGTCTACCAAAGGAAGCCGGCCCCACCCAACAGCTGATAGGCGGGCGGGGGGGGGCAGGAACCTCCGAGCCGCCCGCCCAGCAATCGCGCGGCTAGAGGGGAGGGGAGGCTTTAGCCTCCCAACCATTGAGGGCAAGGGAAAGGGGGACCTGGCCATTCTCCACGCTCTCTCTCTCTCTCTCTCTCTCTCTCTCTCTCTCTCTCTCTCTCTCTCTCTCTCTCTCTCTCTCTCTCTCTCTCTCTCAGGTGCCGACGCGAGCGGGCGCAAGAGCAGGGGCTTCGAACCAAGTTCGGAGAGCCGCACTCAACGGGCCAAAGAGCCGCAGTTTGCAGACCCCTGCCCTACACAATTCCCGGACTAATCCAGAAAAGGAAAGAAGGTCCCCCCCCCATCTTCTGGGCATGTAGGAGTGGGGGTGTGGGGAGGAGGAAGTTGTGAATTTCCAGCCATGTGCAGGAGGCTGGACTAGATTACCCTGGTGGTCCCTTTTATGTTTCTATGATTCTACAAGCAGGGAGGGAGGAATAGGACTAAATAACTGAATAAAAAACCTGAACATTTATGTGGCCTAAGGACATAGCATTCTTCACACTCATGGGGTGCTTCTCCAGCCAAGCCACCCATGTTTGGGGTGTCACAAAGTGGAGGTCACTGATATATCACAGCAATATACCTAACCCTCTCATTTACCAACCCTGGGTAGGGAATTACCCACCTCCAGCCCTAATTTCCTACCCCTGAAGAATTGAGGAGCGGAAGAAAAAATTTACTCCAGCTAGGGATGCTCTAGAAATTTCAGCTAGTCTAAAGACTTAGGGGAGGCAGTCTAGAGCGTCATCTGGAAGTGATGTCACATCCTCACTAAACTCCACCCTTCCTCCAAATCTCTCAGCATTTGTCGAGGCAGTGTTGGGAATCCTAGGCATGTCTCACTCCCAACCATCAGTGCCCTCCCCTTCTGCACCTGGAATAGGAAAGCTTGAAGGGTATACAAACAAAAATTCCTCACCTACATAAAACTAAGGTTGCTGTCCCTCCACTTGGGGCAGGGATCCCCCCTGCCCCCCCACCAACCAGCTGGTATGCAGGGGGACTTAATATCAGTAGGGGAGGTCTACACCAGCATCTCAGCATTGTTGTAGTCAGAGTGGCGACGTTAGTTCCAGAAGTGACATCATCATGTCACTGGTGACACAGGTACACTCTGGTATTTGGGCAAAAGCTTTATGGTAAAAATAGAGTTTTTGCCCAAATACCAGAGCATTCCCCCGTTGTCGGTGATGTCATGACATTACTTCCGGTGTGCACCAGAAGTGATGTTGTTGCATTGCCAGGGACAACACTGAGACACTGGTGTAGGGCTTCCCTGCTGCTAATAAGTCCCCTCACCTCCTGCCAGTTGCCAGGGTTACCTGACAACCTTGCATACAATTAGGGTTGCCAGCAAGCCTTTAGAAAAAAGTCCTGTCCCTTCAATAAAGGTCTAATGTGTGGAAATGGGTAACTAAAGCTTTTCATAGTATGGAGGTAAATAACACCACTTGGTCGATTAAGCCTTGATTCAAGGGACAAGCAATTGTTTTACATGAATGTTTTTGTGGAGAAGGTTGTGCACAAACCTGAGATAGATTTCCATGCTTCTCACATGTAGAGGGACAGTGAGAACCAGACCTTATAGCTTAGTTTGAGTTCAATCAAATTCTACTTCCAAGTAAGTGTTCCTGGGATCACAGGTTATAGTGTGTAATTTTCATGGGAGGTTATAAAAAATTTTTTCCTTATGTGGTGGTGACTAGAGAACAGTCAAGAGTAATCTGTTTATATTTTGCTTCAGAAATTAATTCTGATTTCTCTGGCAATTTATGACATTCCTGGAAATGAAAATGCAAGTATTAAAAAAAAACCAGTGGAATGAAAAGTAAAAAAGTGCTGCTACTTTTAGTGTTATCCAGGTCATTATGTTTTATGGCCTAGGTTAACAGTGAGCTGTAAAATACAGTAAATAACTGTTACAAGCAGTCATTTGTTCAGAATTAGTATGAACTGGGGTTTTGGATTCACCCCAAACACACACAACCCCCCCATACCTATGCATATATGGAAAGGGTCTGTATTTTACTTTTAACACTGTCCCACCACCTGAGTGAAGGGAGCCAAATCCCAGCACAGGTAGATGGATTTTGATTCTCAAATGACATAATGGTTTTAGTTTAGGGTTGCCAACTCTGGGTTGGGAAATTTCAGCAGATTAGGGGTGGAGCCTGGGGAGAGCAGGATTTTGAAGGGGAGCGACCTCAGCAGGGTATACAGCCATAGAGTCCACCTTCCAAAGTAGCCATTTTCTCCAGGCAAGCTGATCTCTGTTACCAGAAGATCAGTTGTAAATTGAGGAAATCTCCCCCCACTTGAGACTGGCAACCCTGTGCTGCTCCAAAACAAGGGAAAGGATGCAGACTACAGACCCCTCTAGCTTAGATGGTTTTTAAAAAAGAGATTGGACAAATGCACGGCAATGGCAATTAGGCATGATGGCTCCCTATTCAGAGGCAGAAGGTGGAGACAAGTGTGGTGGGAGTCTTCCTGGAAACAACTGGTTGACCCCTGTAGGAAACAGGCTGCCAAACTCAAGGCTGCAGCGAGGGAGCTCAGGGCAGAACATCGTATTGGGGGTCCTCTTCATATCCCTCTCCCAAAAATGCTGTTTGTAGATAATGTAGCATAGTTAAGTATATGGAGTGACATGATACACATAGTTTAGTATGTATTATTTACCAATGATGCATTAACTAATGACCATGAATGCTGATAGGAAAACAAGCTTGCTACTTGACTTTGTAAGCCACTGCCCAGAAAGAGAAAGGTAAAAAGTTGGATGCCACAATCTTGTTTGCCCACTAACCTTAGGCCATGTGAACATTGGAGGCATTGAGCCTTCTGTGGCCCTGGGGCCATTTTGTCATTTGCAAGTGTGTCCGCTCAGAATTTTAGGGGCAGTTGTTATGAACAACTCCTTGTGATGTCACTATTTCACTCCAGAATGACAAACAGGTAGAACCTCCTGGTCCAGAACAGAACATTTCAATGAATGTAACTTGATGGAAGTGTAGCAACAGCTTTTAGCCATAGTAGCTATTGTCACCTTCATGATCAGAGGCAAGTACATTTCTGAATATCCCATACTGCGGACAACCAAAAGCAAGAGTCTTCCTGCCTTAAGGTTGCCAGGTCCCTCTTCGCCACCAGCAGGAGGTTTTTGGGGCAGAGCCTGAGGAGGCGGGGTTTGGGGAGGGGTGGGACTTCAATAGCATAGAGACCAATTGCCAAAGCAGCCATTTTCTCCAGGTGATCTGATCTCTATTGGCTGGAGATCAGTTGTAATAGCAGGAGATCTCCAGCTATTACCTGGAGGTTGGCAACCCTACTTATTCATAAACTTCCCAGAATCATCTGGCTCATGAATGTTGTGAAGGAGGAGGGCAACGATAGAGGAAGAACTCACATGAACACATGAAGCTGCCTTATACTGAATCAGACCCTTGGTCCATCAGAGTCAGTATTGTCTACTCTAATTGCCGCAGTGGCTCTCCAGGGTCTCAGGTAGAGGTCTTTCACATCACCTACTTGCCTAGTCCCTTTAACTGGAGATGCCGGGGATTGAACCTGGGACCTTCTGCATGCCAACCACTGAGCCACTCTGTTCCACCAAATTTGAGGCCAGCCTAAGGAGGCTTCCTCCAACAGAGGAGGCCCAGAACAGCCACTGTGGCTCCTGCCTTGCAGGATGGCCTGCCCAAAGAGACCAGGAAAGCTCCCACCCTTCTGGCCTTCTGCAAACTATGTAAAACTGAACAATTTAATAGTGCTTTTCTGTGCAGGAAGCTTGGCTGCACTGTACAAAATGGTTTGCAAACTTACCTAGATAAACAATTGGGACTGTGGTCTATACTGCCATGTATAGCTTATTGTAAGTAGGATCCTATTATGTAATCTCTGTAGCACTTAATGTGCCACGTGAATAGTTATGCTGTGCTTCAGTTCTTTCTGGTGATCCCAGACTTCGAAAAACCTTAATGCATTGGTCATTGTATGTTCCATTTTATTGACTGTTTTGACTATAAGTAATCTGCCTTGAGTCCTTGTGAGAAAGGTAGACTATAAATAACATAAAATAAATAACATTTTAAAAAAAAGACGAGGTTATGAAGCCAGAGCCACATTCTGATAGGACTGTCACTGGCTACCAGCCATGAGAACTTAATGAAGCCTCCATGTTCAGAGATTGATCACCAGATTCTGGGAAACAATGAGAGGGGGGAGCCATCTGTATCTTGACCGGCATGTGGACTTCCAGCAGCACCTGGCTTCCTGCTGTTGGAATCAGAATGTTGGACAAGAAGAGGGACCTTTTTGGATCATCCAGTGAGATTCTTAGGCTCTTAAAAAGGGAAGTTCAGAGAATGATTCTCTGGCACTGTGCCCCTTTTCCAAATATGTAAGGATGAGACTCCAATGACAAAGGTGAATGTCTCTTTGCTGCAATGGCTGTCACTGCTCCGTCTGTTGTTACCGGTTGCATTTCAGGTGTGGGAACAATGGGTGCATCCGTGCTTGACATAAAACAGTGTTTGGAAGAGTTTTTTTTTTTAAAAAATCTTTCAACTTGATTGTTTTAAATCATATCTCTCTCCCCAATTTCAGTCCCTTGGAAAAGCCATCATAAACAGCACATGAAAGGTTTTGACAGAGATTGGTCTTCAGAATAGGACAATAAAGCTCGGTTTGGGACAAAAGGGAGGTGAGCGAATGCAATTTTTACTTTTCATTGCAAGCTTCTCACCTGTTTGAAGGCCCTTTCTGTATGTGTCATTCCAAGGCTGTTAGAAGTTAAATCTTTTGTTAAATTATTTAGAGCTTTTCAGGTTGCCAGCCTTAGCAGGATTAAAGCTGTATATATTTTTGCCTTCTTTATTTTCCCCCCTCCTCTTGGTCGGCAGCCATCTGTTTTCCTTTACAAAACAGTAAACATAGCACCAGGAAAAAAATTAACATCCATTACAGATGTACTTGGTTGTTTTTAAAGAAGCAAAGAGGCAGAGATCATTTGAAGAATCATATTTTACTCCTCTGGGAGCAAATCTTCTCTCTTTCACATCAAGATTTGTAAACATTTTTTCTCCTTGATTTCCCATGTTTACTCAGTCATAGTTCAGCAAAAGGCCTACTTCAGGCTTGCCAGAGCGGCAACAGTCTGTGCCTGTTGGCGGTGAGGGTGCACAACCTCCTTTGCAAACCCACACTGATTCAGAACATGGGCAGATGTGATGAAGATAGACTAACATTCATTTGAGGGTGAAAAATTATGCAGGTCTCATAGCCGGACACATCGGTTTCTGCATATGGACAGGTATCTTGTGGCACCTTAAAGAACATGTTTTGGGCCCTAGTCTTTACTGCAAAGAAACTTATGCTAGAATTAAAAAAATGTGTGCCACAAGACTTCCTGTTAAGTGTTGCTGCAACAGGCTAACATGGATACCCCTCTGGGATTATTGGAAGGATACATTTTCTTACGGACAAGAGATAAAGGGAAGACATATTTCTATTTTTCTTCCTTGTGCAGCTATCACTGGTAGGGTGAGCATCTGATGCAGGTCAAAGTGATCATCTCCTAAATTTTGGGGAGGGACATTCCAGACATACACTTCATAGAAGATGGTGAGATACTTTGAGATACTTTGTCTACACATAGGGTTAGTCCCCACATGTACCATGTGATGGTTTGCATGTATAAATGAGCTGTCATAGCTCTAACAGGGGAGGGGGTGTGGCTCAGTGATAGAGAATCTGCCTGGCATGCAGAAGGTCCCAGGTTCCGTCCCCGGCATCTCCAACTAAAAAGGATCCAGTGTTGTGAAAAACCTCTACCTGAGACAGTAAAGAGATAGTCACAGTACACACCTCTGACCTTGATGGATCAATAGTCTCAGTATAAGACAGCTTCATGCGCATGTGCGTTCAACACCATAGAAAGCCCTGCCCTAACTCTTCACTTTACCTCAGCCACAATACTGTCCAAAAGAGGCAGATCACTCAGTCAACTTGATCTGAATTTCTTCACAGATTGCATTGCTGTGCGGCTCCTTTTCACACCATAGTTCTTATGGTGTCAGGCCTGCTTTCCACTGCTCTCAGCAGCCTATCAGACTGTGAATGTTTTAGTTTCGATTCCACCAGGTGCCTCTCAAGGTCAAACTGCTAACTGCTGAATTCCTGTTCCAGGACTATCTCCCATGGGAATGGCTCATCGTTAGAGGGGGGGCCCCACCATGACCCGTTGTGACTAGTACTTTCCCTTATAGGCCCTGCACTGTGCTCCCAGTTTCCATTCCTGCCAATTTACCTGTAGCTCTGCAAACCTGTATGTTTTCCAATAAATCAGCTCTCTTTTGGACTCCTCGTCTGTGGATGCTGTTTGTGGGATTACCATGGGGACAAGTGCTTACATCTGGTTGCAATCCATAGGGTCATGCAGGACTGGCCCATGATGTTACTCCTCCCTATATTCAGCATTGCCCCATTGTATGGACTCCCCACAAGACTTGGGCTTCTGACATTGCCATCCACAGAGCAAAGGAAAAGCTGTTATACCATTGAAGGGAGGGAGAATTATAGAGGAAAGGCAGGATAAATATATGATAATATCATCAAAAGTAATGGATTGGATCCAAACCAGCCCCTTGGATGAATGGAAGGTATTTCTGCTCATACAAAGTCGGGCTGTGTGGTGTATTGGGTAATGTGGTGTAATGGGTAATGTTGGATTAAGATCTGGGAGACATGGGTTCAGATCCCTATTAAGCATCTCTTTAATATCACATAGCCAGAACTGATTGGCTGTGTAGTTCCATGCTCCCTAACTGGCTAGAGCCATCCACACGAGTAATACTAAGAAGGGAGAACATTAGGCAGTGAAGAAAAGTGTACTGAACTTCAGCAGCCTGGAAAAGTAGTGGATACTAGGACTGATAACAATGTATATTATCACCTGTGGATTTTTTTTTGGGGGGAGGGGCTTTCTACCTTACCAAAATAGCTGTTTGTAATCTGACAGATAAAAACTGTTGGATATTTAGCACAGTCACAGTTATAACCCATTTAATCGACTGCTGATCCACTCCACAATAAATGGGTATAAAAGGGTTTTGCACAAACCCTTTTTAACAGGATTTCTTGTTTCACAGTTTTTTTGACTGAATTTCTTTGTTTCACAGTTTGCAGGTCCCTTATGACATGATAACTACAAAGCAACCTCAAATAACTGGAATGTAGGAACAGATGTTATTTGGGCTCTTGCGCATAATAAAGAATTCCAAGGATCCCTGATGCCCAATTATCTAAACAGTTTTTCTTTCTATTCCATGCATTATAAATCTAGCTCAGGCTAGACAAACAAAATCAAGGGGGTAGTTAGTGTTCAGGTGATGTGGATCAGAAGAGACACATCAACACATGGATCATCACTTTATCAGCCAGAGCACATGTAATGTAACCAGGGATGCCTGCATTCAAATGAGATCAATTAATCCCATAATAATAATTATCAAACGGCAATGTGCACAGAGGGTAATGATTGTCTTATTATTTCTGTATTATCCTCTAAAGCATTATAATGAGATGTAGAATCCATAATTTACATGGGGACTAATCCTTCCCTTCTGAAGTTCATGTATAATTAAAGAGCCAAACGGACGCCTGGCTGGGAGCTTCATTTCTTGAGATGCTGGTGCTCCAGTTGGTTGGGAAACATCACCAGCCTCTCAATCTGGAATCCCTTCACCATAACCCTTGATGGTGGGAACTGTGGGCATTTTTGCATGGTAATTAGCAGCGAGTTCCAGGCTGAATTGCCCCGCATATTATTTTGAATTTTTCACGCTGAACCGTCATTCTGGAAGTGACTGCGAAGTCGGCGCATATTTGCTTCACATTACTAAAGAGCCCATTTAATGCGACCTTTGGTGTTGGCCACGAAGAATCCCCCTCAAGGAACCATGCAAAACAATAGTGGCATGTTAGCTATGCACCTGCTATGCAAACAGGAACTAAGGAGCAGGCAAGCGGGGGGGGGGTAGAATTTCTCCTTTTGCGCTGGGACCGTGAATAGGCATTTTTAAAGTTGCATTTTAAAAAAGAGCTGTGAGTGAGCATCAAAACTGACCAAGCAAAAATGGCCTGTGTGTCATTATTCAGGGTTGTAGGAACTGTATTCTGTCCTTGCTTATCAATCATCTGCTCTAGGTTAAGCCCTTGCAACAATGGTAGTATCAATTCTAGGATAAACTTACATTTTGATCCTGAAGAACAATGCCAGAACTTCTGAAGAGGACTAGGAGAACAAAGTTCTAAAGGTTCTGGTCACACTGGGAGGGCCAAGGAACCGGGCAAGCCCTGTGATTTATTTTCATGTGATGTTTGGGTTGGATCTGGGTAGCATGGGGTCTAACAAGAGGGGATGTTTGTCTGAAGACTGTGGTGGTTCTCAACAACCATGAACAATGCAAAATAATTGGTAGAGTGTTGATGTTAAACTGGGGAGATGTAGAATCAGATTCCTGCTAGTTTCAAGTGATGAAGCTGAAGGAGTGAACCTGGGCAAATCAGTATGTCTTGGATGACCTACAAGACTGTTGTAAATATAGTCTAAAATGCTCTCTCTCTCTCTGTGTGTACAAAAATAATTTTATGTGTACATAATTCTGTTCCTTTTTTGTATGTTCAATAATTAGATCTTTCCCCAAGAAATTTCAACTTAATATTTCAGTAATACTTTCAAAGCAGACTTGTTTCCTTTGTATTTCAACTAGAACATATTTACTGTGATTCAAACTAAGAAGGAAGATCCCATGCATACAGTTGATACAGATGTGAATATAGAACATCCGGACGTCTATCCATATCACTTGTGTGGCCCTTATTCAGGCTGAGGGTTTCCAGGTCCCTCTTTGCCACCGGCGGGAGGTTTTTGGGGCAGAGCCTGAAGAGGTTTGGGAGGTTTGGGGAGGGGAGGGACTTCTATGCCATAGAGTCCAATTGCCAAAGCAGCTGTTTTCTCCAGGTGAACCTATTGGCTGGAGATCAACTGTAATAGCAGGAGGTCTTCAGCTAGTACCTGGAGGCTTGGATTGCAATAAGAAGCTATTCAACCAAAGGGAAATCACTATGGCAGAGTTAACAAAATAACAAAAACCAATTATATTAAAGCAAATCTTGTATTATTTTGTTCCTTCACAAACACTGTTATTTAAACCATAAGTATATTACAGGACCAACAAACACAAATCAAGACAGAATTCCGGTATTCATTCTGTTTCAAAACTTTCCTAGGTCGGATATTGTTAAGGTCCATAAAAAGGTAAATATTGTCCTCAAATAGTAATCTTGTATTTCTTTCCTTTTCCTTTTCAGGTGCTTCTTCCTTTTATATTGAAGAAGATGAAGCTCATAGGCAATGAAGCTCGCAGGCACTCCCACGCTGTTTCTATTTAAATTAGTTAAGCATAGTTTATAAAAAATATCATTGGAAACCATACAGAGTATTAAATATACATGCAAAAACAATACAATAAATACTTACAGACAACTTATCACGTCTTCTAAATCATTATAAATGCTCTCTGAGTCAATTTCTTTATATTTTGGTGGGATACTAAAAGGGATTCAGGTTCGTCATTTATAGAAATGCCGACTCAGATGCTTCCCAGAGACTGACTTTACAAAAAGGCTGAATAGTCGCACACCAAGTTAAGCCCATTAGGGATCATTGTGTCAAACATAGTAATGAAGTGTGCCTCTCTTTGAAACAGTATCCTATCAATATTCTCTCTGCTATAACGTTTCCTCTGATACTGCCAGAGGGCAAAAAACCTTAGATCCGAGTCTCGATGTTTAGCTTGAATAAAATGGGAGACAACTGGTGCTTCTAAAACAGAATTGTGTATGCATGATAAATGCTCACCGAGCCGTGTTCTCAGGGATCGATTGGTCTTACCTATGTACATAAATTGGCATGGGCAGAGAACGGCATAAATTGTATTCTTTGAGCTACAGTCAGTGTAAGTTTTGAGTTCAAATTTCAGACCCGTTCTCATACTCGTGAAGCATTTAACAGGGAGAGCATACTGACACATATTACAAGTTCCACAACGAAAGTGGCCTTTCCTATGAGTGCTGATAGGGCGATCGATTATATTGGTATGGACCAGTCTGTCCTTAAATGACATGGTCCGTCTATAGCCTAAGAGAGGTGGATCTAAGCATCCTGGAAAAGAGGCAACAATGTGCCAGTGTCTATTAATAATTTTACGTATTCCACCTGCCAGAGGAGTGAACTGAAAAGAAGAGGTTAATCTTTTTTCAGCCAGCTTAGATCGTGAAAATAATTCCTCCCGTTCACGGGAGTCAGCACGATCTTTGGCTGCATCTTCCAGGGATATAGGATACCCTCTTTGCATAAGTGTTTGTTTTGAAACAGAATGAATACCGGAATTCTGTCTTGATTTGTGTTTGTTGGTCCTGTAATATACTTATGGTTTAAATAACAGTGTTTGTGAAGGAACAAAATAATACAAGATTTGCTTTAATATCATTGGTTTTTGTTATTTTGTTAACTCTGCCATAGTGATTGCCCTTTGGTTGAATAGTATCTGGAGGCTGACAACCCTATTCAGGGTCCTTGGACTAGCTGGTGGGGTTTTGTTTGTTTGTTAACGCTGAAGGGATACACCTTCCCATGAGGTTCCACTAGTTGCTGCAGCTGTTGCTGGGTTGGGACCCTAATCATTAAGGTAAGACAAGTTTCAAGTAGTATATACCCCAGAGCCAAAGCAAGCAGGTGTCTCAGTGTTTCAGATAGATTTTGGGGGGCAAAGCCCTGAGATGTCTTAATTGACTATTTGTTTAAAAGTGGCAGCAAGTGGTAAAAAAGCAACAGGTATCTTAAATATGGTCCACAGTGGGTAGCCGTGTTAGTCTGTCTGCAGTAGTAGAAAAGGGCAAGAGTCCAGTAGCAGATTTAAGAGTAGCAGTTCTCTTACAAAGGAATTTCAAAGGGAGATTGGAAACAGAAACTGCTGAATTACAGTTGATATTCAAACTAAAGTCAATGCATTTACCTGGGCTGAATAAAGACCTTGCATTCATGGCTCATTACCAATGCTGATTTCTCCACACCCATCTCTCCCCTGGACATCACAGACTCTTCTGCATACCACACCTAATCCCATCACGCCTGCTATTCACATTTACATACTGTTAACATTTACATACTAATGCTTGTCTGAATTCACTCTCCTCTACTTAAAGACAGATGGATTCACATTCTAGCTGTATCTGAAGAAGTGAGCTGTGGCTCACGAAAGCTCATACCCTACCAGAAAATATTTTTGTTAGTCTTTAAGGTGCTACTGGACTCTTGCCCTTTTCTACTAAATATGGTCCAGTTAGCTACAATATTGTGCTGTAGAAAGGGTGGGTTTTAGAGACATGTTTTACTGGTTTTAGAGACATGTTTTACTGGAGTCCATTCAATGTCCTATTTTATAGATTGCCAGCTCTAGGTTGGAAAATATCTGGAGATTTTGGGGATGGGGCCTGAGGAGGGTGGGGTTTGGAGAGGGGAAGGACTACAGTGGGGTATTTTAGGGTTGTTTGGAGAGGTGGTGGCTGAAGATCTCCCCTATTACAACTGATCTCCAGGCAAGAGATCAGTTTCCTGCAGAAAATGGCCACAGTGGAAAGTGGACTGTATGGCATTATAGCCCATTGAAGTCCCTCCCCTCCCCAAACTCCACCCTCCTCAGGCTCCACCCCCAAAATATCTAGGTATTTTCCAACCTGGAACCGGCAACCCTAGGTATAATGACATAGAGTCCACCTTCCAAAGTGGCCATTTTCTCCAGGGGAACTGATATATGTCAACTGGAGATCAGTTGTAATCCCAAGAGATCTCCAGCTACCATCTGAAGGCTGGCAACCCTGTTTAATACAAAACTTGGGAGAAACTATGCTGAGGTGAAGAGTCCATCCTGTGACAGAACAGTAAATTGATTTGATGCAGCAGTGGCATGCAGGAAGAGGAGGGACTTCCTCCCTTTGCATGTATTGGTGAAGCAGGAATGCATACTTAATGGACATTAGAATGTGAGATAACAAAGAAATAGAAAATCATTTTTAAATGCATTTTCTCTCTGAATATCTTGCTCCAACACAGTATATGAACCCTATTTAAATATTGTTTTTCTCGCTCTACATTTTTTACTGACAGAAAGGGGGGGGGAGAATCCCATCCCCTCTCCCTATGAGAAATCCTGTAGTGCCATTTTCAATGATAAATGAAAACGATTCTGCCCGGGTGCATTTTAAAGAAATGTAATCAGAGTCATTTTAGATATTGAGAGATAGAGAAAATTCCAGACTGTGGTGGGAATGATGGAACAGATAAAAGAAAAAAAAGACAACCAGAAAAGAAAAACCAAGAGACGAATGAATACGATTAAATTTATTGTTTTGTGGCTATCTAATCTTTACGCTCTTTTCGATGAAAGTATTTTATTTGAAGTTGCATTTGTAAACATTTCCAAACCTCCAGTTGCCTCGAGCCTCTCTCCATTTGCATATTTTAGCAGTGAAGGTCCACTGGCCACACCAATAAATAAGACATAGCTGGTGCTCAGGTACCAAAGTCTAGGAAATCGTATGTACTTGGGGTGGACAACTTTGGCTTGGGAAATTCCTGGAGATTTGGGGGTTGGAGACTGGGGAGGGTGGGGCCTTAGGAGGAAAAGGACAGTAGGGTTATAATACCATAGAGTTCACCCTCCAAAGCAACCATTTTATCCAGGGGAACTGAATTTTGTAGCTATAGTTCCAAAAGATCTCCAGCCCCCACCTGGAGATTGTCAATAGGGTTGCCAGGTCCCCCCTTGCCACTGGTGGGAGCTTCATTGTTGTGGGGATGGGGTGTGTGTGTGTTCAGCACAATAACATCACTTCTGGGTTAAACCTGGAAGGGATGGAGAAACTCTAGCACATTCCTCCAAAAACTCTACGGTTTCCATAGAGCTTTTGGAGGAATGGGCTAGACCGACCCTGTCACTTCTGGGTTTATCCTGGAAGTGATGTTAATTGCCCCCCTTCAGCTGGTCTACTTCCAGCTGAGGGGCTGCAGGCAGCCCGCCATTACCTGGTATCTGGCAACCCTAGTTGTCAACCCCAGGTGCAGTTCTCCTGTGCTCTTCGCACAGAAAAGCCAATTATATGAAAAATTCCAAAAATGTCACATACAGAGAATGGAAGATTCAATGTGTCATTGAAAGCAGGGCAGGTTGACGGTGTTTTGTTGCCCCAAGCAAGGTACACCAGGCTCCTCCTGGGCCCATCTCCCTGCTGGCTGGGTCAAAACCAGATCTGTGTGGCATAGATATGCCAACTTCCAGGAGCAGACTGGAGATCTCATGGAATTGCAAGTGATTTCCTGACAACAAAGACCAGTTCTGCAGAAAATAGCTGCTTGGGAGGTGAATACTATGGCATTACACTCTGCTAAGTCCTATTGTCCCCCCCACCTCTCCCAACATATACCCCACTAACTGGAAACATCTGAAATAATTAAACTGGCCAGGTATGAAAGGTTTCTTGTAGAGTAGAGTGGGCCAGAGCAAAGGCAACATTGGCATCATTCTGAGCAGAGCTGGCCAGAACCCTCAGAGTCATGTGAGGGATATTGGGGCCTGCCGTTCCATACTGGGAGTGCCTCTGCCAGGGGAAAGAGTGATATCGTGGCCATGGGAGGGTCTGGTCTGTGATCAGCTTGGCTCTGCCATTCCTGCCCTCTCAGGCTGAGGATGCTGCCCAGCTCTGTTTTAAGAGAGTGCCTTGCGCAGACAGCAGTGTTGTATAGAAAGCCAGCATGGTGTAGTGGTTAAGAGCGGTGGGGTCTAATCTGGAGAACCAGGTTTGATTCCCCACTCCTCCACATGAGTAGTGGACTCTGATCTGGTGAACCAGGTTAGTTTCCTCCACATGAAGCCTGCTGGATGACCTTGGGCTAGTCACAGTTCTCTCAGAAATCTCTCAGTCCCACCTACCTCACAAGTAGGGTTGCCAACCTTCAGGAAATAACTGGAGATGTCCTGCTATTCCAACTGATCTCCAGCTAATAGAGATCAGTTCCCCTGGAGAAAATGGCCGCTTTTGCAATTGGGCTCTATGGCATTAAAGTCCCTCCTCTCCCCAAACCCAGCCCTCCTGAGGTTCCACCCCCAAAATCTCCAGGTATTTCCCAACCCGGAGCTGGCAACCCTTCTCACAATGTGGGTAGGGGAAGGGAAGGCCATTGTAAGGTGGTTTGAGTCTCCTTAAAGATAAAGCACAGTGGGTAGCCGTGTTAGTCTGTCTGCAGTAGTAGAAAAGATCAAGAGTCCAGTAGCACCTTAAAGACTAACAAAAATATTTTCTGGCAGGGTATGAGCTTTCATGAGCCCCACGAAAGCTCATACCCTGCCAGAAAATATTTTTGTTAGTCTTTAAGGTGCTACTGGACTCTTGATTTTTTCTACTACTTAAAGATAAAGAAAAGTGAGGTATAAAAACCAACACTTCTTGAGACTTCCGGGTGAAGATGGCCATCGAACAGACTAGCCCTTGCTAGCTTCTCGCTACCCTTGTCAGCAAGAAAGGATTTCTAAGCACCTTAGGAGTCCTGAAATGTCAGAGCGGCTGCTTTGACATTCCCCTCATTGAATTGAGGTCTGTTTTAAAAATGGGCTTCCCCTCCCCATGCGGGTCCAGTTGACGCTAACGGAAGGTCAGGATTCTCCCAAACCGGCCACTCTTCATCATCACACCTATTCCCTCCCCCCCTCCTGCTCCTCTATACCTTCTACTGAAGCAAGAAACAATATCCTTGCTATCTTTGCTTGAAACGGATAACTGCTTGGGACTACTGGTGAGCTGAAACTTATTAATACTTAGAAACAGAGGGGAGACTCCTTCAGGGGAGGAAACTGAGAGGGAGGAGGGAGAAGAATGTCGGCCAAAAATGGAGAACAATCAAAAGTGAAACTAACTCAAAAGTCATTACCAATGGCAAAAGCAAAATATAGTCCCAGCAATTTTTACTTTTAGCTTACTGGCCGGTGGTCAGGAGCCCTGTGAGATCGACAACTGAGAAATAAGGGCGGGTTGCACATTGGAGAGTCGAAAGCCAGTGGTGGGAGCCCAAGAGAGGAAGGAGTGACACAAAGGGCGAGTGGATGGTCACCTCACCAAGGAGCGGTCAAGCTTTCAATATTGAAGCTGGCTTGGAGTTGTGCTCTATGGATGTTTAAGTTGGAACGCTATGGCTGAAGAGGTTACCAACCAGCGTGAAGGGGGGAAATGATTGAGTGAAGAGAAAGGAGCGGAGAACTGCGCTCCCCTGAGGGAAGCGTCCGGGCACTGAGGTGCAGGAGTCAGAGAGATCAGGTATGCCGCGCCTTTGATTTAATTTACTTGCTACAGTGCACTTTTAGGGAGATCAAGTCTAGTCAAAGACTGGTGGAGCTCTCTCCCCAACCGCCACTTCACTTTCTGACTCACCCTTCGACTCTTTTCCTTTTTTCTTGTTTGTCTGGACTTTTCTTGTTTGGCTTAGTGATTGTTGAGACTAAGATGGCAAGACTGCTCCACCTGCTGAAAGTTTGATGAACTGCATGAAATTATAACTCCCCGCTCTTAATGTAAGGCAATCCCCCTTGCACTAACCACATTGCACCCTGCTAAAAAATAAAATCCTTAACCTTAACTAATCTGTTGTATTAATCACATTAGTTGAAGACATCACCTATCAATATACAAGTGACTTTAAAGACTAAGGAGAAAAAAATTAAATTACTGTGACCTCTGAAATATTAAATTTAATGTTTTTAACCAATCTATTAAATTTACCATATTAACTAATTCTGAACTAAATCATTTTAATTAATAATTAACTCTAATCACTAACATTAATTTTTATCATAACAATTAATTAATTCATAATCATGATTTGATTGTAATTAATATGATAAAGTATCTATGCCAATTCAGAAAATGCTATTCTACTAGATCACCAACTGCAACCAAGGCTACACCTGAAGACCATACAGTAACTCTAGATAAGACTGCTGAATTATCAGATACAGAACTGGAGTCCATCATATCTCTAGCAACTAAAGCAAAGACCAGCAAAAAAGGGAAAATTAAATCCACAGCACAAAAGGTTTCCACAGATTTTGAGGAGCAAATGGAACAGATGAAAGAATATATGAAACAACTAATAGAAGACACTACTAAAAAACAAACTACAGAGCTTAAAGAAACTCTTACCAGAATAGAGAAAAATGATGATAACACTAAAGAGATTCAAGCTTTACAACAGAGGCAAAAATTATTTGAGGAAAAACTACAAAATCAAGAAGATACCTTGAGACACCACAAAGAAAAACATCAAGAAACCGATGAACATCTAGACATACAGGATATAATCAACTGGGAAAATAACCTGAAATTTAGAGGTCTAGATGAAAAATTTGGAAACACGGATCTCCAAGAAGAATTACAACTACTTCTACAACAACACTTTGGAATTCAAGAAGATTTTTTGCAGACTGAGAAAACTTTTAGAATTAACTCTGTATATGCAAGAAAGAACAAGATCCCAAGAGACATTCTAGTCAAGTTTCTGCATCAAAGCGCCAAAGAAGAAATATTACGAATTCATAGAGAAGATCCACTTATCTACAACAGTAAAGATATCCAGATTTACCCTGACTTACCTCCCAAGGTAATACAAAAAAGGAAGCAGTTTGATGAATTGAGATTTATACTACATGAGAAGTACATCAGATTTAGATGGATTGTGCCATATGCTCTAAACATCTCATTGCCTAAAGGAAAAAGAATAATCAGAACTAAAGAAGAGGCCGATTTATTAGTAGAAAAATTACAAGACTATTTTTAATTACAAGACTATTCTCCACTTCTGTTTACTCCCTACAGAAGAGGCCCAACTTCATTTGAAGAAGAGCAACACATTCGGGAAGAAATTCAGACAAGAAAATCAAGAAGAAGTCAAGGATTAAAAGAAGGAGTTCAAGGATTAATCCCTGGGCTTCTACTCAAGAAAGGGTCTAAACAGAGACATCACGAGCACTATTTCACCAGAAACACTACAGGAAATCCAAAGAGACCAAGAAATTCAACAATCACCAACACTTGCGATTGAAAATCCAGCACCAGTTGATAAAGAAGATTTCAAATTATATGAAGCAATAGCAATTAAATAACATGGAACACTTAACAATCACTTTGATTAACATAAATGAATTTAATCCTCCAGCCAAAAGGGGGAAAAAACCTTCTATAAACTTCTAAAACTCTCCTCCAATATTATTTGCCTGCAAGAAACCCACATCAAGGACCAATTTAAGAGACTTTTACAATGTGACAAATTAGGTACATTGTATACATCTTCCTCCCAAAAAAAGAAGAGAGGCGTGGCAACATATGTCAAAGAGAATAAGCTGACTGTATTAGATACATTTCAATATCAAAATGGAAGATACTTGATGTTGCTACTGCAAGGTGTGAATGATCAGAAGTATATGATTGCAAACATCTACGCCCCAAACAAAGTGAAAGAGAAATTCTTTAAGGACTTTTTTGATGCCCTCCAAGACTTCCATCAAGGAGAAATTCTAAGTTTGGGGGATATGAATGGTGTAATGAATGTAAAACTTGATAAATCAATTAGGAAAAAAGGAGGCAAATTACTAATGAATGTGTTCCAATTTCTAACTGCCTGGAACCTGGTTGATGCATGGAGACTTAAACATCCAAACCAGAAATACTTCACTTTTTACTCCAATAGGCACAACTCATATTCAAGAATAGATTTGATCTGGATATCAAAATCCTTGCTTAACAATTTAGAAGATGCCAGTATTTTACCAAAGACTTTTGCAGATCATAACCCACTCCAGATAATATTGACTGTGGGAATAAAAGAACTTAGGAGGTGGAGGATGAATGACAACATATTACTTCACAAAGACCTTGTATCTTCAACTCAAGAAGAGATCGAGAATTTATTTGCAATAAATAACCAGTCGGGGCCCCCGACCAGGATTGTTTGGGACACCAGTAAAGCCTATATGAGAGGAAGATTCATCGTTATGTCGGCTAAAATTAAGCGTGAGAAAGAATCAAAATTAAATGCTCTTCATAAAGAACTTAGACATCTGGAAGAAACACACCAAAAATCCCCAAACAAAGAAAATTTGATGAAGTTGTCAAGTTTAAGACACCAAATAGACTTAATAGAAATGGAAGAAATCCAGAAACGACTGAATTTTGTCAAACAGAGTTTTTTTGAACATGCTAATAAACATGGCAGATTATTAGCGAACAAACTAAAAAAAGAAACGGAGAGGAGAAGAATATTAGCTATCCAAAAAGGCAACAAGATTTCCTACAAAGAACAAGATATACAAGAAACATTCAAAGAATTCTACTCTGAGCTGTATAAGAAAAATGGTTCACCCCAATCAGGGTTGGAAGAATATCTGAAATCAGCTAAACTAGAAGGATTTTCTGAAGAGGATTGGCAAATACTTAACCAGAAGATTTCTATCCAGGAAATAACAGATGTACTTAAGATGTTTAAAACCAAACAAAACTCCAAGCCCAGATAGACTGACAGCGAACTACTATAAGACTTTTGAACTGCTTTTAACTCCCCAGCTGCAAAAACTATTAAACGAAATCCTAACAGATGGCAAAATGCCACCATCCTGGGAACATGCTCATATCACTTTAATTCCAAAGGAAGACCAAGACATCAGTTACCCTCATCTGTACAGACCAATATCACTCTTAAATGTAGATTATAAAATATTTACATCTATTCTGACAGAAAGGCTCAAAAAATCTATTTCAAGAATAATCGATCCAGACCAAACGGGCTTCATACCCAAGAGGCAGCTAAAAGATAATGTCAGAGTGATCCTGGGAGTCATTAACCATTTAAGATCTACAAAACAGGCACACATGATTTCATATTTAGATGCAGAGAAGGCATTTGATAATGTTTCTTGGAACTTTTTAATTCAAGTTCTATCCCACCTGAGACCTGGACAACAATTTCTAACAGCAATTAAGACATTATACTCTGTGCAATCAGCAAGACTTTTAATGGATCTCTCTCAGACTCGTTCCAAATTGAAAAGGGGATGAGACAAGGGTACCCCTTGTCACCACTGTTGTTTAACCTAGCTTTAGAAGTTCTTGTGAACAAAATAAGGCTTGACCCTACCATCAAAGGACTAAAAATAGAGGATCAAGACTATAAGATCAGGGACTTCCGGTAGAGAAGCTGACCAAAGCGCCACGTCCCCCCAGGAGCTCCCGGGAGGGAACCAAGAAATGTTCCAAATTGGGGCGCTCAACGCACACACCCCTGTTTCCAGACCCCCCCCAGCCCTGCCGGGACTCCCGGCAGGGCTGGCGGGGGGCTGGCAAGCCAGCCCTGCCGGGAGTCCTGGCAGGGCTGGGGGTGGGCTTTAAATAGATATGTGCCTCCCGGCCGGGAGGCGCAAATCTATTGAAAGGGCCCGCCGTGTGGGGGAGGGGGGAACAGATCTGCGCCTTCCAGCTGGAAGGCGCAGATCTGTTTAAAGGGGCCGAATTTGCCGAATTTATTCGGGAACACCCTGAACTCGGCGAATTCGGCTCCCCGGTTTCCCCCCCTTTTTGAGTTTGGTTCGTCCGAACCGAAAAACTGCTGAATTGCGGGAAATTCAGCTGTTTTTCAGTTCGGACCAAACCGAATCAACAGCCCTACTTATCATAGTGTGATCCATAGCTTAAAGACTGATTGTTACCATAACGGAAACATGAGAAAATTGACGGATTTTGAACTAGCAATAACTAAACCACAAGAATACTTGCTTTCCAAAATATATCAACTATCATTAGCCTCAGAAATGGTATCTGAACAAGTAAAAGTGATTAAATGGATGCAAAACTTCGGTGAAATGATTCCAATGGAGACTTGGGAACACATGTGGATGAAAGGAATCAAGTTTTCTTCTTCTCAACTGATCAGAGAAAATTGGTATAAAATGTTTTACAGATGGCACCTATCTCCAAAAGATCTTCAAAAATGTTCAAAGCTAATCATGTGAATTGTTGGAGATGCTCAGATACTGAAGGAACCTTTTTTCACCAGTGGTGGACATGCAAAAAGAGCCAGCAATTTTGGAAGACAATACACAAAGCGATTCAAAACATTTTGCAAGTGCAATTCAAACTAGACTCCAAACTATGCTATTGGGAATTGTTCCCCCACAAATAGACCCAATCCAGTGAGAATTCTTTCAATATGCTACCACTGCTGCAAGAATTTTGTATGCCTCCTACTGGAAGAACTCCAAGGTTCCAGCGAAGACTGAATGGATCCGCAAACTATTTGAATTTGCTACGATGTCTAAACCTACCTGTTTGATAAATAAGCAACCATTCGATGATTTCTGGCGTAAATGGCATTTTTTCTATGATAAATATGCATGAAGATTAAAATCAATTAATTGTATTCAGTAGGACAAGAAGGCTTAACAAGATACCAAAAATTATATACTTTATCAGTGTAAATAGCAGTGCAGAACTAAGCAACGATTATTAGATGAGTTATTATTTGACCGGGTGTATAACAGATTAATGTTTTTTGTATAATGGAAATTTTCTATGAACTGTATTTGGATATTGAAACTTAATCATTTTTTCATTTCCCCTTCCCCAATTTCCCTTTTTATTTCTTAACCCCAAAACCCATTAATAAAAACACATTAAAAAAACCCAACACTACTACTACTACTACTACTTCTTCCTGACGGTGAGGGCTGTTCGATGGTGGAATGCACTGCCTCGGAGGGTGGTGGAGTCCCCGTCTAGGGAGGTCTTTAAGCAGAGGCTGGATAGCCATCTATCGGAAGTGCTTTGATTGTGGGATCCTGCATGGTGGGGGGAGGGTTGGGGTCACTGGGGACGTGGGGGGGAGGTAGTTGTTAATTTCCTGCATTGGGCAGGGGGTTGGACTAAATGACCCTGGTGGTCCCTTCCAACTCTATGATTCTCTTCTTCTTCTTCTTCTTCTTCTTCTTCTTCTTCTTTTTCTTCTTCTTCTCCTTCTTCTTCTGTGTCTAGTGGTTAGAGTACCAGACCCAGGTTCCAACCCCCACTCTTTTATGTGTAACCCCTTTCTGTCCCAATGGCCAGGTTCCACAGTCAAAGGTAAGGCTCACACCAAATGCAACTAAGGTAAGGCTCACACACAATGTCACTTAATTAAACAATACAAAGAAGTTACAGTCCCCTAGAAGGGGAGAAGCCTACTCACCATCCACCCTGCAGAAGTCACAGTGAATGCTACAATTGTCCTCTTCAGCAGGCAGGAGTTCTTCCCACGAAGACTGCAGAGGGAATCTTTCCTCTTGCTTCCTTGCCCTGGGAGCAATTCCCCTTTCTTGCCAGGCAAAGAACTGGGGCTAGGGTGCAGGGCCCTTAGGGTTGCCAATCTCCAGGTAGTTGCTGGATATCTCCTGGTATTACAACTGATCTCCAGCCAACAGAGATCAGTTCCCCTGGAGAAAATGGCTGCTTTGGCCATTGGACTCTATGACATTGAAGTCACTCCCCAAACCCCACCCTCCTCAGGCTCTGCCCCATAAATCTCCAGATATTTGCCAACCCAGAGCTGGCAAGCCTAAGGGCCCCATACAGCCCATGAGGAACTTAGATCTGACAGCAATTTCTGGTCTGAATGGATAAGCTCTTAGGGAAGAAAGGGTCTAAATCTTCCCAGTTATCAGTCACTTCATCTCTGCCTCACCTGCCCTTTCAATAACCCACCACTGGTAGGGCTTGGCTCCAACCTCACAGGCTCCAAATCTTGCCAAAGGTCCTGCAGTGCAAGACTACCACCTCCAGTACTTCTCTTGTCTTCTTAATTTTCCCTTGAGTCAGCACAGTCCACTCATTAAAATATTTCTCTGAGTCTTGGGGCTCTTTCAATGCATTTCCCATAAGCCTTTGTTTAGTATGCAAACCCTTGACAGCTAGGCACAAAGCCCTATCTTAACCTCTGCAGTCTGCTAGTCAGCCCTGGCCCAGAGCCTCTTGACCAGCACAGGCCCACATTTGGAAGCTTGCTGGGTAGCCCTGGGCTGGTCGTACACACACTGAGTTTAACCTACCTCACTGGGTTGTTGTGAGGATAAAATGGAGGGGAGGAGAATGTAAGTGACTTTGGTCCCCAATGGGGAGAAAGGTGAGATATAAAGTAAAAATGCTCTGTATGTATCTTTCTGATACATACAGATTTGTTCCACAAGATCCAAGAAATCAAAGGGAAATTTAAAGTGCGGTTAGGCATGCTGAATGATCAGCATGGAAATACATTAACTGAACAGGACAAAATAAAGAAAGGGTGGGAACAATACTGAAGAACTATACAGAAGAGATGAAAGGATGACAGATTCTTTCCAAGAAGAATCTTTTGAAGAAGAACCTACAGTTTTAGAAAGTGAAGTGAAAGCTGCACTGAGAGCAATCGGGAGAAACAAATCACCACGAGCAGATGGGATATCAATAGAGCTATTCCAAGCCACAGAAACGGAGTCCATCATAATCTTGACAAGAATATGCTGTCAGGCTGCTATCTCGGTTTCGTTATTGCCTCTGTCTCTGCGTTGTACTGTCTGGCCCTCAAGGTCGCATACCTAGGCCTGGGAACTCAGCTCCTGGGAAACTGTATTCAGCCTATGCTTGTAATCTCCCGCCTTTTCTGCCTTATATTATCTCCCAGCTAGTGAGTCTCTCATAGCTGTCATTTTATTCGTTTGCACTGTATGCCTATTTGACCAGTAAAAGCCATCTGTTTGGACTCTATATGACTTTGTGGTGATTTCTGGTTCTGTGGGCCAAGGGCTGACATTATGACAGCTATCTCTTCACCATTCTACTAGCCAGGCTGGAGCCCAGGGGGGTTCGCCTGCCACTTGGATGGGAGCTGTGCAGCTCTCCAGGTGATCTACTACCCTGGAGCCCTTCTCTGAGGATCCTACTCTGTTACAAGACTTAATCGCTGAACTTTTCCGGACTACCCGAGAGGTTTGCCGCTTGAGGGGACTGGTACAGGAACAGTGGCAATCTCTTAAAGGAACTCTCTGGATGTTGACGTCGGAGGATACTGATACTCGTTTAGATCTTCAAGACTTGGATCAATTACTGGACGATGCCCGGTTGGCAACTGAGGATTTACAAATATTAACTGGACTTTTGGATAATCTTATTTCTCGAGAAACTCTTTCTACCATGGCGGGAGCTCCGCCGGAGGGTTTTTCCCTGATCCCGGACGCAGCCAGCTGTCAGGCTGAGGCCAAGCGAGTCGCTATTAGCACCGCTCTTCTCCTTGTGGAATGTACAAAGGACACCCCGGTAGCCACCTTGGCTCAAGTTTTGACCTCGACTTTTGGAGCCGAGGCACCCGCACTGGCGGTTCGAGTACAACCTCTGCTGGGCGGGGAACCCGACCCCATACTCTCACTCCTGGAGACAGAACTTTTGCCGCGCATTACGGCAGAGGCTGCCCTAAGACTTGAGAACGCCAAAGTTCTTGCGGATCAGCAAGCCGCCGAAGCGGCTAAGGTCGCAAGAGAGAGAGAAGCTGCGGAAGCAGCCAGGGCGGCTGCAGCAAGGATTAGGGATCGGGCGAACGTGGACACGCGCCCCAAGGACAATGTACAAGGGCTATCAGGTCTGTCTTTTTCCCCGGCGTTTGTCCCGTCGCGCGCGACCCAACGCGCACGCCGTTTGGCTGACCGACGTCGAGACTCAGGAGAGTCTGAAGACGAGGATCTATATGGGGATAGCTCTCAATGGGCCACAAGCTTCCGGACCAGTAAACCTCATCTTACTGGTGGCCCAAGTGAGGAGGTTCATCTCTTACGAGCCCAGAATCGGGAGCTCTCCGACAGTGTTGATCAACTCCAGGAACTAATGGAACGTATGCTTCAGGAGAACAGGCAATTACAACAAACCCTGATAGCTCAGAGACAGCCCGTTCCGATACCGGGTCAGGGGGTACCCGTACAGCCACCCCAACCACCCGCTAATGTGCCTGCTCCACCCTTGCCTCCTGGAGCTCCTGTTGTTCCTCCGCCCGGACCACCCGTGCAACCGGGCCAACCTGCGCCCGGCCCTTGGAAGCAACTCAAATTGAGGACTACGTACGACGGATCTCTCGAGACTTTGCCTTGTTTCTTGCATCAAGTGGACAGTTATATGCGGGAACAAGGACAACTTTTCCCCACGGAAGATAGCCGGGTGCGTTACGTAGCTTCCCTTCTGACAGGTAAAGCGGCTGACTGGATGGTCCTCCAGTTTGACACCCGCTCTCGTGCTATTCGTTCCCTCAACAACTTCATGACTGCCCTGAGAAGGAGGTTTGAGGACCCCTTCCTGGGGGAAAGCGCCAAAACGGAACTCTTACAATTAAAACAAGGCTCTGCTACAGTTCGAGAATTTGCCGATGAATTTCAACGACTGGCAAGTAAAATTGTAGGTTGGCCCGAGACCACCCTGATCCATCATTTCAGGGAAGCCTTGCATCCTGACATTCTGAACTGGTCTTACATGCGGGGCGATCCCGATACCCTCGAAGACTGGATCCTATTAGCCGAGGAAGTGGAAAGCCGCCGACGCTTTATTTCTCTCGTCCGTCAAAAGCACAAGGAAAAAGGCACCCAAAAGCCTCAACCCAAGGCACCACTGCTCGTCCCACGAAATCCCCCACGTCCGCCCCAGGAACGTGAAGCCCGATTTCAGAGGGGTGCCTGTCTTACTTGCGGAGAAATGGGCCACTTTGCAGCCGTTTGCCCGCGCCGCCAGGAATTATTTCGTCCCAGCACGACAACCCGCGCCCGAGGTCGTCCACCACGCAGAGGCACCGCGGCCACGCACAGCGCAGCTCCGGGAAGACCCACACCCTCTGCACTCCATGCCGGGGACCCAGCCTCCCTGACTACTACCAACGACCCCGCCGGGTCTCGGATTACAAGTGCCCCATTGGGGGACAATTTTCCCTCTTCGGATGAGGAAAATCCTTGGATTTCTCCAGCCTTAAACCTGGAATCTCCCCTCGACTTGTCAAAAAACGGCTCCGGTCTGTGGTGAATGGAGCGTCTCCACAGACCTCTCAGGATCTTCCTATCAAACCAAATGCTCCTACCAAAATCAAAGAAGTGGACTCCACCGTCTACGTGGATGCAGTTTTACAACACCTTAACGGTGGCCCACAACTCCCCGTAAAAGCACTAATTGACTCCGGTTGCTGTCGCACTCTCATAAGCGAAGCCACTTTTGCTGCACTCAGAGCCGACTCTGAGGCTTTACCAGCCCCCGTCCAATTTGCCCAAATGGACGGAAGCCATTTCCAGGGGGGTCCAGTTGATCACCGCACCATAGGGGTGGCAATGGGAATTGGTTCCCACTGGGAACAAATAGACTTCACTATAGCCCCTATCCGATTTGAAGTGGTCTTGGGGATTAACTGGATTAAAGGACATAGTCCCAGTATTGATTGGGAAACAAACACTATCTCCTTCGCTAGTCCCACCTGCGACCAGCATCGGCAGAACTTTGCTCTGCTATATCCGCCCGTTCCAGCATTAACCTCTACTGCCCCAGCACCACCGGTTCTACCTGCTGTATACCGGGACTTTGAAGATGTCTTCGACCTTAGGGAATGTGATGCCTTACCCCCCCACCGGGCCTCAGACTGTGCGATTGAAGTGGTAAAGGACTGCACATTAACCAAGAGTAAGATTTACCCTATGAGCGCTTCCGAGCGCACTGTCCTCCGGGACTTTTTGGACAAAAACCTCGCCAGAGGGTTCATTCGCCCTTCGAATGCCCCAAACTCGGCCCCCGCGTTTTTCGTCCGGAAAAAAGAGGGCGACCTTCGCCTGTGCATTGACTTCAGAAAGCTCAATGCGGTTACCCAGACCAACGCCTATCCTATCCCATTAATATCGGATATTTTGGGACAATTACAGGAAGGCCGTGTGTTCTCTAAATTAGACTTGGTGGAAGCTTACTACCGAGTCCGTATCCGCGAAGGGGATGAGCACCTCACTGCCTTCTCTAGCTGTTTCGGAATGTATGAATTCCTTGTGATGCCGTTCGGATTAAAAGGGGCCCCGGGGGTCTTCATGCAACTCATCAATGAAATCCTACATGACCTTCTATATCGTGGGGTGGTGGTCTATTTAGATGACATTCTCATTTATTCGAAAACTATGAACGAGCATGTGGCTCTGGTCCGGGAAGTTCTGCAACGCCTGCGTGACCATCAACTTTTCGCAAAACTAGCTAAGTGCGAATTTCATCAAAGCAAACTCACGTTTTTGGGATACATCATCTCCCACCAAGGTCTTCGCATGGACCCCGCCAAAGTCCAAGCCGTCCTCGATTGGACTCCCCCCACCAACCGTAAGCAAGTACAACAATTTCTGGGATTTGCAAACTTCTATCGGGGATTCATCCCTAACTTCGCCCAGGTGGCTCTACCCATTACGGACCTACTGAAAACTAAGGGAAAAGTAAGCTCGGCTGCCTTGCCCTCCGCAAAAATCCTATGGACTGAGCAATGCCAAGCCGCTTTTCTGGCCCTCAAACGCCTCTTCACTTCGGAGCCGGTGCTACGGCACCCAGACCCAAATCAAATGTTCATTGTGCAAGTCGATGCTTCCGATGTAGCCATGGGAGGGGCTCTCCTCCAGCAAGGACCGGATGGTCTTCTTCACCCTTGCGCTTACTTTTCAAAAAAATTTGCGCACGCTCAATTAAACTGGCCCATCTGGGAGAAAGAGGCCTCAGCAGTTCATCATGCACTGACTCTATGGCGACAATTCTTGGAAGGGTCTAAAGTCCCCTTTGAGGTTTGGACCGATCACAAAAATCTAGCTGCCCTCACGGGGTCCCATAAGCTATCGGCGAAACAACAACGGTGGGCGGAGTTCTTTGCTCAGTTCCGTTTCACCCTGAAGCACGTCCCTGGGAAGCAGAACGTTCTCGCGGATGCCCTCTCCCGTTTACCACAATATCCGGTAAAACTCGAGAGACCCACCAACTCTCTGTTCACCCCTATGCAACGTGGGGCCCTACCTATGCTGGCTGTGCAAACTCGATCCCAGCATCAGCACGCCTTACCCAACTTACAAGCTCCGCCAGCCCAACCGGCTGCCCAGCCGCCACCGCAACAGACCGGCGTTCCCGCCCTTCCTACCCCTCCGGCCGCCAGCCGCCTGCAGTCTGCGCGCCGCCACACGTAAGCACTAGCCCCATAACTGTTTCTAAGATCTCCATGGCCGACGGGGGGGGCCCCCTCCGAAATCCCCATCTCCGAGTCCTTTTTAAATGTCCTTCGGGACCAGTGCCTTTTAGAACGCTCCGCTCATACCCTACCTCCTGGTGTTTTGGAACAGGGAGGGTCCTGGTACAAGGACTCGAAATTGTATGTACCCAAAGCTCTCCGGAAGGACGTTTTACATTTAGCTCATGGAGCCAAAACAGCTGGGCACTTTGGGTTTCTGAAAACCCTTCACTTATTGTGCAGACAGTTCTGGTGGGGGGGAATGCGTTCCGACATTGACTCCTTCATCCGCAGCTGTCCCGTTTGTGCCGCTGCGAAACGATCGCAGGGCAAACCCCCGGGACTGCTACAACCTCTTGAAACGCCCAGCAAACCTTGGGAAGTGATTGCTATGGACTTTATGACTGATCTCCCTCTCAGTGGGGGTAAAACTGTGTTGTGGGTTGTTACTGATTTGTTTTCTAAACAAATACATTTGATTCCATGCGCAGGGATCCCCTCTGCTCAGAAACTGGCCCGCCTCTTCGTGACGCATATCTTTCGTTTACATTCGTTTCCGCGTAAGATAATTTGTGACCGCGGAAGTGGTTTCGTTTCTAAGTTTTGGAAAGCTTTCCTCAAGTTGGTGGGAGTGGAACAAGGGTTGTCTAGTGCATACCATCCTCAAACTGATGGTCAAACTGAACGTGTCAATGCTGTACTTGAATGTTATTTACGCTGTTATGTTAACTACCACCAGGATGACTGGGTGGAACTGTTACCTTTAGCAGAATATGCCTACAATAATGCCATGCATCAATCCACAGGTTTTAGCCAATTTTTTGCTGTGTATGGACAAGATTTCAGTCCTATTGCTCCTGCAGATGATGTAGAGGGGGAGGGGAACCCCGACATTGCCTCCTGGGCACACGCCCTCCGTACCACTTGGCCCTGGCTCGTTAGCAACCTCGACCGGGCCAAGCGTAAATACAAAGCGCAAGCTGACAAACATCGCTCCCCCGGGGGTGATCTGCAAGTGGGTGCTTTGGTTTACCTTTCCACCAAAAATCTCCGTTCCACCCGTCCGTGCCATAAACTCAGTGCTAAATTCATTGGCCCTTTCCCCATCACCCGGGTCATAAACCCTGTCACGGTGGAACTGGCTCTCCCCAAATCCTTGAGGCGTGTGCACCCTGTTTTCCACATTAGCCTCCTCAAACCCCATGTTGCTTCTCCACAGTGGCATCCGGATCCACCTCCTGCGCAACCCATCATGGTGGGGGGGGAGGAACACTTCGAAGTCTCCAAGATCCTTGACTCCCGTGTTCACCATGGCAACCTGCAGTATTTAGTCCGTTGGAAACATTTCCCCCCTGCCTATGACGAATGGGTGCGCGCACGGGATGTCTCCGCCCCCCGACCTCGTCAACGCCTTTCACATTGCTTACCTGGATAAGCCAGCCCCCTTGCGAACTGGGAGGGGGCCTTGAGGGGAGCAGAATGTCTGGCTGCTATCTCGGTTTCGTTATTGCCTCTGTCTCTGCGTTGTACTGTCTGGCCCTCAAGGTCGCATACCTAGGCCTGGGAACTCAGCTCCTGGGAAACTGTATTCAGCCTATGCTTGTAATCTCCCGCCTTTTCTGCCTTATATTATCTCCCAGCTAGTGAGTCTCTCATAGCTGTCATTTTATTCGTTTGCACTGTATGCCTATTTGACCAGTAAAAGCCATCTGTTTGGACTCTATATGACTTTGTGGTGATTTCTGGTTCTGTGGGCCAAGGGCTGACATATGCCAACAGATATGGAAAACAACACAATGGCCCAGAGACTGGAAACGATCCATTTACATTCCAATTCCCAAGAAAGGAGACATCAAAGATTGCAGCAACTATCGGACCATCGCATTAATTTCTCACGCAAATAAAGTGATGCTCAAAATCTTACAGCAAAGGCTGTTACCATATATGGAACGAGAAATGCCTGATGTTCAAGCTGGGTTCAGAAGAGGAAGAGGCACTAGAGATCATATTGCAAATATACGTTGGTTACTGGAGCATATGAGAGAATTTCAGAAGAAAATCAGCTTGTGTTTCATAGATTACAGCAAAGCTTTTGACTGTGTGGATCATGAAAAGCTATGGCTGGTTTTAAAGGAAATGGGTGTGCCACTACATCTGATCATTCAGATGCGCAACCTGTACTCTGGACAAGAGGCCACAGAACAGAATATGGAGAAACAGACAAGGATGTATTTTATCTCCCTGTCTCTTCAATCTATATGCAGAACATATAATTAGGAAAACTGGATTAGATTTAGATGAAGGTGGAGTGAAAATTGGAGGGAGGAACATTAATAATCTGAGATATGCTGATGACACTACATTATTGGCAGAAAATAGTGAAGATTTGAAACAACTACTGCTGAAAGTTAAAAGAGAAAGTGCCAAAGCAGGACTGCAGCTGAACATCAAGAAAACAAAAGTAATGACTACAGGAGAATTACACAACTTTAAGGTTGACAATTTGGAAATTGAAATTGTTCAAGACTTTCTATTCCTTGGCTCCATCATCAACCAAAAGGGAGACTGTAACCAAGAAATCAGGAGGAGATTGAGACTGAGAAGGGCAGCCATGAAGGAGCTAGAGAAGATTTTGAAGTGTAAGGATGTGTCACTGGCCGCCAAGATTAGATTAATTCATGCCATCGTATTCCCTATTAGTATGTATGGGTGTGAAAGCTGGACTTTGAAGAAAGCTTATAGGAAGAAGGTAGATTCTTTTGAAATGTGGTGTTGGAGGAGAGTGTTATGGATATCGTGGACTGCCCAAAAAACCAACAAATCAGTAGGTTATAGATCAAATCAAGCCTGAACTGACCCTAGAAGCTAAAATGACTAAACTGAAGCTATCGTATTTTGGTCACTTCATGAGACGACAAGGGTCACTGGAAAAGACAATCATGCTAGGAAAAGTGGAGGGCAGCAGGAAAAGAGGAAGACCCAACAAGAGATGGATGGACTCAATAAAGGAAGCCACAGCCCTCAATTTGCAAGATCTGAACAAGGCTGTCAAAGATAGGATGTTTTGGAGGACTTTCATTCATAGGGTCGCCATGAGTCGGAAGTGACTTGATGGCACTTACACACACATGTATCTTTCACATGCAGATACTGCTGTAGCATTCATTGTCATTATGGAAGTGAAATCAGTCACACTGTGAGTGGGGACATGGATTCCAGAAGATTATCAGACAGTTGTCTCACTTAGCAACGAGAAGACCACTGGCCAGTTAGGAAGGATGCCTCCCATGTCTGCTCAGTACAATGCATATGATTAGGGTTGCCAACTTCAAGGTACTAGCTGGAAATCTCCTGCTATTACAACTGGTCTCCAGCCCATAGAGATCAGTTCACCTGGAGAAAATGGCTGCTTTGGCTTCAATGCCATAAAGTCTCTCCCCTTCCCAAACCCCGCCTTCCTCAGGCTCCACCCCAAACCCCTCCTGCCAATGGCTAAGAGAGACCTGGCAACCCTACATATGATCAGTACTCAATGAAGCTTCTGAGGTTTTTGGTTTCATCTGATTTTGTTTTGCAAACATGGAATTCTCCTAGAATTACAATAGATCTCCAGACTAATAAGAGCAGTGCCCTTGGAGGAAATCACAGGTCTGGAGGGCAGACTCTAGAGCAGTGGTTCCCAAACTTTTCGGGCCACCGCTCTCTTTGTTCCACAAACTCAACCCCAGCGCCCCCTACCCTATCCTATAAAAAGCATAAGTCAAAACTGGGGTTTGCTTGGCTCACTAAAGAAGATAATAACAATAAAATTTCAGAACAACAACAATTAATTGCTCATCTATTCAAAATCAAATCTCCAGCAATTTCCCCCGCTGGAGATGGCAACCCTATGAGTGGGTTGGATGGGAATAAAACGTCTATAGAGGGACCCATTTTTGACTTCTGTTCAGAGCCCCAGAATTGTTAAGATCACCACTGTTTACACATGGGGAAGATGACCCACCCATCACCCACTACTTCCTATGTCTTAGTGAAGGCCTGGGGGCCTCACTCATCTAAATGCTCCTCACTGTTCAGTTTAACGTCTCTAAAGGAAGTCAAGTTCCTTCCCAGTGCAAACTGAGAAGGGATCTTTCGCCTTTATCGTATCTTTTCCCTCCCAGTCTGTCTCCATTTCCCCCTTTCTCCTTCTGCTTCTGCTTCTGCCAAGCCATTATTAGTTCATTAAGGGTTATGGAGGGGGAGGGGGACTCAGGGTGTCCTTTTAATTTACTGCTTTGACCTGGTACATTTGCTGGTGCCGGCCGTGAAGACCGTGAGCTGAAGAGGCGCACTGTGCTTGTGTGAACTAAGTAATTATTATCTTCAGGCTTGACTTGCTGTCTCATAATTTCGGTAGTGCCTGGTGTCATTTTCTCATAAGACTATCTACATATAAACAGAGGGCTCCATGGTGGAGGACTGTGAAATTTGAATATGAATTATCTCTTTGTTGTGAATTGTATCTTATGCATAAATTCATGGATTTACCGTTTGTGAGTTATCAGAAGATATTTCATGGGTGGAAATTGCTCACGTTATTCCACATCTTAAATTATTTTTTTTTCCTTCTCCCTGTTGCTGTTTTCATTTGACTGTGTTGTGTTTTTCAATTTCATTCTAAGCAGAAGTTTTATATTTAACACATTATATCAGGGGCCTTCCCATTCTAGGAAAGTTCTTAAAGGCAAAGATTCTTGCCCTTGTCCAATCTAATGGAAAGGGGGGGATCATAGGGCGCATATCGATTTAGACTCATGAATCTCTTTATTGATGGCGATGGAAAAAATTTTTTTTTACCTTTAAGGAAAGCTTCTTTTTGGTCCCCAAGCTCTAGAGTTCACTTGAAAGTCAAAACAGCTGCTGCTGAGGTCCTTTTAGACAACACGGGGTGAGGAAAGGAAAGGTAAACATGTTCACAGCATGGAGGTTTTGTTTATTGAAGATAAAGCAACCAAATATTATAGAAAATGCAGTGTAAAATAAATATTAGAAATGACCCCATGGCCAAGATCAACGGAGTTATCAGTTTACTACCTTGCATGCAATCTCCCCGGGGACTCTCTTTCCTATTCTTGCAGGGCAGGGGGTTCAATAATTCAATCGTTCTCGTCCATCACTGCTATTACATAGAAGGGGGAAAAGCTAATGCTGGGAGAGGCATTACGAAAAATGACTTCTGGAATCGGGAGATTGTGACAGTTTCTTAAAACACAGCCAAGTTCCTACCACGTGAAAGGTTGCTTCAAGCGCTTGTGCAGAAAATGTGGGGTGTACAATTGGTCTAACTAGCCCTCTTCACACATGACCGAGGTCTACGAAATTATGCATGGTATAGTGAGAAGCGGGTAACTTTTCTCCCTCTTCCCTAATACTAGAACTTGGGGTCACCATATGATATTTATTGGCACTAGTTTCAAGACAGGCAAAAAGGAAGGACTCCTTCACACAGTGGGGAATTGACCTGTGAAACTCACTGCCACAAGATGTGTCTGCAGGTAGGCTCAACGCCTACATTCAAATGTATGTCTGTAGATGGGTGAAAGAGGTTGCTATTGTGATTCTGCTCCCCCACCAACCCATTCATTCTTCTCTTTCTGAACATCTGAAGTGAGCTACTGAGAGTAATCTTGTGAGTCCAGGCAGTACCACTTGCTGCATGCGTGTGTGCCGCTCACATGACTTTATTTTAACAAACAGAAATCTAAATATCATGACAATATTACTCATATACATGGAGGGATTTTTGTTTCTATGAGGTGCATTCAGTCACACGAGCCCCTGTTTGCAGTCTGAAGTCAGCTCAAACCCTGGTTACCCCACTTGAGTGAGACAAAACATTGGAGCTTAAACCATAAACCATTACACCTTTTTGGGAGGCCAGAGCACAGGCCCTGACATTTTTGTGCCATTTCCAGCCTCTGAAGTGGGAGTTGGGTTAGGAGATAAAGAAGCTTGAAGATTTGGTGTCAATCCCAGCCATTCAGATTTAAGGAGATACACCCCCACACACACCACCACAAAGCCCCATATTTATAATTTCATCAAGACAGGTCTTCACAAATCTATGGCCACCACAAATGCTTCTTCTCTTGACATACAGGCTCTAAGTGCAGAATTTCCTTCTGTATGTTGCTATCTGGACCTGGAGTCTAATAATACAGACAATCGATGTAATGTGACCCAATTGTGTCTCTAAGGTTCCTCACAGCAGTTTGTGTGCGTCTAAGATGAGCTGGTTCAAAGCGTCCAGTTTCTGAAATCCACATGGCAACAGGAACGGAGCATAATTTGTTTGGGACCAGTGCAGACTCATAACATGGTCTCCCTCTTCTACCATGTGGGATCCTGTCTGATACATACAATCTAATGAAAGAAACAAATCTATTTTATTTTTGAAATAACATAAAAGCCCTATTCACAAGGTACTGTACATGGAAGGCTGTCAAGATTACAAGTCTGTCAGATAGTTTGACAGGTGCAGGATAGATCAGTGAGATCTAAGGATGATGTAATCAGCCTGGAAAGTACCTGGGGAGCTAGAGAAAGCTGGCCTTATCCAGTTAGAGCCAGGTGGCTGATGCAATGCAGTAGCAATACCAGGATAATTGGATATCTACTGTGATTGGTGGCTGCGTCCACCAGGTGTATATAATGAAGTGAAACCGCAGTTCTACGCGGGATGTTATGAGCGGAGAGTGTGAAAGGAGTATCTGTATATATTTCTGCACTGTACAAATAAACTACACTTTTTCTATGTGGCCGTGGACTTTCTGATGGGTATCCTGGACAAGACTGCTAATCCGCTTGGCTTCCGCGTCAAAGGCATGTACAACCCATGTACACTGTACACTTGATTATTCTTTATATGAGCATTGAGTCTCATGTTACATTCAACACATGTATAGCTGAACATGTGATTGAGATCTCTCATTAATAAGGTTGCCAGGTTCCTCTTCATCACCAGTGGGAGGTTTCTGGGGTGAAGCCTGAGGAGGGCAGGGTTTGGGGAGGGGAGGGGAGGGACTTCAATGCCATAGAGTCCAATTGCCAAAGGGGCCATTTTCTCCAGGTGAACTGATCTCTATCAGCTGGAGATCAGTTGTAATAGCAGGAGATCTCCTTCTACTACCTGGAGGTTGGCAACCCTACTCATTAATCGAGTACTAGTCCCCAGTTTCATTTGTGCAGTGAATGAATGTTTGCTTTGTCTTACATGCAGGATGTGTGTGCACTCACTGTAACATGTGAACAAGGCTAGATAAACCATTGAAAGCTATGGGCCTGCAGCACAGCTCCCCCACCCCATGCTTGGGCTCTGAACGGCGCCTCTGAATAGCATGCATAGTTTCCCCTCCCTATGTTCTATATGACAGACACAGACAATTATGGATTGCATCCCTTAATGATGGCACAGCTATCCACATAGGTGGACCAGCAGGTTGAAATGAAGAGCCTTCTTTCACAATCAATACAATAGCCAGTATAGGTAGGGTTGCCAGCACTGCTAGGAGATTTTGAGGGTGGTGTTTGGGAAGGGAAGAATTTGAGGAGGATTTGATGTCACTTCCAGGTGATGCTCTAGGAATTTTCCCAAATTCTAAGGTAAAGACCATAGGAACATGGGGAAATTCCTTGAATGCCACTACATTGGCCATTATCCAGGCCATTTTTTCTCCTATTCCCAATTTCTTGAGCATATTGCGGCCAAGGGCAGGTGTTTTCTTGCCCTTGCAAGAAAACCACCACCTGGCACCTTGCAGGTATTTTCTTGCCCTTAGGTTTGCAGCAAATAGCAAGCATAAGCATAGATGAAATAGAAGAATAATTTGGGATTATATTTCAAGTGGTCATCATCATGTTAATTCAGTCCCCTTAAGCAAGAGGCCCCTTTTTTTTTATTGGTTCTCACCCCATTGTGTACATGACTGTCAGTAGGAAGATGCAGACTCCAAAGTGTTACTGATATGAATTAAACGGTTCACTGGAAGGCATGACTGAACAATACACTTACAATCACCTTCCCTTCCTCTCCCCACAACAGACATCTTGTGAGATAGGTAAGGCTGAGAGAGTTCGGAGAGAACTGTGACTGGCCCAAGGCCAACCAGCAGGATTCATGTGGAGGAGTGGGGAATTGAACCCAGTTCTCCAGAGTAGAGTCTGCTGCTCTAAACCATGCTGGCTCTCCACAGATACACCTGCAACTCTGACAAACAAGAACACCAGTCTCATGACTGATAAGAAGAGCTCAGACTGGAGTATTGTTTTGGGATACTGGAAAGATGTTATGAGAAAGGAAAATTTGGTCCCTTAGGTGCCAAAGTAAACAATAAATGAAGGATAATTACATGTCCACACTTCTTTCTCCACCCTACGTGTGTGGGAACCATCCTGGTAACACCCCTGACGATAATGATGATGATGATGAAGAAGAAAAGGAGGAGGAGTAGGAGTTGGTTTTTATATGCCAACTTTCTCTACCACTTAAGGGAGACTCAAACTGTCTTACAATCACCTTCCCTTCCCCTCCCCACAACAGACACCCTGTGAGGTAGGTGCGACTGAGAGAACTCTAACAGAGCTGTAACTTGCCCAAGGTCACCCAGCTGGCTTCATGTATAGGAGCAAGGAAACAAATCCAGTTCACCAGATTAGCTTCCGTCACTCACGTGGAGGAGCGGGGAATCAAACTCGGTTCTCCAGATTAACCATTACACCACACTGGCTCCAGAAGGTATAAAGACCTCAGGTGAGGGTAGGCTTTTAGCATCTGGGGATTCACTTTCCTGTGGATCCAGCCCTGTTACCTTCAGAGGCCTTCTTCTATGACTTGGATTCCGTGGGGTCCATTCTCTTGGTAGCTGAGCAGTTTTTCTCTAGATTCTTAGAGTTTTGGTCTTTATTGCTATAGTTTCCATTCTTCCCATAGGTAAGAAGTATAGTTTTTAAAGGGTTTCCTTTCTAAGTGAAAAGGAACTCCAGATCTGGACAGGCCTGTCCTGTAGCTGCTGTGCTGTGCCCTCCCCTCCTCCTTTTCCCTAGGAGTCTGAGGGTTGAGAGGCTCACAAGCCTATGAGAGTCCTGCCTCTTCGACCTTCCTGAATGCTTGGATAGGTAGCTATGAAAATGTGTCAGCTTGCTTGCTAGGAAATTGAGCTAGAACTAGAAGGACAGAAGGATGGTCGGGTGGGAATTAATGGTTCCACATGTAGATTTAGATTGGCTAATACATATTAAGATTGCTCTCATGTTTACGACCTTTTGTTTCAAAAATATTTACAAGGTTGGTGGTTCATCTCTCCACTACCTAGTGTGTCCTCTCCTGGTTTGGAACTGATTTAGAATTATACTTTATTTACTTCAGCACTGCCTATTTATCTGCTTATACTATTTCCTGTAACCATTTGTATCTTACTGATGGTTTTGTATCCATGTCTTTTTCATGTATTCCTGAATCATGATTCAGTTTGCTGTTTGCTTTCGGGGAGGGAAAGGGAAGGTGATTATAAGCCACTTTGAGACTCCTTAAAGGTAGAGAAAAGCAGGGTATAAAAACCAACTCTTCTTCTTCCTCCTCCTCAGTCAGTCATCAGAAGTGCATTCTGGGCTTTCAGTGTAGATTTTACAGCTGGGGGCCAAATAAAGGTACTCCTGTAAAGCATGTTTGTGTTTGCAAAGAATCATAAAATAGAATCATAGAGTTGGAAGAGACCACCAGGGTCATCTAGTCCAACCTCCTGCACAATGCAGGAAATTCACAACTACCTCCCCCACACACACACACCCAGTGAACCCTACTCCATGCTCAGAAGATCGCCAAGATGCCCTCCCTCAAGGGGTTCCCTCTTAGGGCATAGTTCTGTACAGCTGGGGAGCAGGTAGTATCAGTTCCCACATTTCAGGAGTATCTGGGGATTCTTCTTCCCGGGATCTGACACACAGGAACACTTAGCAGAGAGATATACTTGCTCCCTCAGTCTATTCAAAAGTATTTTATGTTCTTATCTGGGGATGGGGTTGCCAGATCCAGGTTGGGAAACTCCTGGAGATTTGGGGGTGGAGCCTGTTGAGGACAGGGACCTCATGGGGTACAGTGCCATAAAGCCCACTCTCTAAAGCCGCCATTTTCTCTAGGGGAACAGATCTCTGTAGTCTGGAGATGAGCCATAATTCCAGGAGATCCCCCAGTCCCACCTGGAAGCTGGCATCCCTACTACCATGTAGGTAATGCTAGTGATTATTGTGCCGGTACCCTTAACTTGTTAGGCCGCTGGCTTTTCAGTCACTTGCCTCTGTGTTTGCCAGAATTATAACTTATAGTACCAATGAATGATCAGTGAATGCCACCAAGTCCCAGGTACTAAGTCTTGCTAAGCCTTTTCCATGTTGTATGTTGAGAAGCTGTTAGTGATACTCATTCTTCCATCGTTTCTCTCCCAGCAAGGTCAGTCATTTACAAAGGCCACATTACCTTCCCCAGAGGAATTCTTGTACCTAAAATTCCTGTAGGGGACACCATAACTATGCTTGAAAAATGAGTCTCAGAATGAGGCACTTTGTTGACTGGTTAGCAGTTAAAGCTGCTCTCTTGCACCTGCGCAGATAAGCCTGAATAATCCTTGTTGATTGACCAGCGTTGACATCAACAGAGTCTGAGCCTGGGAACTTCTGCCTGGGAATAGAACCAAGCAGTTCAAAAAGCTATTTTGTTCAAAGTTGGAGACTGTAACTGGGCCAAAAAGGTACCAGATTACAGAATGAAGACTGACTGGGGTCATTTCATGGAATCACAGTCATGGGAATTATTTTTTTAAGTAATATTTCTGTCTGTTATGTATTGTTCAAGGCCAGAGGTCCCCAATGTGGTGCCTGTGGGCATGATGGTGCCTGCTGACTCCTTTCCTGGCACCTGTCAAGTGTTTTTGAAAAGTGGGTGGGGCCATGTGGAGCTTTGGCCCAGCAAGAGATATATATATCCTTCTATAATGGAGGCAGATGTTTCCAGTGATCTCTTCAGATGCAAAAGGAATTCTTCCTGGGCTCATTTGAAGCATCTTCAGCACCACAGAAACAGTGGAAAGCCTGGATCAGCTCTTTCCTTTGCAAAATGTAACGGTTTCTAAAGGGACAGCCACAGGGAGTAATTTCCAGACCCAGAGATGTAAGAAAGTCTGTCTCTGGCCAAGCTGGGAGTAATACGTATGCCTGAGATGAGCTCAGAGCTTTGCTAATCCATTAGCTATTAAAGAGGAATCTTAAGCGTCCTTATTTTTTGTTCTGTTCCATTTAAGAGCTTTTGGATTTTATCCTTAAGACTCAAGTGGGTGTGAGGAAACACTTTGGTGGGTGCCATGGATCACTCTCCTAGAAAAAAAGCTTGCTTCAATGGCTACCCCACATTTCCCTCTTTGCTTTGATCGGAAGGATAATTAATGGTTCTGTAGGAGTATAGGGAAGGATGCTGGGTTACCCCAGTGTTAAACCTCAAGGGCAGTTTTCTGACTATCCCAGATTACTCATGATTGTTTGTGTTAAAATATCTGTATCTGCCTGGGACTAAAGGTCAGCAGGCTGGTGGGAATATTTAATCCAGAGATTTCTTGTCAATGTTGACTAACAGGACTCTGAGCTGATGTGAAGTCGTGCCAAAGAGATCTGTTACAAGATCTTGATCTTAATTGTTTTGCTTTCATTCAGGTACTCCATTAAAGTATTTACTTCATTAGGACCCAAATCCTGTTGTAGACAGATCTGGAAACTGAAATTGCTATTATATACAACTTGCTTGCCCAAGAAAGAATGTCACTGTCTTTAGTGCATCAGTGGTTAAGAGTGTCGGATTAGGATCTGGGAGACCCAGGTTTGAATCCCCACTCGTGCCATGGACTCTTGCTGGGTAAGCTTCAGCCAGTTACATATTCTCAGCCTAACTTACCTCATAGGGTTATTGTGAAGATAATATGGAGGAGAGCTGAATGATGTGAGCTGCTTTAGGTCCCCATTGGGGAGAAAGGCAGGGTATAAATGAAGCAAGCAAATAAATACATAATATTGATTTATTTCAGGTACTTTTAACTCTGCTTTTTTGCCAATTCAGGGCCACAGACTATCACACCATAAAAAAACCCAAAACCTCAATTTAAAACAACACCATTGAAATATCATTAATTGATACTAGGGCTGTCGATTCGGTTCGTCCCGAACTGCAAATCTCCTGAATCAAGCTTGATTCGGGGCTTCCTACTTCGGGATGAACCGAAGGCAAAAACTGCAGGGATTCGCGAATCCGAACTTACCAGCTTCAGGAAAATCTCCAATGTGAATTCGGCAAATTCGGGTTCAGGGTATGCAGCCACGGCACCTGCATTCTTTGTTTCAATTTGAAACAAAGAAAGCTCTCCTCGGGACCCGGGGGCATTTCTCAAGGAGAACCAACCAGGGGTGGCCAGCTGGTTCTTCTGGCCAATCAGAGAAGGGATTCTCCAACTTGAACTTCTGAACTGGCCAGCCTAAAGAACTTTAACTCCTGCCTGGCTCTGTGTTCCTTCCATTTTGCTTCTGCTGCTATTCTAAACTAACCTGCTCTGCTGGAATCGGATCTATCCAACTAGATAATAAATCTCTGCCTGCCTGATTCCTGTGGAAGAGAAGACATCCATAGTTTGACCCAATTAATTATTTCACTTTATTTGAGGCTTTTCTCTTTATAACTTGGTGCGGGGGGGAGCAGATTCTGCTGTACTGATTTGGGAAAGCCCCAGGCTTCTTCTGCCTGCCTGGCCTGGGGTTTATTGATTTAAATTTCAAATTTCAATACCTTTATTGGCATACCATCAAGAAGTGGATCAAATAAAACCAACCCTCTAAACATCATCTAACCTCCACCTGTTAACAATTTCATCAAAAAATTTAGCCACAGATTCAGTAGTTTCAGAATCTCGGGAGGATAACAACAATTTGATGTTACTATCTTCAGCTTGATCTACATGATTTGAGAGAAAGGGATCTAAAAGAACCATGTGAATTTCACAATAAAATGGACAATACAAGAGCATATGGCCAATACTTTCAATCTCCCCCAGGGCACATTTACACACCCTGGCAGAGTATGGAATTTTCTTATATCTCCCATACAGAATAGCAGAAGGTAGAACATTAAAATGGGCTAATGTCTTGATTTAAAAGTTGCTGTTTGGTTCTGTGTTCTGTGTGTGGGGTGGGTTCTGGGCTCTGAAGAAGACTTAGAATCATAGAATCATAGAGTTGGAAGGGACCACTAGGGTCATCAACCCCAACCCCCTGCACAATGCAGGAAATTCACAACTACCTCCCCCCCACGCCCCTAGTGACCAGAAGATGGCCAAGATGCCCTCCCTCTCATCATCTGCCTAAGGTCACAGAGTCAGCATTGCTGACAGATGGCCATCTAACCTCTTCTTAAAAACCTCCAGGGAAGGAGAGCTTACCACCTCCTGAGGAAGCCTGTTCCACTGAGGAACAGCTCTAACTGTTAGAAAATTCTTCCTAATGTCTAGACGGAAATTCTTTTGATTTAATTTCAACCCGTTGGTTCAGGTCCGACCTGTTTGAGCAACAGAAAACAACTCGGCACCCTCCTCTATATGACAGCGCTTCAAGTACTTGAACATGATTATCATATCCCCTCTCAGTCTTCTCCTCTTCAGGCTAAACATACCCAGCTCCTTCAACCTTTCCTCATAGGACTTGGTCTCCAGACCCCTCACCCTCTTTGTCGCCCTCCTCTGCACATATTCCAGCTTGTCTACATCTTTCTTAAATTGTGGTGCCCAAAACTGAACACAGTACTCTAGTTGAGGTCTAACCAGAGCAGAGTAAAGCAATACCATCACTTCACGTGATCTGGACACTATACTTCTGTTGATGCAGCCCAAGACCGCATTTGCCTTTTTTGCTACCGCATCACACAGCTGACTCATGTTCAAACTTAAACTTATGCTGGGTAGAATCCCATGTTCAGAAATACTTAAGGAGAAGGGAGTTCAAGAAGGGTGGGAGTTTCTTAAAAATAAAATACTGAAGTCATATTCACAAACCATTCCTATGAGAAGGAAAAAATGGGAGAAGCCTAAAGAGGCCAGGGTGGCTCCATAAACAGCTTTTTAAAGATCTGAGAAATAAAAAAAAATACTCATTTAAGAAGTGGAAGGGCCTTGTAACCAAAGAGCCTTGTAACCAAAGAGGAATATAAACAAATAACCAGTGCAGTGGATGTAGGTGTCAGTTGCACCCCAGCAAGAGTCAGGAGCTGGCACACCACTTCCGACCCTCCCCAACCCAGCCACAGGAGTTCCATTTTCGATGGATTTAGTTTCAGTCAACTCTGTTTCAACGATTTTGTCTCAGCCTCCAAGCACCTGGCCAGTGTGTCCAAGGCAATGTCTGGCTGGCCATTCATAAATAGGTAAAGCTGGGTGTCATCAGCATACTGATGACAACCCAGCCTGAAACTCCAGACTAGTTTGGTGAGGGGGAGCATATAGATGTTAAACAACATGGAGGAGAGGATTGCTCCCTGTGGAAGCCCACACGCCAAGGGGTGCCATCACAATACCTGCTTTCTGTCCCTGACTATAAAGAAAGGAGTGCAGCCATTGAAGGGCTGTTCCCCAGATTCCAATGCCAGTGAGGCAGTGGGCTAACTGATCATAATCAACCATGTTGAAAGCTGCCGAAAGATCTAATAAAATCAGCTACGCCAGCCTGCCTTGATCCAGCAGTTGACGGAGATCGTCTGTGAGGGCAACCAAAGCTGTCTCCATCCCATGGCCAGGGTGGAAGCCAGACTGAAATGGATTCAAAGCTGATATGTCCTCCAGGAAAACCTGAATCTGTTCGGCTGCTGCCCTCTCAACTACCTAGATAGTATCTACTGGGCAGTAGTTGTCCAGGTTACTAGGATCTAAAGATGGTCTTTTAAAGAGTGGATGCACCACTGCCTCTTTCAAACTCCCTGGGAAGACTCCTGTGCTCAGGGACAGATTGATAATGTCCCCAGGGGAGCCCGCACGACATCACCACTGGCCTTAACCAATCAGGATGGGCACGGGTCTAAGAGGCATGTCGGCCTCACAGCAGCCAGAATCCTGTCAACATCAGCCTTAGAGAGCTGACAGAAATGGTCCAGTAGTGGACCTGAAGATGGCCAAGGGGCCTCCAGGTCACTTACTGTATCAATGTTAGTGGGGAGGTCATGTTGGAGAGTCAAGAATTTATCGGCAAAACAGCTTGCAAAAGCCTCACAGCTGATAGCCAAATTAGAATTTGGATGTCCATCAGAGACGGATGTAAACGACCTAATTATTCTAAACAATTGAGCTTGGTGAGAGCTAGCGGACACAATGGCTGCTGCATAGTAACTTTTGTTTGTGGCCTTAACTCCCACCTCATAGGCTTTCATAAGCATCCTATAAGATGTTCCTGTAGCTTCGTTGTGAGCTCAGCGCCAAACTCACTGTAGCCCTCTAAGCTCTCCCTTCTTACTCCGAAGCTCTGCAGTATACCGTGGAGCTTGGTGAACACAGGGGCGAAGAGGGAAAATAGAGGAAATGGCCACTTTGGGAGGTGGAATCTATGGCATTATACCCTATTGAATTTCCTCCTCTCCCCAAACTCCGCCCTTCTTAGGCTCCACCCCAAAAATCCCCAATCTGGAGCTGGCAACCCTAGGATAGACTTATATGAGGAATGCCCCACGAGTGATGGATACCTTTTGTCTTTTCTAGGCAAAGATGGTCCTCAGGACACCCTTCCTGTGGACTTCCCAAAAATAAAATGCTGGTAGTGAAATCCCTTTTAGGAGTGATTATTTTTCTCTCTCTGACTAATTGCCTGGCAAATATGTGGACTGGAGGCTGCATGTACAATCCCAAGGGGAACTTCCTTGGGAAGGGGAAAAAAAGCTTGAATTCACAATGATATTAAGTCCCTTATGGGCGTTTTCCGCCCTGAATTTTTTACCAGGATGAAAAACCATCTCAGGATGTCGTTCCCATGTGCAGTGTTGGCTATGATAACATCAGAATCCATTTTCAACTCTCTGAGCTAATTGGAAACATCAAGTCTTCTTTGCTCAAATTTAGTCATGCTTCATTTAAAAGTTAAAAGCAGCTCCTGGGAGAAAGGAAGCTTCATTATTCAAAACCTCTTTTTGAAGCGGCTTGGTTGAGCTGGAATAATTTAATACTTGTTTCTGAGCTTTGTTTAGGCCTCACCAGCCCTTTTTTATTTTAAGGAAAAGAAATGCCATGTACCATTTTGAGAAGCATTAGACTTTTTCGCTTGCCCAAGCCACATATGGATATTGTAAAAACATCATTATCATTATTGTGTGAAACATTTTCATCAGCAAGACATATGGAGACAAGATTACTTAAAGTAGCCTATATGACATCCAGATATGGGATTTTGGCATGATAGCGAAGGTTAAAAATACTAGCTTGGGGGTGGGGGGAAAGGAGTACACTTATGACAGCTGCCCACAACATATTAATAGAAAACGGCCATCTGTGTGTACTATTCTGGGTGCACTAAATATATGATAAGGGGAAAAAGAGCTTGGTTGTGTTAACAGTATGACATCCAGAAGGAAGTTTTCCATCGCTCCAAAATGAAACACGGCTGGGCCTTCTCATCTGAGTTCAATTTGCTTTTCCTGCACTGAAGTGAAATTTTGCCTGGCAGATCCCATTTGTATCATGCTGGCAGCAAGCCAGCATGTTTCCTTGAACAGCTTCAATTTGATGCCTCTCGTAGGGGACCTGTACCCAGGAATCAGCTTTGGGGGGCAGGCCATGGGGAGTGGGATTGACTTGTGACATGGAAATGTCCCTTCTGTGTGAAGACCCAAAAGTAAGGTCACCGTGTTGAGTGACATTTTAAGAATTCCCTCAATGTCTATGGTGAGACCTGGGGATCCCCCAGAATTACAGTTCATCTCCAGACTACAGGGATTACTTCCCCTGGATAAAATAGCTGGAGGGTGGACTCTATGATACTATACCCCACTGAGGACCCTGTCCTCCCCAGGCTACATCCCCATATCTCCAGGAGCTTCCCAACCTGGAACTGGCAACCCTACCCCCATCCCCTGCTGGAAGCCTGGTGTGGGGGGGACCTGGCAACCTTAGATTGGTGGAATCCCTAGAGAGTTGTTTGATATGCTGACATCACCACCCCATTTTTCTCCTATTGCTCCACTGAGTAAACACAGGAGGCCGGGGTGGGGATTTTCCCATCAAAGTTAGACAAGGCTACTTCAAAGCTACTTCAAAGCTGTGGCAGAGATTTGCCAAATTTTTAGTCCACTGGTTAGCATATTTAATGTTCTCAGTGGAAACCTGCAGATTTTCCCCAAGAATCTGGATTTGGGAAAGTGTAGTTTCTTGAAGGAGGGTCAACAGTGTCATTTTTGTCAGTTACTTTTGAGACAGATACCTTGGCTATAATAGGCCATCAATGATCCTGCCTTTTTGAGAATCACAGTAGGACTCTCCTGCCTATACCGGACCCACACTGTGTTGACATCCCATGGAGAATGACCTCCCAGTTTATTATGTGATTCAATACTGTGCTAAAATGTAAGCAGGACGTGATGAAATGCTTATCTGATCAACACTGATAATTCATTGCAGGGAACAATTGTTGAAAAGTAGCTGGTGAAAAGGAAACATGCCCCAAAGACAAGCAATTTCCACTCACAGCTTGTTAGGGTTAAATTTCATCTTGAATGGTGGAGTCATAAATGACTCTGAGCTGAAAGTTGCAAGTTGGACTAGGTGAAGCCAAGTGACAAACTCGTAATATTTATCAGTGCTGAACAATCTGGAAGTTTCATTTTGCTTGCCAGTCATAGGATTTGTAGTGGCATGTTCTCTTGTTCTCCAAGATGGATGTTAGATGGCTGAGCTGACACTAACTCAGTGGGGTAGATCCCTCCAGTCTTAGACCTGAAGGTCTTCGATAATCCCAAAGGTTACTGACATTTCTAGAATCACACATTCCATTCACATGTCACCTAACCTCATATGAATATATAAAACAAACTTATACCAAAATCAGGCCGTTGGCCAGTCTACCCCACTACTCCTATGCTCAGCCATCTCTTCCACCAGCTGGATATGCTTTGGACTGTATCTGGGATCTTCTACATGGAAAGGTTGTGCCCTACCAATGAAAGCTGCCATGAATGTGAAGATGTATTCCAATCAAAACAACTGTGTTTTCCTTCCCAAAGACTCAAAGGAACAACATTTCGGAGAGCATTCAGGCTAGCACGAGAGAGGGAAGCTACAAAAGTCCCCCTCTGTGGGCAGAAGTCCTTAAGCCTGCAGAAATGCTGTGATGGATCCAATCCAATGGCTTTAATAAAAGAAATACTTATATTCAAAGAACAGCAATTTACTGGTATTGGGTGATACGACAACTTTGTGACACATGTAGCTTACTGATGTTGCAGTCCTCAGTTTTAAACCTGGACAATTTGGTAGCATATAACCCAGGATGTGGAATGATATGGTATAGCTCAGTCTCATGAAATCTTGGAAACTAAGTAGGGTCAGTACTTGGATGGGTGATCACCAAGAAAGACTCTGTAGAGGACGCCAATGACAAACCTCCTCTGCTTCTCACTTGCCTTGAAAGCCTCTTGTTGGGGTTGCCAAAAGTCAGTTGCAACTAGAGGGCACTTAGGTATGTAGCACATTTCCATAATTTTCATCTGATGCCTTCCCCCCCCCCCAAAAAAAAAAAACAAGATTGGCCATGGAATGGGCTAAGACCACTAGATTCGGTATCCAGGCCTAGTGCCTGGCCAGAGCTCAGCCGAAGAACATGTAGCACCGTTGGCTTGGCCAGGATTCCTAGGAGGGGACCCTGGACAAAAGGCAACTGCAGCTACTGGGCATGGGCCTCACCACCTGCCCCCTGGCCCCCAGAGCTTCAAGCACCAGCTGATGACATCGTCTGCTGATGCCAGGAGAGCAAAGAAGATACCTCCTCATTCTCCACCCCCCAAATCTCCAGGTATTTCCTAACCCAGAGCCAGCAACTCTAGCTGAAGGCCTCCCAGGAAATGGCCAGTGAGAGAAAGGGAGAGGACAGCCAGGGGGAAGTGGTGCTCCAACCCCTCACCCAGATAATGGCCCAGTCCATAGGAACGGGGCCATGGAATCGGAGCTGGGGCTAGGGTTCCCAGCTCCATGTTGGGAAATACCTAGAGATTTTGGGGGTGGAGAATGAGGAGGGCAGGTTTGGAGAGGGGAGGGACTTCAGTGTCATAGAGTCCAATTGCCAAAGCGGCCATTTTCTGCAGGGGAACTGATTTCTATGGCCTGGAGATCAGCTGTAATAGCAGGAGATCTCCAGCCACCACCTGGAGGTTAAGCAAAGTGAAACAAGCACTGATGGCAAAAACGAAACCAATTATATTAATTCAGAAAATCATCTCAAAGACACTACATATCAGTAGAATACAATATATAAATGCAAAAAGAAAGTCCCCCCTAAAATGTGAACAAAGCCACATATAATTCCTAGCCTATGACATAGGAAACCTGAGCCAAGTGAAGTTGTAATCCCGCATCCCGGCGAAAGTCCATGATCCCAGCGAATGCTTGCAAGGCGTGTTTTGCAAAGTCCCGGAGGTGCATTCCGCAGCGGCTGCAAGAGCAATCTTCTACCGGGAGTAAAAAAGGTTCACAGAAGGAAAGTGAACCTGCTAAATCCCAAAATGGGGACCCAGTGTAACACCCATTGGGCCATAGCTTTTTGCATCAGGAAATTTTTCTTTAGTGGCATAAGATGAATGTCTAATAGCTATCCGTTTGAGCTGCAAATCATGTACTTTTGGCATTGTGAGATAGACATTCATCTTATGCTTGCAAGCATTCGCTGGGAGTGTGGACTTTCGCCGGGATTACAACTTCACTCAGCTCAGGATTCGTACATCATAGGCTAGGAATTATATGTGGCTTTGTTCACATTTTAGGGGGGACTTTCTTTTTGCATTTATATATTGTATTCTACTGATATGTAGTGTCTTTGAGATGATTTTCTGAATTAATATAATTGGTTTTGTTTTTGCCATCAGTCCTTGTTTCACTTTGCTTAATACCACCTGGAGGTTGGCAACCCTTAGGGTTGCCAGGTCACTCTTCAACACCGGCAGGAGGTTTTTAGGATGGAGCCTGAGGAGGGCAGGGTTTGGGGAGGGGGGGACTTCAATGCCATAGAGTCCAATTGCCAAAGCGGGCATTTTCTCCAGGTGAACGGATCTCTATTGGCTGGAGATCAGTTGTAATAGCAGGAGATCTCCAGCTAGTACCTGGAGGTTGGCAACCCTGGCAATCCTAGCAATCTTAGCTGGTGCTGATTAGTGGAAGCAGGGAGGGAACATAAATGGTGGCCCCACAATCAGGTCAGGGTGGAATAGAAAAGAGGAGTGTGCCAGACTTTGCAGGAATGCTGCTCCACCAAAAAGAGAGAGGGAGGACTTGCATGGTGCAACCCAGTGCCCTCCCTTTCTATTCTGAGGCCTGGGAAGACCCCTGGGAGTGAAAGGGGTGCAAGGGCTGGGGGCTGGGGGGTGCGGTGCTGGTGGGGGAAGAGCCTCACATTCTGGAAAAGTTCACTAGGGGCAAATTCAGCATACAGTGTTTTATATGGGTTTTTCATGCATCTCACCTGGAAAGAATGTACATTAGTGGAAAGTTAAGTGCTGCTGCAGTTCATAAAACTCTTGACCCTGGCTTGGCCGGGCTCCAGGCCAAAGTTAAGACACCTGAAGGTAGCAGCAGCCTTTCGATAATGCCACAGGGAGAGACTCTGAGCTCTTGTTTCACAGACACACACTTCAAACTTCCAGCCTTGACTGAAGCTCTTTGTGGCCACAGCTGGTCACCCTCCTGGGAATGAAATTATGGCAGGGTTTTTACACTGTCCAAATATTAACAATCTATTGTGTCCTCCTGTCCATCTTTTGATAAAGAAATGAAAGTGGCCTTTTGTTCCATAGAGGCAAGTGCACAATCAGAGTAGTCGCTAAATCTGCCCTGGATTTTAAAATACAAGAGTAAGCAGAACTCGACTGCACACCTTTTGCTAATTGAAATAGTATTGGAGAAGGCAAACAGTCTGCAGGTAAGCGGGTTCTCACCATGCAGGTACTTGGACAGAAAGAGTGTCTGAGAGCAACTATGAAGGTTGCCAATTCCATGTTGGGAAATACGTGACGATTTGGGGGTGGATCTGGGAACAGTGACATTTGGGGGGAGGAAGTCCCTCAGCATGGTATAATTCTGTAGAGTCTACCCTCCGAAGCAGCCATTTTCTGGCAACAGGAGTTTCACATCATCTACTACCTGAACTTCTCAACTGCCAGTGCCAGGGCTTGAATGTGGGACCTTCTGTATGCCAAGCAGATGCTGTACCCCTGAGCCAGAGCCCATCTAAGCGATGGCCCCTCTGTTGTTTTAATTCCATGCTGTTCTAGTCATTTTGAGCTGCTCAAGATCTCAGGATGTGGTACAAAAGCATGTATATCTTTAAACTGAGCATTTCACAGTTAACTATTTCAGAAACTCCCTTTCTGTTTGTAAAATCTAATTGCCCAAGACAATTAAATGTTCTCAAAAGGAGACCTTTGTGTGATGCTGTATGACTCTCCCCCTCTCCCTTATTCAAGCTCTTAGCAACCTGCAGGAGTTGTATATCAAACTCCCTTTGACTTGCCGTGAATTAAACAGCTCCTTGAGTGTGTGCCCTTTATCCTCCTGTTCTCATTTTTGTAGCCCTTTCAATTTCTTAATATCCCCCTTGTTTGACAGTACATTCTAACCTATGACACTAAGAAATCAGTCAATAAACTCACGGCACTTTGATCTCCTGGATTATGAGATTTCTCACCATGCAAAAGGGAAACGTCAGGGTAAGCAAATAAAAAGGCTTTGGGAGCAAGGGTTGCTTCCAGACGAAGCAGAAACAATTCGTAACATTGGCAGCGCTAAAACTACTGTTCTTTTGAGTCTATGCAAGAGGTGGAGGTAGGGGTGTCTATTTCCTACCGTTAACTGATTGTGAAATTTAATTGTTTGTGTACAACTCTTCTCCATAAACATCAGCCTTTAAAAAAGAAAAGAAAAGCAACTCTCTTCTTGGCTAATATTGCATCTCATGGTGTATTACGCAGGGTTGTCCTATTGGAATCAATCGGTGCAGGGACTGGCTTGCACCCTCAGATTGCACTGAAGTCCAGGTTTTACATCTCAGCCGTGTATGTGGGGCAGCCCGCATGATCGTGCACTGAGCATGCAAGCACAAGTTCAAAGCATTCAAGCTGCCTTTGATCCACTAAGGATAGTAATCCCCAATCAATTCCAATACTTTAAAAAATGCACATTCATTTGTATTCATCTCCTCTTCAACCCAACTTATTATCAACAGCATTTGACGTTTTGGATTCTTAAATGCTAAGGGTGTATTTTTCACAAGATAGTTTGGGGACGGGCTGCTTGTTCGAACCAAATGCTCAAAATATGACTGCAGATTCAGCCATTCCCCTGGAGTGAAACCTCCTGCAGCATGACTGGATAACAGCGGTAACCCCGAAAAAGAAATCATGAATGCTATGAAGAGGGGAAGAAGAGATGGAGAAGGCAAGCTGAGTCTCATGCAGGAAACCTTCCCAAACAGAAACTGGGCTATGTTCCACCTTACTATGAAGGGTGTCCCCCACCTAAGGAGCCTTTTGCCAGCCGTAGTGGCTCTTGCAATGGTCAAATAGCCACTTAAGCTGGAGACAGGCTCTTTAGGCTGGAGGAAGTCTTTGGTCTTTCATGTGCATTTAAGATGGCGACGGGCTTTAACTCTGATTACGGCATCAAGGTCATTATTGTCTATTCTGACTGGCAGTGGCTCTCCAAGGTCTCCAGTAGAGGCCTTTCACATAGCTTATGACAAATCATGACAGGTTTCTTGGTGGGCATTTTCTCACCTTTGCATTTGCCCTTCAGAAGGCCAGGGATCATTTAACTGGAGATGCCAGGTATGGAGCCTGGGACTTTCTGCATGTAAAGCAGACGTTCTACCGCCAAGCCACAGCCCTTTGCTAAATGAAGCTGCCTTCTACCAAGTCAGGTAATTGGTCCATCAAGAACAGTATTGGTTACTCTGACTGGCAGCGTCTCAATTAGGGGCATTTCATGCTAGCTACTACCTGTTCCTTCTAGCTTTTGATGACAGGTTGGAACTTGAGACGATCTCATTGCCAAGCAAGTGCTCTATCACTGGGCTATGGTCTCACCCTGTAACAAACCTGACAAACACAAGAGCCCTGTTTCAGAACTGGAAGTGATATCTTGACACTCTAGCAATTTCAATAATCCCTGTGGTTTTACCCTAGAATCTCCTAGAGTGTCATGATGCGCCATTTGAAACACAAAGTGACTTCCAAAAAGTCTCTGCCCCCACCAGTCCTCCCAAAGATTGCCAGTTGGCATCCCTACACAGAGCTGAATTTATGCATCATCTAACTAAATGGTAGTTTAGGGTCTCAGATACAAAGAAACCACTAAAATTATTAAATTGCTATGGGAGGGTAATGCTGTGGGGCCTCTTATTCTTGATTTAGTTTAGAGTGTCAGCAGGTCTTAATCCAACCAAGGGCAGGAGTAAGGTTGCCAGCCTCCAGGTGAGTCCTGGGGATCCCCTAGAATTACAGCTCATCTCCAGACTACAGAGATCAGTTTTTCTGGAGAAAATGGATGCTTTGGAGAGCAGACTCTATGTCATTGTACCCCACTGAGGTCCCTGACCTTCCCAGGCTTCACCCCAAATCTCTAGGAGTTTCTCAACCAAAATCTGGCAACCCAACCCCCCATTCCCTGCCAGTAGCCGGGGAAGATCTGGCAACCCTAGGCAGGAGTAAGCTGGCCAACATTGCATGGTTTACTTTAGTATTATCTTTTCAGTCCACCAACATGCTTTAAATTTACACAGCCCATGTAACACTGGAAGTACTGCATCCTACCACTTCAATCAGCCAACTCTGAATCATTCTCCAGTTTAAGGAGCCTTTGTCCATTAGAAGAACTTCTTAGGTCAGAGAAAGCCTCCACCAACTGGAAGAAGGCTTCATACTTGTCTCAGTGGAGTGGTAAGACACAGGCCATTATGTCTTAGCAATGGCTGAGTGACCCTCAGTTATGTATTCAAAAATAAACTGTCCTTTGTGGGCTCAAATGCAAGGGCCCCTAGCCCACCATGTGCATGAATCTCAGCCACCAGCAGGCAGCAAATGGTTCTCAAGAGCAGAATGGCCAAACACAAAGGCTTCCAATACTTTTAATAGTATGAGTATCAAAGACAGACAGTGTGGTGTAGTGGTCAGAGTGTCAGACAAGGATATAGGAGAGGCAGGTTTGAATCCGCAATCTGCCATGGAAGTTTGCTGGGTGACCTTCAGCTAGTCATACACTCTCCGCCTAACCTACCTCACAGGGTTGTGGGGAGGCTAATATGGAGGAGAGGAGAAGCATGTAAGCCACTTACCATTCCCACTGGGGAGAATGGTGCAGTGTAAATGAAGCAAATAAAAATAAAATAAAGAGGACATGGAGGCAGCTGCATCAATGCATTCTGACACATTCATGACAAGCAGTGATGCCAAAAATCACTTCATCTACAGATGTTTTCTCCCTGCCAATTGTCAAGAAAATACTTTTTTCAGTATCTACAAGATATGACTCTAGTTGGTGTAACTTGGTGACAACAGGGCTAGTTCACAGCTGTTTGTCATCAGGTGAACGTAACATCAGGCTGTTTCTTGGATGGGTGAATGTGCCAGAGTTAATGCTGCAAACTGAAGTCTCCTGTAGCTTCAGACACAAAACTCTGTAATGGAGTCAATTCCCACATTTGGCAGCAAATTACCAAGGCAGTTGAGTAAGTGGAGATGTCTTGTGTTCAAATCTCCCTTCTGCCACGGTAAGGTAGCCTTAGGGAAGCAACTGTTTTGGAGCCTCATGTAGGGTTGCCAGGTCCCCCCTGGCCACTGGCCGGGGGCAGGGGATAAACTTGCAAGATCTAGGTTGGGAAACTCCTAGAGATTTGGGGATGGATCCTGGGGAGGTCGGGGACCTCAGTGGGGTACAATGTCATAGAGTCTGCCCTCCAAAGCATCCATTTTCTTCAGGGGAACTGATCTCTGTAGTCTGGATATGAGTGGTAACTCTGGGGGATCCTGAGGTCCCACCTGGAGGCTGGCATCTCTACCCTCATGCCTTGTATATGTAGTACATGGACTAGTATACTGGACTATTCAAGACAGAAAAATGAAGAATTGCTTCCCACAAAAGTAGTTGATTTGCAGAACGCACTGTCACAAGATGTGATAATGGCCACTGGCTCAAATGGATTTTGAAGGGGTTTGGACAAATGTGTGGAGGATAGGTCTATTGTTGGTTGTTATCCATGATAACTGGCTGGGACCTCCAGGCTCAGAGAGAGAACACTTCTGACTGTTAGCGGCTGACAGCTGTTGTCAAGCAGGAGAGGACTGCAGTCCCTGTTTTTGGGTTTTGGACTTTATGGCATCTAACTAGCCACTGTTAGAGGTCCATGAACCATTAGTCTCATCCAGCATGGCATAAGGATTCCTTTAGGCCGTGTGAGCATCTATTAGTATGTCAGGCTGGGATTTGGGAGACTGGGATTGTAATCAGCTTGCTGGCTGACCTGAGGCCAGTCACTGTCTCTGTCAGCTGAACCTTCCTCACAGGGTTGTTATCCTGAGGATAAAAATGGAAGAGAGGAAAAAATGATGTATGCCTGCTTAGGGTTCCTACTGGGGGGGAAAGTGGGCTATCTAAATAAATGAAAGTTGCCAAAGTATTTTTGAACACATAAAAATGCTAAATATTATCGCATCCTAAGGCAATTCAAACATATAAAAAAGAAGGGACCAAGTCCTATGAGGAAAGCTTGAAGGAGCTGGGTATGTTTAGCCTGCAGAGAAGGCTGAGAGGTGATACTTGAACATCTTCAAGTACTTGAAGGGCTGTCATATAGAGGATGGTGCTGAGTTGTTTTCTGTTGCCCCAGAAGGTTGGACCAAAACCAACGAGTCAAAATTAAATCAAAAGAGTTTCCATCTAGACATTCAGAAGAATTTTCTAACAGAGAGGTTCCTCAGTGGAAAAGGATTCCTTGGGAGGTGGTAAGCTCTCCTTCTCTGGAGGTCACTAGGAGTGTGGTGGGGGGAGGTAGTTGTGAATTTCCTGCATTGTGCAGGGGGTTGGACTAGATGACCCTGGTGTTTCTTTCCAACTCTATGATTCTATGATCTACCTCTTGCATGTCTGGTGGAAGTCTTGTTACAACATGCCTACAGTGATCCAATTTGACTGTGGGAATATAAGGATTGTGAAGCACAAAGCACACATTGATTGAGCCTGTTGTCATTTATGGTGTCATTTGTGCTTTCCATAGAGAAACTCTGTATTCTGCATCTGCAAACAAAAAATAAATAAATCTTTGCAATGGTCAAAAGCCTCAGAGGGCAAGCTGCGTTATTTAAAGAGACAAGACATCAACCCCAACCTGTTCCTATGATGCAAATCAGTTATTGTATTTTTAATGCACATTCTTTTAATTGAATTGCTGAGCTCTGTGAAGATAAGCGAGTGGCAGGAAGATGCCTCGCTTGGGACTGATTTCTCTAATTGCCAATAGAGTTAGTGCTCTCGGAGTTGGCAAGCAAAGGAAATGATTGTTTTGCTCATTCATTGCTTTTTGCATTTCTCATGAAAAATATTGCAGGGAAAATGCCTTGCTTTATATATTTCATTTACTTACCGGGAACAGTCAATAAAACACCCTCTTGTCAAAGTTAGAAAATGGATCATCCTCTTCCAACTTCATCTCTAAAGCATGCTAACAGGTAGCAGTGATTTTTTTTAAAAAAAAATACTGCAGTGTATTTTTTATTCTTGCCGTTATTTCTTCTCTCAAGAAAGAAGGAACAGGTAATGAAAGAAATTCAATTTGCAGTAACAATCTAGGTATTTTACAGGCAAAGTATCAAACAAGGCAAAGAGCTTTTATTGTAATGTTACAGAGACAAATTCTAGTCATGTTTATTTTAACTGTAACCCATTTAATTCTTGTGAGATGAATGCAGTTCTTAACAGAAAGCAATGTTACTGTACATTTTTATTAAAACTTAAATGTGCACATATAAATCTAATAATCCCACTGACAAGATAGTGATAAGAACACTCTTTATCTTTACATAAAGGCCTTTTTAGATGGAGCAGAAGATCACCAGAACAACACAGACAATGGGTTGGATTCTGCAAATCCATTCCACTTCTGAAGCCTCTTCTTTCAATGGAAGGATCCTTCCCTTGATAATCATAGTCCCTTCCATCTGATTCAACTCATTTTTGTGCTGCTATGCTAATAAAGAAAAGAGTTGGTTTTTATACCCTGATTTTTTTCTACCTTTAAGGAGTCTCAAAGCAGCTTACAGTTGCCTTCCCTTACCCTACCCACATTACCTTGTGAAGTACATGGGGCTGAGAGAGTCCAGAGAGAACTGTGACTAGCCCTAGGTCAACCAGCAGGCTTCATATAGAGGAGTGGGGAATCGAAGCTGGTTCCCCAGATTAGAGTCCACTGTAGGGCTGTTGAAAAAAAAATTCGGTAAAATTCGGATTCAGCAAAATTTGGTTTGTGTTTATTCGGGAAATGCCGAAGTCCAAACTCCCCCGATTTGGATCCATGGAATTCGGCTCTAAGTTCGGAGTTCGCGAATAAATTCGGCCGTTTAAAGCCATTAAAAAGACATTTGTGCCTTTCTGTGGCTCCGGGGGGCATGTTTGGAGGTAGAGGCCCTAAACTTTCAGTGTAGCTTGAGGGGACCCTTCTTGCAAGAACCCCCAAGTTTTGTGCAGATTGGGTCAGAGAGTCTGAAGTTATGGGGCCCAGAAGGGGTTCCCCCCATCTGCCCAATTTGGAATAAAGCCATTTAAAAACAGTTGCACAGGATTTTGACACCCCGTGTCCCTGCCCCCCTGCTCCCACAAGCTCCCGCGCATCTAGGAGGGCTCACTCGGGGAAAACGGCCTTGAGAAGAAGGTGGTGCAAGGAAGAAATGCTCCTCCTCCTCCGCTACCTCGAGGTGCGCGGGCTGGCATTTAGGGTGCTGAGATACCCCAGGGATTTTGTCCTGTGGCTGTTTAGGGAGATTGCCCTGGGCCTCGAAGCCTGTGGCTAAGGAGGAGGTCTGCGCGTGAGTGTCTTAACAAGTACAGGCGTGTGTGCGACGCCTTCTACGCCTCCGTCGGATGCCCGCTGCACCCCGGACAAAGGAGGCCTGCCTTCTTCAAAATGATGAAGCTGCACTGGGAGCTGGAGGAGTGCCCCCCCAACCCCCCCAAGGGCGTCGAAGCTGAGTAGACAGGTATGTTGTTCACATGAACTCTCTAAATGCTAGTAGCCATGGATAGCCCTCTCCTCAATGAACATGTTTACTCCCCTCTTAAAGCCTTCCAAGTTGGCAGCCATCACCACATCTGGGGCAGGGAGTTCCGCAATTTAACCATGCGTTGTCCATAGGTGGACTGGATGGAACTCACAAACAGCACCTCTATAAGATCCCCATGTGCTCCCACATGGCCAAGCAAATGGGACTTTCCAGTCATTCTGCAATATTCCTCCAATTTTTCTTTCTCAAAAGAAAGAAAGAAAGAAAGAAAGAAAGAAAGAATGAAAGAAAGAAAGAAAGAAAGAAAGAAAGAAAGAAAGAAAGAAAGAAAGAAAGAAAGAAAGAAAGAAGAAAGAAGGAAGGAAGGAAGGAAGGAAGGAAGGAAGGAAGGAAGGAAGGAAGGAAGGAAGGAAGAAAGAAAGAAAGAAAGAAAGAAAGAAAGAAAGAAAGAAAGAAAGAAAGAAAGAAAGAAAGAAAGAAAGAAAGAAAGAAAGAGAAAGAAAGAAAGAGAAAGAAAGATACTACAGTATGGAACTTGAGTTAACAGGGGGAGACTATCTGACCACTGCAAGTTTATCATGCGGCTTCTACCACCCCTCCACATATTTACAAATATCTGGATTGATAAAAGGAAGTGAGCACAGGGCATCAAAATAACATTAGCAAAGAATCACCCAAAGAGAGGAGGAACCTTTTTGTATATGCTGTTAAAAAAAAAAAACCTCTTGTGCTAGTGTTTTTGTTGTTGTTGTTTTCACTGGCCTGGTGTATTGCTTCACCGCCTGGAGTATTGAAATTTCAGCTGGGGAACATGCACATCTATAGAGTGGCAAATCCAATGCAAAACCTTCCACCCTTAATAAATGGCCAGATCTTGTGCTACTCCCTCCCATTCACTTGACTGGGCATACATTCTACTAATTAGGGATTTTTCACATTTTATGCCTTTGTTGACATGAGTCATTAGCCAAATTGGGGGGTTGCCAACCTCCAGGTGGAGATTGGAGATCTTCTTTTCTTGCAACTAATCGGAGCCCAACTTTCTCTTTTTCTCCCTACAGAGGCAGAAAGCAGCGGGGGGAATCAGACTGCTGCAGGGCCAGAGGCAGCTGTGGCGAGGCCCGGTGAAGGTGAGTGCAGCATACAATTCCAGTAATGCAGAACTTCCTAGACACAAACTAAGGAAGTACCAGACACACACTCAAAAAACTGGAGATCATTTTTTCTTGCAACTAATCGGAGCCCAACTTTCTCTTTTTCTCCCTACAGAGGCAGAAAGCAGCGGCAGTTGATTGTTCTTGTGTTTTTTTATTAAAAATGGCCTGTATTGTTAAACAGTTTTTAAAAAGTTCATATTGTTCAACAGTTTATAAAAAGGTAATATTGTTCAACAGTTTATAAAAAGGTAATATTGTTAAACGGTTGTAAAAAAGTTTGTATTGTTACAAAAGTTCAAAAAAGGTTTACATTGTTGTACATGATTTAATATACGTCTCTCACACACAGGCCTCAATAGGAAGCAAGCAAAGATCACCAGTTTCCTATCCCACTTTCGTGTACCCTACCTCACAACTAGTGCAGCCTGCCTTACACCAAGTTAAACAACAGACAGCATGACAAAAAAAGCATATAAAGGTGAGCGGGCACCAGAGGCGAGTGGACATGAACACAAAGCCCCAGCAAAACCAGCAAACCCCCTCCCCCTCAAACCAGTACGGCTCGGCTCAACCCCAAATAAAGGTGAGCTGGCACCAAATCCCCCCCCCTCAAGCCAGTACGGTTTGGTTCAAGCACCTACAAACGACCCAAGGAGGAGGCGGGGTGGTTGGTGAGCGGAGGGAGGGACTTGCGCACGTGTGCACCGCTGCATGGGCTCAACTCCAGGCGAGGACTGGCCACAAGCCACGGGCAGAAAAAAAGCAGAACGCAAACTCCCGCAGAGGCGAGTGGGCACAAACACAAAGCCCTGGCAGAACTGGCAACCCCCCTTGGGCTTCCCCCCCACCCACAGAAACTGCTTACACACACACACACACACACACACACACAATCTGCTTCTCCCCCCCACACACACACGAAAAAAGGTATAGAGGAAATCCCCAAAATCAAACTGTGTGGATGTCTTCCAGCAGGAGCAGGGATGAGAAGTAAATACAATCCAGTCCTATTCCAGTAAGCAGGAATTGGGATTCGGGATCTCTCAGAGTCAGGAGCAGCACCACCAAAATGGAAGGAATTCCAGACTCGAGTCGGGACGGGAGGACGGGAGTTTTTATACTCTTCTCCTGGCAAATTCAAAAGGGAGAATCCCTGTTCTGATTGGCCAGGAGAAAACCCGGCTTGGCCACCATTGGCTGCGGGAGAATCCTGCTAGTTGCTTACTAACTGAGGGTTATGCTGCTGATTCTGAGCCCCTTGAATTTGCCGAATTTATTCAGCAATCACCCCGAACTCGCCGAATTTGGCTTGTCGTTTCCCACCTTTTTTTGAATTCGGTTCCATCCAAACTGAAAACCGCCGAATCGGGGAAAATTCGGCTGTTTTTTGGTTTGGATGGAACTGAATCGACAGTTCTAGTCCGCTGCTCAAGTGGAGACATGGGGAATCAAAGTTTTTTTTACTGCATTCGTTGTTATGGCTTTTTAATGTTTTAATTTTAAAATTCTGTAATATCCAGTAATTTTTACGACTGTGTTAACACATTTTATACATTATTTTGTTGCAAGGTTCTTTCAGGAAAAGTTATATGTAACTTGAAGCATAAAGAACCATACCTGGTTGTTGTTGTTGTTTTGAGGTCAATTCTAGCTCTCCAAATTCTGTCAAATATTTCTGGTCTGCTGGGAGGAAATCCAAATTGCTAGAATAATTTTAGTCAAATTTTAGGGCTTACTCGCTCCCTCATTATGGCTTTATCTATCCAGGTCCACACAAAAGCTGTGGATGAAATTTCACTAAAAGCAAAATTCAGAGGGAATGTGGGGTCTGTCTTCAGAAATAAATTGAGGAGTAGGGTAGTTTAATTGGACTTTAAGCTCCATGCAAATTGGTGGAAATTGCATGGTGAATACTAACCCGCAAAAACCCACCCTGCTGTGGTCTTTCTCCTCCCCAAACCATGCCCTCCCCAGGCTCCACCTCCAATGTATCCAGATATTTCCCAACTTATAGCTGGCAACCCTATAAATGGATCACATCTGTCAATCAAATGGCACAAGTGCTGAGGTGTTCAAAGTGCTTCCCCCGTGACATTGCAGTAGTGCTTACAACTACACTGTTAGGTAAGCTATTTGTTCCTTACATGGGTATCAGGAAGCCAGGACCAATGTTCAGCTTCCTGTCTCCCCAGGAGAGAAAACTGCCTCTTTCCTGTTTGGATACTTCCACAGCAGTTATATAACAAACTTCTGTAATGTAAGAAAACCAACATTCTAAATGTCCATCATTAACAGTGTGAACTGATCCAACAAGGAATATTAGGAAACAAGAACTGGTAAGGTTACCAAATCACTGGGGCCCCGTCTAAACAATGTATTTATAATGTTTCTAAATGGTGATGCGATGTCTGGCAAGATTGCTTGCCACTAGTGCTGATTAGTGTGAATTATAATAAATGGGTGGGGAAAAAAACATTTTCTCGGAGCTTCGGAGGTTGCTTATCCCATGACTCTTTGCAGGTTTCTTAAAAAAACTTGTAGAAGCCAGTACTTTGAAAGGATAACCATAGGTGCAGATGGCTAAGTAATTCTTATTCCTTCAGACTTTGGAATCAGAATTCTATGGCCAGTCCATAGGTACATCCTTCTTCCTCATGAATGTAAAATAAAGATTCTTGAGGGGACAAGATACTGACTCAATACACCAAATGCATGAGATAAATCTTACAAATGTACAAATATGTCACATGGAAACAGAAATGTTCTTATGATGCCCATATTACCTAGTTTAGTAATATTGTGATTTAGTAATATTTAGTAATATTTAGTAATACCTAAGTAATATTGTGAAGTGAAAAGGACAGGATCAAATTCCAGTTAGTTCTGCAGTTCTGCAAAATGGGGGGGATACCTTCTAAAAATTAGGGCGAAGGCAATGGGAAACCACCTCTGCTCACCTCTTGCCTTGAAAACCCCATGAGGTGGAACTTCATGGGGTCTCTAGGAGTCACCTGCTCCCTGATGGCACACTTTACCTTTTTAAAAATCAGGGTGGGACAAAGATGCTCCCATTCCTCTAAGTCAGGGGTGTCAAAATGCAGCCTGTGGGCCAGATCCAGCCCTGGAGAGCTTTTCTCCAGCCTGTGAGCCGAGGCAGCCAGCCCCCACTCCCCACTCCTTTTATGGGTTTCCTGGGGCCACGACGGCCCCGCTCGCTTAACTAGTGACCACTGTCCTATTCTGAGCTGAGCAGGGCTGCTCCGGGCTCACTGCACCATCCAGCCACCTCCCCCCTCGTTTCCGGGCGCAGCGAGGTCCATGTGGCCTCGCTGGGCCATCCTGCCACCTCCCCCTGTCCTTCCCATGTGGCCTCTCTCGCCCCCCCCCAGCAACTCCCCATCCCATTCTGGGTACAGCGGGGCTGCAATGCCCCATGAGCCCAGCCACCTACCCTCTCCATCCCTCTTTGTCTTTTTCTCCCTCTCTATTTCTTTCTTTATCTCTATTCCTTCCTTCCTTCCTTCCTTCCTTCCTTCCTTCCTTCCTTCCTTCCTTCCTTCCTTCCTTCCTTCCTTCCTTCCTTCCTTCCTTCCTTCCTTCCTTCCTTCCTTCCTTCCTTTCTTTCTTTCTTTCTTTCTTTCTTTCTTTCTTTCTTTCTTATCTGTTTCACTCTTTCTATCTCCCTTTCTCCTCCTCTTTTTCTCTCGCTCTCTATTTCTCTCTGCCTTTTTGGACTGGGGGAAGACTGCAGGCTTGCCAGCAAAGGCAACTGCCCCCCTCCCAGTCCAGCTCTGGGCTGGTGAGTCAGCTGCCCCAAACCAAGGCAGCCTCCCCACCCCCAGTTTAAAATGTAAAAACAAAAATTAATGTGAGGAGCTAAGTATTTATTTATTTATTTTGTACACATGGTCGGCCAGACCAAGTGACATTTATGTTACACGCAGCCCACCTCACAAATGAGTTCAACACCTCTGCTCTAAGTAGAAGGATCACTTAGGCTGCAATCCTGAAGGGGTGGGCTGAAGCTCCTTAGGAGCCGGTATGTCTCCTCGCCGGCATAAGTGACCATTTAACCCAGGATAAGGGTCACTTATGCAGTCCTGGGGGCAAACACACCATCGTCGGGGAGCTGCGGAGCTGTGTCAGCCCCCACCACCAGTGCAGCCACACTGGCAGAAAATTCCCAAAAGGGAAAGCCTGCACTGGTGTGTGTGTGTGTGGGGGGCATTTCTGGGACATTCCTGTGGGCAGGGCTGCCTTTGGACAGTGTCCTAACCTCTTTCGCCCTGGGAATGCCCCAGGAACACCCCCTGTCACAGCAGAATGGCTATGCCACCTTTTTTTTTGCACCATTGCAAAAAACGGTGCAATGCACCATTGAGTGCAATGGGGGATTCTCCTCATTTATAATTTTTAAATCATTTTAATTTCTTTTCAGCGGCCAGGAAACCTATGAGGAGGTGGTGTGGCTGTGCCGCTCCTGGCTGCCATGCCTTTCAGGAATGGGCTGCCCTAGCAACACCATTATCCCACAGTAATTTTTGTAAAGCCATGGACTGAGCTCAGTGAGTTAGATCTTGCAGATCCATTCTGCTATCAGAGGGGCTTTCTTCCAATGGAAAGGAGGAAGGAGCCTTCCTCTGGAGGCAAGGTGCTCTTTTTAAAAGTCAGAGACAGGCTCCCTCCACCAGAGGACAGCATGCCTGCTAGCAGGTCAGATCTGTAGCATCCGACCCAATGAACTGAAGTTTGAATGAGCAGAACTTCCTGTCTCACTCTTAGCTATTACGCTGTACCAGCTTTCCGTATGTGAAATTTAGCCTCCCTTATTTCTACAGCACCTGGCCTTTTGAAGCACAGCTCCCTTTGGCTCATTCCTTCCCTCCTTAATCCAAACGTGTTCTGCCACTCCTTTCCTAGTCTGCTCTACATCCCTTGGCCAGCGGCTTTCTGAGGTCCCTGCCTCTTCCTTCCGTAAGCCCTGCTTCCAACAATCCTTCCGCCAGTCTCACTCCTCTTACATCACAGCAGTTCTACCAATGGCAGCCAGGGATGCTCTGACTTGTGCCCTGCCTCTATAGCATACTACAGAAACTAAGCCAAATTCTCTCTGCCAGAGGCATTACAATATCAACTTTTAAAATCTGCGCCAAATATTCATTCAGATGAACAAGTGGTTCCCACCACATCTGCTAAACTTGGACACAAGTAAAATGCAAATTGACTCTAGCTGGTTTGTGTTATTCTTAATGAAGATGGAGGGGCACTAGTGGAAAGGGGGGCTGTTTCCCCTCACTGTTTTCTGTGTCAACCATTCCCTCATCCCACTCTGTTCTCAAAACATAAATCTTATTTTTGATTTTTTTTGATCAATAGTAGCCAGACATAAAAGTATTCTTTATTACAGATGTTCAGGATCCAAGTCAGATGGGATTGATTAAATGCACACACAAATAGCTTAGTTCAAAAGACCAGTCCCTGTCTTGAGATCTGCTTTTTCTTATTATGCTAATACTTGTTATCCAATATAGCTATCTCATTTGTATGTGTACACACACTTGCATGCACACACATACTCACACACATACACACACACTTATTGCAGATGAATAAACAGATGAAGGAGTGACATATATATGCAATTTATGGGACTACTGTCTTCCATGCAGTCATTTGGCTTGATATCATCTTGTTCTAACTAGAAAATGCTGCTTGGGAAATCTTAATGCTCTGATTCACTATTCCCCATCAAATTCATGTGACTTTATTTGACTGTAATTTTTTTTAAAGAAAAAAAATAGAACTTAGCAGCCCAAATATATTTGTGATGCATTTCCAACAGGCAGGGTGTTGCTTTATGGTTTCATCGGCATGAGAAGATGGATATGTTTTATGCTACAAAACTAAAAACCTCAATGAAATGCCTGACTGGTTTTGATTAGTACAACCTCAATGGGCAACGTGAACAGAGAGGCATTTGCCCCAAGGAGGACACAATCTGAATGTTGACAGTGCAGGAGTGAGGAAAGGAGGGGAGAAGGAAAGAAGGGAGAGGCAAGTGAGGAATGGAGGGAGTGTAAAAATGGAGGGGGAGGAGGCTGATAGGCAGCATTGTGTAGTGGTTAGAGTTGGCTAGGGAGGGGAATTTGAATCCCTGCACAGTCACAAAGTTTTTTGAGTGATGAAATGAGGAAGGGGAGAATCATGTTTGTTTCCCAGAGCTCCTCAGAAGAAGGATGAGAGAAACATGCAACAGACAGATGATATAGTGGAAAATCCAGACCTGTTTTAAAAAGGGGTGGAGAGGACACATTTTTCCCAGATGCAGAAAAAATGGAGAACACGGTTCTAAATAATTTTAATGAATGATGAAAATGTGTTATAAAGGAGTCCAGTCAGTTTTGACTTTACAAGATCTTATAAGTAAGTTTGTTTTAGTAAGAAGATACCTTGGGCCAGTTACACACTCTCAACCTCATCTATTTCTCAGGGTTGTTCTGGATAAAACATAGGCGAGGAGAATGATGTAAGGCAGCTTGACTCCCTATTGGCGAGAAAGGAAATAATTCACAGGATTAGGCTCCTCTAATTCATATATAGCCCTGACTTGCATGGCCCATGCTAGCCTGATCTTGTCAGATCTCAGAAGCTAAGCAGGGTCGTCCTGGCTGGTGCTTGGATGGGAGACTGCCAATGAATACCAGGGTCGCTATGCAGAAGAAGGCAATGGCAAACCACCTCTGTTAGTCTCTTGCCTTGAAAGCCCTACCAGATTTACCAAGCCCTTTATATACACTCAAATCATATATAACCAAGACATATGTGAAACTCATGATTTAGCAATCTCAGGCAAAATGAACGAGAAGAAGTGGTGGGCCAAGAGGCAATGGACTCAATGTACCAAGGAACTGTGGATGTTTCTGTTGAAAACAAGGTGCAAAGGATTTCTTTTTTGTGTTTCTCTCTCTCTCCCTCTCTCTATATACTTGGATTTCTAGATGGGAAAGTAGCACGAAGATCGGTCACAGACCACTTAGCAGCCTTGTGTTAAGACTTTATTGACAAGCAAAATCATAACATAAAGAACATGGAAGTATGAATCTGCTCCCAAAATCAAATCTGCACAGAGCTCCCTCCTGGCTATATTATATTAAGGTCTATGTTAGATCTGCCACAGCCCAATCTCAACTATTTTTGGCCTGACAGAGTTGACAGCCTCCAGGTGGGTCCTGAAAATCACCAAGAATTATATTTTCTAGACTAAATAGATCAGTTCCCCTAGAGGAAACGGCTGCTTTGAAGGGTGGACTCTATGGCATTATACTCTGCTGAGGTTCCTCCCCTCCCCAAACTCTGCCCTCCCCAGGCTCCACCCCAAAATCTCCAGGAATTTACCAGCCTGGAGTTGGCAACCCAAGCTCCTGAAGAGGTTAGGAGTAGGGCTGTGCATTCGGTAAAACCCAAACTGGATAAAAGCCGAATAAATGCCATTTCGGCTTTTCCAAGTTCAGGTTTTACCGGATTAAAAAAAAAAAAACCATGGTAAATAGCCAAGCGATTCTCTGATAAACTGAAAGAATTCGGCTACCTACCTTGCCTGGACAGACTAACAAGGGGGAGGGAGGGGGGAATTTAACTCCCAGACAGTGGCTAAACCTGAGACAAGAGTGTTCTTTGGCCAATCACAGAAGCTGGATTCTCCATTCAAACCTTTCTGTGTTTTTGCTAAAGGCTGTACTACCTGGTCTCTCTCTACTGCCTGTTGCTCACTGAGAGAGAGAGTTTGTTCTGGTGCAAAAACCTTGGCTTTTGCTCCTGCTGCCTCATCCTGAGCTGACCTGGTGGATTACAGTCTGCTGCTTCCATTGGATTATTTCCTGCCTGCTACATGGAGGAGAAGAGAAGACATCTAACAGTTTGAGACCCTATCATTTTATTTCATTTGGGTTATTTCCCTATCGCTTCTGTTTAATTTTGTTTACTGAACTAGCACAGTCCATGAGTTGGGTTCCCAACTGCCTGCCAATTGCTTCTGCTGCTGGTCAACAGGCAGAAGCAGGCTGGGGGAAGGGAGGGGGGAGTGCTAGGCATCATCTTAGCGATTGCATCACTTTATATATATATAATAATAGAGTTGGAAGGGGCCATATAGGTCATCTAGTTCAACCTCCTGGTCAATGCAGATCAGTCTAGAGTGTCCCTGACAAGTGTTTGTCCAGACAGTGAGGGGGAGCTCACCACCTCCCTAGGTAGCTGATTCCACTGTTGAAGAACTCCCACTGTAAAAAATTTTCCCCTAATATCCAGCCGGTACCTTTCTGCCCTCAATTTAAACCCATTATTGCGAGTCCTATCTTCTGCTGCCAACAAAAACAGCTCCCTGCCTCCTCTGACAGCCCTTCATATCCTTAAAGAGATCCCAAAAATAATTGAATCAGTGGCAAGGTTCATACAGCTAGCAATCAGGTATCGTGAATGGTGTGTAGCTTTCCTTAATGGCTGATTTGGGATGGTTTTATCCAATTTTATTTATTTGTCAGTTTTACCCCTTTTATATGCCAATAAAGGCTTGCGTTGTATGTTGTACTTAAAGAGAGCAATCGTGTTCTCCCTCAGCCTCCTCTTCTCCAGACTAAACATTCCCAATTCCCTTACCCTTTCCTCACAGGGCTTGGTCTCCAGGCCCCTGATCATCCTCGTTGCTCTCCTCTGCACCTGCTCCATTCGGTCCACATCTTAATTGAATTGAGGCCTCCAGAACTGCACGCAATACTCCAGGTGTGGCCTGACCAATGTAGTATACAGCGGAACTATGACATCTTGTGATTTGGATGTTATGTCTCTGTTGATGCACCCCAATACTGCATTAGCCTTTTTTGTCGCTGCATCACACTGGCTGCTTATATTTAACTTATGGTCCACCCATACCCCAAAATCCTGTTCACGCACACTGCTGTCCAGAAGTGTATCCCCCATCCAGTATGTGTGTCCCTCATTTTTGTTACCCAGATGTAGAACTTGGCACTTATCCTGGTTGAATTGCATCTTGTTCACATCCGCCCACTTTCCCCCTGTGTTCAGATCTCGTTGAATTCTATCTCTATCTTCTGGTGTGTTCACTGCACCTCCCAATTTGGAGGAGGAGAAAAGAATCAAAGGTTTGCAGGAAACCTCTTGATTTTGCCTGAACTTTCAAGGGCAGTTAAACCCAGTGATCACAGAATTGTTGTACACAATATGGCTTGTCTTCATTGCTAAAAATATCAAAATTCTGCACCCACGCTTTCTGAATTCCGCACCAAGAAATAAAATGTACACTTTCTATAAATTGTTCTGTTTTGGGGATGTACCTAATTTATTGTACTTTTGCTACTGTTCGTCATTTATTGTTTTTCACCTCATTGTGAGAAAAAAAGCTAAACAAGACTCTGTAATCCTACTCACCCCCCCCCACACACACACACACCCAGAATTACAGCTCATGTCCAGACTACAGAGGTCAATTCCCCTGGAGAAAATGGATGCTTTGGAGTGTGGACTTTATGGTATTGTTTGTACCCCACTAAGGTCCCCAGGTTCCATCCCAAAATCTCCAGGAGTTTCCCAACCTGGATCTGGCAACCTTATGTCCCCCCGTCCCCCTCCAGTAGCCAGGGGTGGGGACCTGGCAACCCTACCCACACTGGAAATATTCTTCAGCCACCACTGTGGCTTCTGAGGTTTCAGCAGGCATTGTCTTTCTGGCAGACTTTAATAACCTTAAAAACTAGAAACTTAAACAAAATGAAAGCTCAATTCTGCCTCAGTAGGTTTTTTTGTAATACTTCAACAGAATTGTGTCACAGATATAACCCCAATTTAAAGCTCAATCCACTTCTAAAGTTAAACAGTGTCTACTGGGAGAGCTGGTTTAGTGGATTGACTTTCAATGGAAACACAATGATCTGGAAACACAAATAGAGCCAGTGGTGTCGTGGTTAGAGTGTCAAAATCCAGAAGAACAAGGCTCGAATCCCCACTGTGGCAGAGAAGCTTGCTGGGTGACCTTGGCCCAGGTGCACACTCTCAGCCTCACCTACCTCACAGGGTTGTTGTGAGGATCAATGGAGGTGAGGAGAACAATGTAAGCTGCTTTAGACCTGCATTGGGGAGAAAGGTGGGGTATACATGAAGTGTGTGTATGCACGCACACATACTAAGCAGTATTAAGTTCTCTTGCACAGGTCCCATTAAAGTGAACCGTAGTTCAAATAGGCTTCACAGGAGAACTAAATGAAATGGGTCAAAGAAACTCTTTGTAAGAGTCATGCCTATTTCTGCTCAAGTGTATCTACTGGTTTTGCTGTTCATGTGTATCAAGAGTCATGCCAAGAGACATGTTTATTGCTGTTCATGTGTATTTAGTGGTGTTGTTTCTCTGAGGTGTTCAAGCTGTCAGGAGTCATGCTGGCCTGGCAGGCTCTTGACATGAGTTAGGCCCATGTCTGTTCAAGTATTATCCTTTGGTTGTGTTTCTCTGAACTGTTCCAGCTGCCCCCGCTCCTTTCCTTTCCCCCCTGCTCTGACCTTGAGTCTCTAGCAGGCAACTTCAGTATTATGGCTTGCTCACTCCCTACTCCTTACCAGGCACCGTTATCTCCTAATTCCCAGGCCGCTTGGTTTTGCACCTGGGATGACTCTGTGCTTAAAGTTATGCTTTGTAGTTTGGTTTGTCATTAGCAGCTTTGAACCTGTGGATTGCTTATGCTGTATCTGAGGCTCCTGAATAAACGTTTACCTGCTTTAGACCTGCCTGTCTGAGCGAGTGACTTTTTGGGATTGCCGAGGTTGGCTGGAGAACCTCACACTCTTCATTTAAAAACCACAAATATTTTTGTGGTGCATGTCATAGAATCATAGTATCATAGAGTTGGAAGGCACCACCAGGGCCATCAAGTCCAACCCCCTGCACAATTCAGGAAATTCACAACTACCTCCCCCCTCCACACCCCTAGTGACCAGAAGATGGCCAAGATGCCCTCCCTCTCATCATCTGCCTAAGGTCACAGAATAAGCATTGCTGACAGATGGCCATCTAACCTCTTCTTAAAAACCTCCAGGGAAGGAGAGCTTACCACCTCCCGAGGAAGCCTGTTCCACTGAGGAACCGCTCTAACTGTTAGAATATTCTTCCTAATGTCTAGACAGAAACTCTTTTGATTTAATTTCAACCCGTTGGTTCTGGTCCGACCTTCTTGAGCAACAGAAAACAACTCGGCACCCTCCTCTATATGACAGCCCTTCAAGTACTTGAACATGGTTATCATATCCCCTCTCAGTCTTCTCCTCTTCAGGCTAAACTCCTTCAATCTTTCCTCATAGGACTTGGTCTCCAGACCCCTCACCATCTTTGTTGCCCTTCTCTGGACACGTTCCAGCTTGTCTACATCTTTCTTAAATTGTGGTGCCCCAAACTGAACACAGTACTCTAGTTGAGGTCTAACCAGAGCAGAGTAAAGCAATACCATCACTTCGCGTGATCTGGACACTATACTTCTGTTGATGCAGCCCAAGACTGCATTTGCCTTTTTAGTTACAGCATCACACTGCTGACTCATGTTCAGCATTTGGTCTACTAAGACCCCAAGATCCTTTTCACACACACTACTTCTCAAACAAGTCTCTCCCATCCTATAAATATGCATTTTTTTCTACCTAAATGCAGAACTTTACATTTGTCTTTGTTGAAGTGCATTTTATTAGTTCTCCAGCCTGTCAAGATCATCCTGCATCTTGGCTCTGTCTTCTACCATATTTGCTACCCCTCCCAATTTAATATCATCTGCAAATTTAATAAGCATCCCCTCTATTTTTTTATAATAATTTTATTGGTTTTTATAATACAAATTTTCCATAATAATAAACAACAATAAAGGTAATATGAAATTCAAAGTTCTAACTCAATGTTGTTATAATTTCTTAAATTCATAACAAAAAAAACAATTAAAGGAAAATTTATGACTTCCCCATCACCTCTGTCCGTCTTTTAATAAAATATTCATCCCATCATAATTGGTTTGATCTTAACTATTCATAAACTCATTTAACTTTCATAAAACATCTTCTATTTATATAAATGATTATAAATCTTAATATTAATTGTATCTTCTAGATCAAATTAATAAGTATTCTTCCATTTTCCCCAGTTTCAATTCATATTCACAGTATTTCATCCAATCCTCCCATTCCCCTAAAAATCGAACATTGTCTTTTTCGTTTAAAATGGCTGTACGTTTTGCCATTTCCACCAATTCAAACATTTTCCCAATCCAGTCTTTTTTCCCGGGAATTTCTGCCCCTTTCCATTTTGCTGCATATAGCAGTCTCGCAGCTGTTGTAGCATAAATCAAAAAAGTTCTTTGTGTTAGCAAATCATCAGGTATCATACTTAGTAGCATCATTTCTGGTGTTTTGGGTATATTTTTTTGAACTATTAGTCTCAATTCATTGTAGATCATATCCCAAAAATCTTTAGCTTTATCACAAGTCCACCACATATGGTAAAAGGAACCAATTTCCTCATTACATTTCCAACAGTTTGGGGATGTCACTTTGTATATCTTTGCAATCTTCTTAGGTGTTAAATGCCATCTATACATCATTTTATAAATGTTTTCTCGAATTGATTGCGCATTTATTCCTTTTAAATCTTTTGACCAAAGTCTTTCCCATTTATTTAAAGCAATATCATGTCCCATATTTTGAGCCCAGTCAATCATAGTTGGTTTAATTGTCTCCTGCTCACAGTATAATGTTTAAAGTAGATTGTACATTTTAGAGATCAGTTTCAGATTATTCTCTAGTAACATCTTGTGAAAAGGGGACTTTTCTTTAGAAAATCCATTTTTCATATCTTGTACAAAAACTGATTTAATTTGACAGTATTGCAACCATTGTAAATCCTCTTTAAGAAATTGAAATTCCTTTAATGAACATTTTTCCCCTCGCAGTTAATTAATTCCTGGTAAATTATAAATTTGTCCGGTCTAAGTGGACGTAGTGTTAGCATTTCTTGCGGTTAAATCCACATCGGTGTTGTTGGTTCCAAAATATGTTTATATTTCATCCAGATGCGCAATAGGGAGGACCTGATTATATGGTTCCTAAATGATGCTTGTATCTTAATTTTGTCATACCATAAATAGCCATGCCATCCACTAATATTGTTGAAGCCTTCAAGCTCTAACAAACGTGTATTTGATAAAGTTATCCAGTCTTTTAGCCATGTTAAAGCTACCGCTTCAGCGTAAAGTTGAAAGTTAGGTAATGCCAGACCTCCTCTGACTTTAAGGTCCACTAAATATTTGTAAACAATCCTCGGTTTTTTCCCTTGCCAGATGAAGTTTAAAATGTCCTTCCTCCAAATGTCAAAGTATTTAACATGTGATATTATAGGCAAGTTTTGGAATAAGAAGAGCATCCTTGGTAGCACATTCATTTGAATTATTGAAATACGTCCCAATAGTGACAACTTTTTATTTGACCAGATAATCATATCAGTTTTAATTTTACCCCATAATTTAAAGTAATTATTAATTAACAATTCTTTGTTCTTCGCTGAGATCCAGATTCCCAAATATTTAACTTTGTTGGCCTTTTCCCAACCTGTAAACGAGATGAATTCCTGTTGCTGTATTTCTGATAGATTCTTGAATATTGTCTTTGTTTTTTCTTGATTAACTTTGAATCCCGATATTTCCCCAAAGTCATCCAAAGTTTCTTGTAGTATCTTCATTGATTGTGTTGGGTTTTCTAGAATTAACAGGAGGTCATCCGCGAATGCTCTCAACTTAAATTCATGTTTTTTTATTTTTAAACCGCGAATGTCCTCCATACTCCTTAATTTACAGCATAATGTTTCCAACACCAACAAAAATAATAGCGGAGACAAAGGACAACCTTGTCTAGTTCCTTTCCTAATTTGACAATTATCCGACATTGATTCATTCACCAAAATTTTTGCCTGTTGGGATGTATAAATAGCTGATATACCTTTCAAAAAACGGTCTCCAAAATTTAATTTTTCCAATGTTTTTTCCATAAAGTCCCATGAGACCATGTCAAAGGCTTTTTCCGCATCCAAAAATACAAAGGCAGCTGATCGTTGAATATTCTGATCATAATATTCCAATGAATCCAATAAGATTCTTATATTGTCTTTAATTTGCCTTCCTGGAACAAAGCCCGCCTGATCTTCATGTATAAGATCTTTGATAAATTGTCTCATCCTATTCGATAAGACCGAGGCATAGATCTTATAATCCACATTTAACAATGAAATAGGTCTATAGTTTGATGTTTTTTCTGGATCTCTTTCTTCCTTGGGTATCAACGATATGTATGCATGGGACCAAGTCTCTGGGGATACTCCCTTATCCAAAATTGTATTACAAAGTAATACAAAAAAGTCTGCTAAGTTGTCACTAAATGTTCTATAAAATAGTGCAGTAATTCCATCTGGTCCAGGTGTCTTGTCCGGTTTTTGTTTCTTTATTGCTTCTTGTATTTCTTCCCTTGTAATTGGAGCATCTATCCATTCTCGTTGGGCTGTTGAAAGAACATTCATCTGTATCGAACTTAAGAATTTATCTATTTTCTGTTTTGAAATATTTTCTTTCTGATACAGCTTAGTGTAGAATGAAACAAATTCTTTTTGTATGTCTGTAGTTGAATGAACTGGTCCTTTAGCAGTTTGAATTTTTGTTATAATCTTCTTCTGAAATGAGTCTTTCAGTTGTGTTGCTAAAAATTTTCCAGGTTTATTGGCATGTTCAAAATATTTTTGTTTGGCAATTTTTAAATTTTTATTCATTTCCTCCATTATAACCAAATTTAATTGGTGTTTAGATACAGAAATCTTCATTTGTATATCGTTTTTCTCTTCTTCTTGTAACGCCATAACAAGTTTTTGCTCCAAATTTTGTAAATCCCAAAGTATATTATTGATAAATTGTAATTGAGTTTTCCTCCACGCCGTATGTTTCTGTATCATAAATCCTCTTAGAACTGCTTTAAATGCATCCCACACTGTATTCAACGTAGTTTCTCCATTGAGATTAAATTCAAAAAAGTCTTTAATCAAGTCGTGTAGTTCTTTTTGAATCTTGTCTTCCTTTAGAAGTTTATAATTCAATCGCCATCTAAATGCTTGTTTATTGTTCCACTCAAATGTAACCGGATTGTGATCAGAAAAAGTTCTTGGTAAAATATGTATTTTACGTAGTTGCGTGAAAATTGATTTACTAGCCCAAATCATGTCTATTCTGGAGTGTGAGTCATGTCTCGTTGAATAAAAGGTATATTCTTTGGCTGTAGTATTCATTGTTCTCCAAATGTCTTGTAATTCCAATTCAGTAGCCATGGTGAAGAAGGTTTTGGGTAAACATCCTTCATTTTCGTCTTTTGCTTTTGATTTTTTATCCAAGATTGGGAGAATAACGCCATTTAAGTCACCCATCAATAAAATCTGATCATTGGCGTACTGAGAGATCAGTTCGTGCAGTTGTCCATAAAATTTTGTTTTTCCTTCATTGGGAGCATATATTCCTACCACAATCGTCTTTTGCCCCAATATTTTGGTTTTAATAATTACAATTCTCCCTTCGTTGTCTTTATATAGTAACTCAAGACTAAGGCTAGAGTGAGCGTATATTACTACTCCCTTAGTTTTTGTTTTAGCCGATGCAACAAATGCTTGTCCAAGCACTTGCCTATCCAAGTATTTTTTGTGTTTTGTTGCTATATGAGTCTCTTGTAAGCAAATTAGGGAGTATTTGTATTTCTGTAGATATTTAAAAATTCTAGCCCTTTTGGTTTTTTCATTCAAACCATTCACATTCCAAGAAATTACTTTTGCCATAGTGTAATGATTATTGAAGCAGAATATACAGTCTATAACTTAGTTCCTCCTGCTGCTCCCTGTGATTCTTCTTCTTCTTCTTGTTCTTCTTCCTCTTCCTTTTGATCCCCAGTTAGTCCTTTAAGATCTGTCTTATATTTCCTCAGAAATTTCCCCACATCTGCTGTGGATGTAATTGTCATTTTCATTTCTTTGTAGGTAAAAGCCAAGCCTTGTGGCATAATCCATCGATATTTGATACCATTAGCTTTCAGAACAGACACGAATTCTTTGTAGTTATTCCTCTGTGAGAGTAGATGTCTTGGTATATCCTTTAGTAAAATTAGAGGAGTGTCTCCTGCTGACACCGGATTGTCATAATGAATCTTCATGATCTTATCCTTAATCCTAGTGTCATAGAACACTATCATCAGGTCTCTTGGTTTAGATCTTTTCATTCTGGCAGGTAATGGTATTCTGTATATTCTGTTAATGGCTTGGTTCAATTCTTGCTCTTCCATTTGAAATAAGTAGGCCAGATTTGGAACTGCAGTTTCTTTGTTATCTCCCATCATATCTGGAAAGTTGCGCAGACGAAGGTTGGTCTCTCTCACTCTCATCTCCATCATGGCTATTTGATCTTTTACAGCTGTCTGATTTGATTGTATTGTTTCAATTTGTTTTTCTTGGCTTGCTAATTTTTTCTTTGTATCCTTATGTTCTTCCATCACTTTCTTTATTGATGAGTCCATTGCTTGCATATCTGTCTTCATAGTACTCATTTGCGTTTTTACTTCTTTAAGGTCTCCTGTTACCACATCCAATTTGTGATTAATGGCTTGAGATGCTTGGCCAAGATTTGTCATCATAGAAGTTAGCTGTGCCATCTGTGTAGACATCTGTTCAAACTGCTTAGTTGTTGCCTCTGTTTGTTTGGCTAACATGTCCTGTAATTTCTTATCAATGGTTAAAACTTGTGCTGTCTCCTTCAGTTTAGTATAGGCAGGGCTATGTAGTGAGCCAGATCGGGGCCGAGTTCCAGACATTTACATTGGAATGAGGCTGGTAAAAGTCATGTCCTCAGACAGGGCCCTCCAAATGGTGGTTAATAAAGGATAGTTCAATGATCAGCTTAGTAATTTTTTCGGGTTGAAAAAAGCCAGATTTAGCTTTAAAACAGCTTAATAAAGTTTTGAAGTACCAGCGAGTTTTACTGGACGCTCTAGGTCGGATCTACCAGGAAGTATTCCGGAAGTTGAATTCGCCGCGGACCTTCTACCGCCTCATCTCGATGGTTGTTTCCTTCAGGAGTTATTTCTATGTTACTCAAGTGCGACGCGTATCCGGTCCTACGACTTGGTTCCTGTTGTTGTGACTTAAATGATAGAGAGGGTGGTATAGAGGGTCTTCCGGTCTGATGAATCCCTTGCTGCTAACGTGGCAGGAAATTCTTTTTCACCGGGGAATCAGAAAGAAATTCACCCTCCCCTTCCCTCAGAGTTGTTTCTCATTGGTGGAGATTTTAGTCCATCTTCTAAGCGTCCTTCCAACTCTTTATTTTGATTTTGGCTGATCTATTTGATAAGGCTCCTGCCACTAATCCTGATGGAATTTATGAGTCAAACTTTCCCGATTCAAATAAGGGAGGAGCTGAGGTACTGGGAATATCTTCATCTACCCCCCGGTTATTCGGTACCACCAGTAAGAGACGAAAGGTTCTTTGTACTCACTTAGGCATTGAGAGGTGAGGTTCTTTTCTTAAAATAGTCCTTATGTTGGTATTAAGGTGGTGGAGGGTAGAGCCTTGTGCCAAAGATGCGTTATGGCGATTCCTTTCCCTAAGTGCCCTCGCAGGACCAGCGTCCAAAACTCCGGGGGACTTATAAAAGCTCCCTCAGAGTCTTTGGGAGGTCAAACTGCGTTTGCGGGCTGCAGGGATTTCCTGCTGTCCGACCCACTTGGAAGGGTTGGATTGGGGTGCATATATCACCCCTAAATTTGCGCAATCTTGGATTTCCCCCAGGACAACCTGAGGAAACGTAGCACTCGTCCCAGCGCATCACCGAAAGTCTGCATCCCCTCTATTTCTTCATCCAAATCATTTATAAAGAGGTTGAACAACACAGGGCCCAGCACAGATCCCTGAGGAACTCCACTAGTCACTTCTCTCCAAGTAGACGAGGAACCATTAACTAGCACTCTTTGGGTACGATCTGTCAACCAGTTGCAGATCCATCTAACAATAATAAGATCTAACCCACATTTTCCCAATTTGTCTACTAGAATACTATGTTGAACCTTATCAAAAGCCTTACTGAAATCTAGATAAACTATGTCTACAGCATGCCCTGATCCAGCAAGTTAGTAACTTTCTCAAAAAAGGAGATAAGATTAGTCTGACATGACTTTTTCTTGAGAAACCCATGCTGGCTCGTAGTGATCAGATCCATCTTTTCTAAATGCTCTAGGATGGACTGTTTGATGATTTGTTCGAACACTTTTCCTGGTATAGAAGTCAAGTTGATGGGTCGGTAGTTACCCGGATCCTCCTTTTTCCCCTTCTTGAAGATGGGGACAACATTTGCCCGCCTCCAATCATCTGGCACCTCACCTGTTTGCCAAGACTTTTCAAAAATAATGGACAGAGGTTCCGAAATTACATCTGCAAGTTCTTTGAGTACCCTTGGGTGCAATTCATCTGGCCCAGAGAATTTTGTTTCATTTAAAGAAACCAGGTGTTTGTGTCAGAGATACAAGTTGATCATAATAGTTTGACAGGGACAGTTGTCAGATAGCTGTCAGATCTGGGACATCTAAACTGATGCAAGAGGCAGCAAGAGCCTTGGAGGTTCCAGAGTGTACTGCAGCAAACCAGATTAAGGCAGTAGGCTGATGCAATACTGTGGGCAGGTCTGCAAGTGGCCTAATTGGTATCTGGTGCTGAACATGTATATAAGACTGTATGATAATTACTCTGTGTCGGGAAGTATAGTGCAGTAAGTGTACGTGATGGTTGGTTTTATCTGTGCACTGTAAAAAATAAACGAGCACTGTTTTCTACAAAGACAAGGAGTTCTGGTGGTGTGTTCTGGATAACTGCTAATCCACTAGCTCCTGCGTCAGTTTGTGCACTACCCCAATGCCAATTCTAGGCTGCAAATCCCTTCCCTCATCACATGTTCTGTTTATGCCATGTTGAGCACCACTTCCCTCATGAGAAAAAACTGAGGAAAAGTAGGAATTGAGGAGTTCTGCCCTCTCTTCATCTCCTGTTACAATTTCACTTTCTGGTCCACGCAATGGGCTTATCTTGTCCTTGTTCTTACTCTTACTCTGTACATTGGAAAAGAACCCTTTTTTGTTGCGTTTAGCATCTCTCGCTAGCCTAAGTTCATATTGAGCTTTAGCTTTCCTAACACTCTCCCTACAAGCATTAGTTATTTGCTTATATTCCTCTTTGGTTATAAGGCACTCCTTCCACTTCCTAAATGATTCTTTTTTATTTCTCAACTCTGTAAAAAGCTGTTTATGGAGCCACCCTGGCCTCTTTAGGCTCCTCCCATTTTTCCTTCTCATAGGAATGGTTTGGGATGTCAACTTGTATTCCTCCATTTATTTATTTATTTATTTGTAAAGGGTAACAAATTAAACCTTGTGCACACAGTCATCCAGTACAGGAATGAATGCATGCTGGTCTCAATCTCTGTGCATTCAAGAATTCATGTCCATAGTGATCTGCATGCATAGGGACCATATACCCTAATCATACTCTGCAGAAGTTAAGGGTATGAAGTACAAGTAAGGATTTTTATTGTGTGAGCATAACCCCTTTGAGAGTTCCGCTATAAGGATTGGTGGTGTCGGAAAGTGCCATCAAGTCACACCTGACTTATGGTGACCCCGTACGTTTTTCATGGCAAGAGACATTTGGAGGTGGTTTGCCGTTGCCTGCCTCCACATGGGCTGAGAGAGTTCAGAGAGAACTGTGACTGGCATTTGCATCCCATTTCAAGTGTTGCAACCAAAAAAAGAAGAAGAAAGAAAAGCTTTTGCAAGTGTTCAAGAGTATGGCTCACTGTTTGTGATCAAGTTGCAATGTTAACAGATGGGTGCTCCGGCATCTCTGGCTAGATGTGCTGTTTTTAGCTGGGAAGCATTCTAAAGGGGTATCTCCCACTAGTCGTATGGAGTTGTACAGTCCATTCTACCATCTCAGCACCTGGGGGGGGGGGGCTTGGAGAAAAAAACCCTGCTCTGAAAAAGGGACCGAGTCTCCTGCTCCCTCCAAAGGAGGAAGGGAGGAAGAGCCTCCTTGCCTACCCATCCATGCCCACTCCTCCATGACTGGTCTGGGCACCATGACCCTTGTGCTGCATGTGGCCACTGGTCTGGCCTGGACCAGGTGCATTGGCCCACTGGGAAAAGTCCCAGTGGCCATAATGGCCAATCCTGTCCACCTTGGCACCCTGGCACTGCATTACCACCCCATTCCACTGCAGATGTAGGTCCTGCCCTAGGAACCTAAGACGTGTTTCTAGTCAATGGTGTATGAAATACTGGGCTCCTGGAGTAACCACAAGACAGAGTCAGGGCAGGCAGAACCAAAGTACAACCTAGGTAAGGAGGAAGCTTGACAAAAAGGTCAGGACACAGCAGGATGAAACATAGAGAGTGACACGAGAAGCCAGGTAGAATCTTGGGGATGCAAGGCAAAACCAGAGCAGAAGCTAGGAGATTCTGGAATTTACTAGTTTTCATATTATGATGCTGTGGTCCTAACAAAACTTAGATTTACTGTTCAGAGTAGTAAAACACTAGCTGCATGGCAAATCCAGATATGCTTCACAAGGCTAGACCAGGCCAAACAAAATATCCAGAAATGTATGAAGCTACACCGTAGACATACGTCTGTATTTATTTCCCCCCTTTCGTCTCGTCGTTAGAGCCATCTTGGTGGTCCTGTTCCGTGGTAGCTCTCCCAGTGCCAGCAAATTAAAGTTGCATGGGGGAGAATTTTCAGCAGATTCCTCATCCATTATAGAATAATTTTTCATAATATAAAGTACTTTGCAAGTCAAACAAAACAAAGGGATAGTTTATTGCACTCCTGCGCTGAGTGCTTTATAGTTTGTTTTTCTGGCAAAAAAAATAAACAATTACTTTGACTAATAACTTCAGTGGAATGTAGACAAAGATTAAAGCTGGGAAGCCTGAAGCATACCAAATGAACATAATTGACCAGTATTTGAGTCAATTCTAGGCCTGGCGTGTGTCATTCCAGCAGATCTTTCAAACATTCAAAAGGAAAGAGAATTATTCTTATCATTCTTCTGGAGAAGCCTTCCCTCCCCAACACTGGAGGTTTAGACAACTCTTAGACATGGAGAGTACATTTGCCTTGCTGGAACCCAGGGAATGAATGACACAAAATGGGGAAAAAGAAGAGCCACTGGATGCTTAACACTTCACTCAGCACAGCAGTTCACCAAGTAGAGCAGACTGTGCTTCTATGCGTTATCTGTGAATCTCAGCTATTATTTGGTCTTCCATTAATGTTTCCTGGTTTGATTTTTCAACTGAAAGTAGAGGTTTGGAAATAGGCTTGTGAATTGGAAAATCTGAGGGTTCTTTTATCAGGGTTGGATTTTAATACTATATTGGCAGTTGCCAAGTTTTTATCTTAGTCAGTCAACTGTGTGTGTGTGTGTGTGTGTGTGTATATATATATATATATATATATATATATATATATATACACACACACACACACACACACACACACACACAGTTCCTTTTAAAATTTTGATCTTAGTGTGACATCATTCAGGGCTGAATCGGCCATATGAACAATATAATTAAAGTAAGATCCTTGAGTAAGGCTCTGTAGAGTAAGGCAATGGAAAACCACCTCTGCTTCTCACTTGCCCCTCTCTGGAGTAGGGCTGTCAATTCGGTTCGGTCCGAACTGAAAATCAACCGAATTTCCCCTGATTCGGTGATTTTCAGTTCGGACGGATCCGAACTCAAATCTGGCGGGCAACCGGGGGGGCCGAATTCAGCGAGTTCGGGAGTTCGCGAATAAATTCGGCCAATTCGGCCCCCCCTTCAGGGGAGCCCGCTGAAAGGCGCGGGCTGCCCTTTAAACTGATCTGCGCCTCCCAGCTGGGAGGCTCAGATCAGTTTAAAGGGCAGCCCGCCCCCCTTCAGCGGGCTCCCGCCCGGGAGGCGCAGATGAGTTTCAATGACAGCCCCCCCCTTCAGGGTAGCCCGCAGAAGGGAGGCGGGCTGTCATTGAAACTCATCTGCGCCTCCCGGGCGGGAGGCGCAGATGAGTTTCAATGACAGCCCCCCCCCTTCAGGGTAGCCCGCAGAAGGGAGGCGGGCTGTCATTGAAACTCATCTGCGCCTCCCGGGCGGGAGGCGCAGATGAGTTTCAATGACAGCCCCCCCTTCAGGGTAGCCCGCAGAAGGGAGGCGGGCTGTCATTGAAACTCATCTGCGCCTCCCGCCCGGGAGGCGCAGATGAGTTTCAATGACAGCCCCCCCCTTCAGGGTAGCCCGCAGAAAGGAGGCGGGCTGTCATTGAAACTCATCTGCGCCTCCCGCCCGGGAGGCGCAGATGAGTTTCAATGACAGCCCCCCCCCTTCAGGGTAGCCCGCAGAAAGGAGGCGGGCTGTCATTGAAACTCATCTGCGCCTCCCGCCCGGGAGGCGCAGATGAGTTTCAATGACAGCCCCCCCCTTCAGGGTAGCCCGCTGAAGGGGGGCGGGCTGTCATTGAAACTCATCTGCGCCTCCCGCCCGGGAGGCGCAGATGAGTTTCAATGACAGCCCCCCCCTTCAGGGTAGCCCGCTGAAGGGGGGCGGGCTGTCATTGAAACTCATCTGCGCCTCCCGGGCGGGAGGCGCAGATGAGTTTCAATGACAGCCCCCCCTTCAGGGTAGCCCGCTGAAGGGGGGGCTGTCATTGAAACTCATCTGTGCCTCCCGGGCGGGAGGCGCAGATGAGTTTCAATGACAGCCCCCCCCCCCCCTTCAGGGTAGCCCGCTGGAGAGGCGCGGCTGTCATTGAAACTCATCTGCGCCTCCCAGCTGGGAGGCTCAGATGAGTTTAAAGGGCCCCCGCGCGCCTTCAGGGAATCCCTGAAGGCTCGCTTCGGCCGAATTTCCCCCCGAACTCCGGATCCCCCCGAATTACCGGGGATCCGAAGCGGGGGAGTTCGGACTTCGGCACGTACCGACCCCACAAGGGTCAAATTCGGCCGAATCCGAACTGTACCGAATTTTTTTTTTTTTGACAGCCCTACTCTGGAGTTGCCATAAGTAGGTTGCTATTTGACAACACTTACTCATATACGTACCTTGCCTCCCAATAGGTTTTGTGACAATGCAGAACAATGTTGCACCACAATTAGGAATGTAAGAAGAGCTCTGCATGATCAGAACAGAGGCCCATCTAGTCCATCAACCTGTTTCATCCAGTGGCCAATCAGCTGCCCTGGAAACAGGTTACCTCTTAGTATCGGCAGTCAGAGGCTTACTGCCTCAGAATATGAACAATCATTTTAGTCACCACAATCACACATGGTGGTTATCAATGGATGCAGCAGTTATCAAATGACAATCATGCACCTGCGAATCAGCTCTTAATAACGATGTACAGGGGTTGGTGGATATAGGATAGTTAATGCAAAGTGCATGTCCTTATGCCCCTACACATGATCCGTTGCCTCACATTCAGTCAATATCGAGAAGCAAGAGTGATCATGAACATACTGCCCCTTCCCCACACAATCAGGGACTTGTGAGCATGGTGTCTTGGCTTGTGCGCATGGTGTCTTGGCTTGTGCGCATGGTGTCTTGGCTTGTGCGCATGGTGTCTATGCTTCAAGGGGATATAAATTCCTCCTCCCCCAATGAATGATGCTGCTTTCCAAACAGTTCTGATCGCAGGATGTTGACTGTGCATCATATTCTCCACACATAGACAGCAGTTGTGGGGGGCAGGACCCTTGTGCCTCCTATCACACTCTGTGCATTGCCTGAACATGAGGACGGGGCCGTACGTTAGAGGGCTGTCCTTTCAACCAAAGACATTCATACTGAATCTTGAAGAAAACATTTCAGATGCTCAATGAAGTTTAATGATGTATTTACTTTGTTTATAATCCTGCCTTTCTCCTTGGTGGGGATCAGGGTGCCTTACACCATTTATCTCTCCTTCATAGCTTCCAAATAGCCCTGAAAAACTATGTATGAGAATAGGGTTGTGTGTGCAAAAAAATTTTTTTGGTAAATTTCGGGTTCCGTTCTTTTCAGCATGATTTTTTCCAGTAAACCCAAAATAAGCCAAATATCTATACCGGTGAATATGGGCATTCAGCTTATTTTCAGGTTTACCAAATTCTAGGAATTTTCCCCAAACTCTGTGGTAAAGAACATCTCCTGGAAGTGACATCTCAGTCTCCAGCCCTCCACCCAGAATTGATGTCACTTCCGGGCGATGCTGTAGGAATCTCTAAAAACCACAGAGATTGGGGAAATTTCAGGGGCATCACTGTTGACTCATTCCCCCCCAATTTTCCCCACTCAAATCATTGAGGTTAGGGGAGTGGGGGTGAGGCTGGGGGCTTGTCCACTGCAGGGGGGCATATGGCAACGCTATCACTAGGGTGTTGCCTTCTCCCCCAAACTACCAAGTTCAGGGCTAGCATTTAACCCTTGTTGCCATTCAACAGTGAAAGCTTTGTCAGTGGTCTCTACTGTGGTTTTCCCCTGACAGTAGACAATAAATTATGTTGTCTTTATTGCCATTTTTAATGTCTCAGCAAATCTTTTAATGCTACAAACAAATATACAAAGCAAACAACCAAGGCTGAACAAGAATCCCTTTGTCCCCCTCCCCCAAAATCAACTGTTCTCTATTTGAATATTTTCAAATAACTTTTAAATTATTGCAGTCACTGGAAAGTGAGGGTAAGACTTTCTATTGAATCTAAATTGTGCTGTTTGAAATAAATTAAACAGACTCCAGATTTGTAAATTGTGCTTACTTTTGATTTCAGTCCAGAAAAAAATATGGGCTCTTCAGCTCCTAGACATGACAGAGAATTAGTGCAACCCTAATAAGAAAATTATGTGTGGATAATTACTTGTGCTTCAAAAAGAAAACACATCCTGTATAGAGCTTAACACAAGCATCTGTAAGTGATTCTTGTTCTCTTGCAAATGAAAGGGTAGCAGATGATACAGCCCTTTGCTATTTTTTCTTGAACACAATGCTGAGGTTTAATTTTTACCGATTTTAGTGGGATCCAAATGCTTGACACACATATGAGGTCTTCAGCTTATTATGAATCCTGCTTTTGCACTCTCTGCTTTAACCTTCATCAGTAGTCTAAACAGCTATATCCAGTTTGGGAGAAGACAGATTATCTAGTCCTATTTCAGTCTGGATTCAGGTTTGGGTTTGGAACAAAAATGGCCTTGGTCAACCTGAGATCTCAAGATCTCTTCCAATCTCAGTCTCAGCCAGTTCAGACCACATACTGTAAGCATATATTTAAAACCAGGATTTGTTGTTGTTGTTGTTCCAATATGCCCACATTGAACTTCATTTGTCATGTTGTTGCCCACTCACCCAATTTAGAAAGATCCTCTGGGAGCTCTTCACAATCTGCCTTGGTTTCCCCCATCCTTAATAATTTGTATCATCTTCAAACCTGGCTACTACACTGCTCACTCCCAATTCCAAATCATTTATGTATGCAGTTATCATACCATGACTAAAGGTAAATTCACAGATAATAAGCATATCACTTGAAGTTTGGTTTTGGTTCGCATGTGTGTGCAGATTTCTGAACCTTCTCCTGCAATTGCCCAGATGTGTATCAAATGCTATGATCCGTTTAGAAACTGGCATGATGAAGGTGGAGGCAAGGGTTGTCTTGTCCTCACTTTATCTCTGGCTGAAAATTAATTTCAACCCCAAGGGTCTTCTTCCACTGATTCTTTGTGATACCTTTAGGTCAAAGTGGATAATAGCCACTGAAGACAAAATAAATAACCTGGGTTTTACCCCCCTAGCACTACTTCAGTTAGGGTGGGATCAAGCTAAATCAACTATAAACCAAAGGGTTAAAGATATCGAGCGACAAGTAGATCTAGAAGTGAGCCCCTATTTATGGCTCCCCCCCACTCCAAATTTATCCTTGCACCAGCAGCCTACCGCCGTTACTTAGAGATAAACAAATATAGGAGGGCTTTTACCTTGGCTAGGTGCGCAGCCTTACCCTCTGCTATGTTAGAGGGGAAATTCAAGAAGATACCCAGGGCAGAGAGACTATGCCCCTGCAAATCCGGGGATTTAGAAACCACTGAACATGTTCTCCTGAACTGTAACTTTTACACTATACCCCGTTTTAAGTTTGTTGAGCCCCTCATACTGAGAATGGGACCCGACAGGGAAAGAGAAAAGATAGAAAAGCTCCTACAAGGTGATAATCTCTCAATCACCTCTCAGGTAGCAAAATTTTGTATGGCTGCAATGAAAATTCGTTGCCACAGAGTAGTCTCTTAGTCCAAATGGCAGATGTAACTTGGATGTTATTTATTGTATTATTATTATTTTTTTAAGTGATTTAAGACTCGGACTGTAAACCTTTCTCAGTAAGACCATTTTAGTCCATGTATCTTGTTTTATCTGGCCAAGGGCTGCAAATAAACTATCTATCTATCTATCTATCTATCTATCTATCTATCTATCTATCTATCTATCTATCTATCTATCTATCTATCTATCTATCTATCTGAACCTTCTAACTTCATAATGGAGCACTTGGCATATGCGGGGCTGGACCAACCACTAGGCAAACCCAGGTGATTACCTAGGGCACTGAGGGGTGCCAAAGGGAAGGGATTGTGGCTCAGTTGATAGAGTACCTGCTTGGCATGCAGAAGGTCCCAGGGCATGCAGAAGGTCCCAGGTTCAATCCCCGGCATCTCCAGTTAAAAGGATCAGGTTGTAGGTGATGCAAAAGACCTCTGCCTGAGACCCTGAGAGTAACTGCCAGTCTGAGTAGACAATACTGACCTTGATGGACCAAAAGTCTGATTCAGTATAAGGCAGCCTCTTCTACTCACTTGATTAATAACTTGGTGTAAACTGGCTTTAAGAATCTCCATATCTGTGTACTCTGATCTTTTATATGTGCCATGATAGAATATTTTTATTATTCATTTTGAATACCCAGTAACTAAAAAAAAAAAAAGCATTCTAGACTTTTCACTTATCTTTTTATTGAATGGGAACATCAAAATCACAGTCCACCTAGGGTGTCAAAAAACCATGGGCCAGCCCTGGGCATGTGAATGGAAAGGCAGCTGCTTATACAGAGTCAAACCATTGCTCCATCTAGCCCAATCTTTGCCATGACTTTCCGGGGTCAGATTCTTTCCCAGATGTGCTACATGAGATCCTTTTTACTTTTAAAAAAGGGACTGAACCTGCAACTTCTGGGTGTTTTTGTTCATGTTCAATCAATCAGCAAAGTAAACTATAAGCATTCGCTCAGCCATCTTCTCTGCATGCTCAGTGGATGGAGATAGGGAACAAGAATAGGAAACGTTCAATCAAATAAAATATACTTTAGTTGTGATATGAGTTTCTTTAAACTGCGTATAAAACTAGGATCCTTTCTCCCATTTTCCTGAATTATGGTGGGCTTGATTTCTTTGTCAAGGTGTACAACCTTAGAAAAATTGCAAGTTGAATCCATATAGGCAAAACCTACTGAAGCCAAAAAGGAAACAAATACATGCAAAATCTAAAAAAAAGAAAAAAAAAGAAAACTAAGTGAATTTTGGAAATAACAATGCAACAAAGAAATTGGTCCTATGAAAGTTCTTTCTATTGCCCCTAGTCTAGCCAAAGGGAGTCTGGGCACCATGGTATATCCCAGGCTCATAAGATCTTGAAAACTAAGCAGGGTTGGTTCTTGAATGGGAGAGTACTGAAGAAGACTGTGCAGAAGAAGCGAAGAGCTACTGTATCTTCTTTGTTTCTCACTTGCTAAGAAAGCCCCTGTTGGGAATCACCATAAGTGGGTTGTGACCTGACAGCATTTATGTATGCAGTCTAGCCAAACAGCAAATCAGAGTATAAACCTTCCTGTGCTGTTTGTCCTAACAGCGAGGACAGAATGCCAATTCTCTGGTACCTAGACCAAGACTGGCCAGTTTAAAGGCTTCCTATTGCCTGAGAGTCAGGGTGTTACAGTGGATAGAATGTTGGACTCGAATCTGAGGGTCCCTGGTTCAAATATCCACACTGCCATGGAGTTCGCTGGGTGAACGTGGGCCAGTCACACTGCCAGCCTTGCCTACCTCACAGGGTCATTGTGTTGATAAAATGGGAAAGGCAGAACTGTCTGTTTTGCTCTGAGCTCCATGGACAAGGGGTGCAGGGTTGCCAAGTGTCCACCATGGGTGGGGGAACTCCCGCGCCTGCCATCTGTTGCCCACCCTTGATCCAGGGAGTAGTGGGAGAAAAATGGGGGGAATAACATTGCTGATGCTTTGATTTCACTTCTGGATTAAGACCCGGAAGTGATACCATAGCTTCTTGTAATTCTCTAAGAACTGACCCAACCTGCATGGCCTTCATCTAGAAGTGACATAAAGGCATCAGTGATGTTTCCCTCTCCCAAGCTCCACCCCCAAACAGCTCCCAGGGATCACAGACACAGGCCTGGCAACCCTGAAAAAGATGGGACAAAAACTGTGCTGTGGTGGAAAGTGCAGTCAAGTTGCAGCTGGCTTATTGGGGGCCCCTCATGGGGTTTTCAAGGCAAGAGACAAACAGAGGTGGTTTGCCATTGCCTGCCTCAGCATAGTAATCCTGGACTTCATCTGTGGTCTCCCATACAAGAACTAGCCAGGAGTGACCATGCTCAGCTTCACAAGATCTGACGAGAGAGGGCTAGCCTGGGCCATTCCTATATCAATATGTAGATATATTCCTATAACACAGGTTGATATTTCACCTTCATATTCCTCTCTGGAGGAGAAAGGTCTGGGTAATTCACTGGGTTAATTTCCACCCTGTGAAGTTCTTGGTTCAGGCCCTGGAGTCCCCAGCAGAGTGAACTTTAAATTCAGTGGATTGTGGGAGATTGAAATCACTTCTGAGTGAGGCAGTTACAACTACAGAGCACAGCAATAAGTCTTGTTGCCTAGTTCCCTGGCTCATGACTAACCCATAAATTCCAAACCACTTTCATAGAGTGAGAAATGTGGAGCTAATTATACGGCAGAATAGCAAAATGCAAAACACTCAAATAACAGGATTGTGACCGTCATCTTGCGGTGGAGAAGAGACAGGAAGGATAATACTGCAAAGTGCTCCCTGCTTTCCCAAGAGTCAGAAATACCAGGGGCAACATTGCATGGTTTAGTTTGCTGTGGGTGGAGACATCACTGAAGACTTAATGATGGCTTTGAAATATTTGTTTCATTTACAACTATAGAAGCAGAGCACAGTGGAAGAAAATACCCTTCATCAGCAGGCAGCAAAGCTGCTTGGACTTTGGTTCTTGTTATCCGGGCTGTGTAACCGTGGTCTTGGTATTTTCTTTCCTGACGTTTCGACAGTGTCCTTCAGTGTTACTCCTCTGAAGATGCCTGCCACAGCTGCTGGCGAAACGTCAGGAAAGAAAATACCAAGGCCACGGTTACATAGCCCGGATAACCTACAAGAACCAATGAACTCTGACCGTGAAAGCCTTTGACGCTGCTTGGACTGTTTCACATCTCCAGGAAGAGTGAGAGTATCCCAGCATGCTTCAGCTTCACACAACTCCCAGCACTCTCAACTTCTCTGTAGTGCCAATTCTTATCTTACTAAATGCACCATTTCCCCCATGTGTCCGGCCTGCTCCTGTCAATCAGATGTACTCTGGGATTTCCATATTTGGAACTTAATTCCCAGGCATATGAGGGCCCAATCTGGATCAGAACCATGGTGCAATCGAAGAAAGTGCTTAAGCTTCCTTCGATTTTTCCCAGTCTGCAACAGCTCCAGGAGCTTCTATTTGCCCTGTTGGAGAAGTGTAGTTTACTGATGGGCTACAGTTTAGTTTTCCCGTTAGGAAAAATAACAGCTCTCTGGGGCCATTCCAGCTATGCAAAGTGTCACAGGGAGGGAGAGGCTTAGACCCCACTCCCCACATGCCATTGTCCCAGTTTGAACTGGGCCCTCACATGGCTGGGAATTATGTTGCCAACATGGATCAACAAAGACTGGGATGGATGGACAGGTGGGGGACATGAGAAATTCGTAATTCGAATAAATCCTTGAGTGTCCCCAAGTCAAACTGCAATCCTGCTGCAAATAATTTCTCCACTCACTCATACTAGCTAGACTGCTATCGCCTTCTGAAACTTTGGAAGATTCCTGGAAATGAAAAGGAAATCTAACATTGACCCCCAGCCAGTGGAAGCAGCCTCGGCTGAAAACGACCTATGATGGTTCACTCGAGACTTTGCCCTGTTTTCTGCATCAAGTGGATAGTTACATGAGAGAACAGGGGCAATACTTTCCCACAGAGGACAGCCGAGTTCGTTTCGTAGCTTCCTTATTGACGGGGAAAGCCGCTGACTGGATGGTCCTCCAATTTGACACTAGGTCCAGATCTATCCGCTCTCGCAACAATTTCATGCTTGCCTTGCGGAGACGGTTTGAGGACCCCTTTATGGGAGAACAAGCCAAAGCAGAACTATTACAACTCAGACAGGGCTCCTCTCCACTCCGAGAATTTGCGGATGAATTCCAGAGACTGGCAAGTAAGATTGTGGATTGGCCTGAGGCCACCCTTATTCATTATTTCAGGGAAGCCTTACACCCTGACATTCTGAACTGGTCGTATATGCGGGGCGATCCCGAGACCCTAGAAGATTGGATTTTATTAGCTGAGGAGGTCGAGAGCCGCCGACGTTTCATTTCCCTGGTCCGACAGCGAAACAGGGATAAGAGCGCCCAAAACCTCCCACCGAAAGCGCCGCTTTCCAGCCTACGTAAACCTACGCGGCCACCTCGAGATCACGAAACGAGGTTCCAGAGGGGGGCTTGCCTTGTTTGCAGGGAATTGGGCCACTTTGCAGCGGCTTGTCCTCAACGCCCGGAGGCCACTTGCCCCAGCATGCCACCCCGAGCTCGAGGGAGACCTCAACACAGAGGCACCGCGGCTACCCGCAGCACAGCGCCGGGACGACCCACACCCTCTGCACTTCACGTTGAGGAATCGGCTAACCTTTCTGCACCAAGTGACCGCGCAGGGTCCCGGATTACAACTGCCCCAATGGGGGACAACTCTCCTTCTTCTGACGAGGATAACCAATGGAATGCTCCAGCTCTAAACCTGGAAACCCCTCTTGATCTGTCAAAAAACGAATACGGTCTGTGGTGAGTGGAGCATCTCCACAGACCCCTGCAGAATCTTCTGCTAACCCAAAGCTCCCGTCAAGGTGAGTGAAGTGGAAACCACTGTTTATGTGGACGCAGTGTTGCAAGGGGGTCCCCCACTGCCTGTCAAGGCACTTATTGACTCTGGCTGCGGCCGCACTTTAATCAGTGAAGCCACATTTGCAGCCCTCAAAGTCAAGTCCGAGGCTTTACCAGCTCCCGTCCAATTTGCCCAAATGGATGGGAGCCATTTTAAGGGGGGACCAGTCGATCATCGCACACGGGGAGTAGCGATGGGTATTGGTTCTCATTGGGAACAAATAGACTTTACCATAGCCCCCATCCGGTTCGAAGTTGTCCTAGGGATTAATTGGCTTAAAGGACATAGTCCCTGTATAGACTGGGAAACTGACACTATTACCTTTGCCAATCCCAAGTGCGAACAGCACCGACAGGAAGTCGTGGTGGTGCCTCCACCCGCTCCGGCTTTAACCTCCGATGCCGCATCGCCACCGCCTTTGCCCGAAGCATACAGAGACTTTGCAGATGTCTTTGATGTTAAAGAATGTGATGCCTTGCCCCCCCACCATACCACTGACTGTGCAATTGAGGTGGTAAAAGATTGCACACTGACTAAGAGCAAGATTTACCCCATGAGCGTTTCTGAACGCGCTGTGTTACGTGACTTTTTGGATAAAAATCTTGCTTGAGGGTTCATTTGGCAATCGAACGCTCCCAACTCAGCCCCAGCGTTCTTTGTCCGAAAAAAGGAGGGTGACCTGCGTTTATGCATTGACTTCCGAAAGCTTAATGCAGTTACCCAAGCCAACGCCTACCCCATACCGTTGATTTCAGATATTATGGGACAATTACAGGAGGGACGCGTTTTCTCCAAATTGGACTTAGTGGAAGCTTATTATCGCGTCCGTATCCGTGAGGGGGACGAACCCCTCACCGCCTTCTCTAGCTGTTTTGGAATGTATGAATTTCTTGTGATGCCTTTCGGATTAAAAGGGGCCCCGGGGGTCTTCATGCAACTCATTAACGAAATCCTCCATGATTTGCTGTACCACGGCGTGGTAGTTTATCTGGATGATATTCTTATTTATTCAAAAACCATGGAGGAACATGTTGCTCTGGTCAGAGAAGTTTTACAACGTCTGCGTAACCACCAGCTCTATGCCAAGCTGTCTAAATGCGAATTTCACCAAGAGAAAATAACTTTCTTGGGGTACATAATCTCTCATCGTGGCCTTAGCATGGAGCCCGCTAAAGTCCAATCGGTACTTGACTGGACTCCACCCTCCAAGTGCAGCAATTTTGGGCTTTGCTAATTTCTACCGCGGTTTCATTCCCAACTTCGCTCAAGTGGCGCTGCCAATCACTGACCTCCTGAAAACAAAGGGTAAAGGGGTTTCTGCAACGTTGCCCTCTGCCAAAATACTGTGGACTGATCAATGCAAATCCGCCTTTGTAGCCCTCAAATGGCTTTTCACTTCTGAACCGGTCCTGCAGCACCCAGATCCGAACCAAATGTTTATTGTACAGGTCGATGCGTCCGATGTAGCCATGGGGGGGGGGGCTTCTCCAGAGAGGACCGGACGGTCTCCTTCACCCCTGTGCCTACTTCTCGAAAAAGTTTGCACCTTCCCAATTAAACTGGCCCATTTGGGAAAAGGAGGCATCAGCTGTCCACCATGCCCTTACTCTGTGGAGGCAGTTCCTGGAGGGATCCGGGGTCCCCTTCGAAGTCTGGACCGATCACAAAAATCTAGCTGCCCTCACGGGGACCCATAAATTGTCCGCAAAACAACAGCGTTGGGCGGACTTCATTGCTCAATTCCGTTTTGTTCTTAAACATGTGCCCGGGAAACAGAACGTGCTTGCAGATGCCCTATCCCGGTTGCCTCAATACCCAGTAAAACGTGATCGGCCGACAGACTCTTTGTTCACCCCGGCGCAAAGAGAAGCCCTGCCCCTGCTGGCCGTGCAGACCTGGTTCCAAACCCGACTCCAGCATGGGAATCACGGAGTGGCCGACAAGGTGTCCAGCCCTAACCAGCAGGCTCCCTCGCCAGCCCCCCTTGCACCAACTGTATCCGGCGTCCCGCAGCAACCAGTTTCTCCCCCCCCCATCCAACACCACCAGCTCCTGGTTCACCCTCTCCCATGAAAGGAGGGGGGGTGATCATCTCCAATTCCTTCCTGGACTCCCTTTGGGCTCAGTGCTTAGCCGAACGCACTGCCCAGACCCTGCCCCAAGGTGTACTTGAGCAAGGTGGTTGTTGGTACAAAGACTCAAAACTATACGTGCCTAGGATACTTCGAAGAGAAGTTCTGCAGTTGGCCCATGGAGCTAAAACTGCGGGACACTTTGGGTTCCTGAAAACCCTTCACTTGTTGCGCAGACAGTTTTGGTGTGGGGGGGGGAATGTGTTCTGATGTGGACTCCTTCATTCGCAGCTGCCCTATCTGTGCCACAGTTAAACGATCTCAAGGCAAACCCCCAGGACTGCTGCAACCACTGGAAATTCCCAGCAAGCCCTGGGAAGTGATTGCCATGGATTTCATGACGGATCTCCCCCTTAGCGGGGGCAAAACTGTACTATGGGTTGTTACTGACTTATTTTCCAAACAGGTACATTTGGTTCCGTGTGCAGGTATTCCCTCCGCCCCCAAGTAGGCACGCCTCTTCGTGTCACATGTTTTCTGTTTGCATTCGTTCCCGTGCAAGATAATCTGTGACCGCGGAAGTAGTTTCGTGGCTAAATTCTGGAAGGCGTTCCTCAAGTTGGTGGGGGTGGAGCAAGGGTTGTCAAGTGCTTACCATCCCCAGACGGATGGACAAACTGAACGTGTCAATGCTGTATTAGAATGTTATTTACGTTGTTATGTCAATTACCACCAGGATGACTGGGTAGAACTATTGCCTTTTGCAGAATATGCGTACAATAATGCTGTCCATCAATCTACAGGGTTCAGCCCTTTCTATGCTGTGTACGGTCAGGACTTCAGTCCTATTGCCCCTACAGAAGTACCAGAGGGGGAGGGGGATCCCGATGTAGCCTCTTGGGCACATACCCTCCGCACCACATGGCCCTGGCTAGTGAGCAACCTAGATAGAGCCAAGCGCAAATATAAGGTGCAGGCAGATAAGCATCGGTCCCCCAGCAAGGAGTTCCAGGTTGTGTGAATTAGTGTATCTTTCCACAAAAAACCTGTGATCCACTCGACCTTGCCACAAACTTAGTGCCAAGTACATTGGACCATATCCCGTTGCCCGGATCATCAACCCTGTCACTGTGGAACTGACTCTCCCCAAAACCCTGAGACGTATCCACCCAGTCTTCCATGTCAGCCTCCTTAAACCTCATGTCACCTCCTCGGAATGGCACCCAGAACCGCCTCCCGAGCAGCCCGTGATGGTGGGGGGGAGGAGCATTTTGAAGTGTCAAAGATCCTAGATTCACGTATATGGCATGGATCCCTGCAGAACTTAATTCGCTGGAAACACTTCCCCCCTGCCTACGATGAGTGGGTGCGTGCACAGGATGTCTCCGCCCCGCAGTTAGTGACTGCCTTTCACACCGCCTACCCGGATAAGCCATCCCCCTTGCAAGGTGGGAGGGGGCCTTAAGGGGGGCAGAATGTCAGGCCTGTATCTCAGTTGATATTTACTTTCGCTTTCCCACCGACCAGACTCAAGGACTGTTATGCCTACTGAACTCCATTTGAAGCTCTGGGAACACAGCTTTGTTTTTGATATGTAATCTCTTTCCTTTTCAGTGCTTTTATATTACCAAGTTCAAGCCAGCCAGCTTCATTGCTGTCACCCTTTTCCTTATGCTCTGTTAACCTATTTTGACCAGTAAAACCAGCTTCTTTGGACCTGACTGTCTCTGGTGTGGTTTTTGGTGCAAGTGGCCCAAGGGCTTACACCCCCTCTGATGAAATATCAAGCACTCAACCTAGACTATTTACGAACATCAGAATAACAACTACAGGAATTCTACTCTACATTGAGGATCACAGATCAGTAGACAATGGGGGGAATGAAGTTTTTTATTTCACTGTAGAACAGGCCTATTGAAATAAGTTGATAATGAAGGTGCAATCTAGCATATTTCAAATTCTGCCTTAAACTCTACACCTTTGAGGGGATTGTTTTTCCACAGAAGGGAATTTCCTCAGTGTTTCAGCAAAGAAAATAGCTGCTGTGTTTGGCATGAAAAGAAGACACAGATCTTGAACTGAATTGTCTTGTTTTACACCCAAATTCTCAGGTTGAAGCTGCTCAGCATGAAAAACACAGCACAGGGATCATTGTCATTAGCAGCAAGTTGGGGGGAAAGTTAATAACTGCACGCAGCTCAGCCTGCAAAAATTCTTCATTTCATGGGCCCCTAAGTATCTCCTTAACACCAGTTGTTAAATCAACTGTTCATTATTGTACAGCCTAATAATGAACAGATTGTATATATTAATTTTCATCACTGCAGTAGATTGCAATTGGTTCGCATTTATCACCCAGCGGTGTTTGTTAGAATATGTGCTCGCACAAATAGTAATAATTAGGACTGTCAACTAATTAAAGAGTTTCTAGCTGATTAATCTCCTGCCTTTTTACCAATGAATTGACAAATGAATCAATTCAGTTTCAGAATGATCGTCTCACTCTGCCCTTTCAATTCCCTGGCCTTTTGTGTTGGTTCTTAGACTGAGAAGATATGGGTAGGGATTGTAAGTGTAACAGGATGGTGCTGCTGCACTCGTCTTGTTGTTAGTGGCTTCCTGGAGGCACCTGGTTGGCCACTGTGTGAACAGACTGCTGGACTTGATGGGCCTTGGTCTGATCCAGCAGGGCCTTTCTTATGTTCTTATGTTCTTAAGTGTTGCTGGAGACCAAGATCAAAATAATTTGTACTATGGTATTCCCAATACTATGTAGGGATGTGCAAGTTGAACAGTGGAAAAAGCTGGCAGAAAGAAAATTGATTCATTTGAAATGTAGTGTTGGAGGAGTGTCGGACCACCAAGAAAGACAAATAAGTGAGTTCAAATCAGGCCTGAACTCTCTCTAGAAGCTAAACTGAAGCTATTGTAGTTTGGTCACATCATGAGAAGACAAGAGTCACTGGAAAAGACAATAATACTAGGAAAAGTCGAAGGCAACAGGAAAAAAGGAAGACCCAAAATGAGATGGATTGACTCCATCAGTTTGCAAGACCTGAGCAAGGCTGTTATTGATCGGATGTTTTGGAGATCATTAATTCATAGGGTTGCCATCGGTCGGAAGTGTCATGACAGCACTTAACACATACAGGGACTGACCATTTTAGCACTGTGTAATGTGCCTACTCTAGTTTTAGATGCTGAATACATTGTATGTGATGTCTTGTATCCTACCACTCCACATAGCTAAGTTTGGAACCTTTCTCCAGCCTTAGGTAACTCAGCTTCTTCTGCTGGAGAAGTCTCCTTAATTTAAGGGAAGGCTCCAAACTTGATTGAGTGGAGTGGTAGGATACAATCCAGAACGGATGCAATCTAGTTGCCCTGCTCTGTCCCATCTGGGGGAGATTTAAAGAGCACTCCAGGACAGATTTACCATAATCTAAACCCACTGACTTCAGTGGATTTTGAGGTATGTAACCATGCTTAGGATTGCACTGTTAATCATCAGTGAGGCTGTTCCATTCATAAAATGGGACTATTGGGCTTGGGTGTACCCATGATATTAGAGATTGTCAATAGAAAAAAAGAAGAATTGGTTTTTATATGCTGATTTTCTCTACCTTTTAAGGAGAATTAAATTAAAATCTCCTTCTGTTCCTCTCCCCACAACAGACATCTTGTGAAACAGCTGAGGCTGAGAGAGCTCGAAGAGAACTGTGACCAGTCCAAGGTCACCCAGCAGGCTTCATGTGTAGGAGTGGGGAATCAAACCCAGTTCTCCAGATTAGAGTCCACCGCTCTTAATCACTATAGTATGCTGTATAGTCCATTGTCAGATAAAACTGGCAATCCCAGATTATTTTGACATGTCCCCAAAAATCAGCAATGTTCCTTTCTCATTTTATATTACCAAAGCCAAAGCAGCTTAAAAATTGTGCTATTATGTTTACACCCCTATTGGTTAAAAATTGCTCTTACATAAGAATAGGCCTCTACTGATTCAAGCTGAAATTACCATCAACACATAGCTGGAGAGTAATTTCACCAAGAGACACTATAAATTACTCTTAGTCTCTAGTACTGGCTCTTTCTTCTTTTTCAAAATTCATAAATAGGGATGACTCAGAATAAAACCCATGACACAGCTCATTTTATTGGAACAATCATTCAAAAAAAATGTGGCTATTTAATTGGAGTAATCTGGCAAGTGCATATTTTCCCATTAGTGTGAAAAGATGTGGGTATCAGTGTTCCAGATGTCACAGTGTTCCAGATGTTTAGCCACAGAGAACTACAACATTATTATTGGTGGTGTAGCATCTCCCAGATGTGAAAGAGTACCAGCAGAGGGCATGGCCTTTGAAGAGCACAGTCATATTACCATTCAATTCACATAGGATGGGTTATGACTCAGTGGCTTGCAGAAGGTCCCAGGTTCCTGAGACCCTGGAGAGCGGCTGCCAGTTTGAGTTGATAATACTGACCTTGCTGGACCAACTGATTGATTCAGTACAGGACAGCTTTCCAGTCATAGTTCAAGATACTGGTTTTGACTTATAAAGCCTTAAAGTTCTGAGATGGCTTTTAAAAAATGAACACAAGAAATTGCCCTATACTGCATCAGACCATTGATCCATCAAGGTGAGTATTGTCTGCTCAGACTGGCAACAGCTCTCCAGGGTCTCAGGTAGAGGTTTTTCGTGTCACATAACACCTTGACATTTTTATATAGAGATCCTGGGAACTGAACCTGGTCCTTTTGCATGCCAAGCAGATGTTCTATCTCTAAGCCATGGTCCCTCAGCTAAAATGGTTAAATCGTGGTGCAGTGGGCAACAGAGCCTGCCCAGAAGCCTTGGAAATTTGTCCACCACCAACAGGGAACCCACATACAAGCCTTCCTTCTGCACACACATCTTGCCTATCAGAATGATGCCATATTCCACTCACATTCTTTAAAAACTCACGTATACAGCTAGAAAGCAAGCAGAGAAGCAAACTTTTAGATGTATCTCCCTAGCTGGCTGAGGATGAGCAGAAGCAAACGGGTGCTATATAGACGATTCCAGGCACAATACAAGAGGCTACAGTTGCTTTTATTATTTGTTTACTTAGAAAATGTATGTGTCACATGTCCGGAAACCAGAAGAATCAAACAAATACAATAATAAAAATTAAAACAACCAACTGAACTAAAACTCACTTGGTCAGCAATAAAACCATCCCAGTCCTGTAGCCATAAAACTAGCAGCAGGGGGAGGGGGGAGGGAAAGCTTTAAAACCACATAGAAGCATTACCAAAAATGGGCCAAATACAGGCCAGATAATCCATAAAATGTATTAAAATAACCAATGGAAAGGATTAGTTTAAAGCATGTAGATAACTAGTCAGATAATCAGCAACTGCCCCCAATCAGGTTGTGTTTGTTTTATACATTCTTACTCCTAGGATTGCCACTTTAGGATTGGGAAATCCCTAGAGATTTTCTCCCTCTCTCATAATACTAGAACACGAGGTCATCTGATGAAGCTGGTGGGTGAGCGATTCAAAACAGATAAAAGGAAGTATTTCTTCACACAATGCATAGTTTAATTGTGGAACCCCCTGCCTCAGAATGTGGTGATGACTGCCAACTTGGAAGGCTTTAAGAGGGGAGTGGACCTGTTCGTGGAGGAGAGGGGTATTCATGGCTACTAGTCAAAATGGATACTAGTCATGATGCATATCTATTCTCTCCAGGATCAGAAGAGCATTCCTATTATATAACTCCTACCTCTGATTACACAACTCCTACCTCAACTATGGGGCCCTAACAAAACCAGTCAAAAAAAGAAAGAAAGAAAGAAAGAAAGAAAGAAAGAAAGAAAGAAAGAAAGAAAGAAAGAAAGAAAGAAAGAAAGAAAGAAAGAAAGAAAGAAAGAAAGAAAGAAAGAAAGAGGGAGAAAGCACAGAGCCATACCTCTGAGCAAAGGTGAATAGCTGAACCCGAAAAGTTGAATATCTATTTGGTTTTTTCAGGAATCACCTATTCAGCTTTGGCTTTATCCCCAGGTTTTTGCATTTGGTAAACACAAATCCTGAAATTTACCGAAACGGCTAATTTCAGGTTTATTTTCAGTTCGGGTTTATTGATATGCACAACCCTACTTACATTTCCTTTTACAGAGCCTGTGGTCCCTTCTGTTCCATTCATTGGGGCAGACCTGCCACTTTTTAAAAGAAGTAGTAACACATTTTAATCTTTTATACCACCTGTGAACCCATTTCATGTAATTATGTGCTTTTTCACATCTGTAAATTACCTTTCCTAATACAAAACAAATTGAATGGGAAAACCATCATGAAATGTTTTGGGTTTTGTTGAAGGTCTTTATTTCACTGGCTATGCTGGTATCTATATGGTCTGATATGTTTTACAGAGCAGTCCTAAACAGAGTTACTCCTTTGTGAATCTACTGAATTGTCTAGGCTTCAATGCCTGTAACTCTGCTTAGGATTGCACTGTTAATGGCAAACATCCCTCTGTGATCATGAGAGTGTTTCCATTTTTTTAAGCCTACTATTAGATCATAAAGAAAACTTCCAATTGCAAAGTAAATGTTATGTTTGGAACGCTATAAATGATATAGCTCATTTCAACCAGATGTTGAGTATCTTCCTTTGTGAGCTTGTCTCCAAGTCTTTATACAGGTGCTATGTAGAATTTCATTATTGGATTGCTCTCACATTTATGTTGCAAAAAAGGCACCGTAGGATTAATGTTTGCAACGTTCAATGCCAAATGCAGTCTGAAATTGCTGCCACCTCCTCGAACAGATGGAACATAAAGTCATTTCCAGGCTTGACTTTGTCTCTTTTGATAAAGTGCCGTAAGGGTTGCTTACAGAAAACTTCCCCAACAAACTTTCTCGGGGCCTGATATGTGTAAATAACACTGGAGAATATGTACTGTGTATTGATTAAACACACAGAAGACATCCTGCTATTGATTTGATTTTGAAACTGTTTGAGGCTAGGAGATTAAAATGTCTTCAGCATGTTAATAAGGTTTAGGGGAGATGATGGGAGGGAGATCTTTGTGGGGAATTTCAAAGGCACTAGCTCGGAATTTGCACTGTAAAACCAAGAAAGAAGTTAAACTATAATCCATAAGCCATTACTTTTGAAGTACACTCATTGTTGGCCTCCTAAACAAAAGTTCAGAGGAGGGTCACCTGTACTCTCTTGTACTGTCTGAAGTTCCATCACGGATAGGGTTGCCAGGTGGCTTGGAATTGCGGGCAAGTGCCCACCAATCCATCTGCTGGCTGCCAGCAAGGATTGCATCCACTCGTAGCCATGTGCAACGTGATCCCGCCACTTCTGGCTTACTTCTCGAAAGCTGCAGCATGATGGGATGATTTATCACTCAAATGGGGGTTTGGGTGGTATATCGTCTCCTTGTGCTGTGGTGCTTCCAGAAGTAAACCAGAAGTGACAGAATTGTGCTGCTCACGGCCGCATGAGTACGATCCCTACCCGCAAAATCTCCCGCTGGAGGAGAGTGGGGACCTGGCAACTGTAGTCACGGACCTCTTTCTCCTAAGCCTTATCCTCATCTTCTGTCATACCTCTTTTCCTGTATCCTGCAGGCAAGGCCACTCGGGTCTCCTGGAGTAGCACCGGACCCTGTGACTGGTGAGGCCTGGGGAGCTGAAGCCACGAGGCTTCTGCCTGGTGGACTAGTTGATCCAGCAAGCTTCTGTGCCCAGGCCAAGGCTTAAATAGAACGAGAGGGAAGCAGCTCTGCTTGCTCTGAAAGCAGCACCTGGAACTCCTCTTGACTGGGCTTAACTGGGGCCAGAATCCCGCGAAGGATGACATTCACTGGGTGCACAGTCTGGCCCAGGTGGTGGAGCATGGGCTGCCAGCCTGGCCCCACATCTTTGCTGGGCTCTCTGGGCATGAGCCCACTGCCTCTGCTGCTCCTGCTGGGTAGAGGCAGATTCTGACTGGCTTGTGGAACGGGGCCTGGGCTGGCACTTAGTTACACCATGACCTAGGGAGACACTTCTGGAGGAGCTCCAACTTCAGGCTCCACATGGGCAGCTGCTGGAATAGGTGGGCTGGGGCCTCTACCCTGCAGGGGTCTCCTGGAGTTCCCTGTTCTCCCATGGACATGTTTCTGGCTCCTCAGGCTTCTTCTCTGAAGCTTCTGAGTCAGAATGAAGAGCCAGCTCACTGGGGGTCATGACACCACTGCTCGATTGTGTATCTCCAGAATATGGGATGGCAGCCAATTCTTGGAACAGGTATTTGGAACAGTGGGTAGTAGGGTTGCCAACCTCCAGGTACTAGCTGGAAATCTCCTGCTATTACAACTGATTTCCAGCTGATCATTTCACCTGGAGAAAATGCCTGCTTTGGCTATTGGACTCGATGGCATTGAAGTTCCTCCCCTCCCCAAACCCTGCCCTGCTCAGGTTCTGCTTCCAAAACCTCCTGCCGGTGGCAAAGAGGGACCTGGCAACCCTAGTGGGTAGCTGTGCTTGAAACAGAAGATGGCCTTCTTAATGAGGTTTAATTGCTCAAGCTAAGTGTCAGGTTCTCCAGCCAACCTGGGCAATTCCCAAAAAGTCACTCGCTCAGACAGCCAAGTCAGAAGCAGGTAAATCTTATTGTAGAAGCATCAGGTCAAGCTAAGGCAACTTGCAGTTTCAAAGCTGCTAATGACAGGCAAGGCTACAAGGCATAACTTAAAGCATGGTTACATGATTACATCACAGCTGCAGGTTCAAATGGCCTGGGAAACAGATAGATAACGGGGCATGGGAGGAAGGAGGGAGACAGGAGCCTAAACACGGCATTGCTCTTAGCTATCCAAGGTCGGAGCAAAGGAGTGGGAATCTCAAAGTAAACGAACATCAAATGCCTGGAGGATGAGGGTGACCCCTTTGCAGGCCCATAAAATTGGACCCCCTGTCCCAAAGTTCATTAAACTTCGGTGACCATCTAAGAAGAGTCCCTTGCAGCCACACTGCAATTTTGGTGACTCTACCTCCAAAAATGCCCCAACAGGAGCTTTGAAAAAAATCTTCATAGACTACTATAGACCTGAATTTTTCGGTAAACTGAGAAATAAAGCCAAAATACATTTTACCCATGATAGGCAGGAATCACCAACCAGATTGCCTGCCCTACAACAAACAGGGTAAAATGCTTCACTTATGTTTGCTGGGAAACAGGTAGGGCAGATTTAGAAGAGTCCTGTATTTTTCCCCATGGTAAAGCAATTTTGAAGAGGGTCATGATGAAGAAGAATTGGCAGGAAGGAAAAGGGTTTAGTACCATCCCTCTCTTGGTGATGGAAAGTGCCATAAAGACACAGCTGATTTATGGTGATTCTGTAGGATTTTCAAGGCAAGAGACCAACAGAGGTGGTTTGTCATTGCCATTGCCTGCCTCTGTGTAGCAACCCTGGACTTCCTTGGTGGTCTCCCATCTAAGTACTAACCAGTGCCGACCCTGCTTAGCTTCTGAGATCTGACGAGATCAGGCTAGCCTGGGATACCCAGAGACTTCATTTCAGTTTAAAAAAATGTTGAGAAACTGTTCATGTACTTCCACTGTAGCATCTAATATATTTCCCCCCTCTTAACATGGCATCCTGTAAAAATGTCAGACATGAAAGCTTAAGAAGGCAGCCTCTGTTGATGTCAATGGGACTGAATTTTCTCAATTTGCTGAGTATCTGAAGAGAGAAACTGCGGCCAGCTGAAGGGAACTGTGCTTGCTGGCCTAGTGCCAAATTGGGGAGTGTCTTGGAGCCAGCTACTTACTGGAGCCCCCCAACCTTGGCCACCCTTGGCATGCAATTACCACTCTTGGATCCTTATACTATGTTGACATAGGATGTCAACAATTAAACACAGAGATACTATAGCTGGAATGGAAATGGCCACAACTTTATTGGTTGCAACATCAGGCATTGTATAGGAGCAGGATCCAAGGCATCAACCCAACTTGCCTGCTGACCAATGCATCCTACTCCCAGCCCACCTGCTGGCAGTAGACTGAGATGGCAGTATGTGGGACCCACTTGGGCAGAAGCCTGCTGTGTGGGCCTCTGCCACTTGGCAGGAGAACACCAGCTTGACAGCCCCTGACTGGGCATGTCCCTATTCCATGCCTCCCCCACAAACCCCTTATTGGGGTCCCAGAATGGGGAAAAGGGGGCACGCAGGCCACTTTCCCCCCAAATTGGATCCGGCCCCATGCCAAAACCGCCAAAAGTTGTGACGAATTAAGATGAAGTTGACATAACAACTAAACAGCCCAAGTATAGGGAGGGAGAGCAGGACAAATCAGGAAGTAGACACAGCTGGGCGAGGGAGACAGCTTCTTAAATACGTGGCTGGTGAAGCCAAGTGCAAAAGCTCAGGTCTGTAGACTGCCAGCTGGGTCAGCCTGTACTGAGCCAGGACCTGATTGGCCCATTTGAAATATAGGGTGGGCCAGGAGGGTATGCAGCAAGGCAGGGAAAAGTTCCAGCTGGAGTTAGAAACACTATGGCTCCTTTACCAGCTTCCCCACCAGCAGCCATTTTGTGGCAGCATGCTGGTTGCCCAGCTGAGCCCCCGCCTCACCGGACAAGTCTCTGAACAGCTCCTAACCCTCCCCAGTGCATGCCAGCAAACTGGGCTCATAGGTAAGGTCTGTTGCCTCTGAAAAGCTTATACGCTGGAAATCTCGTTGGTCTCTAAGGTGCTTTTGGACTAAAGTCTAGTTCTTCTTTCTGCAGACTAACATGGCTGGCCACCTGAAACTGGGGTCAGCCAATGCAGAGTGAAGTACGCCAGCTCTGACATCAAACACACCATTAAAAAGCAGTAGGATGTCAGTTAACATAGTATTACATTTTTACTGGATGTTAGGGATGCTTTCTAACACCCAGGGGTTTTGTTCATGTCTTGCTCTGCAGTTGTAATCAGACTGTTTATCTGTTTGTTAACCTGTCCTTGGCTGTTCAGCAGGCTCCTGAAGCACATTCCTTCCTAACAATACAGAACAGTCCAATCAGCTGATCATTCTTTCCCACACTGGCTGTTACCGCACTAGGTATTCCTAGCGATGTATCAAGAGTTTGGGAATGTTATAAAAAAACATTGCTTTAAAAGGGTTTTTGGATGCCACTGCAAAAAAATGGTTGGAAAACGTCTTCACAGCTAAAGGGGCCAAACAAAGTGCGAACAGTATTTTTTATAACAGTTTCAAACTCTTATTACATCAGTAGGAATACATAGAAAGTGCGAACAGTATTTTTTATAACATTTCCAAACTCTTAATACATAGCTGGGAATACCTAGTGCGGTAACAGCCAGTGTCTGATGGAACTGTATTCCCTTTATCCTTAAAGCATCACTGCTCCACTTGGCAGGCAATTGTTTAAATGGACAGTTAAATCAGTCACAAGTTATATAAATCAACACAGTGCTTTAAAAATCCTACCATTTGGTGCTTATCCTTGCACATGCAGAGTTTTGCACAAGAAAGAAAGAAAGAAAGAAAGAAAGAAAGAAAGAAAGAAAGAAAGAAAGAAAGAAAGAAAGAAAGAAAGAAAGAAAGAAAGAAAGAAAGAAAGATGCAAATCTGTTCAGCAGATGTTTGAGTCACTTAGTGCCACAGGTTCAGTAACTGGTTCACATCTGATTGCCACAGACATGTTCACTGTGAACAACAATCCTACCCTGTGCGTATGGGTGGAAGTATTTGGATTCCTAACCTAAGGAACCAAAATGTCTCTAGTTCATTCTGAGGCAAACAATCCCAGGATAGGAACATGACCATTTCAAGCAACTGTCAAACACAAATTGTTCCCAATGTTGCTTTCAGGCCAGAAATATGTGATGTTCTGTAGGAATCCCATTTCACCCGAGGATTATCTCCACATGCCAGAAGAGCCAGAGAAACACATGGCGTAAGATAAGGCTGTGCAGAGAGAACTTTACAAATCACAGCCTAACCAATCACAGCCCACTTGGCAGTACAAGACATGCAGGATGGTTGCCCACGATGGCAGCCCTGTGTTGAGTTGCCCCTCCCCTTAGATTACATGCCATGCCACGAGGGAGCGGCATCCATTTTCAGTGGCAGTCTTGTGCTCCCTATAGTTTAATCATGACTAATTTGTCCCATCCATTTCAATGAGAGTTAAGCATAACTAACCTTTCCTGGAATGGGGCCTGAATCTTCAGGTGATGCTTTCAGGGGTTTTCCTGAAAGGTTACTTAGCAGAAATATTTATTTTATATATTTATATTAATAGGAGCAACCGTTTTGTGGCAATCTGAGAATATGCTCTGCTGCTATGAAAGAAAGGTATGACCTTGATTCCTAATCAAAATACAAAAAAATGTTACAGTTAGGCTATTAGAAAAGGAAACAGTGGATGTTTGAAAGCAGCACAGAACAAGCTGGACATTTTTTAGCATGTTAAGTAGATGAGAGTTTTCCTCTTTAAAAATATCAGTGTCCAAACATGTGTTTTCTTCACTTAATTTTTTTTCTTTGCAAGAGCAATCCTCTGAAAGTCACTTTTAATATGCATTAGGCCTGATGTTATTAAACAGACCTCTTCCTAGTTTCTTTTTATACAGTGACACATATTGTGGCATGGTGATATGAGCTAGAAACACCAGGAGAAGGATGACAGCTTCTGAACACTCCAAGTGTTGTTATTCCCTGGATGCTAAGGTTAAGAATAATCTTCAGACACTTTCTGAAGGGGCACTAGAGATTTGGAGCATTACAGAGGTTTAATCTGAGCATTCCACCACCTGCTTCCTAGGGGCCAAATCCTTTGACTGACACTCTGCCTGGCTTCTTTGCTTCTTCTGCGCAGTTAGGCTGGTGCTGTGTGCATCACTGATATAGTTCCAAACACTGCAGATATTTTTTTCTCCTGAGGATTCAGGAAGGAAGACAAAGAGACTGTGAAAAGATCAAAAGCCAGAGCCCTCTCCGAGCATCTCTGCCTTGAAGAAACATGAGGCAGCTATTTCAGACAGCAGCTAAAGAGGCAGATTTGACCTCATGGGGAGCGCTCTCCTTGGAAATTTTGCATCATGAGCATACTTGTTCATTTCCTCTGGGTGGAATTTCCACTGGAAAATTCAGATACGAATGTGAATAACCAACAGAGGCACACTGGACAGTTAAAATAGCCAAGAGCAAGCCAAGCTGAGATGCCCCAGTGCAGCTGTGAGCCAGCTCCTCAAGGGGAAACTCATCTGAGACTTGGACAGCTCCACCAATTATAGGTAGCGGCTCACTGATTGCGTCCAGCCAATGGCAATCAGAAACCTTTTCCTGAAACTGTCAAGCTGACCTCTGCAGAACTTGGCTTTACATGCTCTTGGCCAGCAGTGGCCCTCCAAGTAGGGTTACCAACCTCAAAGTGGGGGCTGGAGTTCTCCCAGAATTACAACTGATCTCCAGGCAGAAGATCAGTTCCCCTGGAGAAAACGGCAGCTTCAGAGGATGGGCTCTAGAAGTCATAGAGTTGGAAGGGGCCATTACAGGCCATTACAGGCCATCTAGTCCAACCCCCTGCTCAATGCAGGATCAGCCTAGAGCATCCCTGTCAAGCGTTTGTCCAGCCTCTGCTTAAAGACTACCAGTGAGGGGGAGCTCACCCTCTCCATAGGAAGCTTATTCCATTGTTGAAAAACTCTTACTGTAAATTTTTTCCTAATATTCCTAGAATCTCTCTGCCTATAATTTAAACTCATTATTGTGAGTCCTGTCCTCTGCTGTCAACAGGAACAGCTCCCTGCCCTCCTCTAAGTGACAGCCCTTCAAATACTTCAAGAGAGCAATCATGTCCCCCCTCAACCTCCTCTTCTCCAGACTAATCATTCTCAAGTCCCACAGCCTTTTCTCATAGGGATTGGTCTCCAGACCCCTGATCATCCTCATTGCTCTCCTCTGCACCTGCTCCATTCTGTCCACATCCTTTTTGAAGTGAGGCCTCCAGAGCTGCGCACAGTACTCCAGGTGTGGCCTGACCAATGCTGTGTACAGCATTGTGTACAACTATGTGCATACAACTATAACATCTTGTGATTTGGATGTTATGCCTCTGTTGATGCACCCCAAGATCACATTAACTTTCTTTTGCTGCTGCGTCACACTGGCTGCTCATATTTAACTTACGGTCCACCCATACCCCAAGATCTTGTTCACGCACCCTGCTACCCAGAAGTGTATCCCCCATCCACTATGCCTTTCCCTAATTTCTGTTACCCAATGTAGTACAATGTGCTGTAAACAAAACACTAGAAATGTTTGCAGAGCCAATAACTCTGTGATGCTATTGAATACTCTGTACCATGTATTTGTACATCTATATTTTGATTAAATTAATTTTCTAAAAAAATCTGAAATTTAATTTTCTGTATAGCTCTATGGTAACCTTATGCAATGTAAAGGTTAAATGAGAATAACTAGATGGGTCTTGGGCCACTCAGAATTCCACCTTTATGAATAGGATGTTGAATTTAAATAAAATGCTGCTCAGTTTAAACAAGGGGTTGAGCTTATGCAGAGTCACACAACTCTTTGCCCCACCAGCCTCAGATTTAAATTAGGACTAAGTTTGATTTCAGTAGGAAAATCATTCCCACCTTCTCTCCTAGCCACCAGAGATGAAATTCTTAGAGAATGCAACCTTCACCCAAGGGATTTTTTTCTTCCACATTTCAGGCAGATAAAATAAAATAATCTGGATGTACAGGCAATGAAAGGCACAACACATTTCTGGAACTAACATCGCCCACGTGGGTCCTACTGACATGAAATTCTTTGTGGTTTTAGCCCTCACCCAAGAGACCTTCCCTGCTAAATGGTAGGCAGAGAAGAGACCAGGTCCCCATTTTTAGCCAGCCATTGAAATATATTCTGCAGAACAGGAGCACCAAAGAGAGGCAATGAGTTTTTCCGGGGCAATTCCTGCTGCCAGCATTCAGACAAATACTTGTTTGTAAAACGAAATCTCAAGGGGAACTAAATCCTGAAGAAATATGTAAACCAAGTTCCTCACCCCCATTTTTCATGACAAAAGGCTGGCTTGGGCAGAATTGGTCCTTCCAAGGGCTGCTTTTGGATAAGAAGGGACATGTATACACACAGGAAGATCTTGTCCCTCTCCCAGCACAACCTTGTATATGAACATCATTATGTGTTTCTTTATTTTTTACTTTGGGGAGGGTGTCAGCCTCCTACTCAGCTCTGCAAAGAAAGGCTGTCATTCTATTGTGATAGCAGGGGAGAATGGAATGGAGGGTGGGAGTTCTCTGGTCCACGTGGCATAGCAGCTGTTTGGCTAAGGATATTTTAAAAATCCTCTATGGAAACATGTTAGACTTGGGAGGTGAATGAACCAGATAAGATTGTGGAAACAGCTTCCTCTGTCCTCACCTTACCCGTACAAGCACAGCACTTACCTACTACTGACATCAGACTAATGCCTAGGGTTGCCAGCTCTGGGCTGGGAAATACCTGGAGACTTTAGGGGTAGAGCCTGGGGAGGGACCTTAGCAGGGTATAATGCCATAGAGTCCACCCTCCCAAGCAGCCTTTTGCTCCAGGGGAGTTGTTCTTGATTGTCTGGAGATCAATTACAACATCAGGAGATCTCCAGGTGCCACCTGGAGGTTGGCAACCCTACTGATGCATAGTAGCCAGAATGGCTCCAGCAAAGAGTGCTTCAGCTTATGTAGAATGAGAGCCAATGTGCCGACCACATGAGTGAGGAAAATGTGTCCAGAGAAATGTCAGCCAGGGATGATACTGTGTGGTGTGAGCATTAGCTATGTATTTTGGTTGGACAGTTTGCCTGTCAAGTACGTATCTTGTACTTGACAGGCACACAAGTACAGGCACCCTTACTGCCTCTCCCTCACAACAAGGCATAGGAAAATATTACTTAAAAGTAGAGTGCAGCCACATATATGATAACAGTGTCAGAGAAATACTACATACAGTTTTAAATCTGTACATTATTTTTGTTTGCTGATGGGTTTTTTAAAAAAGTTTTGGGTTGTGTGCCTTGTTTTTGCATTGTTAGCCAACCTGAGGCCAAGCAAATAAGATGGGGTATAAATATTATATATAGATAAATAAAAACAGCCAGATCTGTTCTACTTGGTTTGGCTCCAACAGTCAAAGCAGAAATTTCATTCTGATTAATTACCCTTCTGAAGTTAAGGAACTGGATGTGCTTGTTTTAGATCTTGGTTAGTTGAGGAGTCATCACAGAATGAGTAAATGCTTCCACTGAAAGGCATTGAATTGGAGATTATATGGGTCTTGTCTGTGGTGTTAGATCTGGGATTGCTCCATCTCAAATGGAAGCCACCATGTGAGGGTGCAATCAGTATATGAGGAGTGCATGTTTGCAAATGAGTCTCAGGTTCCACTGATTTGGGTGGAAATTGCTTCTCAGTAAGTAGGGTGGGGAAAACTGCAGGCAGAGCAATAAAGACAGTGATATTCATTCTACCCAAGCTTTTGTGTCACATTTGCCACCAAAGCAACTCGCAGGAAATAAATGCAAGTGTATTTGTGCCCACTGATGATGTATCATTAGTGGTACTCCAGAATGAACAAGGAAATAAACCAGAATACAAATTGGCAAAGAAATCTCAACCTCCAAACCAATTGGGGGGGGGGGGGTAATATAACAGTAAGTGGCTTGTGTTGTTATTTCCACAAAGCCATAGTTTACTCCAGGGATTTAGTGACCTCCACTGCTCTTGTTGAAATAAGCTCCATATGAAATGCCAAGATTGTTTTATTTCACTTTTTTAGAAGTTTTGTTTCCTTGATATTTTTATTTTGTCAAAACCTTTACTTGGCCAATACGGCCGCGAGCCTCTGTGTGTGTGTTTAATCTCACAAATGTTGTAGATATAAACTTTCTCCCAATTAATATCACAAAATGAAACAAGGAGTTAGGTTGGAGTCACCAAGTCTGTCTTTTGTAACTTAACATCCTGCTCTTGCCGAATCTGTTCGGCTGCTGACACAAAGCTCTATTTAATGTGCTGCCAATCACCATAAGTCAAGTACAGTACCTCAAGTCCTCAAGTACACTTTCAAAATGGATTTGTTTATATCTTTCTCAGTTTAATCTGCTTTTCTGACCACTAGAAGGTGAAGTGCAAAACCAAACAAATGCCCGGGTGAACTCAAAAAGGAAAAGAAAACCCCACTTATTTTTTTAATGTTGCGTTTCAGCATACTTATATGAATGCTGATTCACTTGTTTCAAAAACACAAGAAAAATAGCTCGCAGTTGGTTTGAATCTGTCAGGGAGGACTGGGTTCTGTAGTCTGTCTTCTCACCATGGGTTGGATCCAGCCAGCATTTTCACTCAATCCAGTTCAATTCCCCTCCACTCTACAGGCCCTATCCCACCAGCCTCCAGGTGGGGCCTGGAGATCTCCCAGAATTACAGCTGATCTCCAGCTGAACTCCAGGAGGCAAAGATCCATTCCCCTGGAGAAAATGGCTGCCTTGGAGGGTGGACTGCATGGCATTATAGCCTGTTGAGGTCCCTGTCCTTCCCAAAACCCACCCTCTCCAACTTGTACCCCCAATCTCCAGATATTTCCCAGCCCAGAGTTGGCAATTCTACCTATGATTCTCAGCATTAGGACTGTTGAAAAAGAAATTCGGGAAAATTTGGGTTCGGGTTTAAATGGCCTTTTTTTATTCAGGAAAACTCAAATGCTGAATTCCCCTATACCGGTATAGGAGGGAATTCGGCTTTAAATTCGGGATTCCCAAATAATTTGGCCATTTAAACTCATTTAAACCCATTTGTGGCTTTCTGCGACTCTGGCGGGGCATTTTTGCAGATAGAGGTCCCAAATTTTCAGGGTAGCTTGAAGGGACTCTCTTTGCAAGAACCCCCAAGTTTGGTAAAGATTGGATGAGGAGGTCCGGAGTTATGGGGTCTGGAAGGGGTCACCCCCATTCCCCCATAGGAATGCATTGGACTTCAATCTTCAGTCTTCAGACTTCAGTCCAATGCATTCCTATGGGGGAATGGGGGTGACCCCTTCCAGACCCCATAACTTCGGCATCCCTGACCCAGTCTTCACCAAACCTGGGGGTTCTTGCAAGGGGAGTCCCTTCCTTCTACCCTGAAAAGTTGGGACCTCTAACCACAAAAATGCCCCCCTGGAGCTGTGCAAAAAAAAAGCCCATTGCCTTAAATTCTTCTCCCCTAACAACTAACACAACCCCTACATAACCACAAGACCAGACAATATCACAGCATAGCTATCTACCTACAAGCAGAACAACCAGCAGCACGACAAGCCACACGGAGAAGTCTATGGAGCCAAGACCCTAAACACAACACACCACAACAAAATAAAAAGTGGGGTCCTTTTTTCCTCCCCTACCTAACCTACACTATGCACTGAATGGAGGCTGGACACAACACCCAGGCACACTCTGGCGGCGCACTCCCCACAAAACCCACATCTAGCCACATGATGCCAGGTAGCTGGAGGTCTGGGGGCACTGCTGCCAGCCCAGATGTGGTGCCAACCAAGCCAATCTGATGCACAGTGCCAAACCCAACAACAACAACCAGGCATGCAATAAGGATACAAAACCCACCAGCAGCCAAGTGAAATGGCTCCCCCCCAACAAAGAAAGAAATAAGCAACACTTAAACAAAACAAAACAACCTTTAACACTTTTAAAGAGGAATAAAAAAGAAATTAAACAGGAATTTAAGCAGTTATGAGCAATAACAACTATAAAGTGTTGAAACCAATGTGAATTCTGTCCCAGAAATCCCTCCCTTTGCTTGCATGCAGCCAGGTTTAGGGGCGGGGGGGGGGGCAGCCCCAAATGAAATAAAATGACAAGGTCTCAGACTATTAGATGTCTTCTCTTCAAGTTCTCCTCCAGGTAGCAGGCAGGAAATAATTCCATGGAAGCACGCTGTAATCCACCAGGTCTGCTCAGGATGAGGCAGCAGGAGCAAAAGCCAAGGTTTTTGCACCAGAACAAACTCTCTCTCTCAGTGAGCAACAGCCAGACTAGGTAGTATAGCCTCCAGTATAGAATCCAGCTTCTGTGATTGGCCAAAGAACACTTTTCTCTCAGGGCTAGCCACTATCTGGGAGTTAAATTCCCCCCTCCCTCCCCCTTGTTCAGCTGTCCAGGCAAGGTAGGTTGCACCAAAGAGAGCTTTCTCCTTGCAAAAACACAGGAAATAGCTTCCTCCATTAAAGATACATTGTGGCCAAAAAAGCACGGGCACTTACTCCTGTTTCTTCCCAGTGTCCTTCCCGTTACAGCCAGGATCAGTTCAAACCGGGCGGGGGGACAATCTGTGCGCAGAACCTCTCTTGATCCGTGGCGAGTCAGCGTGCTGATCTGTCCGTCAAAACAGAAAACGCCGGAGCCACGCACTTCCTGGCCGTTCAGCAAAGCACGCTCCCGGTGGTGATTGGCCGACTCACTGACCAATGACAGCCCTGCGCTCCCACTTTTCAAAAAATTTGGAAACGAAAGGGGTGAGGTTGTGCAGGGAAGGGTTTGGAGGCGTGCGGGACGTCATGACGCCAGAAAAATAGGCTCCTGTTAATCTGAGGTGAGCCAGGGTTAACGGTTGGGGTCTTCATTCACAAAGCCGGGTTCATTTTGGGTCGAGACAATGCTCAGCCAGCAGCATCTGAGGTGTCGTTCGTTTGCAAGAATTTGGTCCTGGTTGGAACTGGAAATAAAATGGGAGGAGACTGGGCGGAGACCAGAGTAAGTGCCCGTGCGTTTTCGGCCTGTATCTCTATTGAGGAACCAGGCGAATCCCCCCTGTTTAAAGCCCAGCTGCTCCATTGTGATGCATAGATCGCTGTAAAGCAGGGGTCTGCAAACTGCAGCTCCCGAGCCGCATGCGGCTCTTTGGCCCGTTGAGTGCGGCTCTCCGAACTTGGTTCGGAGCCCCTGCTCTCGCGCCCGCTCACGCCGGCAGCCGGGCTGCGGAGCCAGCGCACCTGAGAGAGAAAGAGAGAGAGAGCGGGAGAGCAGGCTAGCGGGCGCGCTGTCTCTCCCTCCACCCCCCGCCGTGGAGAATGGCCAGGTCCCCTTTCCCTTGCCCTCAATGGTTGGGAGGCTAAAGCCTCCCCTCCCCTCTAGCCGTGCGATTGCTGGGCGGGCGGCTCGGCGGTTCCCTCCCCCCTCCCTGCCCGCCTATCAGCTGTTGGGTGGGGCAGGCTTCCTTTGGTAGACCTGGCCTCCAGCTGAGTGTGAGGGTCTGTATGTCTTGTGTGCTGTGGTCCCAATTCCCCCCTCCCTCTGGACTCGTAAAAGCAGTTCAGACCATTTGGCCTTCCTGAGTTCAGGCGCCATATCTGTCAAGCCCTGGCTGGTATGTCTCACGGATGTCTCCCCTGCTGTGTCTCCCCGGCTGTGCTTTGGTTCACTCCCTCTTGCCAATTCCGGCCTTGGAAAGTAGATAACCCTAACAAGCTCCCTGGGGCCGATTGATGTCTGTACCGTACCCATCTATCTTGTAGCTTCCCATAACATAGGTGTGACCTTTTGCTTCCCTGTAGGGGATATAATTCTGTAGTTGAGAAGCCTTGCTCACTTGCAACTTTTATCAGTGTGCGGCCTGTATCATCTGAAGCTTCTAATAAAAGATACTTGTTTCTACGTGACTGACTGAGCAAGTGATTTTATGGAATTTGCACAGAGAGGTCAGGAACCCTCACACTGAGTCCCATTGGGAGGCCACGTCTACCCCCTGGCTTTCTTGGCGGTAGACCTGGACTCCAAGGAGGGGGAAAAAGTCCCCCTTCAGAGGCCAGGTCTACCAATAGGCTTCTATGGGCCTCCGGAGGCCAGGTCTACTGCCAAGAAAGCCAATGGGTAGACCTAGCCTCCCAATGGGACTCAGCTGGAGGCCAGGTCTACCAATAGGCTTTTATGGCGGTAGACCAGGCCTCCAGACGAGGACTCCGGACAGGGAGGGGGAAATGGCAGGGACTTACAATTTAATTTTTATCAATAAAAAAGATCACTATTAAGTATGATATCAAGTTTTATTCAGTGTACCTATAGTACCAGTGTACCTATAAAGACTTAAAACTTTAATTAAAGTTTATTAAGTTAATAAACAGTGTACCTACCTACATAGTTTAAGTTTAAGAAATTTGGCTCTCAAAAGAAATCTCAATCGTTGTACTGTTGATATTTGGCTCTTTTGACTAATGAGTTTGCTGACCCCTGCTCTAAAGAATCTGCCTACAGCCACTCAATGCTTTTAAAGGGAGGAAGATGGGGGTGACTCCTTCTAGACCCCATAACCCCAGACCCCGGACCCAATCTTTACCAAACGGGGGGGGGTTCTTGCAAGAAGAGTCCCTTCTAGCTACCCTGAAAATTTGGGACCTCTACCTGCAAAAATACCCCCACAGGAGCTGCGGAAAGACGTTGCTAAAAAAAGCCAGATATTTGGGAATGGCAAATTCAGCTTTGCCAACTTCCCGGATTTTGCTGATTTGGTAAACCCGAACCATTTATTCGGTATTTTTTCGACCCATTTTTTATCAAATCAACAGCCCTACTCAGCATAGCATTTTTGTTCCCAGTTCCCATTATCACCAATGGGCTAAGAGAATTGGATGCATGATGAAATGTCCTTGTAAATTTCCCTTGCGCTCCCCAGGGTCTGGTCTGCAGCCACTTGGCTTCCTCACATCCAAGGGAAGTGATCTCTGATCAGGCAGTTCAAAGAAGGGTTATCTCATCTTTGGGTCCAAAGAATCCCAGCACCCTCTTGGTCTAAGGAATCAGGTGAAGCCCTTAGAAAAAAGGGAGTTCTATCTATTTATCAGAGCACTCAGAACATTTTTGGATTGTTAGCAGAGAAATGTTAACAGGGGAAACTAAAGATTTGTCTCCAGTGAGTGGAACCATGTCATTTCTAAGCTCTGCATACTCCCTTCGTTTATTTTTTTTCCTGCATTTACTTGAGCATTAAAATAATTTTGCTTGCCTTATATAGTTGTTCTGAGTGGCATTCCTCTCTCTCCCCCCCTTATTTTATATTGTTAATTGTCATTTTGGACTGTCTAAGAGTTGATTTGGGAACCCAAATTAGAAATGGGTTGCAAATGTGTAATGAGAATGTTGGGGGGGGGACATACACAAATTGCATTTGGGGTGTTTTCGCTAACCCAAGCCAAATTCTTGTGTATCTTGCAGTGGTAACATGTCAGCCAAATAAATAAACAAACAAATAAACAAGCAAATAAATACATCTGTGCATGTGGTGGCCAAAGTCACTGTATTTCACAATACCCCTGTTTCAAACATTTGGAGCTTAACGCTACTCCACCCCCACTTTTCCATGCTCAATTACTTCCACTAGTTCTTCTTTATAATGATAACCTTATTTTAAATATGAAGCAGCACTCTTTTTTTAGCTCAAGATGTTAGAAAATGAATAAAAACTGTGAAGAAAAACATCTGTCATTATTGTCATTAACTTCCTTGGAATTTGTGGGATTTTTTTTTCCTGTCCCAAAGCTCCCGGTTCTTGAAGGTGTGCAGTTGGCGGCATCTGTCAAGAGTCTGGATGTGATCTTGGATGCCTCCTTGTCAATGGAGGCACAAGTCACAAATGTGGCCAGAGTGGTGTTTTGCCAACTTCACCAGATCAGGCTACTGGTGCCCTACCTCTCTTTCCTTGGCCAAGCTACAGTGATCCATGGAACGGTCACCTCCAGGCTAGACTACTGAAACTCACTCTATGCAGGTCTTCCCTTAAGGCTGCACCAGAAACTTCAACTGGTCCAGATTGCAGCAGAGAGGGTCCTTACAGGGACCCCATGGATCGGGATATGTCCAACCAGTGCTCCACCAGTTGCACTGGTTGCAGACTGAATACCAGATCAGGTGTAAGGTTTTGGTGCTGACCCTTAAAGCCCTAAATGGTCTGGGGCCATTGTACCTGTGGGACTGCGGCTCTCATTACACCCCTCAAAAAGAGCATCACTCTGCTGGAGAGAACTTACTGATGATCCCTGGCCCAAAGAATGTCCGGCTGTCCTCAACCAGGGCCAGGTCAAACGCTATACCTAGTGAGATCAGGGCCTGCAAGACTGAGCTGTTCTGCCAGATTGAGGACAGCGATGGTTTTCTACCTTGTTGGCCTCCCTTCCCTTCCCCTCCCCTCCCCTTTTCCCATTTCCTTCTCCTTGTTAGTGATTATTCTGTTTAGTACATGGTTCCTCCCTCTGTATGGTTTTCCCAATATCGTTTTATGCTTCTGTAGTCGAGGGCACCTGGTTTTTAACTTATGATACATTTTTAAATAGTACATTATGGATTTTAAAATTGTATTGTACTGGTTGTAGTTGAGGGCACCTGGTTTTTAACTTAAGATACATTTTTTTTAAATAGTACATTATGGATTTTAAAATTGTATTGTACTGGTTGTAAGCTGCTCAGAGGCTGACTTGTCAGGAATTACCGGCATAAAATCGAATAAATAAATAAATAAATCTGTCTGTGGCGAGGTGAATGTTCTGCAGTGAAGCCCATGGTTTGTATCAGCTGACAGACAACTGCAGCACTTCAGCTCAGTGCTTTCCTGGATTAGATTGGAAAGACCACATTAGTAGTTTTTGAAGGATTGTTTTCTTCTCCAAGGAATGTTGTTATCTAACGTGCAGGTGACAACATCCTTTTTTTAAAAAAAATATTATTATTTTTATAATAAGGAAAAAAAACAAATTATACAAATCATAAAAAGAAAACAGAGAAAAAAGAAACATAAAAAATACAGAAATACAAAAAGAGCACATACAACCATCAAAATTACATCATATAATATAAATTGTAAAATACACAGTGCTCTAATACCCACTACCCACCTTAACAATGTGTCCCACCACCAATAGACTTCCGGAGAAGTGTTATGACAGTATTTAAAATTACCTTATACTATTATTATTATAAAAACATTACATTTTATCTATAATTCATTAACTATACTTGTAAAATTCATTTTTGCCAGTTTATGCCAAAATGCGACGGCCTTTAACCATGTTTTTTTAAACTCTTCCATATCTTTACCGTGTAAAGAATCTGTAAGTTTGGCCATCCGCATATACATCCACAATTTCTCTCTCCAGTCCTTAATTGAAGGTTTATTTACTTGCTTCCAGTTTTTTGCTATTATAATTCTTGCTGCCACAAAGCTGTATTGACATATAACTCTATCACATCTATCCATATTGTCTTTAGGGATTCCCAATAGACAAAAAGCAGGATCTTTTTTTTTTTTACTTTTATATTAATCAAATTATTGTGTGTGTGTGTAAAGTGCCTTCAAGTCGCGGCCGACTTATGGTGACCCCTTTTGGGGGTTTTCATGGCAAGAGATTAACAGAGGTGGTTTGCCAGTGCCTTCCTCTGCACAGCAACCCTGGTATTCTTTGGTGGTCTCCCATCCAAATACTAACCAGGGCTGTCCCTGATTAGCTTCTGAGATCTGACGAGTTTCCTTTAATATTAGTCTCCAAAATCTCTTAATTTTTTTACAGAACCACCATACCTGCATAAGCGTGCCTTTTTTGGTTCCACACTTCCAACATAAACCCATATCGTCTTTCTTCATTTTAGCAGTACCGGGGTTATGTACCATCTATAAAACATATAAGTTTTCTCTTATTTCATTAGTGATTGTAAATTTGTATTCCCTCTTCCACAAGTTTTCCCATATTTCCAAATCAATATTATAACCTAACACCTTCATCCATTTCACCATCACTGGTTTTATCCTTTCTTGTTCTAAATTCACTTCAATTAATAACTTATAAATTCTTCCTATCAGTCCTTGATTTCCCTTAGTTAATATAATTTCTAGTTTAGATTTATTTTGATTAAATCCCCTCAAATTATCTTTATTAAATATATCCCTTAATTAATTCATAAACCAGTCATTAATTTTTAGCTCTTCTCTACTCTTCAACATCTAGACCCCTTCTTTACATTCCGTGATTTCTCTATAAATATAAATATGCAGATTTAGTTGTACACCTCTCTTCATAAAAGCTTCTACAGGGTTAATCCAGCCAGGGGTTTTACATTCCAAAAATCCTTTATATTTCTTCCAAGTTTGAAGTAGACCACCTCTAATAATATGGGAATTAAATTCTTTGTTTACTTTCTCCTTTTCATACCTTAAATATGCGTGCCACTCAAAGTGTAAATTAAACCCCTCTAATTTTAATATTTTAGGATTCTCTAATAGAATCCAATTTTTTAGCCAGGTGAAGCAAGCTGCTTGATAATACATTCTCAAATCTGGTAATCCCAGGCCTCCTGTTTCTTTTAGTTCAACTAAGTTGTTATATGCTATTCTATGTCTTTTTGTACCCCATAAAAAAATTAAAATATCTTTCTTCCAACTTTTAAATATCTATGCTCCTTTCAAAATCAGTAGATTTTGAAATAAAAAAAGCATCTTAGGCAATACCATCATTTTAATAACTGAAATTCTACCCCATAGTGATAATGGTATTTTTTTCCCAGTTTTTGAGATCTATTACTATTTGTTGCCATTGTTTAATATAATTATTCTGAAATAAATTAAGATTATTCAGTGATAACCATATACCCAAATATTTTACTTTATGTTCAATATTAAACCCTGTCTTTTTGGTTAATACTTGTTGTTGTGAGAGAGTCATATTTTTAACCAATAGCTTAGTTTTATTTTTATTTATTTTAAAACCTGCAAACTTTCCATAAACCTCCAAAATTCTATTCCAATTATCAATTTGCTCAGTAGGATCCGTCAAAAAACATACAAGGTCATCTGCATATGCTTTAATTTTATAGTGATTTCTCCCAATTCAGAATCCAATTAATTCAGTAGATTGTCTAATCTTTTGTAATAGGGCTTCTAATACTAAAATAAACAACAAAGGGGAAAGAGGACAACCTTGTCTCGTTCCCCTTTGAATTTCAAATTGTGATGATACTATTCCATTTATTAACAAACTAGCCATCTGATAAGTATATACATTTTCTATAGCTGTCTTAAAATTTACTCCAAAACCCATATAGTCTAATATTTTTTTCATAAAGTTCCAATTCACATTGTCAAAAGCTTTTTCAGCATCCAAAAATATCACGGCTACCGGAGTTGAAGTTTGTTCAGCATATTCTAAAAGATCTATTACCACGCTTACATTTTGGCTAATCAATCTTCCAGATAAAAATCCTGCTTGGTCTTCATGTATAGTTTTGTTTAATACCTTTTTAAATCTAGTTGCTAAAATCACAACAAATAATTTGTAATCATTATTCAATAATGAAATAGGTCTATAGTTTTTAACCTTTAGTTCTTCCCTAGTTATTAGAGAATCCAATGATTCCCTATTTTCTTGAGATAATTTTTCCCAGCCAAATTGACTGAGATATAAATCCATTTCTTTCTCTGATACTAAATTCTTCCTGTATAAATTTGTATAATATTCTACAAACATTTCCATAATTTTTTGTTTATCATTTGTTATCTTACACCCCCTTTTAAATTTTAATATGTATTTTTTTCCTCTTTATGTTAAGCTGCCATGCTAACATTTTACCTGGTTTATTGGCGTATTCAAAGAATGTTTGTCTATTAAAAATAATTTTCTTTTCAATTTCATCAGATATTAACAATTCATATTGATATTACCATTTTTTCAAATTATTAAGCTGTTCCTGTTTCAGTGATTTATTTTGTAATTTTCTAAGCTGTCTTTCTCCTTCTCTAATTTCCTCTAAGATATTTTTCTTCTGTGCCTCCCTCTCTTTGAACCATCTTGTATTTTGTTGTATTAACAATCCTCTAATTACTGCTTTACCAGCATCCCATACTACATCTTCCCGAGTACTCTTATCTGTATTTTCAACAAAATAATTCTGTATATCTACCTTTAATTTATCCACTATCTTTTTTATTTTTAAATAAAAATTAATTTAATACCCAAGGCTTGTTTCTCCTATCTCCAATTTTAACTCTTATTGATACAGCATTATGGTCTGACAATACCCTGGGTAAAATCTCTGGATTCTCTGAGACATTTGTCAACCCTTTAGAGAGCCATAACATATCTATTCTAGAATATGTAAGATGTCTAGATGAAAAAAAATGTATATCCCTTTTTATTGCCATAAACCAATCTCCAGACATCAAACATATCCCATTGATCTGTAAGAGCATTAAAAATACCCGGTAGCTTACCCTCACATTTTCCCTTTTTTTTCTTTGCAGACCTATCTATCTTGGGTTCTATTACCCCATTAAAGTCCCCGATCCAAATCATTTTTTCTAAAGCATGTTCAGCCAAAATTGTAGCTAAAGTGTTATAAAACATTTTTTGATTTGTATTAGGCAAGTAAATTCCCACCAATAAAATCTTTTGAAAACCACAAGTTATTTCTACCGTCAAAATTCTTCCTTCTTTATCTTGAAAGATAATTTTAGGTTCTAATATCGCCGGTAGATACATAGCTATACCATTGGTTTTTTTCTTTTTGTTACAAGACATGAAGAGTTTACCTAACCTTGGTTGTTTCGATCTAAATATATCCTTCTGTGAGATATGCATTTCCTGTAAACAAACAATGTTAGCTTTAGATTTTTGTAAATGATAAAATACTTTCTTCCTTTTACTAGGAGAATTCAAACCTTTGCTATTCCATGACAATACCTGTAACATATTAAAATTCAGTTAGACCCATTATAAATTTTACATTTTTAATCCCAAAGATGTTATCCATATTTATTCATCTTTTATCCCTCCCTACCCCTATTCCCATTAAGATCAGTTCATAGCTGCTCAGCCATCCTTATCATCTGACAGGGAATCCTCTGCTGATTCAGTTGGCAGAACCCCACCGCTTGCTTCTGAGGCCTTTTCCTCTTCAGTAGGTTCTTTGGCAGGAGGCTGTTTAGCTGGTTTTAAAAGCTCTGAGTCATACCTTCTTAAGAATTGTTCAGCTTTGCTGGTATCTATAATTTTAAATCTTTTAGCCTTGAAAAGAAAAGAGATGCCTTGTGGGAATTCCCATCTGAATTGAATCCCATTGAGCCTCAGTCGTTCTACAATCTCTGAGAAATCTTTTCTTTTTCTAAGCAGTCTTCCTGGAATTTCCTTCATCAATCTCAGAGGGGTACCCTCTATTGTAAGTGGAAGTTTGTAGTGGGTACTGAGAATAAGGTCACGATGACTCCTGGAGAAAAGTTGAAGTAGACAGTCTCTTGGTACTTTGTTTTTGGTTGCAAAAGAAGAGTTAATCCTGTAGGCCATTGTAATCATCCCTTCAACAACTTTTTCCTCTTCTTACAAAAAATCTGCCAAATGTACTTTTAGATATCCTTTTAAATCTCTTCCTTCTATTTTTTCCTTCAAACCACAAATACGAATGGAATTTTCCTTAATCTTGAGTTCAATCATTGCCATTTGGTCATCTCGTTTTTCATCTCTCTCCTGGGATGCTTCCAGTGACATTTCCAAGGTGTCCACCCTCTTTTAAATATCCTTATTCTCCTGTGCATTTTTTAAAAGCTTGGTCTCCACCTTATCCTGTTGCACAGTCAAGGACTTGATTGAGTCTTGCAAGGTTGCTATTGCTGCTGTATTTTGTGAGATAGTCATTGAGTTTTGAGAGATGGCAGCAGTGTTTTGACTCAATTCTTGCTTCATTTCTGTAACCTCCTGATATGTTTTAGTTAAGAGTTCATGCAAAGAATTGAGTGTCACTTCTGGCTTTGGTTTAGGAGTCACCTTTGCAGCAACAGGTATTCCTGAAGAGGGTGAAGTGGCTGGTGCTATCGTTATGTTAGAGGCAGAAGCTCTGCCTTGCTGAGAAATTTGCTGTACCTGGAGCTGTTTTGAGTCTTTGAGGAATTCCCTGGAATGCTTCTCTTTTTTTCTCTCCCATTGATCCTAGGAGGCTGAGTAACAACAAATTTGTAATCCACAGAGAGGGGGGGGGATAACATTTCTTGCTTAGTCCATCAATTTGGGAATATTAGTAAAAGATAAAAAACAGTTCAGTTGAAAGTCTGACCTTAGAGAGAAGACTCTCACATCAGCTTCATTACTGTTAATATTTCATGCCAGTAGTTTTTCCATCTTAGATTTTAAACTGATGTTTCAGCCACTGACAGAAATTTTTTTAAACTGCGTCACAGATTGTAGAAGGCTGGCGAAAAGCCAAGTTTCGATTCAGAGTCACGTAATGAAATTATAGTCAGCTCGAGTGCTTTCTTCTATAAAAATAAGACTGTCAAAGACCTCAGTTTTGGCTTTAATGAAAATATAAATGAATGTGAATTAAAACTTGCTGTTTTTTAATCGGAGTCTCTCCACCGCATCTCCCAGCTGCCGTTTTAGAAATGGCGCCCGCTTCGTGGCTGAGCCCATCAGAGCGACCGCCACCGATTTCTCGGCCGCTATCGCTACAATGCCGAGCAGCCTGCCCACGCCCGATTCAGCATCTCCTCTTACACCGAGGAGTGCCGCTTGCCAGGTGGAAGGGGGCAAATTTCTTGCCCCCCGGCAGCTTCGCACCGGAGTGCGAGGCGTCGCACTTCCCGCACTTCCCGCAATGGATCCGCTCCGACCCGGAAGGGCGACAACATCCTAAAAGGACCAGGTTGTAGTGCTATTGCTCTGTCAAAAAAAAGTCCAACCTGGGTGACTTTTAATCCTAGATTCCCCCCCCCCCCAAGGGATTTCAATAGATTAATAAAGGATGACACCATTGGTATATGTTGGGGTCCCCAGCATTTTGGAGGCTGTGGGCACCTTTGAAATTGGGACACAGGGTGGTGGGGGTAACAACAAAATGGCAGCCACATGAGGTGGAGCCAACCACAAAATGTCAGGCAGTGAGGCCATTCTTTATCATTTTAGGCAGAAAATGTGTTTAACAAGTTGTCTTTTAAATGAACTTATGGTTTAAAAATATTATACACAGCTTACCTTCAGTCACATTCATTCATTTATTTATTGCGGTCAATAGAACAAAACCAATTTAAAGTTCAATCACATAGTGAAGTTCCGCTCCGACCCGGAAGGGCGACAACATCCTAAAAGGACCAGGTTGTAATGCTATTGCTCTGTCAAAAAAAAAGTCCAACCTGGGTGACTTTTAATCCTAGATCCCCCCCCCCAAGGGATTTCAATAGATTAATAAAGGATGACACCATTGGTATATGTTGGGGTCCCCAGCATTTTGGAATTGGGACACAGGGTGGGGGGGGCAACAACAAAATGGCAGCCACATGAGGTGGAGCCAACCACAAAATGTCAGGCAGTGAGGCCATTCTTTAACATTTTAGGCAGAAAATGTGTTTAACAAGATGTCTTTTAAATGAACTTATTGTTTAAAAATATTTTCTTGCATATACACAGCTTACCTTCAGTCACATTCATTCATTTATTTATCGCGGTCAATAGAACAAAACCAATTTAAAGTTCAATCACACAGTGAAGATCCTTGAACCACTGTTAGCTAATATTAGGTTAGCCAGGGAAGACTTTTTCAGCCCCCCTTTCCCTCAAAAAATATAATCTGCCCTTACTTTAGAGCTGATAATCATGCCATTCGTTGAATTGGGTTGAAAAGTTTTTGGGGGTGTTCTGTACCCAAGATGTTCCATTTTTAATGCAATCCATACAATATTTGAATGTTCAATGTCTACCATGTGTATGCATTTAGATGTCTATGTGATTTATTGATGCATAAATAATGTTGTCATTCAGAAGCTGCACAGCCATGTCCTCAGAAGTTCCAACAACAGCAGCAGCAGTAGCAGCAGCAGCAGCAACATAACAACAACAACTACCACTACTACTACTACTACTACTACTACTACTATTATTATTATTATATTTTGCCCTTCCCCAGTAGTGCAGGGCTCAGAGCTGCTCACATCAAGCATACATAAACAAACGTATCAGCAATAACATTTAAAACATTAGTATAAAACAATGTTGAATATAATAATAATATATCTATCTAAATGGTGCCATATCAGTTCCTATAGGAGTGATGTTCCTCCGGGGCTGTCAATCAGCCATCAAAGAAGAAGAAGAAGAAGAAGAAGAAGAAGAAGAAGAAGAAGAAGAAGAAGAGTTGGTTTTTATATGTTGACTTTCTCTACCCCTTAAGGAAGAGTTGGTTTTTATATGTTGACTTTCTCTACCCCTTAAGGAAGAATCAAACCAGCTTACAATCATCTTCCTTTCCCCTCCCCACAACAGCCACCCTGTGAGGTAGGTGAGGCTGAGAGAGCTCTAACAGAGTGTTGCTTAATGGGTTGCCAAACTCCCGGACTGGTCATGGCAACCCCAGCATACATGCACACGCTGTTCCAAGCTGCGCGCCTAGCCCCAAATGCTATGGGGAAGGCTTGTGCCCGCCAGTGAAACTGATACGAAAACTGATATGCATCCCGTGGAGCCAGCAGCTAAGAAACAGAGGCCAGGTCAACCTCTCCAGTGAACCAGAGAGACTCCATTTCCTGTGTGTGCCTCTGTTCCAGCAGAAGCCATTTTGCAGAGAGCTGACAAGCACGTAGCCTTCGCCAACACCCCCCCTTTCCCCAGCCTCATCAGCATGATTGACGACCCATCGGAAGACATCCTGATATCAGTGATAAGTCGCTCCTCTGGCGATGCGAAGAGATAAGCCCCGGACGCAGCAATATCACGCCTTTGTGCTTGATCATTAAAGCCAATCAGCAAGACTCCCGGTTTCTCCCGGTATTGCACAAGTCACTGGAATTAGAATAGGTTTTCCAAATTGTCCTCACCCCATCCCGGCAGCCAACCATTAGGGTCTTTTGTCACCTTTTGTCACATGGGAACCACAGAGGGGTAATCCAATCCTCCCGCCCCAAGAAAACAGTATATCTGGGGTCCTCCACAGCCATAATGTTACCTTAGGTCTTTCCCTGGCATATTTGCCGTCTCTCTATGAGTTGGGTTTTGCGCAGCCTGATCACGCTCCCCCTCCCGCCTCGCTGGCCGAGTCCATGGGAACCCCTATTCCTCGCCCCTCTCTCCCTGAATCTTAGCCTACGGAACCCAGGACAACTCCTCTACAGGAAAGGTGCAGTATAACCCGTCAACGATTTCCTGCCACATTGGCAATTGTCTCTCTACTCCTCTCTTTGATTCTTAGTTCTCTGTGTATGTTTGTGTTGCCACATTGAATGCTTGAACTACATAAACGCTCTTAATTTGGAATCCCTTGCCTCTGAAATTATTCTGAGGTCACAGATCCTGATTCTGGTATACATTGGCTGCATCCCGCTATATAAATATTAAAGTTGCCATCTGCGTGCTAATTCCCCTTAACACAGTGCATTTCGGCTAACAAGAGCTGTGACTAGCCCAAGGTCACCCAGCTAGCTTCATGTGTAGGAGTGGGAAAACAAATCCAGTCCACCAAATTAGCATCCGCCGCTCATGTGAAGGAGTGGGGAGTCAAACCCAGTTCTCCAAATCAGAGTCCACTGCTCCAAACCACCACTCTTAACCACTACATCACACTGGGTTGGTGGATCCATTCTGGATGTCATACATTGAGGTTGAACAAGGAGGTTGAACAAGGAAAGGGCAGGAAATGAGAAAAGGAAAGGGGAGGGGAGAGGGAGGGGAGGCCAGCTTCAGAGGGCAGGCATTGCTGGCCTCAACCATAAACCATTCATCGTTTACCTTCTCCTCCCTCTTCCGTAGAGGAGGCTATGTTGCCTGCACCCTACACCATGAACACAATACTATGGATTGTACTGTGCTGGTTTTAGGTTTGGGGCCCCCGGGGCAGACATCTGCCCCCACCAGCCCCCTCATGCCTGCCTCATGTCTCATGCCCACCTGCATGCCCCATCTGCCTGTGCATCCATCTCCTATTTGTCAGCTCTCCTGCCATTTGTGCACAGTTGTCTCCACCACCTGCATACCATTTCCTTGACTGCAGTGGCTGGTGTGTGCAGTTGGGAGTGCTGCTGTCATGGCCGCCAGGAGCACCACCACTGTTCACCACCACATGCCTTTCCCCAAGGACACTAGGAAGCTGGGTGCAGGGATAGTGGAATACTTCCAGCAAACAGATGGGGAAGGGCATGAAGTTGGCAGGGGAGGTGTGTGGGGATCAGCTGCAGTGGGCCCCAGCAGAAGCCTTGGGCCCTGGCAGCCACCCCACCTCAGAGTATGTTGCTGTTGGCCCTGGGTTGATGGATCCATTCCATCAATAGTGACTCCTTCCTCTGGGGCAAGGAACCTCTCCCTGATGCAAGAGGCTTCCATAGTGAAGGAATATAGAACCATCAGATCCAATCCCATGTAGCTCATCAGATTTAGTTGTGATATTCTTACATAGGGGGAGGACAACTTAAAACAATAAAATGACAAAAAATTGTAAGGAGTTCTGAAAAAAATGTCAGAAAGGTTGTGTGTGTGGGCTCCATCATGGCTGAAAAAGACTGTTAAAACTCAGAACGGGTTGGGTTCATCTCTAGTTATGATTTCTGTTAACACCAATTCATTGTAAATCTTATCTTTGAGTATTTTACTTTTCTCTTACTTCAGGAATGCTTTAAAATTATCTATAAGTAGTTTCTTGTCCTTGACATAAATGGCATATTATGATGTATATGATAGTGCAAAAATAAAAAAGAGAAGAAAAAGTATTCTTGATGATACTTGTAATTTGGGAAATCCCTGCCTATGACACCCCTCAAAAAGGGATGTCTAATTATGATTTTGAGGCAACCAGGTGAAAGAATTATTTAGCTGTAGAATCCAGAGCCAGTCAGATGGCTTGATTTTTTGTAGACGTCTTTTTTTCTAACTGTTACAAACTGCCAAAGTGAATTTTTGACTCAGAAAATTCTCCAGGGATTATCCCCTATCCCTACAATACTCTACCGCTAATACAATATTTGAACTCTACAGATTTAAACTAACAGAGAATTGGATTGTGTAGGGGGGAATATCCTCTCTTCTAATGTCAACTACCTTCTCCAAAGCTCTGTACCCCATCTAAAGAGATAAATCCGCTACCAGTCTAGAATGAACTTTAACAGGAAAAGTAATCAAGGAACAAGATAAACAGTAAACCTTCCAAAACTTTAAATGCAAGACACTTACAGGCTGTCAAATGAAGATGTTGCAAATTTTGCATTACAGAGAATTGTACAAAATTGGAGGTTTGCTAGAATGAACAACTTCTTCTTAATGGAAAGCATGTACACCTTTTATTCTGTGAATGGTAGAAGAGAAGTCACTGCTGCTGTCTAAGCAGTCTGTAGAAATACATGTTCATATGGAATTACTTTAGGCTTGGAAACTATAATCGAAGTACATAAAATTTAGCTTAATATAACATTGTTGATATTGATACACTCAACTATTTGATTCTGTCTGCCTTTGAATGCATTCATTCTGATAACAATATAATGCTGGTTAATAGATTCAAGGTGCATTTTAATGGACTTAGACGGGACTAACTAGCCTATGAGGTCAATTATTCACTCAAAAAATTGCTGCTCTCTTGTGGTGGAGCAAAAAAACCCCCGAACTTAAAAGGTTATTCATGGATGCGAATCTAATACATAAAGCCCGATGTAGCTTGGATTACTCATGAGAAAAAGGCCACAGCATTTGACAGTGGTTGTGCCCCTGGCGTTTCAGCCCTCCCCCTGCCAACAAGCTCAGTGTTGAGGCCCTCCCCCACCTCTGTCACAACTCCGCCCATCACAACTCCATAGAGGGGAGGCATCTGAAGAAGAGGGGGAAGGAGAAGTCCTATCAGGATCCAAACCTCTTGACTCCACTTTCATGCAACCAAATGCACGGGGAGTTCTGCCTTGGATTTGCCGCTCTCTGGATGCACATTTTCCCCATCTGAATTCTCAAAACTCAACAATAAGCCTCCAATGCAGAGTTTTGAGAATTTGGATGGGGAAAATGTGCATCTAAAGAGTGGCAAACCCAAGGCAAAACCTCCCATGCATAAATGCCCAAACCCTCTCCCTTCCCTTCGCAGCATGCCCCCCCCCAACCCACACACAGGATCACACCGGCAGGGAAAGCATGCGTAGTATGGAAAACAATGGAGGGAAACAAACAGGGAGGGGAAGCCGATGGGGTGCCTGGTGAGCAGCGGCTCGAAAAACCAGGCATCTTGATGGAAACTACATGGGGGTGGGGGCGGCCCCATTGGGGGCAACGGCCGCAGAGCAGCCACCGAAGGCCCATCTCCAGCCAGAAGAGTTCTGTGGAGGTGGAATGGCAGCCTGTGATACTTGTCGGAGCGCAAAACTCCCCTTGTCCAATCACCGTTCGCGTGGGAAAGGGAAGGGACATTTGCCTGCATGGGCGGGTAGAAGAAATCCAAAGCCAGGGAGTTTTTCATGGAGCTCCCGTAATGGAAAAGGCTCAGAAAAAGCAAAGATCTCATCAACAGAGGTTTGAGATGCTTCGGGGATGCTGCTACTTTTTAGCCCAAATCTGCAGCAGCCGTGAAAAATCCAAAATTAGCTGCGACGCAACACAGCTTGGAAGCCACAGCAAACAGCCATCAAAAAGGATACTAGACTATCTCTTTGAGGACAGTTCTATCATTGGCCATAAGACATAATGGATAAAGAGGTAGTGTCCCATTACGGCCAGGGGAAAGCGAGGGTGAGTGAAATAGAGCTGTTGGGAGCAGGGCAGCCAAGCAAAGAGTCAAAGGATTTTTAAAAACAAATATTTCATAATATTGTCGAAGGCTTTCACGGTCAGAGTTCATTGGTTCTTGTAGGTTATCCGGGCTGTGTAACCGTGGTCTTGGAATTGTCTTTCCTGACGTTTCGCCAGCAGCTGTGGCAGGCATCTTCAGAGGAGTAACACTGAAGGACAGTGTCTCTCAGTGTCAAGTGTGTAGGAAGAGTAATATATAGTCTGAAAGGGGTTGGGTTTGAGCTGAATCATTGTCCTGCAAAAAGTATCAAAGGTAATGTGCTAATGAGAGTGTGGTATGTTAATTAACATACTAACATATTAACATACCACACTCTCATTAGTACATTATCTTGATACTTACAGGACAATGATTAGCACATTACGTCTGCAGGACAGTACTCAGCTCAAACCCAACCCCTCTCTGACTCTTCCTACACACTTGACACTGAGAGACACTGTCCTTCAGTGTTACTACTCTGAAGATGCCTGCCACAGCTGCTGGCGAAACGTCAGGAAAGACAATTCCAAGACCACGGTTACACAGCCCGGATAACCTACAAGAACCAATAAACATTTCATAATTTGCCTTGACTGCTACTTAAGTGCCCCTCCCTGGCCATAATCAGAGGGACTCTGCTGCTAGACGTGGAAAGTGCTGCCCAGTTTCAAACTTCCCATGCATAAATGGCCATAGAAAAGTCTCATATTATTGGGAGTGGGAGTGAGCCAGGGCAGCAGCTACCAGGAAATTTCCTAGTAAGTTAAAAACAATACAACAAATATATCAATATTTTAGGTGCTGTTTTTAAGGGGGCGTGCTGTGACACCACCAATGACACCACCAATGATGACAGCACCCTCCCTCGAAAATTCACATGCAGAAGAAAAACTGACTTCAAAACAGTGAAAATGCACAAGGAAGGCCAACATGTGGAACAATCATGCCCAAACTGATTCCAATGCTTGTGGATCAACTCCCAAGAGTAAGTCAAGCAAGTGATAAGGCGTGCATGCCTCTCTACACTCAGTCCCAACCAACAGTGGTGATGAAAGCAAAAGAATCCTTGCTGTGTAGAAGAAGCTTTAGTTGTCTTCTTCTGAAAGGAAAGACAAACCAGCAGAAATACTTTCTCCTGTTGAAGGCACTCCACTTCTCATGTGTTTTATTTAACCTTGCAACAACTGATGTCAGCTCAAAAAACCTAAGCTATGATCAGGCAACCAAAGGCTATTTTTACTGTGTTCAGAAGGGAAATAAACTATTGGCTTTGATTCTTTTTAAGGATAAGCAAAGAAACCTTACTAATCTTATTGGACCACTTTTTGCTTCTCTTGAAAACCCTCAGAATGTTTGCCAACTTAGGTTCTTCCAAATTCATCTTGAAATTTTGCTTGAGGTTAAGATAGGAGGTATTTTTAGGAAGTGTGGAATCCCTGTGAGAAATTTTGTAATTCTTTTCAACCTCACCCTCTCTTCAAGGAGATTTATCTATCTATCGAGAGACAGTGTGGTGTAGTGGTTAAGAGTGGCTAATCTGGAGAACCAGGTTTGATTCTACACTCCTCCACATGAAGCCTGTTGGGCGATCTTGGGCTACTCACAGTTCTCTCCGAACTCTCTCAGCCCTACCTACCTCACAAGTTGCCTGTTGTGGGGAAGGGAAGGGAAGGAGATCATAAGCCACTTTGAGAAAAAGCAGGGTATAAAAACCAACTCTTCATCTATTTATCCATCTACCCACCCACTCATTGTTCTCAGCGAGCTGCACATGGTGCTCCCTTCCCAATTCTATCTTCATTTCAGCCCTATGAGGTAGGTTAGGATGTGAGAATGTGGTCAGCCCAGGAATGGCATCAGGAACATTTGAGCCCAGAAACCTCAGATACCCCAGATACCTCTAAACATTACACCATGCATTTTATGTTGATCATAAAAAGGAAGGTTGAGGCAAGAAACTGACTTCAGAGTCAGTCAGCACCATGGCTCGAGCATGAATTTGAACCCAGGTTTCCTGAGCCCCTGCCTCTCCATTACACCACACTGGCTGCCTAGTCTGACTGAAATTGTTTTTGCTTCCCTTGAAATTCTTGAGACTGTGTCTGAGTAGAAATTCTCAAATTTACTACAGAGTTTCACATTAGGCGAAATATGGAGGCGAGTCTTCTTTTGAGTGAGAAAAAAGTGTAATTTGCTGGGACAGCAAACAAAAAAAAATGTATCCTTGCCTCCTCGAAACAATATCTCCCTTATTTTTCCCATACAGCAGCAATCCTCAAAGTTGTCCTGCAGTCATTTTGCTGAATTGGTGGGATTACTTTGGAGAAAGTTACACGAGAAATGCTGCTTTAAAAGCTGCATGGGATTTAGAATGTATAGCCTGTACATAATTTCCCCCAACAACATCTGAATGCCTATTTTTTCAGTACTGAACTCTAAGACGTTTTGTACACATATGATTTTGTGGAACAAAGAGAAGAATATCCAAAGGGCATTAATTATGCTAAAGAGACAGCATTATAGTCTTAAATAGAAAATGCTAATTCCCACAGAAATTCACCTAAATCAAAATATTCAGTCGTGTTTTGTTATCAGAGTTGTAATGCTCTTGATTCTTTGTGGGCTGCAAACAGATATTGTGGTCGGCTCTACAGTGAAAAGCTCGTGCTTTGTCTTTTGTGCTCAGATGTTGAACATTCTCCTCAGCAAAGTGCAAGAGGATGCCAAAAATTTCTGTCTCCTGCTACTTCTTACAAAGGGAATCAGCCTACTGCTTGCTAATAGAGACAAGGAACTCTGCCTAGTAAACATGGGGGGTGGGGAATCCACTTTAAATAATAAAGAGCTGGTAAATTGAAATCACAGTTATGTTTTGGGAAAACAAGAGTTCTACTTTATATGCTGTTCCAATACCTTTGGAGGGGAAAGGCGTCTTTGTGTCTTGGGTATTAATGAGAGCTGATCTAGCATTGTGGCAAAGAGACTGATCTGCAGACAGGAAGTCCTTGATTCAAATAATCTCTCTGCCATCAATTCACTAGGTGCCCTTATTCTCATAGCCAATATTATCAAAGCTGTCACCTTCCACCACCACCCCACCCTGTCAACAAGCATTGGTATAATAATGGCGACCTACCTTATAGCATCATTGTAAGTATTTCTGAAATAATATATATGAAGTGCTCTGAGCTAAGTATTAATAATGATTTTTAAAAGGCCCTGAAGAACTCAGAGGGCAATGTTAGACATTACATAGTTATGTGCCCCCAAGTCACAATTGACTAATGGTGACCTCAGCAAGGGGCTTTCAAGGCAAGTCAAAGGTGGTTTGCCACTGCCTTCCTCTGCAAAGTCTTCCTTGGTGGGAACGTTAGACAATATGAGAATCTAAGTGCAGCTGTCATTCCATGTATGTTTCCACTTTCTTCCTAGGATCTTGTATAAGACTGAGCAAATTTTTGTAGCCCGAGTGCTGCAAAGAATACAGCATCTACTTGTGTCCACTAATGAAAGGGAAGGAGTGTTCCTGGGAACACACGGAGCCCCAGCAGCACTGCAGGTGCCTTGGGGACTTGCCTCAGACTGACCTGGTGACTAGGTTGGTCTAGAAAACAATGATCAGTGCATGGCAATCTCATTGTCTTCTCCTCTGGCCCTGCCATCACTACCAGGATCTCAGGGGCTTGTCTGTTTGATGGGCACAGAACTTGCTTTGCGTGCCAAGCAGAGTGACCTTGTGTGCTGCTTGCATGGTAGGGGTTGTCTAATGCTGATGTAGTACAGGGTCGTCCCTGGTTAGTACTTGGATGGGAGACCATCAAGGAAGGTCCAGGTTGCTACTCAGGGCAGCCAATGGCAAACTACCTCTGTTAATCTCTTGCCTTGAAAACCCTATGGTCAGCATTAAAAAAAGAAGAGTTGGTTTTTATATGCTGACTTTCTCCACTACTTAAGGAAGAATCAAACCTGCTAACAATCACCTTTCCTTCTCCTCCCCACAACAGACACCCTGTGAGGTAGGTGGGGCTGAGAGAGTGTAACTAGCCCAAGGTCACCCTGCTGGCTTCATGTGTAGGAGTGGGGAAACCAACCCGGTTCACCAGATTAGAGTCTGCCACTCATATGGAGGAATGAGGAATGAAACCTGGTTCTCCAGATTAGAGTCCACTGCTCCTAACCACCGCTCTTAACCACTACAACACACTGGCTCTCTACAGATACTGCAGACTGACAGTGACAGGTCTGTGGGGCAGAAGGAAAATTGGGGCTCTTGTTTATTCATGCATGAAACAGTGCTGATTACACTGGACTGCTTGGATACATGAAAAGTAACCCGATGAACAGGTTTGAACTGTTCATAAACAGTGGAACTGTTTGGCATAAAGTCAGCTCCCTGCTCATGGCCAGCAAACAGAGTGTGAGGTGCCCTGGTGGGTGTTTGAACATCCTTAGACATAACATCATCACTCTGTGTTTCTCCACCAGATTTCACATAATTGTTAGAAGTTGGCAGTGAGGGTGGGAAAATGCCCAGTGTGATGTTTTGTTAAAACCATCTTTGTGTTTTTTCTCCCGTTACCCTTCCATGTCAGAAAACAGAAATACAAGCTTGACATACTAATGACACGATTTGCAACAATAACTATGGCTAGTCTGTCTTGTACTGAGCTCCTGCCCCCGCTTCTCTTCTCTTCTCAAATGACCTGGGTTAATTCAGCTCCCTTAGTACCAGTTCTGCCCTAGTACCAAATTGTACAGCAAGAGAAACTGGCATTTCAAATTAAAGGAAACACTGAACCAAAACAATAACACAGAGAAACAAGAATAAGCTAGTGCAAATGATGTATTCAAAGGGAAGGAACGGTAGCCTGTTGCTGGGTCTGTAGCTTGTAGAAGGAAAAGAGCTTGGAGTGAATTCCACTGATGAGGAGGCGGGACAAGGCACATCGGCCAGCTTCCTCAGGCTCACAAAGGCCTGGTGGCTACATGGTGAGATTCTATTTAAGTGTGTGCTGCCCTGGAAAGCACACAGACATTTCACATTCCTGCTTGCAAATACTTTGAATCTACATCTAAATGTATTGAAATGGCCAATTTTCAGGAGAATATTTCTCAACAACACTAGCCTGTTGCTATAAAGCACACATTAATGGTCACCGTAGAACTTCAGGCCTTGTCCACAAATTTGATTGGAATCCTTAAGATCCCAAGAGAGCTTGGACTTTTAGGTTAATGGACCACAAATGACCAGACTTGAGGATAAAACACTTGGCTTTCAATCCTTACCATACATAGTCTTGTTCCTCCCAATGAAGAACTACCTCTGGTACCCAACTGGAAAGGGATGGATGCTTTATATTCTGCCTGTTTCTCAGTTTTACCTACTCTTGTTTAGCTACCAAGAGATAGTTTTGCAACTGGGGGAGTTGTTGTTGTTGTTTTAATCTCAGTATTTCTTTAAAACTTTTAGGTCTTTGCTACTTTTTTGTTTGATTTTGAAAAGTGAAGCACTCACTTATGCAAAAGAAGGCGAAATATAAGCAAATGTAGGCACATTTATCCCCCTTTTCTCTAGGATTGGTGTTTGCTAAATGTATTGGGCAACTAAAGTTAGGTGGGCAGGACTTATACACTGTCCTTCTGAAACTGTAAGCACTTGTCCCAAGACAATCCCATAAACAACATCCACAGATAAGTAGTCCAAAAGAGAGTTGATTTATTGGAAGATCCATAGGTTTACAGCAGCTAGAAGCAAGATGGCACTAATGAGAACTAAAAGCCTGGTGCAGGGCATATATGAAAGGGCATAGAACAAATCAGAAGCATTGGAGGCTATGATAATCCCCCTCCCCTTGAGGCAAGAGTTTCACAGAGTCCAGAGTCAAAACACATAGTTGGCAGTTGTTCCAGCCGACCTTGGAACAGCACCTGGAGAAAGCACAACATCCTCAGTCAGACCATGCCTGGCATTTCCTGCACAGGCTAGGCCTGACAGAAACACAATTATTACTTTCTAAGTCCATGGACATCAATGGCTATAACTTAGATGGGTATAAGTCTCAGAAACATGCTGTAGGTCATGTATATGTAATGAGGAAGCCATTGAATATATTCTCAGTCTTTTTGAAGACTAACAGCCCATTCCTGAGGCCGCAGGCAGGTGCAGCAACGGTGCAGCCAGGAGGCCTCCTAAGGGGCTTCGCGGCGGCGCATGCCACCAAGAAAAAGGCAAAAGTTTAAAAAGAAGTGAGAGGCTGAGGTGTGGCGCGGCAGTGCAGGAACACCGTGGCGCAGCCTGAGGCCAGCCAGGCCCAGCCGAGTTAGCAGGGCAACTTCCGGGGAAGGGATTTTGCTGGAAGGAGGTGGGCCACGAAATGAGGATGGGAGAGGGGAGAGCAGCCTCAAGGGGAGGAGTGCAGGGGGAAGGGCGAGGCTGCGAGGGAGGCAGGGAGAGCAGGGTGGGAGCAGGAGGACGGGAGAGCTCCCGGAGGGGGCAGGAGAATGGCTAAAGCACGCATCAGATGGCTCAGAGACTACTGGCGAGTAGTCACCAGCATTTCCTTCATGGGTCCCCACAACCCTCCAAGTTGCACCCAAGCACCACTCTCTTTCTTGACAAAAGCTCCTGGGTGGCCCGGGGGCTGCCAGTGACATCTTTCCCCTGACTGACAGAAGGGCTGGGGAAGCAAACCTCGGCTGCGATCCAGGGGATCAGCCCCGTCCCCGGCATCGGGAGGCCGGGGGCCGGGGGTGGCTGACAGGAATGGGCTGACTCTTTCCTGATGGGCGGCTGCGTGCTCTGTCTTTACACCACAAAAAAGGGGGGGAGGAGAAAGGGGATGGGGAGGGGGAAATATGGCCTGTGTCTGCCTGTCAGGGTTTACCGTAAAAGTGGACGCAATTCGGCCGGACTAGCTGAATCCTTCCAGCCACTGGGGTGAGTCACGGGAATGGCTCATTTTTACAGATGGCCGTTCCTGTGGCCATGAAGGGCCCAGGGATCCCAGCAGTGAATGCGTGGGACAACCTGGCTCGGAAGGCAGTCAGAGCCCATGGGGTTGGGATGAGCGGAAGTGCAGCCAGCTGTGTGGAAGCACTACTCCAACATGTCATAGTGGACCGAGTTCAGGGGGAGATGGGTGTCCTCACCACAGGGGGGCAGAGAGGGGGCCTCTCTGCGCTGGTGCCGGTAGCACCGGGAGGGGACAGCTGGCTACAAGGCAGCAGAAAAGGACGGCGGGGACTCCATGCAAATGTCCGCGGAGATGTCTGGGAGCTGCCAGTTCAGCGATGCCGACCCATGCCCTGTCTGCCTCCCTTCTGCCTATGTGGCCACCGTGGGAGCTGGCAGCCACTAAATCTAAGCCTCCGTAGAGTATAGCCACCAAGTGCTGGCTGCCGTGAAGACGGGACAAGAAGGGACTACATCCCTCCCCGTGGTATGGGAGTGCCATGTGTGGCCTGCCCCCCCTTTTCCGCCACCAAGGCATGAGTTCAGAGGTGCTGCCTTCGGCCAGGTCATCTTTTGTGGGAGGCACCTGGCCCTGGGGAGGTTGAGAACACACAGAAGGGGAAGGGTGAAGACAGAGGAGGACTGAGGTCACCTGGCCATGGTGCTGGGTGGGGTTGTATAGTGCTGATGGCCAAAGCCCCTTCATGCTGCCCTCTCAGATGATGGCAGGCAGGGCCATCAGAAGGCCAGGGGCGGTGGTTGCCAGGGGGTGGCTGGGGCATGCGAGCCGTGGGATGGAGGAGGGGAAGTGGGAACGGACAGGGAGATGGTGGCTGCAAGCTCTGTCTTTAAACCAAGGGAGTGGTGGACCCCCTGAAGAGGGGGGTGGGTCTACCACCATCCAAGCTTGGAGGTGCCACACAAGAGCGAGCTCACCTCTGCTGGGTGGGCAGGGGATGACGGACAGTTCTGTTGGCCCCATTGTGTATGCAGGTCAGCATGTAAAAGTCCCCCATCAACGGGGTGAGACATGGGAATGACGCATCTGTACAGATGGCTGTTCCTGTGGCTGTGCTAGGCCCCGTGCAGCGCAAACTGATTTGGCATGGGACACCCAAGTTTGGAAGACAGCCAGACCCTAGGAGGCTGATTGATTAGCGAGGCAGCCACCTGTGTGGAAATGCCAGCCTGACATGTCATGGTGGCCCCACCGCTGGGGAATGTGGGAGTGGGAGGCGAGGGGTGGCGGTGCAGACTGATGCCCATGGGTGCCACTTGCACCGGGAGGCGGTGCCTGACTGATCCCCCCCAAAGGATGGCAGCAGCTCCATGCAAATTACCGTAGGGATGACTGGGGCCAGAGAGCTGCCATGGTGCTGGGAGGTGATGGCACTGCTCCCTTGCCGACCTGCTTCTGTTCTTGTGACAGCTGGTGTGTGGGAGGGTGAAGGCGGCTGGGTGGCTATCAGAGAGACCTGCAACAAAAAGGGTCTGGGGGTAGACGGCCAGGTGACCCCCAGGCAACATGGCAGCCACCCAGGGGTCAAGCTCCAACATCATGGGGGTGGTCCCGGCCCATGGCTGTCATGCGCATTGCCAGCATTGTCAGAATGCGGTCCATGGAGGCTGGAGCACAGATGAGGGCGAGGGCGGCATGAGTGGCGGGCAGGCGGGGTGCAGGCATCAGCGCTGAGGGAGAGGCAGAGTGGCATGGAGCCATCAGGCTGGCCAGAACTGCGGCGGAATCTGAAAAAAAAAGCACAGAGAGGGATGAGAGGCTACCTCGCCCTGGCCTCCCACGAAGGCTCGCTCTTGAGTGAGGCCAGGTGTGCGCCTCGACAATGGCAATGGTTAGAGTGGAGGGGGAAAGTCTGGCACTGGACTTCAGAGATGCCCCCCACAAGAAGCCCCCCCGGAGAGGGAAGTTGGAGGAGCCATAGCAGCAAGCCCCCCCCCCCCCCGCACAGAGAGCGGAGTTGGAGTGAGAACCATGCACAGTCCCCACAGAGAGGGGAGTTGGAGCGAGAAAACCACAAACTCCCAATCCCCCGGCACAGACCGGCAGCATGCCGGCCCATGCGAGGTTTACCTGTCAAGTGAGTGCCGGCTGCAAAGTGCTGCTTATGAAGGGAATTCCTGCCTCCAAGGCCCCTCCTCCAGAGGGGTGCTGCCACTTCCTGACCTGGCCCCATTGGCCGGCCTCTAGGTGGATTCCAGAGGCGCCAGGCTGAGATGGGTGGTGCTTGGACGTGGCAGAGAGACGAGGTTCCAAAGCGTTTGCATGGCGGTCAATGGGCTGCGCCAGGTCGAGACTAAAAGGACCTTAGGAGGCCTCCTAGCCACGGGAACGCCCCCGCAGCCGCTGCTGGCCACTTCTGCACCGCTTGGGCACTCGAGCAGCCCTTACACTGGCGCAGCCACACCGTTCCCCTCTGCTGACTACTGGCGCCAGAGTAACTGGCCTTACGCCAGCGCCCAGGCCATTTGCACCAGCTTAAGTACCTTTTACGCCAGCGCGAGGCCCCTCAGGCCTCCTAAGCACTTTTGCCACTCAAGCTCAGGAATGGGCTGTAAGTGGTTCAAAGATGAGTCTTCACATTAGCTGTTCTCTACAGAAGAGCAGGGAGAGAGGGAGAATGATACAGCTCAATCTCAACAGACCTTGGAAGCTAAGCAGGGTCGGAACTTGGAGGGGAGACCATCAAGGGAGGCTGTGCAGAGGAAGGCAACAGTAAGCCACCTCAGCTTCTCACTTGCCTTGAAATCCCCTTGTTGCCTCTGCGTAGCAACCCTTTATCTTCCTTAGTGGTCTCCTGTCCATATACTAGCCAGGGCCAACCTTGCTTAGATTTCCAAGCTTGGGCCCAGGCTAGCCTGGGATATGCAGGCTGCTGTGTTTTGTTTTCTGACAGGTCATTCCAAGGTGGAATGCAAAACGGGAGAAGGCACACGGAGGACCAGCTGAAACACAGGCAGGAGAGTAATGGCCAGAGCAGAAGAACTGTTATAATAGTACACATTAGCAGCAGGGAAAACAGAAAACAAACAACTAGAAAACAAAATAGCTTCATTGGTTCCCCTACTTCCTGCTCCATAAAGCCTCTGTAATGTTCCCACATAGCCCCACTTTGGGTTTCATTTCTTAGTGATTCTTGAGAGCAGTGGGTGATGCTTCAGAAATTGTCCTTTCTGTAGGTGGGTGTAATGCTTCATCAGTGTAGCATCAACAGGTCACAGTAGTGGCCCGTGGACTACCCACAATGTGGCCAGTCCCACCCACTATGTTGTCATTTCTTGGCCACTCAGGGAGAGATCGATGATTTCCCCTAATCAAACTGAAAACCAAGGGTTAGATGATATGGTAGTATATCTGTCTCTGTGCTCTTTCCTATGCTCTGCATATAACCCCCACTCCCAAACTTCACTGCCATCTCTCTTTGGTGGTGGTGGAAAATGCCATCAGATCACAGCTGACATATGGGTACCTTGTGGGGTTTTCAATGCAAGAGATGTTTAGGGGTGGTTTGTCATTCCCCACCTCTGTGTGGCAACACTGGACTTCCTAGGTGATTTCCCATCCAAGTACTAACCAGGGCTGACCGTGCTTAGCTTCCGAAATCTGATGAGATTGGCTAGCCTGGGCCATCCAGTTTAGGGTAGCCATTTTTCATTGGTGGTAGACAAGTAATGGGACGTGTATTTTGTTAGGGTGCGATCCTGGCATCCATACCTACTGACTTGCCACTTTTTATTGGTGGTAGTAAGTGTGGATGTCAGGACCTCCTCCTAAGGAACTACATGTCCCATGATTTTTATTATCATTATTAGCCACAACACTGCAGAAAACTTTCTGGTTCATCACCATCTGGTGCATTCCCCCTACACCCATGTTATGATTTGGTATAGTTTCTGAAAGCACATATTTGTGGCACCAAAATAAGGCATTGGGGTCAAAGTTGCACACTTTGATACTTGACTGGAATGCCAAGCTGCAGGCTGCTGAGATGTAAAATGGACTCATTGTGTGGATTTTTTACCAAATATTTTTTTGCCGAAGCCTGTAGCTTCTCATGGATTTTCTTTCCACCTTCTTAGAAGTTAAAAGGAAGTCCCACAGCTGCTGAGATTCAAGTAGGATGCATTTCATCTGACAGAGTACATACAGTTCAAATACACTGGACTCCGACATCACAGAGATGTCTTTGATTTAACTGCTAGTTTGATCCAGAAAAAGATTATTTTACCATAAAGGATATCACCTGTACCCTTTCTGAAAACAATGCACTATCTGAACCACATCAGCAGTTTGTAGCACAGCAGGCCTAGCTGTTAAAAGAGAGGCAGAATGGAAGAGGCAGTTGGAAAGGCTGCCCCTTTTATGAGCAGCAGCCCCTACAGGGAGAACAAAGGTAAAGAGAGAGGGTGGGGCTGCAAATCGGGCTGCTTGGCATGCAGAAGGTCCCAGGTTCAATTTCCAGCATCTCCAGGTAAAACGATCAGGTAGTAGGTGATATAAAAGACTTTTGTCTGAGCCCTGTGGAGATGCTGCCAGTCAGAGTTGCCAATCTGACCTCAATGGACCAATGGTCTGATTCAGTATAAGACAGCTTCATCTGTTCATATATATGTGCATGTGAAAAGTGTCACCTTGCACAGAGAGGTAAATCATCTTGCCTTACTTTTGGTCATCCTGGCAACACTAAAATTGGCAATGCCCCCCACCCACAAATGCACAGAAAGTGACTTCCACATTGAGGAAGTCCTACTTGAGCTTTGTGCCACCCTCCCCTCCGAACCTCTTGACAATTTGACAAGTTACAGTGGGCAATCTCTGTACAAGGGTCGTGCAAAAAAAAGAGAGGTAAATTTGGGGTTTGGGCTTATTGGGCCCAGTTTTTTACAGCAAACCCAGAATAACCAAATACCCATACTGGTAAAGGAGTATTTCAGCTTTATTTCCAGGTTTACTAACAAAAATCGGGTCCATTATAGCCTATAGGGATTTTTTTTAAGCTCTTGTGGGGTCATTTTTGGAAGTTGATTCACCAAATTTGCAGCATAGCTGCAAGGGACTCTCCTTAGACGGAAACTGAAGTTTGGTGAATGTTGGGACAGGGAGTCCAATTATATGGGCTCGCAAAGGGGTCACCCTCATCCTCCAAGCATTTGCAAGCTGATCTGTCCATCAGTTTTCAGGTTCAGAAATTCAGTGTTGCCAAGGACTGGTGGAAAGAGCTGATTGGCAGGCTGGCGCCTCAAAGTCTGGGGGCACCTTTCATATCTGGGGCGCATAGCATGATGATGTCCATGCAAATTAGCTTCCAAACTGAGGAAAACGACTTAAATGCAAGAAAAATAAGGCACAGAAAACATTTATTTTGGTGGCAAATGACATCCTGCGAACAGTCCTTTATTATAGTCATCAAAATCTGATTTCAAGAGATGGTCATGGTGCGGGGCAATGAAGCCTCCACTCTGAACTACCTTCAGTTTGACAGCAGGTTTTCGGGGGGGGTGTTGATATCAGAGCCAGATGAAGTCATGACAGTTCTTGTGAAGGAGATTCCTCTTCTGCGCAGGTGAGCAGTCTTCTTCAGAATGAAGCCTGTTCAGCAGCTGTTGAAGCTGGTGCTTTTTAGTTGGAGGGCATATCCCTCCGGACAGATCTGGGTGAGCCCCGTCTTTTAAAATGATCCTTCCAGACTAGTTTGGTCAGACCAAGTTGGCTCTGATTACACTACCCCTACCTCAGTAGGGCCCCAAAGTACAGAGCTGTGCATCTGAGCAAAATATGTATTCAGCTTTTTCAGGAATCACCTATTTAGCTTCAGGCAGATTCCCAGGTTTTGGTATTCAGTCAACCCAAAACCTGAATATTGCCAAAACTGCTAATTTCACGTTTATTTTTTGGTTTGGGTATATCAGTATGCACAACCCTACTCTGTACAGTGTACTTGAGGGAAAGGAAGCATGACAAATTTAGACAACTATACATGATATGAAGAAAAATGATGGGTGTGGTGAAGCTGCCTGGTTTGCCCGTCATTCCAAGTTTGCCGATTTTGCCTGCCTGCTTCCCAAAGAAGAATGCATGCAGCAAACATTCAAACCTGCATCACAATTGTTTTCTGCATTCTCACGCTTCTTCCTAGAAACTGTAGATCAATCCAGTACATTTTGAGCAGGCACCAAACAAATTAATGCCTCTGACAATGCCGGTGTAAAGGCAACACATGCACTGGTAATATAGTTGACAAATGAGAACCCCTAATCCTTGTGTATGGGGGGAATCCCTTCCTCCTCTTTATTTCACTGCAGCCAAGCTTCTCTCACCACCCCCAACGTCAAGGATGATGGCTGCAAGCCCAGCTCATCTCCCCAGACCCGCTGAGGCTTGTTCTCACCCCAATGCCAGCAAGCCCCACATGGGTCCTGGCTTCTGCTGCTGGGCCCACTGCAGTCCCCCCCACACCATCAAGGAGAAAGAGCCGCCCAACAAAGGAGGAGGAAGGTTCGTTGTCTGCACATGCACAGACAACAATTGGGGGAGGGGTTAAACAACCAATGTCTTTTTAAAAAAATATATCAGATTTTTCTGCAAACCTAGGGAGTACCCTGATAGTTTGCAGAACTATCTGTTTTGGGTAAGTGTGGCCCAGATATGCAGATCTAGCAATCCTTAGGTAGGGCCACACATGGTATATATAGATTTATATATAGACAGGTTATATATAGATTTTAAATTATGTATGACCTACCACTGATGATCTTAGAGAATGTCATCCAAGTAAGCATGCCATCCATTGTGAGCATATGCCTGAGATACACACCACACAGTAATTCAGAAATACATGTGCACACCTGAAGAACATAGCACACCTATCATGTCAGGCCCAAAATTGCCCACTATGATGTGTAGAATTGCTGGAATCCAGCATACATCTGGTTCACATGGTATTTTCTGAGGCAGATATGGGTATGAGTTAGAGGCTGTTCCATGAAGGACATTTGATACTGCTGAAGTATACATGAATCTTCCATAAGCATAATGTTGGTTACCTTCAAGTACAATTTGTGTTTGATGTTTCAATTACACATTGGTTGGCTGACAATTCTTCATGACATAAGATGCAGAAACGCTGGGATAGCACCTCACATGAGGTAGATTTATTTTATTTTATTTACTTCATTTATACCACATGATTCTTCCCAAATGGGGACCCAAAGTGGCCAACATCCTTCTCCTCTCCTCCATTTTATCCCCACAACAACTCTGTGAGGTAGGTTAGGCTGAGAGTATATGGCTGGCCCAAGGTCAACCAGCAATCTTTTGTGGCAGAGTGGGGATTCAAACCTGTGTCTCCCAGATCCTAATCTGACATACTAACCACTCTACCACACTGGGCTTAGTACAGAGAGAAGTGTTCATTGTTAAACCCACGTTGCTGCTGAATAGCTGAAGAGTGACGGGGAAAGCATGCCATTTGCAAGGAGGGAGCTGTGGGCCTCGAGAGTGTTTAACCGTCTGCCCTGCCTGCTCCTTCTCCACTGAACCCCTTTCCCTCGCGGCTTCCCACCCCTCCAAACAGGGCCCACTGCTGAATGACAAGCTCAGTCTAGACCTGCTTCATGGGGGAGGGGGGATGAGATTATTCATTTAGACCAGCTGAGGTTTTAGTCCCATGATCTGCATCTCATAAACAGTGGATTTCTTGACTCTGACACAGATGAAAAGATTAAGAGGGAACCCTCAGTTCTGACTATATCTTTTCTGGACAAACATTCTTTAGGTTGCTTTTCACAAGCATGGCATTCTCTAGGGAACTTGGGATTTGATACTTATAAGAATGCAAATGTCACCAGCAGTGGCACTAAGCAAGGGGAAATCAGGAAAGGTTCGTAAACAATGCAAAGATTTTGTTCAGGCTTTGCACTTCAACGGAATTTTTTTTCTTTTAAAAAAGTTGTGTACATTGTCTTTGGGAATGGAAGACCATATGCTTGGTGTCTAGTTTCTCTCCCCAAAACCTATTTGTGCTGTTCACTAGAAGCAATGGCTTGAATCCTAAGGATGCTTTCCTAGGAGTAAGCTCCATTTAATAGCATGAGAATTAGTTCCGGGTAGATTTGTTAAGTCTTGCTTCCTGTGCCAGCTGGTTCCAAAACATCTTTAATCAACATAATGAGTAGATTAATCAACTAAAGTTTGAGCTGATTAATTGGTAGGGGTGAGGGGGACAAATTTAGTAATTGTGGTTTCAACTTATGGATGTATTTCTTCCTTACCCAGGCATGTTACTATGGTAAGGAATGAAAAGAAAATACGGAAGATGGTTTTGTAAGTTTTGCATGTGGCCCCTTTTGTAGACTAACTTCTGATTCCTTCAGTATTTCATAAAGACACATATATTGTACATAGCTTCCTGCCTCTTCCACAGAAAAGTGATATACAGGTTTTAAAAGTAAATGAAATGTTGGTGATATGCAGATTTATTTAAGTATAATCTCTGAAAGGCTAATAGTTAATTATTCGGAAAATCTTCCACAATCAGTTGTGGCAGCCATTTGCCAAATGAAAAGTCTTATACATATTTCTGTATTTTAAGTCTAAAACCAAAGTTCCTTTATAATAATTCCAGCTGTGTTTCAAGAAAGGACTCCCCTTCATCAGAGGAAAAGATCACTGAGCCAGAACTGGAAATATTATTACAAACTACAGACAATAATTTTATGCTGCAACATCACTTACAGGAATAGCCAGAAGTGACATCACATCACCAGTGGGGCATCAGTGTGAGGCTGTAGGATTTGGACAAATCCTAGACTGTTCCACCAATGTCCCCCCACAGATATGATATCACTTCCACATATATTCTGGAAGTGACATTGCTCCATCTGCACAATGTCATTCTCCCATCCCTGCCTCCTGCCTCTCCCAATGGTTGCCAACCACAATGATGGCAACCCTAGTAGCTTGCAAAAACATGAGCTTTGCCTTATCATCAGCTTCCTAGATACTTGGGGGCAAGGGGGCAGAGTGAATGCTGTATCTAGAGATGGGTGAGCTCTTTCCAGTCAACCTCCATCTTTATTCTTCTACATCTTCCCCCAAACAAAGCATTCTGGGAATTGTAGTTGCCCAGAACTTCTGACATAGTGGAATCCCCCCACCAGGGCCATCAAGTCTAGGGTTGCCAAATATGGCCTGGCAACCAGCGAGGGACAAGATGGGGCATTGACATGGCAGCCACTGTCATGTCATGCCAGTCTTCTCTAGGAATTGCCAGAAACAAGACTTCCAGGCTATTCCTAGATAGGACTGATGTCACTGGGAAGTGATGTCAAGTCATCAGGCTAATGGCTGTTTTCTTCTTCTTCTTTCCCCCCCTGCTGCTTCTTAGAGAAACAGCAGAAAATGGGAGTTGAGTCTGGGGGATCCCCCTACCCCCAAAAGGGGCTTAGCAGCACTAATCAAGTCCAAAGTCTAAAATTACCTCTCTAGGAATGGCTGCTGGTTCCATAACCGATTTCCAAATTAATGTATTATGCATCTGTATACTGACATTTTGATTAAACCTTTTCTTGTACTGCCTAAAAAGCCATCAGGGTTACTTTCTACTGGCTCCAGTGAGAAAAATCCTAAAGGCATCTTGGAATTTGACATGGGCCAGGATTAACTCTTTCAGAAAGAAAACAAGTACAAGTAAATCTAATACAATTTCCTTCATTCTCCCCTCATTAACTAATTTCTAATTCATAATAAACATAGACTTGGAGACATGCAACATGGAACTTCCCAGGGCTGCTAGAAGCCCCTCTTAATGAGCTGTTGGGAGAGTTTCCTTTCAGACTCCCTCCATTATCTGCACTCTGTGTGGATCTCTGCTACCTCATGGATGTAGCAACTCACAGGATCCTTGAAGGTGGCCAATCAAAGTTGTATTTAGATTGCGAAAAGATATTGTTTTACTGATTTCAAAAGCAGAGATAATTTTCAGCATGAAAGGTAGTTTTTGTTAGGGGGGATGCTGATTTTTGGATGGGGAGGGGGGAATTATGGCACTAATTTTGGGATCCCCAAACTCAAGTTTGCTAGTGTTGTGCAAAGTACTGAGTGTGTGTGTGCTTTAGGGTTGCCTAGCAGAGCCTGGCAACCAGCAGGAGTGTTGTGGGTGGGGTTATGGGGGCCCCACCACATTGCATGTGTTGCTACATCACTTCTGGGAAAGAATCTAGAAGTGACAAAAGGGTAGCTCCAGGAATTACCAGAAATTGTATGGTAAAATTCCTAGAGCTACGCTTTATAACCCCTCACCTTCCACTAGACCAGGGGCCACCTTTTTTCTGCCAAGGGCCTTTTGGATATTTATAAAATCATTCAAGGGCAATACAAAATTATAAACTTAAAAATTAGCCTGCTATATTTGGTCAAACATTTTGCCAAGAGGCACGACCGGAGGCAGCTCTGAGTGTCTTCCACGTAGAGCGACTCGCTTTTGAGCTCTGCCGTCCCCAGCTGGGCCCAAGAGATTCAGGCAGGGCAGCAAACACAAGACAGAGTGAGCGACAAGCCATTCGGGGCTTGTAGGTGGAGGAGCCCGGTCCAGTAATGCCTCGATCTGGCACTTTCCCGCCCTACGCATCTTTTGCAGGACTTACAGGGGGGAAAAACAGAAGGGAGAGGGGGTTCCAACCAAGGCCCAAGCAGGCAGCTGCCCAGGTGACCACCCCCCCCCCCGTGTGTGGACAAGCAGGCAGATATCCAACCAGTGGCACACTCGCCCACCTGGTGGCACAGGATGGCCTGTTGCACCAGCCAGGTGTAGCTGCCAGCCGCATGCCAGAGTTGCTCCTGCTCTTAGGGTTGCCAGGTGCCCAGTGGTGGTGGGCAAATCCTCGGCAATTCACCCCTCTGCCCGCCGACCACCTGAGGGTCAGCGGGCAAATGTGCACGCTGTATACACACCGCACGCACATCACTTCCGGTTTACAACCAAGTGGTAAAAGGCCCCTTGATCAAGTGGTAAAAGGCCCCTTGTTCCAAACTCATTAAGTGGCTTCCGGAAAACCAAGTTGTCTCAGATTCACTTCTCTATCTGTAGTATGGGAAAGTGACTCCCCTGGCCTACTTTACAAGGTTTATGTAAAGATTACAGGAATATATTATAACGCTTTGAGAACTGAGAGGCTACTATATACATGTAATAGTGTCCTTTTGACTTCAACCCAATATTAGCTTCCACTACACTAGGAGTGCCCTGATCAGGATGTCCCAGGCTAGCCCAATCTCATCAGATATCGGTTAGCTAGGCAGGGTCAGCCCTGGTTAGTACTTGGATGGGAGACCACCAAGGAAGTCCCAGGTCACTGTGCACAGGCAGGCAAAGCAAATAACCTCTGCTGGTCTCTTGCCTTGAAAACCCTAGAGGGTCACCATAAGTCAGTTGCAACTTATGGTGCTTTGTACCACCACACTAGGAGCAGGCAGGGATTGCCAAACAGTGGGTTTTAAAACTTGCAGTCTTCTCAACTATTTCCACTTTTTATTCGTCACAATCTCTTTATTTGCAATGATGTTCTCTTTTGTAGGGTGTTGCATAACAAACCGTTGCCAGCTCAGTCCTCCGTCTGCTCTAAGCCTCTTTCTCATTCCCCTCCCCATACATACTACATTTCCTTTTTTTCTCTTTTTTAGATAGTTAGTATGATTTTTTAAAAATATTGAATTATGGAAGCATTGCATGGCAGGGTGCCCATGGGCAACTAAATCATGTGTGTCCATATGAAAGTTGCCAGGGTGTTGCCTGGGGAGGGGTGAGGGAAGCAACCCCTCTGACTTCAGTTCAGAAAGTATTTTCTCCTTTAAGTGAAATAAAAGGGAAGTTGGCTTTAAAAGCCCCAACAGCGGTCTAGGTGAGTGACTGTAAACAAAGCCCCCAGTAAATCATTAGATCTCTGTCTTTTGAGTCAGTGACAAATAAAGCCGCTTTAAAATAACTAGGAAATAAATTTTTCAAGTTATTTATATACAGTTTCTTCTCCCTCTAATGATTGACAATATGCCTCAGAGCATACGATTGAAGAGGTCAGGAGTAAAAATTGTTGCAATGTTCCCTGAAATGAAAAAAACAGAACAAAGACAGAATGAATATTGGTTGGAGGGCAAGTTGTAATCAAACAGAGCCCACTATATGAAGCATGGGTGAAAGTGACAAACCCGTTCATTCCAAAAGAATGCTGGGGAAAGAATAAACTGAACAGAATACATTCCATGCTGATGCAGAAATAATCCTTTGGCAGACATCCAGAATGATGGCTTTTTAACCAAAGTCTTAGGGAGTGAAACCTAAATAGCTGTCTTGCATTACAAACTGTCACTTATTCAATCCATCAGATATAATTATAAAATGGTACTTTTAGCTATTAATTAGCAGCCTGAATTGCCCACCTTAGCCCGAGCTCATCAGAACTTGGAAGTCAAGCAGCGTCCGCTAGGGCTGTCGATTCGGTTCGGCCCAAACCGAAAAACAGCCGAATTTCCCCTGATTCAGTGGTTTTTAGTTCGGGACGAACTGAACTAAAAAATGGCGGGCAACCGGGGGAGCCGAATTCAGCGAGTTCAGGAGTTCATGAATAAATTCAGCAAATTCGGGGCGCAGCAGCATAACCGTAATTAAGCAGCATTTTCCCCCTGCCAATCGGTGGCCAAGCTGGGTCTTCTTCTGGCCAATCAGTCAGGATTGAGTACTGGAGGAATCAGCTGCTGTGCGGCCCGGCCAGGGAGAGAAAGAGAGAGAAATCCTCTTGGGGGGTGTGTGCACATTCGCTCCTTTCCGTGGCTGCAGGGGGCACATTTTTGGGGGTAGAGACCCCAAACTTTCAGCAGAGCTTCAGACAAGCCTTCTTAAGAGACCCCCCAAGTTTTGTAACCATTGGGTCAGGGGGTCCCGAGATATGGGCTCCACCCCTTTTCCCTCCCCCCTTTTCCATTTCCGTGGCTGCAGGGGGCGCTTTTTTGAAGGTGCAGCCCCAAACTTTCAGCATAACTTCAGACAAGCCTTCTTAAGAGACCCCCCAAGTTTTGTAAAGATGGGTACAGTGGGGGCAGAAATATGCCCCCCTTTTCTCTTTCCTTGGCTGCAGGTGCAACCCCCAAACATTCAGCATAGCTTCAGATGAGCCTTCTTAAGAGACCCCCCCAAGTTTTGTAAACATTGGGTCAGGGGGTCCCGAGATATGGGCTTTCCCCTTTTCCCTATTGGGATGAGTGGATCACCCGATCCTGTATGCATCTCCAGAGCGGCAAATCCAAGGCAAAACCTCCCGTGCTTAAATAGAATCGTATTGGATTACCCATTCCTTCCAGCCCCTCCTGATGGAACAGAAGACAGCCACAGTAAGACCCCTTTGGGGGCTTTAATCTATAATTTTTCTCCTGTGTGTGTGGGGGGGGCGGGAAGCAGAGTCTGTGTGTGTGTGTGTGGAGGGAGCAGTTTCTGCGGGTGGGAGGGAGCCAAAGGGGGCTTTCGCCCATTCTGCCTGGGGTGCGTGTGCCCCCTCGAGTCTCTATTTTGATGCTTGCTCAAAACTGGTTTTCAAATGGTGACTTTAAGAATGCATTTGCCTGGTCCCAACTCGAGTCCGATGAAAAAGGGGAAATTCCACCCCCTCCTGCTCATTATGCATAGCTAGCTGCCTCTGTCCCTTTCCATGGTTTGCAAACTCCCAGGTGTCAGGTGTTGCTTTGCATGGTTGCAAACGTGTTTCTTTGCATGGTTGTGTTGCTTTGCAGTTGTGTTGCTTTGCAGTTGTGTTGCTTCGCACCTGCCCCGCCTATGCTCCCCGCAGCTCAGCTGTTTGTCAGGGCTGGGAGCTTTGTGCGTGGGCGGCAAGCTCTGCTCAGAGATGCACATTAAGGGTGGGGGGACCCCTTTCGGGGCCCATATCTCAGCCCCCCGACCCAATCTTTACAAAACTTGGGGGGTCTGGCAAGAAGGGTCCTTTGAAGCTCCGCTGAAAGATTGGGACCTCTACCCCCAAAAATGCCCCGCTGGAGCCATGGAAAGGCACGGTTGTGTTTTTAATGGCTTTATTCGGCCGAATTTTTTCCCAAACTTTGAATTTGTGCCGAATTGCACGGACACGTAGCGGTGGAGTTTGGACTTTGGCATATCCTGAATCCAGACGGGCCGAATCCAGCCGAATCCGAACTATACCGAATTTTTTTTTCAACAGCCCTAGCGTCTGCTACAGTTAGCACTTGGATGGGAGCCCACCAAGGAAGACTGGGGTTGCTACTTGGTGGAAGACAATTGCAAACTACATCTGCTCGTCTTTTGCCTGGAATGCCCTGTAGATTGGCTCAACATGAGTCTGTTGTGACTTGACAATATCTCCTCCTCCTCCTCCTCCTCCTTCTTCGCTATTATATTTGGATGATTCTCTGTTCACTAAGAAGCTCCAGGCAGCACATAGGGTTAGATCCCACAGATCCAGTCCAATAGCAGAGGCACTTGTCTCCAACAGCAAAAGCTCTCCTGGCTTAAGAGCTGTACACACATGCAGCTAAGAGTAGAGGGTTTTAAGGGGGGAATATGAGATTTCCAGTATTTCAACGTACCATATTTTTCCATGTATAAGATGATGTTTTTTCTTTAAAAAATTAGTAAAAAATTAGGGGTCATCTTATACATGGAATAATATGGTGGGGAAGAGAGCGGCGACCATTTGAAGGCCAGCTGCCAGCTGGCCCGGGCGACTGGGCTCTTCCCCGCCACTCTCTTCCCCACCTGTCAGCTGACAGGCAGGGAAGAGAGCAACGACTATCTGAAGGCCTGCCACCAGCCGGCCAGGGCGACCGGCTCTTATCCACTACTCTCTTCCTCGCCTGTCAGCTGAATGAATGGGAAACAAACATGAAAACAGAAGAATGTAACAGAAGTGAAAAGGATTGTTAAAATAAAACCAAAACTACAACAACAACAAAACCCTGCACAATCTAGGATTAAATGTTAATGAAGTTGGGAGAAAAAGTGACGCGTACATGGTAATGGCTCATATGCTTAAAATGGTAGCTTCTCCTAGTAAGGCTGTCGATTCGGTTAATCCCAAACCAAAAAACAGCTGAATTTTCCCCTATTCGGCAGTTTCTAGTTTGGATGGAACCAAATTCAAAAAAGGTGGGAAAACAACGAGCCAAATTCAGTGAGTTCGGGGCGATCACCAAATAAATTCAGCAAATTCAGGGGCTCCGAATCAGCAGCATAACCATAAAGGCATTAAAAACACATTCACGCCTTTCTGCGGCTCGGGGAAGGCATGTTTGGAGGTAGAGGTCCCAAAATCTCAGCGTACCTTGAGGGGACCCTTCTTGCAAGAACCCCCAAGTTTTGTAAAGATTGGGTCAGGGGGTCCTGAGATATGGGGCCCGGAAGAAGTCCCCCTAAAATCACCCACAGGAATAAAGGCATTAAAAATACATTCACACCTTTCCGTGGCTCCGGGGGGCATTTTTGGAGGTAGAGGCCCCAAACTTTCAGCGTAGCTTAAGGTGACCCTTCTTGGAAGAACCCCCAAGTTTGGTGATGATTGGGGCAGGGGGTCCCGAGTTATGGGGCCCGGAAGGGGTCCCCCACCCGTCTGCCCATTACAGCCTTTAAAAACAGATTCGAGTTGGGCCGTACCATTACCCTGGCCTGGGGGTCTGGTCTGGTGGTTGCCTCGGCAGTTGGGCTGTACCATTACCCTGGTCTGGGGGTCTGGTTGCCTTGGCAGTTATGCCTGCATCTCCTCGAGGCCTGTCATGGGAGGTTTGGGTGAAGCGCTCTTCCCTGATTAAAAAGTCATCAGCCTCAAAAAGAAGTGGCAGGCCACATTCCCAATTGGATTGGCCCTTGGCAGTCTCCCCTTGCCAACCCATAACACCACCCTGACCCCACCCACAAGTACACCGAGGTCTCCATTGACCCTTCGTGGCCGTGTGGCACATTCTCAGTTCACTCACTCAGCCCCTTCGACTCATCACCACAGTGCCCACACCAAATCTGACACTGATGCAGCCGCATCCAAACTTCAGAAACCTACAGAATGGCAACAGCATCATGAAGGTCATCAAGTGTGTAATGTATACCTAAACTGTCTTCTTTGGGGGGTGGGGGTGGGAGGTGGTATTAGGGTGGCCTGTGGATTCTTGAAGTGTGCTGTCTGTTTGCCTTAACTTTCTTGTTTGCAGGGGTGGGAGGTGGGAAATGGGATAGGAGAGCCATTGATGATGAAAGGCGACCGCAGCAGAACCACAGTTTCCACCTGGTGGACTGTGTGATGGTGTGCGAGACTGCAGAGAGAGGAGAATCTGGGTGTGACCAACCCCCTCCCTCTCACTATCTGGGGCCTTCCTTCCATGGGGAAAATGTGGGTTTGTGTTCCTTTGTGGCATGGTCTACTATTGGGTTTCTCTGTCTGTTTGTGGGGTGGGGGAGCTAGCCAGCTTCCTGCAAACTACTTTGCTGGCTGTGGGGGAGACCCTGAGATTGAGTTGACAGATTGCTGAACTGTGGAGAACTGTGCTTGCTTCCTATTGAACTCTTGGCTTGCCTCGCCAGTGTGATTCCCGCCTGTGGGGGGGATCCAGTGTACTTTGGTTGAAGTTAGCTTGGGTTCCTAGAGTGTTGCGTCGTCTCACCTGTGTGATTCCTGCTTGCGGGGGGGGGGATCCAGCCCATCTGCCTCATGGCAGTGATTCCTGGTGTGAAATCAGGCTTCAGATTTGGGGGTGGGGTGGGGCTTGTGCTGTGGTTGTCTTGTTTTGTCTTAGGGTTAGGGTAAGGTTTTTTTGGTAGTTTTTTGTAGTTGGTTGTGTTAAGCGTTTTTGTTAACAGTCTAGAGTTGTCAGTGACAGTGTTGTTGTGCATGTTGTCGATCTGCTTCTAGGTAGCTGCCTTGTTTGTGATGTTGGTGGTTAACTTTGTGTAAGAGTGCACTAGTTGTTAGGTAGGGTAGAAGAAAATGGCCTAAGTTAGTTTTAGGAGCTGGTGTGTCGTCCCCCCCTCGCCTCTGGGAGGCCTTTTTTGAGGATGGGGTCCCAAACGTTCAGGGTAGCTTGGGAGGACCCTCCTTGCAAGAACCCATGAGTTTGGTGAGGATTGGGTTAGGGGGTCTGGAGTTATGGGGTCTGGAAGGGGGTAAGCCCCCTTCTCCATTAAAACCAATGCAAAAGGTTTTACATTGGTTTTAATGGAGAAGGGGGCTTGCCCCCTTCCAGACCCCATAACTCCGGACCCCCTGACCCAATCCTCACCAAACTCAGGGGTTCTTGCAAGGAGGGCCCCCCAAGCTACCCTGAAAGTTTGGGACCCCCACCTCAAAAAATGCCCCCCCAGAGCCACGGAAAGCCCCGAAAGGGCTTTAAATGGCCGAATTTGTCCGGGCATGCCGAATTTCCTGCCAAATTTGGCATGCCCAAACCGGGGGAGTGGGGGTTGGAATTCGGCCGAATCCAAACCAAGCCGAATTTTTTTTCAACAGCCGTATACTAGGCTTTAAGTTATTGTCTTGCTCCCCCATAGGATATAGTTTATAGCCCTCCTGATCAGGTTTGCAAGGCTCTCACCAAACACATTTTTCCTACCCTTGTGAGGTGCAAACCATCTCCTCATAGAAGAGCTTCTTCTTGAAAGCATAAGCCATGGTCCAAAAATCCAAACCTTTCTTGATGACACCATCAATGCATCCAGTCATTAATTTGCAGTATTCTTCTTTCCCTTCCTAAGCCACGACCTTCGACAGGTAGACCTGACGAAAACACAACCTGCGCCCCCAGGTGCATCACCTTCTTACCCAGAGCCGCATAGTCTATTTTAATATATTCTAGGCTGTGTCGGGCAATATGGTGGTTCCCACATAAATGAGCAAGAAAGGGTAATAATCTGTAGGCTTGATGAGTCTTCCTACCCCTTCTGTCACATCCTGGATGCGTGCACCTAGTAAACAGCAGGCCTCTAGAGATGACAAGTCCAGTTGGTACACTTTAGACTCTACCCCTCTCAGCAGGGAATCCCCAGTTACCAGAACACACCTATTCCTAAACTCGGGGGCAGAAGCTCAAGTCCTCTCATTCACAGGAGCCTGAGAAATTTATTTCAAGCTTGGGGGGGGGGGGGTAGCCCTTCTCCCAGTGGCCCAGAATCAGTATCTATAGGAAGATCCTGGAATGAGTTGCTGAGCAACAGAGAATCACAATGAGTCCTGATTTTCCTGCTCCTGTGGGTCACATTATTTCATGACCCTCCTCCTGTGTTGGTTGTGCCTCTATTTGTTGAGATTCCTTACTCACCTCCTCCTGTTCCCCCCTAAAGAGTGCTTCATGCATTCTGTCCATGAACTCTTCACTTTCCTTTATAAAATGGAGCATGGACAAGCATGCCTCAAGTCCCTGTATCTTCTCCTCCAGCAGGGCTACCAACTTACACTTTCTGCAAGTGTAATTGTTGCTACCCTCAGGTAAAAATACAAACATGCCACAGACCTTGCATGTCATGAAGCTGTCATATACTGAATCAGACCATCTGTCCATCAATGTCATAGAATCATAGATTCATAGAGTTGGAAGGGACAACCAGGGTCATCTAGTCCAACCCCCTGCACAATGCAGGAATTTCACAACTACCTCCCCCCCCCACACACACAGTGACCCTACTCCATGCCCAGAAGATGGCCCAGATGCCCTCCCTCTCATGAACCGCCTAAGGTCATAGACTCGTCAACTCTCCTAGTTTCTAACCTCCAGGTGGGGCCTGGAAATCTCCAGAATTACAACTATTCTCCAGAGTACAGAGATCAGTTCCCCTGGAGAAGATGGCTGTTCCTCTGAGATCCCTCCCCTCCCGAAACTCCACCCTTCTCAGGCTCCATATCCAAATCTCCAGAAATTTCCCAACCTGGAGTTGGCAACCCAACCCAGAATCTCAGGCTGAGGTCTTTCACATCACCCACAACCTGGGCCTTTCAACTGGAGATGCTGGTTATTTAACTGGGACATTCCACATGCCAAGCAGATGTTCTGCCATGGAGCCATGTCAGGGAGCAGGCCTGCACTCTTTTGTTTCATGGATTCCAGTCTACAGACCAGCTGCCAGAGCTACATACAGACACCCCACTTAAATAAATTGCAAATCAGCTTCTTAGGAAGAGGAGTGAGAGGCGGGATTACCTCCCCCCAGTCCCCTTCCTCTCCAAACAGCTGATCAATGCAATTTGCATCTTATCTGAATGCTATGCCCACGAAACTCTGGCTACTGTGTGCACACACCATTGGATCACAGCCAACGACTTAAAAAATATTGGCAACATCTTGGTCATTTGTTGATTTTTGTCCCCCAGTACACAGGTCACTAGATTGTATGAGCAGATCTGGCTAATCTTCCGTTTGCATAATCAGCTGTCCAATATTCTAGCCAATTACTTACGCAGGATATAAACTGTGTCCTATAAACACTTCAACTTGGGCGGGGGGATGTTCAGGGGGGAAAATATATTATTCCCAAGATACCAAGACAGGTTTGCTTTGCTTCCAATGAACAATTCAGTGAAAGGCCTCCCTTGAGCTTAAGCCAGTCTGTTCTCAACATTTCAATTGTTTTATTTCCCATCTTTTCCCTTTGTTGTTGCTCTAAATTAAACTCTACTGGAAATAGAAGCATTTCATATTATAACAATGCCTGTCAGGAGTTCCTTACTGTGCATGATAAAATGTAAACTCTTTAATTAACTTTTTTTGTAACAAGCGCTGGAAACTACTTGAGCATATTAATCAGTACACAATTTCAAAGTAATTTGACTCTTTTATTTGTGTTTGCAACTTTTTTCTCCCCTCCCCCTTTCAGTTCTATGGCTGCGTGGAAGGCTATCATTTTACAACATAGACCATTAATAATGAGCATTGCTGTTTTCCAGGTTCCCCTCCTGAAATAGTTAGAAAATACTACCTCCCCCAATTAAATTTCTCCCTGACTCACTGTGAAGCAAATCATTACATGGGAAAAGACTAATGTAAATGAAACTCCCCTAAATAGGCTTCAGAACCTACCCAGAGTAATATTCCTGCATGATGCTGTGGAAGGGAGAAGGATGGGATATATCTAAAAGCCAGGACATCAGAGTTCAATCTCCATAAATAGCCCTCCATCTTTGACTAGCAGGCAAGCATGTCTGGGTTGTCTGATTCTGATTATTGAATGGGTTGCCAGGTACACAAGTCACTCTCAGAGGTTCTGTATATAACCATACGTAAGCCTCAGTGAGTAAACTCCTGCCCCTGCCTTCCAATCCCCCATGCTTGCTCAATGGAGCAGTGGGAGTTAAGGGGGAGCAAGACATTACTGCATCAAGTGACTCTCTAGGAATGCCCCTAATCTTTGGGGTAAAAATTCTTTATGAACTTTACCATAGAGACTGGAAGAAGTCCTAGAGTGCCACTCAATGCAATGATGTCACTGCATTACACCGCCCCTGGCCATGCTCCACCCCCCAAATCTCCCGGGATTGCCAGACACATTAGGAAGAATTTTCTAACAGTTAGAGTGGTTCCTTAATGGAACAGGCTTCCTTGGGAGGTGGTAAGCTCTCCTTTCCTGGAGGTTTTTAAGCAGAGGCTAGATGGCCATCTGTCAGCAATGCTGATTCTATGAACTTAGGCAGTTCATTAGAGAGAGGGAATCTTGGCCATCTTCTGGGCACTGGGTGTGTGTGGGAGAGGTAGTGTGAATTTCCTGCATTGTGCAGGGGGTTGGACTAGATGACCCTGGTGGTCCCTTCCAATTCTATGATTCTATGATTCTATAATTGTGGCAACCCTAGTTGTGACCCGACCATGCGACAAATATTAAAAACACACATGCTTCCTAGTGTGGTGTAATGGTTAGAATGTTGAACTAGAGTCAGGGAAAATTGAGTTTAAATCTCTACTTTGCATGAAGCTTGCCAGGTGACATGGGGTCACTCATTTTCTCTCAGTTTAACTCACCTCACAGGTAGATTTCAGTCCAGTAACACCATGGTGACCAACAAGATTTTCAGGGTATAAGCTTTCAAGAGTCAGAGCTCCCTTTGTCAAAGGAATCTTTGACTCTTGAAAGTTTATACTCCAAAAATCTTGTTGGTCTTTAAGATGCTGTGTGTGTGTGTGTGTGTGTGTGTTAAGTGCCGTCAAGTCACTTCCGACTCATGGCGACCCTATGAATGAAAGTCCTCCAAAATGTCCTATCTTTGACAGCCTTGCTCAGATCATGCAAATTGAAGGCTGTGGCTTCCTTTATTGAGTCAATCCATCTCTTGTTGGGTCTTCCTCTTTTCCTGCTGCCCTCCACTTTTCCTATCATGACGGTCTTTTCCAGTGACTCTTGTCGTCTCATGACGCGACCAAAATACGTTAGCCTCAGTTTAGTTATTTTAGCTTCTAGGGTCAGTTCAGGCTTGATTTGATCAAGAACTAGGGCTGTTGATTCGGTTCGGGCCAAACCAGCCGAATTTCCCCCGATTCGGCTGTTTTTCGGTTCGGACGAACCGAACTCAAAAAAGGTGGGAAACGGGGGAGCCGAATTTTCCGAATTTGGGGGTTTGGCAAATACATTTGGCCAGCTGGGAGGTGCAGATCTGTTTAAAGGGCCCCTCGGCAGAGAGCGCAGAGGGGCTTGACAACCCCCCACCAGCCCTGCCGGGAGTCCTGGCAGGGCTGGGGGGGTCTGGAAACCCTCTGCACTCTCTGCGCAGAGAGCGCAGAGGGGCTTGCCAGCCCCCCCGCCAGCCTTGCCGGGAGTCCCGGCAGGGCTGGGGGGGTCTGGAAACCCTCTGTGCTGCCTGCGCAGACAGCGCAGAGGGGCTTGCCAGCCCCCCCACCAGGCTTGCCGGGGGTCCCGGGAAGGCTGGGGGGTGTCTTTAAACCCTCTGCGCTGCCTGCGCACACAGCGCAGAGGGGCTTGTTGGGGGACAGATCTGTTTGAAGACCCCCCCAGGATGCCTCCAGGGAGCTTCCCTGGAGGCACACGGGGGACCCTTTAAATAGATCTGCGCCTCCCAGCCAGGAGGCACAGATCTATTTAAAGGGCCCCCCGCGCGCCTCCAGGGAAGCTCCCTGGAGGTGCGAGGGGGGTCTTCAAACCCCTCTGCGCTCTCTGTGCAGAGAGTGCAGAGGCACTTGACAGCCCCCCGCCTGCCTTCCCGGGAGTCCCAGGAGGGGGGAGGGGGGTCTTTAAACCCCTCTGCGCTGCCTGCGCAGACAGCGCAGAGGGGCTTGTTTAAAGGGCCCCCGCACGCCTTCAGGGTGCTTCCCTGAAGGCACGTGCGGGGCCCTTTAAACAGATCTGCTCCTCCCAGTTGGGAGGCACAGATCTGTTTAAAGGGCCCCCTGCATGCTTTCAGGGAATCCCCCTGAAGGTGCGCCGGGGGGCGAATTTTTCCCCGAACTACGGATCTCCCCCGAATTTCAGGGATCTGAAGCAGGGAAGTTCGGACTTCGGCACAGCCCGAATAAAAACGGGCCGAATTTTGCCAAAGCCAAACTATACCAATTTTTTTTTTCAACAGCCCTATCAAAAACCCACTGATTTGTTTTTTTTTTGGCAGTCCACGGAATCCGTAACACTCTCCTCCAACGGCACATTTCAAAGGAATCTATTTTCTTCCTATCAGCTTTCTTCACTGTCCAGCTTTCACACCCATACATAGTAATAGGGAATACGATGGCATGAATTAATCTAGTCTTGGTGGCCAGTGACACATCCTTGCACTACAAAATATTTTCTAGCTCCTTCATGGCTGCCCTTCCCAGTCTCCATCTCCTTCTGATTTCTTGGCTGCAGTCTCCCTTTTGGTTGATGGTGGAGCCAAGGAATAGAAAGTCTTGAACAATTTCAATTTCCAAATTGTCAACCTTAAAGTTGTGTAATTCTCCTGTAGTCATTACTTTTGTTTTCTTGATGTTCAGCTGTAGTCCTGCTTTGGCACTTTCTCTTTTAACTTTCAGCAGTAGTCGTTTCAAATCTTCACTATTTTCTGCCAATAATGTAGTGTCATTGGCATATCTCAAATTATTAATGGTCCTTCCTCCAATTTTCACTCCACCTTCATCTAAATCTAATCCAGCTTTCCTAATTATATGTTCTCCATATAGATTGAAGAGATAGGGAGATAAAATACAAACTTGTCTGACACCTTTGCCAACTGGAAACCATTCTGTTTCTCCATATTCTGTTCTAACTGTGGCCTCTTGTCCAGAGTACAGGTTGCACATCAAAATGATCAGATGTAGTGGCACACCCATTTCCTTTAAAACCAGGCATAGTTTTTCATGATCCATACAGTCAAAAGCTTTGCTGTAATCTATGAAACACAAGCTGATTTTCTTCTGAAATTCTCTCGTATGCCCCAGTAACCAGCGTATATTTGCAATATGATCTCTAGTGTCTCTTCCTTTTCTGAAACCAGCTTGAACATCAGGCATTTCTCATGCCATATATGGTAACAGCCTTTGCTGTAAGATTTTGAGCATCACTTTACTTGCATGAGAAATTAATGCAATGGTCCAATAGTTGCTCCAATCTTTGATGTCTCAGTTCTTGGGAATTGGAATGTAAATGGATCGTTTAAGATGCTTTAAGATGCTACTGGACTTGATATTGTCGAAGGCTTTCACGGTCAGAGTTCATCGGTTCTTGTAGGTTATCCGGGCTGTGTAACCGTGGTCTTGGTATTTTCTTTCCTGACTTTTCGCCAGCAGCTGTGGCAGGCATCTTCAGAGGAATAACACTGAAGAGAGACACTGTGCTTCAGAGTTACTCCTCTGAAGATGCCTGCCACAGCTGCTGGTGAAACGTCAGGAAAGAAAATACCAAGACCATGGTCACACAGCCCGGATAAACTACAAGAACCGATACTGGACTTGAATTTAGCTGTTTTACTGCAGAACAACATGGCTACTCTCTGAAACTAACCAGACAAGGTTGTTCTGAGGATCAAATGAGGGAGAGAGAACCATGTACATTAATTTAAACTCTTTGGATAAAGGATAGGATAAAAATGGACCAGATAGACAGGCAAGACCATGATAATGCAGAACCCCCAACCCCCCACAATTCATCAAACTTATTATAATAAGTTCCACGTGAAGAACTGAATGCAGCACACAATTTGATTCCACTAGAAATAGTGAGTGAGGGGAAGGGATGGACTAGTGTTTGGAATACAGATTTGTCTGGCTCGCAACACTCAGCTCTGTTTTAAACAGAGTGCTTTCCCCCTAGAAACACAGGCATTTATAATCTAAGCTGAATTTGTTAAGTCTGTGGGCATTTGGAATTTTGAGAAAGGGAGGTTTGTGCCATTATAAAATGGTTGCCATGAAAGAAAGGACCAATCAGAAAATGGCTGCTTTGGGGAAGAATTCAAGCACCCTCTGATGATGGGGTCACCTATTTCTGAAAGCGTACTCCCTGTAGGTCAAAAGGTGATGCATCTTGAGATCTCCGTAAGCACCTCCTGCTCCCATGAAACAAGGGGAAAGAACTTTTCTCTTTGGGGACAGAGATGCTTTGGGGAAGAAGCAAGTGGGTGCCAGGAAATGCATCAGTACACACTATTTTGCTAATGGCTACCACTCTGGGGAATCTAACCCAAAGAAGGATTCCCAGGCCTCTACGCAGTTTGTTGGTTCAGTGTGGGGAAGCTGTGGGGTAATTTAGGAAATCTGCTGCACCTTGGTGATGTTCAGAAGTACATTGGGTTTCTGAATTTTGGAATTAACTCAAGGGGGAAAAAATCTGTTTTCCACTTGGGGGATAGCTCAGTTTATAAAACCCAGTTCTAGCTCAGGGACTTTGCTCTTACATGGTGGTAACAAAATTATTAAATGATAAATGTCTATGGGGATACAATATCTGAAGGAATTAAAAAAAAAACCCTGCAAAATGTAGATACAGAAAGTTTTCAACAAGAAATGATGCCACCCACTTCCATAATTAGAATGTTCTTGAGATTAATGGCCACTTTGCAGTTTGTGGTTCAGGAATCCCCTCTTCCTTAATTTAAGGTGACACATCTGTCTATTTTAGCAAACAACAACAATTCTAAAAGTAGAGCCATGCTCCAAACTTCCACGGCTAATGAGCCAACAAAAAAGAAAGATTTACCTTCCAATAAGTCATTGTTTCTTCCCGTCCTTCTGAAATGCCGTGCATCATACACACCACTGCATTTATGTTAGTGCAGTCAAACCTTTACTGCTTGCTTAACAGATTAGAAATGCTAAGTTTTACAGCTGCTCAACATAATGCACAGTTAATCAGAGGAAGATTGGATGGCCTCCTGTTATTCTGCAGTCAACTATCCTGAGTGTAATCCACTGCATCTCTCCCTAGTTCATGCTGCAAGCGTATGCCAGTGGCTGAAATTATGGATTTTCCTTCAGTATTTATCTACAGGGAAAGAGGAAGACAAGCTTGTGCATGTTTGTATACTCACACACTTTGGTATCTCAGAAGCTATTGCTTCATTAAAAAAGCTAAAGGCTACTAGAGCCAATTCCCTTCCCAACTGCTTCCCCACTGGCTACACTACAAACCCTAACCAGAACCATGGCTTTACCTTGCTAGCTTCCCCTCCCCCCACAAAGCTCACTATGGAATGGCCCTTTAGAATTCCTGACCTCTTCCTTCCCCCTCTTCCTTCCCTCTGTCATGGTGGCTTTGAACATTGTGTTATATACCATCAAGTCACTTCTAACTCACGGTGACTCTATGATTTAATGGCCTCCAAAATATCCTATCATTACAGACTTGCTCAGGTCATGCAAACTGAAGGCCGTGGCTTCCTTTATTGAGTCAATCCATCTCATTTTGGGTCTTCCTCTTTTCCTGCTGCATTCAACTTTTCCTAGAATTATTGTCTTTTCCAGTGGATCTTGTCTTCTCATGATGTGACCAAAGTGTGATGGCCTCATTTAAGTCATTTTTAGGGCTGTGCAAAAAAAGAGAGGTAAATTTCAGGTTCGGGTTTATTGGGCCCAATTTTTTTTTGGTAAACCCGGAATAAGCTGGTATGCTGGTAAATTTGTATTTCGGCTTTATTTCTGGGTGTACCGAAAAATTCAGGTCCATTATAGTCTATGGGGATTTCTTTGAAGTTCCTGTGGGAGCATTTTTGGAGGTAGAGTTCCCAATTTTTCAGGGTAGTTTCAAGCGACTTTCCTTGCATGAACCCCAAAGTTTGGTGAAGATTGGGTTAGGGGTCCGATTTTATGGGCCCACAAAGGGGTCACCCCCATCCTCCAGGCATTTGCCAGCCTAGCTGTCCATCAGTTTTCAGGTTCAGAAGTTCAGTGTTGCTGAGGACTGGTGGAAAGAACCGATTGGCAGAAGTCAGCCTATCCTGGACAGGAATTGCACTCCTCCTGAAGGAACAGGTTCATAATCTGGGTATGATACTACATCTTGGCTGATCTCTGGAGGCCGACATCTCCTCTGTTGTATGTAGTGCCTTTTATTTGCTTCAGCTGATATGCCTGCAACAAGCTTCCTCACAAATTATGATATGGCCACAATGATACATACTCTGATTACTTCCAGTTTAGATTACTGTAATGTGCTGTACATGGGTCTGCCTTTGAACATAGTTTGGAAACATCACCTGGTCCAACTACAGCTACCAGACTACTTTCAGGGGTCAGATACAGGGGTCATATCACTTCATTGCTGAACGATCTGCACTGGCTGCTCATCTCTTTCTTATTTATTTGTTTAATTTAAATGCCATCCTTTCCTGACTAGGTCAGGCTCTGAGCGGTTTACAACAGAAATATGGTACAATAAAAATAGCATACATATAATACAATTAAAGCTAAAACTAATTCACATCAATAAAAGGTAAAAGCAGCAGTAAAAGCAGTGTTGGGCAGCCGTCTAGAGGGAAATCTTAACCAAACAAAGAAACCTCTGATGAGAAAAAAGAATGGGGAAGGGGAAGGGAAAAAGGAGGGGAGGCCACCAGAGTGGAAACCATTGCTGCCGCCAAATATAGGCCTTGTGGAACAGCTCAGTCTTACAGGCCCTGTGGAACTATTTTGGGTCCTGCAGGGTCTGGATCTCACTAGGCATAACATTCCACCAGGCCGGGGGGTTCCTGGGGCATTTCAAAAGGTGGAGCTGACATAAATCAGCTTCCAGACCCCTTTTGGCCCAGGAACTCCCTTTTGCGCCATGGTATTGCTACACCACCAAAATACAGTAGCTGGCATAGCCCCATTAAGCGCTATGGGGTATTTTTGGGTATTTTCTATTTTTGTTCTTTTTAAAAGTTTCTTTTGCGGCCAGAAAGCCTCTGAGGAGGAGGCATGGCTGCGCCTTTCCCAGCCACTGTGTATCCACCCCTCCTCAGAAATGGGCTGTCCAGCTCCTAGATGGCAGTGCAATGTTTTGGGGTTCTAATTTGCAAGTGCCTGATTAACATGAATGCATACCACTTTGGGAGTCAAGCAGAAAAAAATGGAATGCTGGGGAAAGAAGCCACACATGTCCCCCACCCCAGAAGGGTAGAGACAACCAAGGAAAGTGCTTTTTTTTTTTTTTTTTTTTTTAGTAAATTACCTTTTTGCCTTCATTGGGTAAATGGCAGATGAAAGAGGGAGACCTCCAACATGGTGTAGTGGTTAGAATGACAGATTCAGCCAGGTTCAAATCCCCAGTCTGTCATGGAATCTCTCTGGGTGACTTTGGGCCAGTCATTTGTACTCAGATTAACTACTTGATAGGTTTTTTGTGAGAGAAAAAATGTAGGAGGGGAGAACAATGTTGTAAGCCACTTTGGATTCCCATTGGAGTGAAAAGAATAAATGAATGAATGAATGAATGGCCAGATGAATGCTGTGCCAGAATGAGTAACCACAAAATACTGGCAATACACATTAGAACAATTTTGAACAACATGAGATGGATTGACTCAATAAAGGAGGACACGGCCTTTCAGTTTGCAAGACATGAGCAAGGCTGTTAATGATAGGATGTTTTGGAGGTAATTCATTCATAGGATGCCATAAGTTGGAAGTGATTTGATGGCACATCACACACACACACAAAGCCAAGGTTACCCTGAGGGTTTCAGGGTGCTGCTCACAATTTTTGTTCATGTTGTAATTTGAACAGAGAAGCGATTTCTCTTCACTCAGTCCAAGTAAGTGAGGCTTCTTCCTTCTGTGACCCTTCACCACAGCATGCAAATGTAGACCATGCAGAAGCACTAACCACCTTAAGTTCTCTTACCCTGGGGGTTGCTTGTGGACTGAATCTTCCTGTGAGAATATTACCATGTGTTTGGTGCAGATATGTGATAAAAAGAAACACTATGTTTTCATCCATACTCTCAGTCTACAACCAAGTGTAAGCCCTTCTGGGCAGAGACCCTGTCACTCCTATGTTCTGTACAGAGACCCCTGTTGGCATGCCATCAATGTTAAACAAGAGCGACAACAGTAGTAGTGCTTCCAGTAAATGTTATTCAGTCATTTACATGACACATTACATTTATATTGCTTGTGAAAAGAAGAGGGGGAGGAGGAAAAAGAACAAGATTATTGCACTCAAATGTCAACAAGCAACTTTGCCCTTGGCTACAGTTTTGCTGGCATTTCTTCATTATGGAGTCATAACTACACATATGCACCTGAAGCCATAAATGCAGCTCTTGCTTTTTCACAGGATTTCGATGACAAACATTATCTCTGCGTAGAATTGACAGGGGGTTGGGGGAAGGAATGGTTTTTATAGGTCTACTGAACAACAAGATTTAACGACAAGTATATTAAGGAAGTATATAAGAAGTAGATCTATCAGACTTTCATGCCCTGTGAGCCACCAAGCAGAATGCTGTCCACAAGCCATGCATTGTGGTTTGCCGGATGCTTGACTGTTCGCTTCCTCCTGCAGCATAATCAATAAAGATTCTTCAATCCTTGTGCAATGAGGCAACATTGCTGGTGGCCGGCATTTGCCTTAGTGGGGGGTAAGGAGGGCTCTAAAAGTGGCTCAGTCTTAAATCCATTGGAAGTTCTTAATGTAGTTTTCCTTGATAAACATTTGCTTGCTCCACAATGTTTTTTCCAGTAAAAATGTGTGTGTGTGTGCGTGTGTGTGTGTGTGTGTGTGAGAGAGAGAGAGAGAGAGAGAGATGATCAAGAACATTACAACTTTTTAAAAATATACGTTATCAGTCTTATTCCTAAAAGGAACATCTTATTTTCTTGCTGCCTTTTTGGCAGTTCTGAAGCTGCTACTGATCGAAGAATATAGGAATGACCATCTTTTGACCACAAACAGATGGGCTTGATAAAGAAAATGTCAGCAAAAATACCAAAGCAATGTGTCACAGCAGTTTTCTGACAGATAGAGGGGAAAGGTAGAAAAATGTTCTATCATGTCCAACAAGGTGTTCTTTTTGAGATTTAAAGATCACTGTGCAACTTTAAACGTGTTTGTCACTTTGACTCTGACTGGAACTATCTGGAGCTTCACAAGAACTTTATCAGCTTGGCATGGAGGGGGGGGAGGAAAAAATAGAAGCCCATTCCCATTTATCTCAGCCAGGTTCCCTTCAAAGCCAACAAATAAATTACAGTGTACATTTGATACAAATTGATTTCTTAACTCAAGTAACAATGTTGTCCTCCCAGCCAGGCCATGTGTCACTCATTCGCCAGTCTGAGTGAAAGGCTCAATCTGTCTGTCGGACAGAAATAGGCCTTGACGCATTTCACCAAGGAATGCTAATAACCCAGGCCCGGCCTGGGCCTTTGTGGGCCGGCCATGATAAGGGAAATCAGCCCGTCCTGTCAAGCGGCGTGAAGGCCCGATGAGCGTTTGTTCCCACAACAGTAACGCGGGCCCGGGACGCGGCGGTCCTATTTCATGTCGTAAATGAGAGGAAAATAAGAAGCCCAGGCCGCGGTGGCTAAGATGCCGGTGTGGCTATGATGAAGCTGAAGTGAAAAGGAAAAGCCTATTGAATATCTTGAGCTGATCTTATCAGCTGCGGGAGAAATGAGATATTGGCAGGGGCTGTTGAGTTTCTCACAGCTGAGCAGGTTAATAAGGTTGGGAGGCAGGCCACGGGCTAATTGGATTTGCCTTGCCTTGGTAAACAGAGGCAGACCTATGGCCAGGAAAACAGAGACCATGCCGCCTCTCCTCCCCGCCCCCCCCTTTGTTTCTTTGTAAACCCCAGCAAAGAAAAGGCTGCCTCCCCCCCCCAAAGCTCAAGGTGTCTTCCTAAATTCTCAGAGGAAGAGGCCAAGCAAGTCAAACTCTGAAACAGTAGTTGTCGAGTGTTCTGATTTTAATCAAACAGCATTTAACCTCCTTGACCCTTTAAAGTCAGCTCACATCAAAACAGAACAGCGTGAAGAACTAACAAGAACCAGAAAAAAAAAATAACAGCCAATAAGTCCTCCAGGAAGGCTGAGGATATACTGACAATCTACAGCGTCTCCATCCACAGAACCCCCACTGACAGCTAGGATGTGGCTCTTGAAACAATTTCTGGTTTTGTTTTGGGGTTTTTGTTGTTGTGACAAACTAGCAACTAGAATTTTATATCACTCTCTTCTCCTCTGTGCACCCCCAATATTGCTTCTCCTTAGATATAATGGCTTGGATCCAGCCATCATTTTCAATCAGTCCCATCTAATTCATCTCCTTACTACAGCCCCTCTTAGATTCTGGGTTGGGAAATTCCTGGAGATTTGTTGGTGGAACCTGGGGAGGGTGGAATTTGGAGGAGGAGGAGAGGGACCTCAGCAGGGTATAATGCCACAGAGTCCACTCTCCAAAGCAGCCATTTTCTCTAGGGGAACTGATCTCTGCCATCTGGAAATCAGTAGTAATTCTGGGATATCTTCAAGCTTCCCAATTTCCTGGGTCCAAACAGGAGTTTCCTGCCCACATCCCCATTTTCCTGCCCTCAAGAAACTGAGGAGGTGAAGGAAAAAATTGCATCTGTAGTGATGCTCTAGGAATTTCCCCTAGTCTCCATGGTCTTTATCATAGAGATTATGGGAAATAACTAGCATGTAACCTGTAAGAGACATCCCATCCTCACAAACCCCACCCTCATCAGGAAATGCTCTCAAAATCTCCTGGCATTTGCCTATGCAGTGTTGGAAAACCTAGTCAATGGAAAGGATCCAAGAAACTGCTTAAAAGCAAGTTCCTCCTTTCCTGCACAGGCATTTGCCATGTACTTAAGACCTGTTCAGTATGACATTAGTCATTGTCACTGGAAGCAAGCAGGAATGTTTGGTATCTCCATGAGTTAGAGTCTAGTATGGGTTCCTTTTTTGCTTTCTTCTTGCTGGTCCTTGGATGTGATGTTATATAAGGTAAAGGTCCCCTGTGCAAGCACCGGGTCATGCTTGACCCATGGGGTGATGTCACATCCTGACATTTTCTAGGCAGACTTTGTTTACGGGGTGGTTTGCCAGTGCCTCCCCCAGTCATCTTCCCTTTACCCCCAGCAAGCTGGGTACTCATTTTACCAACCTCGGAAGGATGGAAGGCTGAGTCAACCTTGAGCCGGCTACCTGAACCCAACTTCCATTGGGATCAAACTCAGGTAGTGAGCAGAGCTTTGGACTGCAATACTGCAGTTTACCACTCTGAGGCCCTAATTAGAGATTTCAGAGATAGGATTAGGGTGCAGTGCCTAAGGGAGGGTGGAGTTTGGGGAGGATGTGATGTCACTTCAAGGTGATGCCCTAGGAATTTCCCCTAGTTGCTATGGTAAATACCACAGAAACTAGGGGAAATTTCTAGAGCACCACTGTGGAGGCCATTGTGGAGTTCTCCTGCTCCTCAATTTCTTGAGACTGGTAGGTTGTATCTGGGGGTAGGGAATTCCCTGCTGGGCCTGGACAATTGGGAAAGCATATGAGCACCCTGAGGTATCTAAGGGTGTTTCTGCATTCTCAGTTTCCTCCCTTGTAAGTCCCTGTTCTGCATGTGTTTTGCTCATTCTAGAGGTCAATTTGACATCAAACAAGTTTATATCCAACACATCTCCCTGCAGATTTAAACTGCAGGTGTTTCATACTGCACATAAACTTGTTTGATATCAAATCAACCACTAGAGGGAGCAAAACATGTGCAGAACTGGGGGAAAAACCCACTGAAAAAGGAACTTAAAAGTGAGGAAACTGAGAATGAGGAAATGCCCAAAGACTGAAGAGCTGTTCTCCATCATTCTCTTTAGCAGCATGAGAGGTTGTGGGGAAAATATGTTATTGATGCTGAGTAGCATCAACCAAACATTTTGTTGTTTGAACAGCATGTTAGGGAAGGGGATTCGATTTGCCATCTTTTGGCACAGTTAATTAATGTGCAAGCTAGGGTAAATAAAACTGGTTTGCAGTGATGACCATGTTTGGAGCCAGTGGGCTGCCTGTAACCTACTCTTAAATGTGAAGGAAACAGATTTGGGAATGGTTGATTTACAAAATTCACATCCTGCCTTTCTGCCCAATCAGCCCCACCAAGGTGGCTAGCAATGAAAGCAGAGCATTATAAAAACTGATCATAAAACCAGTTTAAACCAATCTGAAATACATATATAAAAATGCAGACAGCATAGGGCAGGAAGGATGGGTCACTGAAGGAACACCAGTGAAACCAAAAAGCTTTTACCTACTGGTAGAAGACAGTGCTAGAAGGGAACAGGTGAATATCCCTGGGGAGGGAGTTCCATAATGTTGATTATGCAGGTCAGCCACTTAATTAATAAACCTATTTTACACCATATAGTATCTTCACTGGGGAGGCAGAAGGGTTGGTGGTGCGAAGTGAAGGAGTACCATTTATTTATTTGCCATCTTTCTTCCTTGTGGTACTGAATTACTGTAAGAAGCATGAAATTAGCATCTCCCCCCCCCCTTTAAGGAGCCTATCTACCTTCCCATTTAGGGAAGTTAAGCTTTTGAGCCATTTCCTGCAACATTATAAAGCAGACATGGTCAGCTAAGTTTTGGCTTAGTCATCCATGTTCACAGGAGAGTCCAGCCATTTGTTCCCCAGTTGTCTGTGTGTAAAGTGCCATCAAGTCGCAGCCAACTTCTAGCAACCTCTGGTGGGGTTTTCAAGGCAAGTGATTAAGCAGAAGTGGTTTGCTTTTCATTCCTCTACAGCAGGGGTGGGGAACGTCAGGCCCGGGGGCCGTTTAAGGCCCATGAAATCATTTGGTCTGGCCCTTCATGGGTCCTGGCAAATCTCTAGTTCAGAAGGATCTAAGATTGGCAAGCCGTCCCCTCCAGCAAACAGCAATAACCTTTATTACAGGCGGATGTGTTTGTTTTGCCGAAAAAGGAACCATTTTTCCCCCTTGCAGAAGAGTCGTTAGCTATGGAGCTGCTAGGACTGCCCAAGAAACTATGTTAACCCTTTCCCACCCGGGCCATGGAGAAACGTATTCCCTCTGTACTACAAGAGGGCTGGGGGCAGAAGTGGCGACAATGGAGGGGTTAAAGGGGGCAGGGCCAGAATGTGAGGGGGGGTGAGTTCTTAGCCAGTGTGTCCTCATTTCATCCCTGCAGGCAAAAGCAGCAGGAGCCAGCTGTAGAATCCAGCCCCGACCATGCAAAGCAGGAGCAACTCCGGAGTGCGGCTGGACAGCTATGCCTGGCTGGTGCAACAGACCATCCTGTGCCACCAGGTGGGCAAGTGCTCCACTGGTTGGATGCCTGCCTGCTTGCCCATGCAGGGGAGGGTCATCTGGGGCAGCTGCCTGCTTGGGGCTTGGTTGGATAATTTTTAAGTTGATAATTTTGTATGGCCCACAAATGATGGGCCATACAAAATATCCAAATGGCCCTTGGCGGTCCCCCACCCCTGCTCTACAGAGTCTTCCTTGGAGGTCTCCCTTCCAAGTACCGACCTGGCTTAGCTTCCGAGATCTGATGAGATCAGGCTATACCATGCTGCCTTCCCTCCCCATTCCCCAGTTAGCAAGCTAGTTTTCTAAAAAGGCTGCTAAAAATGTAATGGAGTGTGAAAGGTCTGAGGTAGCATAAAGAGTCAAAGCTATCCTAAGCTCTACAGAGTAATCAAAAGAAAACTTCCAAGCAGGAATAAAGATGAATAGCTGGAATATGCAAAATGCATACAAAGAACAAAAATTGAGGCCTGTGACATACAGAATTCCACAGTAACCTAAGTAAAATTCCTGAATTCCTGTTCTGTAATTACTGGCTGTTTAGAGAAGTAAAAATAGTTTAAAATATGCAGATGTCAGTGCATTCTGTCTTGATATGATTTATTTACTATTCTTAACTTCCAAGTATTCCAGTATTGGGGGTGGGGGGAGATTCACCACACACTTTTGGGCAGAGACCTCAAGAGGTCTTGTAGATGAATAGTCTCAGGGACTTTCATCTACAAGGCAAAACCCTATGAAAGATGGTATACAATTAGGGCTGCCAGCTCCAGACTGAGAAATTCCTGGAGATTTGGGGTGGAGCCTAGAGAGGGCAGGGTTTCAAAAGGAGAGTGACCTCAGCGGGGATATAATGCCAGAGAGCAGGGGTGGGGAACCTTTTTTCCACCAAGGGCCATTTGGATATTTATAGCATCATTCACGGGCCATACAAAATTATCAACTTAAAAATTAGCCGACCAAGCCCCAAGCAGGCAGCTGCCCCAGATGACCCCCCAGCATGGCCAAGCAGGCAGGTATCCAACCGGTAGTACACTCACCCACCTGGTGGCACAGGATAGTCTGTTGCACCAGCCGGCCGTAGCCGTCCAGCCACACGCCGGAGTTGCTCCTACTCCGCATGGTCAGGACCGGATTCTACAGCCGGCTCCTGCTACCTCCACCTGCAGGGATGAAATGAAGACACACTGGCTAAGAACTCACACGCGCACACATTCTGGCCCTGCCCCCTTTAACCCTCCATTGTCGCCACTTCTGCCCCCAGCCCTCTTGTAGTACAGAGGGAATACGTTTCTCCATGGCCCAGGTGGGAAAGGGTTAACACAGTTTCTTGGGCGGTCCTTGCAGCTCCATAGCTAACGACTCTTCTGCAAGGGGGGAAATGGTTCCTTTTCTCAGCAAAACAAACAAACATCTCTCTTGAATAGGGGCTATTCCTGTCCGCGGGAGGGGGCGGATTGTCGGTCTTAGATCCTTCTGAGCTAGAGATCTGCCAGGACCCATGAAGGGCTAGACCAAATGATTTTGCGGGCCTTAAACGGCCCCCGGGCCTGACATACCCCACCCCTGCCATAAAGTCTACCCTCCAAAGCAGCCATTTTAAAGCAAATCTCATAACTAGAAAATATTTAGTGCAGCACTAGCAGAATTTGGTACCATCAAGTGTTTCTGGTAGTCTCAAACCTTAGCAAACAATTAAACACAGTTCAGATTCCTCCCACCCAACACTAACTAGCAGTATTTTTTGTTTTATTTTGTATCCAAAATTGAACATACATAAAGCTGCCCTATATGATCTATCAGTTTCAATATTGCCCACTTTGACTGGTAGGGACCCCCAATGTAGGGCCTGTGGACTCCATGGCACTCGCTTATACTTTTTCTGGTGCCTGCCAAGTGTTTTTAGGAAGTAGGTGGAACCAGGCAGGACTTTTGCCCAACAAGAATTCTGATTGACTGTTGGAGATTTGGTTGGCTGTTCAGATTTTTTTAAATGATGCCTTGGCAGCAGCTGCCACCACTATACAAAGATAGTGTCAAAGACGAGGCCTGCGGGCTGTATCCAGCCCTCTGAGCACTGTTATCCAGCCCATGAGCTGAGCCGAGACAGTCATCCTCTGGTCCCAATTCTGGGCTGTGGGGTTCTTCTGAACCACGCCGCATGCCAGCTGGGTCCTCCACGTCCCAGCCCACAGGCAGCAAGGATCAGAAGGCCCTCACCTGCCGCCCCCGAAGTCAGGGGCTGCAGTGGAGGGCAATGTACAAGCTGGGCTCCAGCATAGATTGCCTTTCCCTGCTGCCCTGAAGTTGAGGACTGCTGGGGAAGGTGATGACTGCACTGGGCTCACCATCCAAGCAGCCACCCCTGCTCCCATTCTGGGCTGGCGAGCCCACTGTGGGCTGGTACACATGGCCAATTTGGGCTGGTACACATGACTGATCTGGGCTGGTGCACATGGCCTGGCCCAGCCCAACCAAGTGACATTTATGTCATATCCAGCCCTCATATCAAATGAGTTTGACACCCCAATTTACACTGTGTTACTGAAGTAGGGTTGCCAGGTCCCTATTCGCCACCAGCGGGAGGTTTTTGGGGCAGAGCCTGAGGAGGGTGGGGTTTGGGGAGGGGAAGGACTTCAATGCCATAGACTTCAATTGCCACAGCTACCATTTTTCTCCAGGTGAACTGATCTCTGTCTTTCCCACACTAGGGGGTAGGTCCGTCATGAAGTCCATTGCAATAACTTCCCATGGTTTGGAGGGAGTCTCTAACGGTTGTAAAAGTCCGGGCGGTTTGCAAAACAGAAATCTTTGGACCTGTTTACGAGTAGAGGGTGGTTCCCAATCGAGCACTGCTTGCACCTTTTCAGGATCCATAGTCAGTCCCTGGTGTGAGATAATATATCCTAGGCAAGTCAATTGCTTTTTATGGAATTCGCATTTAGACACTTTAGCATACAGTTGATTGTCTCTGAGACGTTGCAACACCTCTCGAACCAAGGCAACATGCTCATCCATGGTTTTAGAGTAAATGAGAATATCATCTAAATAAACTACCACTCCTTTGAACAGTAGATCATGGAGGATCTCGTTAATGAATTGCATGAAGACTCCCGGGGCCCCTTTTAATCCAAAAGGCATCACCATAAATTCGAACATCCCAAAGCAACTGGAAAAGGCTGTCAGAGATTCACCACCCTCCCGGATTCTGACTCTCTAATAAGCCTCGACTAAGTCCAGTTTGGTGAAAATGTGTCCCTCTTTCAGTTGTCCCAAGAGATCAGAAATGAGGGGGATGGGATAAGCATTTGTTTGAGTAACAGCATTGAGTTTTCAAAAGTCAATACACAAACGCAAATCCCCTGTTTTCTTACGCACAAAGAAAGCTGGTGCCTAATAGGGCGCAGTGGAGGGTCGGATAAAACCGTGAGCCAAGTTTTTGTCTAAGAATTCGCGGAGCACTGTCTGTTCCGTAGGACTCATAGGACAGATCTTACTTTTTGGCAGTTTTCCATCCCCCACCACTTCAATAGTACAGTCCATCCGGTGGTGTGTGGGGGGGTAACACATCACACTCCTGCACATTAAACACGTCTGTAAAGTCCTGATATTCGGGCAGCACTTGGGTCGGACTGGAGGTGTCTGAGGCCAGAGCAGGAGTTGGTTTGCTTACAGTTTTAATGGCCACTTCATATTGGTGCAACTCACACAGCGGGCTATTGAACGTTAAAGTCTCAGCTTCCCAGTCTATGGTGGGACTGTGTCCTTTGAGCCAATTTGCCCCTAGCACCACAGCATATCAAACACTGGGCACAATAGTAAAGTTAATTTGTTCCCAATGGTGGCCAATTCCCATTGCCACTCCGTCAGTGCGATGGTCGACTGGCCCCCCTGAAATCACTGCCATCCATTTGAGCAAATTGAACAGGTGCTGGCAAAGGGACTGACTTCACTTGGAGCGCCCCAAAGGTGGTTTCGTTAATTAACGAGCGGGCACATCCGGAGTCTATTAAGGCTTTAACTTGTAATTGATGACCTTTTCTATAATGTCGTATTAACACATCTACATACACAGTCTCTTCTACTTCACTCACCATGAAAGGAGCCTCGGGTTTCGCAGGAACACCTGCGGAGTCTGCGGTATCGCTCCTTCTACAGCAGACACAGTCCGTTTTTTGGCTGTTCGAGGGGAGACTCCAAGTTAAGGGCTGGGGAGTTCCAGTGGTCCCCCTCCTCCGAAGAAGTGGAGCTGCCCTCCCCAGGAGTAGTAATTGTGATCCTGGACCCCGATGGGTCCGCTGGCAAAAGGTCCGTTGTCACTTCTCCGTCGTGCAGAGCTGGGGGCGTTTTTCGTCTTGGAGCGATGCTCCGCTCAGCTGCAGTGCCCCTCCCTCGAGCACATCCTCTCCCATGAGGGGTCCCCTCTGACTGGGGAGTGGGACTCGGCAGTCCCGAATGTGATGGACAAGTGGCAGCAAAGTGACCCATGGCACAGCAAACGAGACAGGCTCCCCTTTGAAACCGCAACGCTCGGTCTTGCGGAGGTAGAGCCGGCCTCCACGGGGCCTGAGGAGCAGCAGGTTTGGGAGGGTTTCTCTGGCTTCCCCCCTCCCTGGCCTGCCGTCGGGCAAGGGAAATAAACTGGTGGCGGCTTTCCATTTCCTCCGCCAGCAAAATCCACTCTTCCAAGGTGGCTGGGTCTCGCTGCGTGTATGCTTAGTTTAGAATCTCAGGATGCAATGCTGCTCGGAAGTAATGCACCCGGGCAGCTTCAGTCCAATCCACTATTTTGTTAGCGAGTTTTATAACTCATTTGCAAACTCTCGGACTGAGGAGGATCCTTGACGGAGTTGTAGGAGGGCCGCTTTGGCCTTCTCCTCTTGAAACGTCTCCTTAACGCTCGCATGAATTCATTAAGCGACCGTATGGAGCGGGCCCGGGTATCAAACTGGAGAACCATCCATTCTGCAGCCTTTCCAGCCAAAAGTGAGGAAACGAACCTTACTCGGCTGTCTTCTGTGGGAAAGGTATGCCCCTGTTCTCTCATGTAACTGTCCACTTAGTGTAGAAAACAGGATAACGCATCTGCGGAGCCATCAAATGTCACTCGCAAACATGGTTGCTTCCACTGCACGACCGGGACCACAGGGGGTGGTGCTGGTGGTTGCCCAGGGGGCGGCTGTCCAGGAGCCAGTTGTACCGGGGCCGGCTGCCTCAGAGGCGGTTGCGCCGGGGCTGGCTGCCCTGGAGGCGGTTGCGCCGGAGGTTGCCCTGGAGCCAGCTGCATCAGAGGCTGCTGGCCAGGGGGCTGTTGGCCCAGGACCAGTGCCTGAGGAGGCACCACTTGAGCTCGCTGTAGGCGACTGTACTCACACATCAACACGTCCATTTGGTTTTGCATACGAGCCACACGATCCAACAGTTCTTGGTTTTGAAACCTCAAGGCATGAAACCTCCTCACCCCCCCCCCCAGTCTGTCGGGCTTGGCTGACTCAGTAGTTTGTATTCCAGTTGCCCTCCTCTGCATACAAGTCCTCCTCATCCGAATATTCCTGTACATCCGGCGCAAAGGTGAGCCATTGCCTGCGTGCCACGTTCCGGGGCAGGCCAAATTCCGGGGAGCCCAAAGAAAACAAGGGGAAAGACCAGTCCAGTCCCCCGCTAACTTTTGACCGCACTCCAGTTCCTGCCATCGCTTGCGCCCAAGCGGTGGCCACATCCGCCAATAGTTGCTCCTCCACCCACCTCCGGTCAGCGAGTGCTCGGTCCGCCTCAAGTTTGGTAGCGGCGGCAGCCATCACAATTGGTTTGGCCGCTTGCTCCAAGAGCATTTTGATTTCCTTGTGCTGGCCCAACAGCGGTTGGACCTGTTGAGCCAGGTCCGCAGAGGCAGGGCCGAATTCAGGAGTTAGTATCTTTTTGATGTCGGCCGCCGTCGCCATGGTCGGCGTGAAATCCACAAGAACCAGGACTGTCCTGGCGACAGCGTTCTGTGCTTCCCGGCGGCATAGGGCCAGATCCGGAACAGTTTGTGGAATGTCTCCCCCCTGAGCCCCCGCCATTGGGAAACAGAACTCAGTCCCCTGAATTGGGGTCGCCAACACCTGTTGCATCCCACGGAGCGCAAGCTCAGCCAACAACCGGGTTAGGAGCGCAAAGTCCTCTTGCGCCAACCGGACCTCCTCCAGCAATATATCTAGCCCCAAAAGGTTGTTGTGGGCACGTAGATCAGCGTCCTAAGTCCTCCAGGGGGTTGCCGCTGCCAGGCCACGCCACTGATCAATAACCAGCCTAACCAGGAGGGTGGACTCTGCGTAAGTCCACTGTGCCTCCTCCAAGACGGCACGCAGAAAGTCAGGGTCCTCGGGGAGCTCGTCCTGCGCCCCAAACCGAGGAGACGAGTGTCTAGGCGAACCCTCCAGAGCTCCAGCCAAGGTCAGCAAGTAAACAGATTCCAGCAGACGGCAAGTACACTAAAGCAGTTTTATTGGTTAGGATCGACAGGTTTCAGAAGCCATATTCAAAAGGACACTAGTAAGGGGCAAAGGCAAGGTACACAGCATATATGGAAGAGCAAAAGGAGATAACTGGTAACCCAGGCAAACCCCCTCCCAGAGGCAGGAAGGTGTACTTGGCGATTCCCACAGTATGGGAATCTATGAAGACTAAACATGGGGCATAGACTGGCCTTGGACAGAATAGCACAACAGCACCTGGAAGCAGCACAATCAGACTACCGCATACCATCCCCATGGCCTGCTCCTGACAATCGGCTGGAGATCAGTTGAATTAGCAGGAGATCTGCTACTACCTGGCAGTTGGCAACCCTATACTGAAGTTAAGCTGCGGCAATCATTTTGTGGCTGGCTCCGCCTCCTGTAGCAGCCATTTTGTGGCAGCCATTTTGTTGCTTCACCCACCATACCATATCAGAATTCCAAATGTGCCCACAGGCTCAAAACGTTTGGGGACCCCTGCTCTAAGGTCTCTGGTAGAGGTTTCTCACATCAGTTGCTAGCTGATTGTTTTAAATGAACCTGGGACTTCCTGTATGCAAAGTTGATGCTCTAGTACAGTCAGATCCCCTTCCCATTGTTTTTGAAAGCTCATTCTACATTTATGTGTCCAAACAATGGAACCCAGAATCTTGTTACTCTCTCTCTCTCTCTCTCTCTCTCTCTCTCTCTCTCTCTCTCTCACACACACACACACACACACACACACACACACACACACACACACAGAATAATACAGCTTTAGTTCTCAAACACCATATATGTCTACATTTCTTGGTCAACACTTGTTTTGTTGACTGCAAAAAGGAAAATAAAACCAAGTTTTAAAAGGTTTATTTTTTTCTCCTGAAAGCTTCCAGCCATTCGTGGAATTTAGAGAGTCAAAAGGAGACTGTCTTCTATCACAGACAGAATTTATAAACCTAACTTGATCGTCTTCTGAAGAATTTATGAATCATGGTTAATAATCAGCTTTAGGCACTTCTGAGGGAAGAATCACATTTTGAAGCTACAAAGGTCCCTTAAATAGCCCACGGGAAATGACCCTGCATCCCATTAAGCATAAAAACTCACTACTGTAGGACTTTGTGTCAAAGGTAAAACATTCCAGTCTGTACTCCCTTTAAGTGTCAGAGAGCTCCTCTTTCTAAATGCTTGATGAAGAATGAAGAAGCATAACAGATTTCTCTTTCTTGGAGAAAAGTGGAGAATGTTTTTTAAAGTCTTTTCTGAAAACTTGCTTTATTTTGCTTTTGGGGGGAAAACCCACCTTTCTTTTTCTTATTCTTCACTCTCTCTTATATTTATTATTGTCCACTTTTTTTGAACTCTTTTATCTTTCTTTTATCTATTTCATATGCCTTTGGCTAAAATCAGAGTTGCATTCTTTCTATTCCAGGAGTCATCAGAAAAGCATGCTTTATCTTCCACTCGGCCAGCCTTCTGTATCCCTATTTAAATGGCAGAAACAGATTGAAAATCTGTTGGGGGTGGGGGTCAGATAAATTATTTTGAGTGCATTGTAATTTAGGCCTGCACAGAACATTTTGCTCCTCAGAAAAGGAAAGGTACAACCAGTTATCACAAAGCAGACTGGAAATACATTGCCTTCATTTTCAAATACTGTTTAGCAGGGTAATTTTGCTAGAGATTTTTCCCCCTATGATGCTTCATTAATATCAGTTCCTTTAAAAAAAAAAAAAAACCAAGTTTGCAGTATATACAAACCTTTGGTCCTTGGCCTTCTACCCTGCCACCAACTGATCAGGAAAAGAAGTAACCTACGCCTCCCACCCCCATTTAAAAAAAATTGCAGCTATTACTGATTGTACCATGCACAAAGCATTGGATAGATGCATTAAATTCCTGGTTATTGTGCAATTTGAAAACATCTAAGCAAATGTTCTTATTTGTTCATTTTTATGGTTAAAAATGGAATGTATAAAGCTTTCTGGTAGCATGACAAAACAAAGAGATGCATGTTAAAAACACTGCTTACTACTCTTAGGGATGACTCCATTACTGACGGTACAATAATAAACTAGATGACCCTTGGAGGAAAAGGCTGCTTTGGAGGGTTGACATTACAGCATTACTAAGGTCCCTCCCCTTTCCAAACTTCACCGTCCCCAGGCTTAGCCCCCCAAATCTCCAGGTATTTCCCAAGCTGGAAACCCTAATCATGATAATTGCTTAATATAGTTTTTACAGACTGAAGAGAGTGTTCATATGTTTTTGGTGAGGAATATGTTGAGAATAGTAGAGCTGCCACCAAAAGATGTACTCTCTTTGATTAGAGTACAAAATTAGATATTAGCATATCTAATATGAGGAGCCCTTAAGCAGGGGTAGATTGGAGGGAGAAACAGCCCTGCAAAAGGACCCCATCCTTAGGGGGCCCTGATCTGGCTCCCCAAATGAAGGAGGAGACCATCTGCCAGGCCAGTCCAGAGCAGGAGGTGCCCGGCAAGTCAGCTAGGCAGAGTGAGTACAGGTTGGCAAGTTGAGGGCTGGTGGCCTGACCCCATCCCATCTCTCACTGTGGTAAGTGGCCCCACCCTATCCTTCACCACAGTCAGGCCAGGTGACCCCATTCCTTGCCATAGAACTCACCCATCTTTTGGGGGCTTGAATGTTTATGGCAGGGGTGGTTTCTGGGACCAGGTGGCCCCAGTGGGAGAGGCAGCCTCCCAGATCATGACTTTATTGGGACTTACCCCAGTTGTCTTAATGGCCAATACACCTCTGCCATTATGACTACATTTCCCAGGATGCTTGAGTACACCTTGGACACTTCCATCATAGCATTTGAGGTACTGGGGAAGGGCAGGCAGCCAGCTGGAAGAGAGAGAAAGAAATGATCTCCATACCCATTGGCTAGGCGCAACTTGGTAAGCCTTTCGGTAATCCTGGACATATCATTTATCATTTACAATTATCAGAGCATATGTGCTTCTTTTGCACCTGTGCTGTTGTCTACATTCATTGGTTGGCAGCATTCATCATGTTGGAGCATGCTTAGAATATACCAAATCAAACTACAATTCCCAAGTGGCCACTGAGAGCACATTCTGGTAGACATGCAAGCAGGCAAAATAAACAAGGCAAGAATATTAAAGAAACAAGACTTTTGGATTCCACCCCCACTGATCATAACGGAGATAACCAAGAAAAACACCCTTTTTGTAAGTTATTATTATTTATTTTTTTAGGTGCTCTACATAGACAGGAGGGGAAGGGTCAGCTGTATGAGAAGGAATATGCACAGTGTTTATGATATTGATCCAAATGCTCTCATGGATGAACATCAAGTCCTGTAGACAAAATAGACGATGGCTTGAATAGAGGGACAATCCACACAACTTTGCTCCACCTCCCTTAAAGCAAAATTGAAATTTTTTTCAATTTTATTTTTAAAAAAACATGATAGAAAGATGTTGAGAGTCACATATACTGAAATCAATGTCATTTGCTTTTGAGGTACCACTGGGCTTTTGTTTTATTTTGCTACCACAGACCAACACGGCTACCCCACTGTTATCCATTTAACTGTGACTTTGTCTGATCCCCGTTTAATGTCCTTCAGTACATTTGCATCCAGATGTTTCTCAAAGGAGTTCAAGGTGGTGTACATGGTCCTCTATTCACCATTTTTACCTCACAACCCTTACAGCTGTATCTATCCGGTAGTCTCTTATTGCTCTGGACTAAAACCATATTGGGCCTGAGATCTCACTTTTTGGATTTCCCTCACCTTATAGATTTTTGGCTTGAGTAGTTTTGTTGTTTATTACATGTTAGATAAGCCCAAGATAACTATGAAGGTTAACTATATAATAATGTTTTATGTGCTGCATTTTGATAAGATCCGGACTGTTAGAGACACCTACCCATAAAGCTTTTAATTTCTTACTAAAATGTAACTTTTATTAATGATTGTCATCTGGTTTTGTGGTGTTTTATTTTGTGTTTATTTTTTGTAACAGATATTGGCCATATGCAAGAAAAACTGAACTGAACTGAGAACCTCACAACCCTGCAAAGAAGGTCAGTTCTCTCCAGTAATTTTTAAAATGGCGGCCAAGCAGCAACCTGGCAGGAGAGCTCTGGCCGGCCGCAGCATTAAAAAACAAAAAACAAAAGTCTCTGCATTCTCCAACTCTTACAGTGACTGACTGACATGCGCAATTCGGGCCCTCACCTGGAGTCTGGATTTGCAGGGGGAGGAGGACGGGGGAGAAGCTGCAAAAGCCGCGGAGCTGGCAAGCTTCAGCAGCGTCGGAGAGGCGAACGGTCGTTTTGCCGCCCGGTCTCCTGAGTGCAGCGGGCCCGGGCTTCCCCGGGCATTGGCAGGCCAATCAGCCCTCTGCCGGTGGCTCAAACGAGCCAATCCGGGAGAGGCAGAGGGCGGGAAGGACAGTTTGGCCGGATGTCGGAGGGAAAGCTTTCCCTTCCGTCCGGCTGGACTGGATTTAAAGAGGCATGCTTTAAAGAGGCATGCTTTAAAGAGGCATGCTTCTGCCTCTGTGCAGACTTCCTTCAGGTTTGGGGTAAAGACGGCCTGAAGGCACCAGCGGCAGCGGCGAGGAGCATGCTTGCAGGGAAGGATGCCGCCCAGGAGAAGCTCTTCCAGGTTGAATGAGGACATGCAGGGCGGAAGACAGGAGGACTTCAGTATCGAGGAGCCTCCTGGTTTGAATCAAGGCCACGCCGCTGCGGGTGCTCAGGCTTTGCGCCTGGCTTGGTTTTTTGCAAAAAGGGTGATAGGAGTGCATCTAGTGGTGCCTCCTAGGGGAAAGGGCCCCCTTCTCAGCCCCTGCCTTGTGTGCCCATCCACCTGCCCAGGATGGCAAGGCTGGTCCAGTCTCATCAGTTCGGGGGGGGGGGGCAGGGCAGGGTCTGCCTTGATTGGGATACAGCTGAGGAAGCCCTGTGTCGTCAGGCTGGGGCATGCAATGGTGGCTCAATGGTAGTGCATCTGCTTGGCATGCAGAAGGTCCCAGGTTCAATCCCCAGTATCTCCAGCTGAAGGGATTAGACAAGGAGATGTTGTGAAGGATCTCTGCTTGGGATCCTGGAGAGCCACTGCCGGTCTGGGTGGACAATACTGACTTGGATGGCCAAAGGGTCTGATTCAGTACAAGGCGGCTTCATGTGCTAAGAGCCAGCATGGATTGCTCAAGAACAAGTCCTGTCAGATTAATCTTATCAAACCTCCCCCCCCCCCCCCGCTCTTCTCCAGGAACCCTGGTCTATCAAGAAGTCATGGGCCTCTTGGGTACATGGGAATGGGGTTGATCACTTCCTAGTGAGGGCCAGCCTAGGTGCCGGGGATGGCAAGCCAAGGAGCAACCATGATCTAGAGGTGCTGTAAGGCAGCAGAGTGACTAATCAAGAAGGTGGGCTAGTTCATTTTTTAGCATACAAGAGCAGCTCCCAGTGATCAGCCCCGGCAAGAGACAGTTCAGTGACATCTAACTACAGAGCAGGGGAGCTCAATGGCTACGGGGACATGGGATCCATGACGGATAGGTCGAGATCTGGCGAGAAAGAAGCCCCACGCAGAGAAAGTGTCACGCAAGAGACAAAAGGGAAGCTGTTGCAAGGAATCGGCCAGTCGGGGATCTTCAGGAGAGCATCCCTCTGTGGATGGGGGACTTCAGGGATTGGAAGGTTAATAATTGGATAGTTGCTGCAAAAAGGGCTGGCCAACTGAGGCTGATCACCTTGCAGCTACCCTCATTGGCGTTTAGATTCAGCTGGCATTCACCTTTCCGGTAGGATGTAGGTGGACGAAATTAGATTGTCTTTACATAGACATTCTCCTCGCCATTTTGGGCACTGGGCAACACTCCTATTAGTTGAGATGCCAGGGCACCACAGTAGGCTCATTCCCACTCGGGTCAGTGCCAGGTACATGTTGGACAGTTTCTATGAGGGTTTTGCACCCCTCTCCCCGTTTGTCTTTCTGGCCCTCATGAAATTGGGCAAAAATAAATAAATACATAAGTAAATAAATAAAAATAAAGGAAGGTTTTACTCATCAGTTCAGAGGAACGTGGCAGTACCACAGGAGCTATGCGCTGGGAGATATGCGCCATTTGATCAAGCCATATGCAGGGGACAATGTTGACACATGAGAGTTGGCATGCTGAGTATGGCTTTCAGTCCACTCCCAGTCCACTCCTGAGATTTCAGTTTAATAGGTTTCCGGTCTCACAGTATTTGGCTGATTTGCCCTCCCTCTTTGGCACAGGGGTCAGATGTGCCACTTTCCCTTAGAAGCAAAAGGGCTTTCCTAGTGGGTTGGTCATCATGGGAGTAGAACTGGATTCTGTACCCAGCACCTATGGTCTCCCAAAGAGATAAAAGCCGTGCTCTCAAAGCATTTTGGCAGCCCCCCCTTTTCAATTACAAGGAAGGGCACTTGAAGGGAGCTGCATTCAGTCATGGGCCCCTTTGCATGGCTTGCAGGTGGGTTTCGCCAGAGAGGGTTGATTCCCGTTTGCCTAGGACCATATCTGTGGCCAGGTCACTGCACCATGGGGTCCCGTTGACCCAGAAGCCTGAAGGAAGATACGAACACTTGCCTAGATGTTGATAAGGGACATATGCCGTCGGATGGGCCAAGATCCATAAGTATAGTCTTGCTTATTGGGGAGTTTAAGTGGCCTTAATTTCTATGGCTAGGGTGTGCCCAGCCAAGGGTTTGAGATGGAGGTCACCAGGGCTTTAACCTTTGCAGTTTTTCCCATTGTAGTAGCCATAACCAGTGGGAAGGGCACGTGCTGAGTCTGGTGCTCCTGCTTTGGTGGTGACTTGTCTGTGGTGCGGAGGGACAATGGAAGGACATCTAAGTCAGTTACCGTAAGGTGCCTGGGGCGACAGTTTGTACAGAATGGTTTAGCAGAGAATATCTCCTTTATTTTCAAAACCGTTCCCAGAAGAGACTTGGTTTAGTGAGGATGCACCATAAGGCACTGGCATTTTGACTGGGTGAATGGCCAGTACATGAACATATGGTATGGCAATGTTGGGGCAACTCACAAAGCATGGTTCAGCAGCAAGGACCATTGATGCACTTGGTGGCCTTATCATTCTTCAATGACACCCACGGATGCGACTACCCATGTGCTTCTTTAAGGGGTATGACAAATGTAGAGGCTTGGGCGGTGGGCTACATCACCTGTTTATGTTGCTCACTGGCCAGTTGGTTCAACTGAGACACTGTTTCGACAGGCCGTGGGTGGTTATGCAGCCTTATTGGTGAAATTCTGGCAGGCCATCAGTGCCGGATTTACATATAAGCTAAACAAGCTATAGCTTAGGGATATACTATCTTGGGGCCCCCCAAAAAATTTAAAGGAAAAAAAAACTGGATATACATTTCCAAAATATAAGATAAAAAAACAATTAAAGTAAAACCTACATACAGCAACAGTTTTTTGTGTTGTGTAGGCTCCTATGATGTAAGTAATACATATTTTGTTATGTGCAAATGGCTTTAGATTCCTATTAGGTCCATAAATTACCATATAGCATATATTCAACACAAAAAACAGTGACAATTTGTTGTTGACAGCTGGACATATAAAGGGCCTCATTACCTTCAATAGCCTAGGGCCTCATCAAACCTAAATCCGGCCCTGCAGGCCATAAGGCAATTGAGAGCTGACTGGTTTGGACAAGGGGCATGGCTGGGGGCCCCTTGCCGCTAAAGGAACTGGCCCCCTTTGTCCATCAAGGGCATTTGTGGCAATTGTGCAATTTGGACAGGTTTTCCTGGTCTTTTTCTTGCCCAATAAAGGATGGGAACTTCACCGGGTGCAGTCATTCTTGTTTTGGATGGGGTTGGTTGGAATCGTCCATTCTTCACAAGAACAAGGGGCACATTTTGTGGGATAGGGCAGCCATGACGGCTGGGCATGGAGGGCCTCGAAAGGCTGTCAGGTTATCGGAATTGGAGGTCAGCAGCTTGCATAAGTAACATCGGGCTTCATCTTAACAACATTAATGTTATTTGTCTGAGTTTCAGTGGTCACATACAGCTGGTCGGAATATGCGGGCGCAGGATCGTGCACTGAGCAAGAGTATATGCAACATTGTCAGATGGGAGCAGACACATGGACATAGATGGATGGCAATGCGTTCCCGGTCAGGGATAAAGGGCATGTTTTGGGCTCCTCAGCTGCACGGATCTCCTGTTGCCCTGCAAAGTCACTTGAGTGAGAATGACGTTAGCACAAGCAAGGGAGGGAATCAATGGAGGCAGACTGCTCTGGCTTACTGGCTATGGTGGCCAAGTTACTTTGCATGGTATTGTCATGGTCAGAGAAGCCGGAATCACACACAAGGCATGGGGCTTTTTATGCTGAAGTACTGGCGATGGTGACCAGGTTCCTTGCATGCCTGACAATTTGGGACGGATTCACGGGGCAATGGGCCAGGTTCCCTTTCACGGTGGTCATTCGGAATGGCATGCATGGCGTGCTGCTACTTATAGTAATTTTGCTGGCCATAGGGGGCTATGTCCCCTGTAGGGTTGTTAGGGCATGACAGGCTGGAGTGGCACACATGGCGTGGGGCAACATATGCCAAACATTGGCTATGGTGGTCATCTTCCTCTCATGGTGGGTTATGATTTGACAGGCTGGAAGGCTCGCATGGCGCTGGTACGTTGGGCCAAATGCATGACAATGGGGGCCAGGTTCCTTACATGGTGGACTATGTTCTATCAGTTTAAAAAGCACGCATGGCATGGGTCTGTGGAGGCTAAATTATTGAAATGGATCCCAAGTTCCCTGCTGCGTTTGCTTATGTCTTGCTGTAATGGTGCATATGGCATGGATCCGTTTTAGGCTATCTTAACGCTAATAGGTCATGTTCATGGCATGGTTTGGTTTTGGCCTGACATGCAGGAATGGAGTGCAAGGCATGGGACTTGTGTGCGTGGAAGCTGATTCTGCCTGGGGGTAAAGCCTATAATGCCATTGGAAGATTTAAGGGGGCCCTTGGTGGCATGGTGACTCAGCATGGGGACATGCATTGCCTGCTGGTGGCCTGGTTTGCCGCAGGGGACTCATACCCTGGCTAGGGGCATGCACCCCTGGGGGCATAGCATCCAGCTAGGGAGCGAGGATTGGCTTCAGCTGTAAGTGTGTTGGAGGGAGCCAGGCGGGGCATGGGCCCTCCCCCAGCTCTGTGGCGGTTTTTAGCAGTGGGCTGGAATCAGTTTCGAAAAAGGCGGCCTGTGTGCCCCGTTTTCCCCGTTGGGGGTCCCATTAAGGGATTTTGGGGGAGGCTCAGGGAAGGATATGCCCTATTGGAGGGCTGTCCAAGCAGCCTCCTCCCAAGTGGCAGAGGAATCACCAAGTGGCTCACGCCCAGGTGTAACCCGTGTTCTGTCATCTCCATGCTACTCCAGCGGGCGTGCTGGGAGTAGGATGACACCAGGTGCATTGGGGTCAAATGATGTCACTGCTTCAGCCCACATACTGCGCCAGTGCATTTCAGCTGTTGCCAATTAAGCTGTGGCCAAAAAGTCTCCAAAGTAAAAGCTTTCATTCAAATAAATTGTTCTGTTTAATGTTATGTTGTTTGTATGTATCAATTGCTATTCCAATGTGTTGTCGACATCGTCCCCCTCCCCACACTGAGCCCTGGAGTGGCAATAAAAAATTCTTACCTTTCCATTGCAAACTCTGCATTTTCCACACTTGTTTTTGTAGCCTGTTTGTTTCCCCACACAAAGTAAAAGTGGCTTCCTTTGTGGACTCCCCCACCATCCCTTTCTGTTGGTCTGCCATTATGGGGATTTAGTAAAATGAATGACAAGACTGCCTATTGGGATGTTTTTGCTTAATGCATGCATGAGGAGATTACTAAAAAGAATCTGAAAGATTCCGCCTGACGAAGCTGCATGCAAAATGTGTAGGGATTGCAAAAATTATTAAAACATTTGTTTCCATCTGCACCGTTTGTTTCCTTGCCTTTGAACAATGGAAGAGGCCAGAAGGCCCATTGGATGTAATGATAGCTAGGAATGCCAATGGACTGTCATAGGCTCCATTGAAATATGTTACAGCACACAAAAGTTGCAATGAAAATGCATAAGGGATTATGAGAAATCTGTCCTGGGCCTGGATTGACAGCCCACAGAGTGGAATGACAGTCCCTGGGAGTAGAATGACAGACCTTGGGCCCATATAAAATGTCTGAAATTGAAATGACAGCTCCCATAGTGGAATGACATCCTCTGGGATTGTAATCAATGCTCTGGAGGCTCTCATTCCAGTCCCAGAGCAGTTTATATGGTCCCAGGTCCTGAACATAAATTCCAGTCCCAGGGGCCAGTATTCCACTCTGGAGGCTGTCATTCCAATCTCAGAGCATAGTGTCCTCCACCACTTTGGGGCTGCCATTGAAGTCCCATAGCATTTTATCTGAGCCCAAGCACTGTCATTCTACTCCCAGGGACCATCATTACAGGCCCAGGGTAGGTTTCCCACAATCTGTTCCACATTATAATCGCAACTTTTATGTGCTGTATTGTATGTCAAGGGAGACTATTCAAGTCACTTGGCATTCCTGCTTCACATTATACCCAATGGGCCTTCAGGCATCTCCTATTGTTCCCAGTGGACATTCCTGTCATTTGTTTTAGTACATCCTGCCATTATGCCCCATGGGGGAATTTTCAGGGGGGGTTGAGTGGCTGTTTTTCAACCAAATGACACCAAAATTGCAGTGGAGCAACTGCTGTCTGTCTAGTGAAGAAGCAAGTTTCAAGTCAGTTGGACCAAGGGGACAGATTCCGAAGCCCCTGAACAAACTGCCCCAGCTCTTTATTTACCAAGCCATAAAAGAACAAAAGAGCTCTGCTCCCCACAAAGGCTCTCTGTGGCTTGTCTCCAAAGGTGATTGGCTGGAAATGCTCTGTGCTCCTCTCTTTCAGTTGGAAGGGAGAAATGCCATTGCTTGAGAAATCAGTGAAATCAAGGAAGAACAGGAGCGTATGCAGCCAGCTAGCAGCACCTGAACACAAAAACAAACATGGATTTCTTCAGGAAGGGCAATTTCATTTCCTTAAGAATCCTGGATTCCTAATACCATTCTGGAAAATAATGTTAATGACCTGAAATAGCTCAGGTATTTCATTATGCTCACCCCCTAACTCTAACCACTACACCACACTGGCTCCATCTAAGCTAGTAGCTATTTATTTTATATGAATCATTGGTATCCTGCCTTCGATCCCCCCCCCCCCAAGGCAACTTTCAACAGCCAGAATCCCTGATGGGGAAAATTGAGAATGCCTCAAAACAAGTATTTATTTATTTTACACTGAGAAAATGCACAGATTGCCAAAAATATGTCTCTCTCACATATAGAAAAATCATTTTAAAATCTTTTCAAATGCTTTGGCGGCAGTGGCAGGGGGGGAGTTTGGCTTCCCCCCCCCTCACTGAGCCCTGCCCCTGGGAGATGTTTTTCCAAGTTATGCCACTACTGGAAAGCGGTTTTTGTAATTGACCAGTGCAATTAGGACAGAGGTGAGCAGCATAGCAGCAACCCCAGGAAACTACACAGCTGTATGGGAGCTGTTATGTATGTATATAGTTAGGCGATATGCAGGGGGAACTTAGGAGCTTGAGTCCTGAACGAAGGATCCTAAGTCCTGCATGCGCCATTGGCCCAAACCGGCACGCGCCATTGGCCCTAAGCCGGCACGTACCATTGGTGACCCGGGGTTGTTTTCCCCCTATCACAGATCAGGGGGGAGTGGCCGTGGGCGGCCAGGGGTGCATATAAGCAGGGCCGTTGCACTGTGTTCTCTAGTTCTGTTCCTGTTCACAATAAACGTGGTTGCTGTTTGAACTCCGTCTCCAACCTCGTGTGTCCTCCCCACATGGACTTAACAGTGGCAACGAAGGCTGGTAGGCAGTCCGGCTACCCCTGCTGAATCACTCTCGCTGAAATCTCCTTCACATTTCCGCGGCCTCACAGTGCCCAGTAGGCAGGCCGGCTCACCTTGGCTGATTCATTCCGACACACGGGAGACGAAACACACTGCACGATGGCCACCATCAGATCCGTGGAGGCGTTCAACACTTCCCGCCCCTGCAAGTGGGAGAGCTACGCTGAAAGCATAGACTTCTACTTGACCGCCAATGCAATCACAGATGCCAAGGTGAAGTGCACCGCATTCCTCAGCGTTTGTGGCCCCCGGACGTTTCAGCTGGCCCAGAACCTCCTGGCCCCTGCAAAGCTGGGCGACACTTCATTCAACGCTATCATGAAGGCTCTCGGCGAACACTTCACTCCGCAGCCAACCCAGATAGCCCGTTGCCTGAACTTCTACTTGCAGGACCAGGAATCCGGAGAGTCCATCACCGAGTACCTTGCAGCGCTGCGCCAGATCACCAGGTTCTGCGCGTTCCCGGACCTCGATGGGACCCTTTGGGACCGGCTCATCTTCGGCCTCCACAACGAAAAGGTCCGCCGCCACATTGTTGCGAAGAAGGACTCAACCCTGGCCACCACCATTGAGGAGGCCACCACAGCCGAATCCACCGCCAGAAGCGACCGTATCCGGGACCGTGCCACCGCAGCGCCGCCTTGCAAAACAGCCCCCATCCATTTTGGGGATGCCAGTGACAGCGACTCCGCGGACGTGACCCACAAAATGTCCGCCAGGCCACACCGGTCACAGGGCCAGCTGCGGCGACCGGCACAACCACCGTTCCTGCTGTTTCGGCGACGCCAACTGCGGGGCTTGTGGCCAGGCTTGTGGCCACATTGCGAAGGTCTGCCACTCTGTGAAGAAGGACCGGCCGGTGGGCCCGGCCAGGAAAGATGGCGCCACTCAGCCCATCCATGACTTGGCTGACGACAAGCGCTCCGCGCCCTCCCACTGCCCCCACAATGCACAGCTGCATAGCATCCATTTCCACAAAGTACACAGCGTTGAGAAGGTTTCCATCTCTGTCCAGATTGAGGGTACCCCTGCGAAATGGAGGTTGACTCGGGCTCGGCCCTTTCCCTTATCTCTTGGGACACCCTCGACCTGGGGCACCATGCCGCCCTTCCCAAGTTGCAGCCGTCTGGCATCCTCCTCTCCGACTACCAGCGTCATCAGGTGCCGGTCCGGGGCATCGCCTACGTGAACGTCCAATTCCAGCAATGTTCCAGCTGCCTCTGCCTCGTCGTGGTCGACGGGCCCCGTGCCAGCCTCCTGGGCCTCTAGTGATTCCCGGCCCTTGGGATCCACCTCGCGGGCATCCACCGTATCTGCTTGCTCGCCCTCAACTCCGTCTGGACTGAGTTTGAGGATGTCTGGAAGGGCCCACTTGGCTGCTACAAGGGGCTGCCTGTTCACCTGCATGTCAACCCCTCCGCCACCCCTATCTGCCTCAAGCCGCGCCAGGTCCCCGTCGCACTCAAAGACCGGATCGACGCAGAGATCAACAGTTTCGTCTCACAGGGCATCCTGGTGCTTGTCCCCAATGCCAAGTGGGAAACCCCGATCGTCACGCCCCTTAAGGCCAACAGGGATGTCCGCATCTGCGCGGACTACAAATGTACTTTGAACAAGGTGCTTCACAGCCATGCCTACCCAGTGCCGGTCGTTACCCACCTCCTGGCCTCCCTTGCCAGGGGCCGGGTGTTCGCCAAGCTGGACCTTGCCCAGGCCTACCAGCAGTTGCCGGTGGATGGGGAATCGGCTGAGGCGCAGATGATAGTCACCCACCAGGGGATCTTCCGGGTGACGCGCCTACAGTTTGGGATCAGCACGTCCCCAGGCATCTTCCAGAACCTCATGGAGGACCTCCTCAATGGCTTACCGGGTGTTGTCCCATACTTCAACAACGTCCTGGTTGCCGCAGGTTCCAAGGAGGAGCTCCTGGAGCGCATCCGCCGGGTGCTCAGCAGATTCTGGGATGCCGGCCTCACGGTGAAGCGGGAGAAGTGCCAGCTGAGCCTGCTATAAGTGGAGTTCCTGGGCTACTTGATCGATACCGACGGCATCCACCCCATGCCCGGCAAGATCAAGGCTATCCACAGCGCCCCTCCACCCCAGTGCAGGCAGGAGCTCCAATCGTTCCTGGGACTTTTAAACTTCTATCACGCCTTCTTTCCCAACAAGGCGTCGGTAGCGGAGCCTCTTCATCGGCTCTTAGACAAGTCTACCCCGTGGTCATGGGGCAAGCTGCAGCAGCAAGCGTTCGAGGCCACCAAGGGTCTCCTGTCGTCCTCCAGCCTGCTCGCACATTTTGACGAGCGTCTGCCGGTTGTGCTGACTTGTGATGCCTCACCCTACGGCATCGGCACAGTCCTCATCCACCTGTTGCCAGATGGTCGGGAGGCCCCAATCGTCTTTTACTCCCAGACTCTCTCATTGGCGGAGCGCAACTACGTCTAGATTGACCGGGAGGCTCTCGCCATCGTGGCCGGCGTCAAGAAATTCCACAACCATCTTTACGGCCGTTCCTTCACCATCATCACGGACCATTCTGGGTCTGTTTGTGCCAGATCACCAGACACCGCAGATCCTGTCCCCCCGCATGCTCCGGTGGTCGATCTTCCTCAATGCCTACGAGTTCAGGCTGCTGCATCATCCTGGGAAAAGCATTGTGAACGCAGATGCCCTCAGCCACCTGCCGCTCGAGGAAACCTTCCCGACTCATCCCCGGCCTATGACGTCATGCTGCTGGAGACCCTGCCGGAGCCGCTGCTTCAAGCCTCGGACATTGCCACCCATACTGCAAAGGACCGCACCCTCGCCCGGGTTCTCAACTGGGTGGGGAAGGGGTGGCCGGCCGCAAGCCGGATGGGGAGTTCAAGCCGTTCACCTCATGCCAGCACGAGCTTTCGCTCAACAAGGGGTGCCTGCTTTGGGAAAACTGTGTTGTAGTCCCGACAAAGCTGCGCACAAAGGTCCTGGAGGCTCTACATGCCTGCCATCCAGGAATCGTGTGCATGAAGACCCTAGCGAGGAGCTACATGTGGTGACCAGGCATCGATGCTGCTGTCGAGGAGTGGGTGAGCCGTTGCTGACCCTGCCAGGAGTTGCGACCAGAGATGCCGTGAGCCCCAACCCAACACTGGGAGTCCACACACACCCTGGTCCCACATCCACATAGACTTCACGGGGCCCTTCCAGGGTAAGACATTCCTTCTCATCGTGGACTCCTACTCCAAGTGGCTGGAGATGGTTGACGTTGGATCCATGACCTCACGTGTTGTCATCCGGGAGCTGCACAGGGTCTTCGCCACCCACGGCTTGCCGAACACCATGGTCTCCGACAACAGGGCCTAATTTACGTCCTCCAAATTCAAGGAGTTACTGGACAAGAACTTGATCCGCCACACAACCTCGGCTCCGTTCCACCCTGCCACCAACGGTCAGGAGGAGCGAATGGTCCAGACAACCAAGGAGGTGTTACGCCGCATCGACCGCCACGACTGGGACAGGGGGCTAGAGGACTTCCTCCTAGCCCAGCATACCACACCCAACTCCGAGACTGGAAAGTGTCCCACAGAACTCATGGGCCGCCGGCCGAAAACAGTTCTTGACCGGCTGCACCCTGACCTGGTGCCTGAGTGCCCCTGCCACAAGACCCTGTCGGCTGCCCCAAGATTCGTGGAACTGGACGCCCCAGTCTACGCCCGCAACTACGGGGTGGGACCAACCTGGATTCCAGCCACCATGCAGGAATCAACAGGGCCTGTGTCTTACCGGGTCACCACCCCAGAGGGACAAGTCCTGCGCCAGCACATTGATGAGCTCTGCCGCCGCTCTGCTGACCTGCCCATCATTCCTGGCCCAGCAACACCACCTGCCGTTCCTGTCCCAGCGACACCAACTCGTTCCAGTGCCACGGCACAGGAGCCAGCAGTCACGCTGGAATGTGAGCGGCCAGAGGACCGACTTTCCCCCGGCAACACGTCCGCTGTGGACGGCTCAACGGAGGACGCCCCTGCCACTGCAGATTCATCCCCCGCTCCGACTTCCCAGTCAGCAACCCCCGTTCCCATGCCGCACCATTCTCAGCGCACCCAAGCACCACCAAGCCACCTAAAGGACTTTGTGTGTTCTTGCATTGTCCGGACTTAGGAGGGAGGGGTGTTATGTATGTATATAGTTAGGCGATATGCAGGGGGAACTTAGGAGCTTGCGTCCTGAATGACGGATCCTAAGTCCTGCATGCGCCATTGGCCCAAACCAGCACACGCCATTGGCCCTAAGCCGGCATGCGCCATTGGTGACCCGGGGTTTTTCCCCCTATCACGGATCAGGGGGGAGTGGCTGCGGGTGGCCAGGGGTGCATATAAGCAGGGCCATTGCACTGTGTTCTCTAGTTCTGTTCCTGTTCACAATAAACGTGGTTGCTGTTTGATCTCTGTCTCCAACCTCGTGTGTCCTCCCCACGCGGACTTAACAGGATCTCCAGGTTATTTTCTTCTCTGTGTCTTGTAATTCTACATCTAGACATTATAAAATGTGGACCTCAGGCCTATGTGAAATATTTCTGTCTTGGTTGGAGTGGTTTATGTTTTCTCAATTGAGATAACATTGCATTTATTTTCCCTCAAGATCTCTGGTTTTTTCTGCCCTCCTGTGACAGATACACAGTAGTACCTGCAGAGTTACAGGACTGTTCCCATTTAGTGATGGGGGAGTCTGACCCACCTCATTTTAGGTATAATAGGCATAGATGATTAATTTTTTTAATCAGAAAAATCAATCATATTATTTCTGTGCTGGCCTCTCATGGATCCAGGGTGGTGCAGGGGTTATGGTGGCCCCTAGTCTGTAGGAGTGGCCACTGCAGTGCCCCCATCCCATGTTGCCTGAAGGCCTCAGAATGAGAGAGGAAGGGGTTGTGTCACCTTATTCCTTCTCAAATCAAATAAAATCTTTATTTCAATATAAAAGCAGCTCTGAATAAAAATTAAAAAGTTAAAATAATAAAATATGTTGATGATTCTGAGAAAGATGGTTTGTAGAGGGGGAGGAAAAATCATAAGAACATAAGAAAGGCCCTGCTGGATCAGACCAAGGTGCATCAAGTCCATCAGTTGGTTCACACAGTGGCCAACCAGGTGTCTCTAGGAAGCCCCCAAACAAGACGACTGCAGCAGCACCATCCTGCCTGGAGTGAGACTTTCAGTCAGCCTTCTCTTCCCATGTGCTCAGACTCTGCAGAACAATTGCCAACCTCCAGGTACTAGTTGGAGATCTCCTGCTATTACAACTGATGTCCAGCCAATAGAGATCAGTTCACCTGGAGAAAATGGCCACTTTGGCAATTGGACTCTACGGCACCCAAGTCTCTCCCCTCTCCAAACCCCACTCTCCTCAGGCTCCGCCCCAAAAACCTCCTGCTGGTGGCAACCCTAACAGGAGCTGCTGCTGCAGTCAGCCATCAACTCCCATCCTGCCTAGGCCTCCCAGAATTTCGGAGGATCCTGGTGGCTCTCCTAATGATAGTAAGGCTCCCCCTCATTTCCTGCCACCCTCCCCTTCTCCTGTCTTCCCCTGTGTTGCAGACTCGGTTCCCCGCTCCTGGGCCCCGTCAGAGGCCAGGGAAGGCACAGATGGGCTCGGTGCCTGGCCTGCTGAGCCTGCCGATCCCAGACACCTGGAGCCAGTCACATACTCTTAACCTAACCCACCTCACAGGGCTGTTGTGAGGATAAAACAGAGGAGAGGAGAATAATGTGAGCCTCTTTGGGTCCCCACTGGAGAGAAAGGCAGGGTATAAATGAAGCAATTCCAGGCCTATGGTTGAGGGAAGTGACAGTTCCATCATAGCTGGCCTCCTGCTCCATCTTTACTAGGCCTCCCTCGCCTTCTCCCCTGCCTTCCTTGTTATCAACACTGGTATGAAGAGCACCATCTGGACCATTTGGTTTTAATCATTAAAGATAGTAACAATTATACATAGGATAGGTTTTAATTTGTAAAATATTTATTATGATTCTTCTGGTGTATTGTATTTTAACTGTGAATGATATTATTGATGTGAGCCACCCTGAGCCAGACCTCCATTGGGAAAGGGCAGGATAAAAATCTAATAAACAAATAAATAAACAAATAAATATCACTGGGCGTGAAACTGGGTCAAATCTCTTTTCATTCCACTTGAGTTCTTTACCCATATCATTCTTTCACCCTGAATCGTGCCTAGGAATAGCACCAGGGTGATACGTGACACTGTAAGATGGGATGAATTCTTCCTCATACGAAAAAGTTTCTGGGATGGTTGTCATTTGGAAATTAGCTTCCAAGCAGGCTAGTCAAATTTATTCAGACTGCTGCTCAATTATGTCGCCCAAATTACGTAGTCAGTCTCCACTTTAGTTGGGGGAATTAGCTGAGGAGACAGAGTGAGAGATGGGTAGCTTGGATCTGTAACCTACGTATACCAGGATTGATCCTAGGGGAAACTCTCAAATAAGGAGGTGGTTGTTCAAATCAAAAGGGTTTTTTAATTGAAAATAATAAAATAAAGAATTCACTTTCAAGCAGTAGGCAAACATACACAAATCATACAAGATCTAAGAAAGTAAGGATGGAAAACTTGGTGGATAGCGCTAGGGATGGGCGATATTTACCATTCCAGAAAAGAGGACATCCGGAGAAAGCAACGTTGAGAAGAAAAACTGCCAGTGTTCCTGGGAGCGAAAAAGAGGAGTGCCCACACAAAACGGTGTTTGTGTATGTTCGGATCCAAGACACACACACACACTATGAATGCCAAAGGACGAATATTTATACCTATATGCTATGAGGTAACTGGGGTAGAAATCTACCAGGGATAAAGAAATTGATTGCTTTAGTGGGGTTTGAACAAAAAGACAGGAGATGCTTGATGAGTTGTCAGGATGCAAGAGAATGACTGTGTGATTGACCAGGATGGGTGTCAAGAAACAGGAGAATGTCTGTGCAGTCCTCCTGAATATCAATTGATTTCCCCAGATGGGTAAATTTAAGACAGTTAATGGTTAGCCAGGAGTGCTAATTAAATAACCTTAGGGTGAGGCAATGGGTGATTAACTAGTCTCATTGTCCAGCCAGGCACATCTTGAACAATGGGGAAATGCACAATTGTCAATCATCTTCCTACCCAGTTCAGACACACAAAATGGATCCCAGACTTCTCTGAGAGAGTTTCATTTGATGTGGTGCAATGTTCTGCTCTGTGTGGACCTTTGGTCCCTATGCCTTCATGACACCCATTAGCGAGAGAGGTCCAGATGCTCAGAATTAATAGTGACTAATATTTTATTTATTTTATAGCAACCATTAATAGAACATGTCTTTTTAGTGGCTTTCATAACTATAATAAATTTGTAAAAACATAGTGCATAGTTTTGGCTTAATGCTCCTTGGTACCTGATAAACTTTTCAGAATTGTTAATTTGCTGTTTGTTGTGTTTTGTTTATTAGTCTTCTTTTTATTATTTTGTATCTTTTTCTGGACAACTAAAAAGAAATCACTAAAAACACTACTTATTTATTTATATTGCCCTCACCTGCTCTCAGTTTCTATTACCTTCACTTTCTATCAGTGATGTCACAATTTAGTCAAACGTAATTGACATCATATCATTTAGGATGTCAGCCCTGATTATGTGGGCTGCACAAAATGGCTAATTTAGGAGCTGGGGTCAGAGGGGAGATCACATGAAACTAGCACCCATGTGCTGAGCAACTGGTTATTTAAAGTGAATATTTGGAAAATTCACATGATTTGGAGATATGCATTTCTGTGATAGGGTGCTTTACACGGCATTCTCACCACACTCTTCCTAACCCATCCCCTCCCCATTTAATGTGCTCCAGGTCCAAAGTCAGGATTCAGTTCATGGGCTGGGGGGAAATCCCTCACTGCACTGCACTTTGCTGACTAGGCTGCTCAGCCCAGCATGGTAGACTAGATATGCTGAGAAATTCTCTGTGAATATGATCAGCAGCCAAGTTTACTTGGTTTGAGTTGAGCCCTCTTGCTGGATTGCCTTGATATCACTGTTTAGTGTTTGACTGGAGCATCTTGCTTGAGGAACACATGCTAAGAAACTGCATCTGTTTGGTATCCACTTGTATTCTAGGCCCTTGAGTTGGTCACATTTTGGTAGATACTGTTAATTTACCTCTAGGTTGTAGCCTGGAGCCACATTTCCACCTGTGCAGTTATCCAACTCAGTCTTTTCCTCCCATGGCCATGGTTGAGTCATTAAAGTACTCTTCAAGTACTCTTCAAGTGTGCCCTCCTATTTTCTCAAATATATCTTCCATAAGGACAGTTTGGCTGCTTTTCCTTTCAATGGCTAATATGGGTGCTGTGTGCCAGGAAGACTACATAGCAACAAGCCACATCCCTTTTAGTAGCTTTAGTACTTTTAAAAACAAAGTTTTTTAATGGATCATGGGAGAGGGAGGAGGAAGAGGGAAATAAAATACAGCTCCCATGAGGCTGTGCAAGAATACACCAGCATGCATTGAATTGGGCCTGGATAGCTCAGCCACCATTAACAGATAGGGAATTTCAAAAGACAAAAATGTAAAACTCCCCCCCTTTTTACAATGTACCATTTAAGGTGAAGTCAGTGCCCACTGTGATTGAGACAACTGCAAGAAAGCAACATATAATTGCATTTGCATCCTTATCTTTTTTCATGTACTTGGTCACACTTGAGTGGTTTGGATATAAACAGTTTATTGACCATTTAGCTCCAATGCTCCCTACCTTCAAACAAGGCATGAGCCAAACCAATGGGTAACTGAGTGTCCCTGGTAACGTTTACAGTATTTCATAAAGATAATCTGAAAGGTGGTTAGTTATAGTATTTGAGCTATTTCCCACTTTAAAAGAATGTATATTAAGAACATGCTTATCCTAAAGTGGGAAATAGTTAATGTCTGGCCCTGAAATTAATCTCCATTATTTTCAACAAAGAGTACAACTAAAGAAGTCAATTGGTTATGTAGTCTGCAAAGAATCAAATGAGCAAATAAGACTTTCAAAACATAAACAGTCTGGAAGGAGAAGATTGAGCAGAGTCTGTGCAAATAAGCAGATAAAAACTAAAAGGATAACAAAAGTAGCTGAAGAATAATATTATCCATCATGTTACATGGGATATTTCAATTAAGGGCTCTTCAAAAATGTCAGCAAGAGACGGGGGTCCAAAGGTTAAATTGTCCCATTAAAAATGGTTATCAAGATTGGAGACAGAGTCTAAGGAAACAGAAGATTTGTAAAATCATCTCTCTCTTTTGTTTTCTCTCGGAGAAATGAGCGGGAAGATTAAAAACAGCTGAAAAGTGGCTTTACAAAATCCTGATACAAAATATTATGTATAGTTCACATTAGGCATGCATAAATACCCTCCACTTCGGTTCACACTCTGTTTTCTGTTTGCAAACAGAGACCTGATGTTTTGATGGTCAGTTTGATAGTTTGTTGATCTGTTCATAGGAGACTGGCAGGTTGCTTCACTGCATTCCTTCCTAACAAATTCTACTACCCCATCTTGGGCTACTAAGCTTTTGCTGGGAGCAGGGGATTTATTTATTTATTTATTTTATTCGATTTCTTGCCCACCCTCCCCGGCCAAAGCCAGGCTCAGGGTGAGTAATAAAAATAATAATAAATAAATAAATAAATAACATTTTAGCTAAAAAAAGGCAAGTCTCAAGATGGCTCCAATTCTACTGACTTGACCATGTAGACAAGCAGGCTACTCCTCAGATGGAATCTAGCATATAATACAGAAGGGAGGGGAATAGGGAGGCCAGCAGATGATAGATCCGCAGCTGCCCTCAACTATAGGCCTGGCAGAATAGCTCTGTCCTACATGCTCTGCAGAACTCTTTAAGATCATGCAGGGCCATGATGTCACCAGACAGAGCATTCCACCAGGCTCTCATCAAGGACAACTGCACACTCTTAGGGCCGGGAACCATCAGTAGATTATTATTAGTAGATCTTAATGCTCTTCGGGGGGTATACCAGGAGAGGCAGTCCCAAAGATATGAAGGTCCCAGACCATGTAAGGCTTTAAAGGTCAAATCCAGCACCTTGAACCTGATCCGATACTCCAGCTAGAGCCAGTGCAGATGATGGAGCACTGGCTGAATATGCTCTCGGGGTGAGACCCCAGTAAGGAGTCTTGCCGCCAAATTCTGTACCAGCTGGAGCCACTGGTTCAGTCTCAATGGCAGCCCTATGTAGAGTGAGTAATCCAGCCTAGAGGTGATCACCATGGAAATTTTGGATTCCTTTCATGAACAGAATTTACTGCATGACATACCCTGTGATGTAACAGGCATTGTTTTGGACTCACAATTTTTGCACCTTGCTACTTGTTTATGTGTGGTTAGAAGTCATCTGTGTGGACCCTTCTAACTCTATGATTCTATGAGTTAAAACTCACAATCATTAATGCCATTCCACCAGTGAAAGTGTCACAAGTGTATGTCACAGAGCTCACTAGGAGAAATTCCAGTATGATTATGCGTAAAGCTTCAACTATCATTAACACCTTTTCCACTGGTGCCAAATTTGAAAGTGCCAGATTTGCCTCTGACACAGCCCTCTGGTAGACACCCCATATGACTGAACTAAAAGTTACAATACATAATAGAGCATAGAGGCCACCAAGTAGGGATGTGCATATCAGTGAACCCGAACTGAAAATAAACTTCAAAAAAGGCATTTCGGCTTTATTCGAGTATATTTCAGGCCAAATACTTACAGAGAATCAAGCCTAAGCCGGATAGCCGATCTCTGAAAAAGCCAAATTGGTATTCCGATTTTTTGGCTTTGACTTTCCCAAGGCTTTTCTCTATGGAATTTTTTTGAGGAGCTTTGAGGGGGGGCATTTTTTGAGGTAGTTACCAAATTTTCAGGGTAGCTGCAAGGGACTCCCCTTGCATGAACCCTGAAGTTTGGTAAAGTTTGAGAGAGGGGTTCCAATGTTATGGGGCTCCAAAGTGGCTGAGGGGGATGACTCCTTTGGAGCCCCATAACATTGGACCCCCTATCCTAAATTGCACATAGGATTTTTTTTTTTGGAACATAGCATTTATTGATGAATGATTTATAGGATTTGTGAGTGATCTAAGTATCTGTTTAAACACTTGGCTGCTGAGCAGAGCAGTTGCGCAGCAAGGATGGGATTAAGGTTGTCAGCCGCCCCCCCAGCAACTAGCAGGGGGTGGGGGCATTTGCCAGCAATGGAGTCCTAGCCCGACTTCACAGTGCACCCCAGAAGTGATGTCATTGTGTCACTGGCAATGCAGGATGCTCTGGTATTTGGGCAAAAACTCTATGGGTAGAAACTATTTTTTACCATAGAGTTTTTGCCCAAATAACAGAGCATTGTGCATTGCTGCTGAAACTATGATGTCACTTCTGGTATGTGCTGAAAATGATGTCACTGCATTGCTGGTGGCATAGGTCTCCCCCTGCCAGTAAGTCCCCTGCCAGCCAGCTGATCAGCAACGGAGGGTGGTGGCTGAGGCAGGGCATCCGCTAGCTCTTGCCCAGCTCAATTGTTTAGAGTGATTTGGTCTTTGACATCCCTTGATGAACATTCAAATGGAGGTACAAATTTGGCACATAGCTGTGAGGCTTTTGCCTCTCCCACCTCACACTTATTTATTTATTTATTTATTTTTTATCCCGCCCCTCCCTGCCCCTTCTATTTAACTGTCTTTAGAGAGATTTTTCCTCAAAAAGCATTTTATTTTTAAAAATCATTGATTTTTTTCCCACCCTGGGACTGTACCTACAGATGGTCCTGGGATGGACCAAACTTCTCCAGATGAGGCTCTGAGACACAAAACAAGCCAGGCACAACATCAAGTAGGATGATTTCAGAAGATGGGCTTATATACCCCACCCTGAAATTACCTGTATAGGGAAGATGGGGTCTATATCTCTTCGGAAGGGAGTGACTCCTATCTGGCTGATCTGCATCAGGGCCTGCAGGTGGGGCAAGGGAGTTAAGCCCGGCTAACCCCCTTGTTTGGCAGGCAGGTTGCTCATGATAGGTAGGGATGATGGGCAAGCACACTGAGACATTGGGAATAATATTGGGCATGCCCTGAATAGCACATCACTGGCCTTGTGGCAGGGTGGGGCTTAGGGTTGCCAGATACCAGGTAACAGCGGCCAATTGCTAGGGTTGCCAGGTCCCTCTTCACCACCAGCGGGAGGTTTTCAATGCAGAAAAATCAAAGATTATGGTCTTTGCCAAATCCTGGAGACGTTATAATTGGAAAGTCGGCAGAACCACTTTAGAACAGGTCAAGAGTTTCACATATCTAGGTCTGACTTTTACCTATAACTTAAGCTGGACACAGCATGAAACACACGCAGTGAACCAAGCCAGATGTTCGGCACAGGCCATAGTAAGGTTCTTCTACCATCAAGGGAGCCAACAAATCCCAGCAGCACTACAAATCTTTAATCTAAAAGTATTGTCATAACTGCTATACGCTGTGCCAATTTGGATTCATGCCTACTCAGATGAAGTGGAACGGATCCAAGGCCGTTTTCTCAGACATGTTGTAGGGCTCCCAAACTGTGTCTCTTATTTCACTATCTGCTCCAAAATAAATCAAAAACTAGTAACAACTAGGGCCTGGTCATCTGCCATAAAATTTTGGCTACAGATCCATTATCATGCGGGGGAATCAATCCTGTTAAAATATCTACTAGAAGACCCCTACTGGACTGAACGTTCTGAATGGACAAGCAAGATAAAAAAGAAAATTGCCCAGATAGGCATCAACCTGGACTCCCTGCTTCTGTCCAGCGAGAGTTATATCCTAATGCTAATAAAACAAAGACGAGCCGATCATGAGTTCCAGCGCAAATTTCCTTTAACGCTGCCAATTTGCTCACCTCAATACTTTGGACTCCCACCTAATTTCCATTTAAACTACCTGGACCATCTTGCCAATCCTAAACTCAGGAAAGTCATTATGCAAGCTAGGACTAACACTCAGAAAGTGTCTGCAGATGTGGCGTAGGATGTCCTGACTCCCTGTCTCATATTCTTTTGGACTGCCATCTTTATGATTCCCCAAGAGGAAACCTCATAAAACCTATAGTTTCGAACTTCTCCTCAAATAACACGAAAATACTTCACAACCTATTAGCTGATAAGGATCCTGAGATAACCAAAAAGGTGGCAACATTTCTGATGATAGCAGTCAACCAATGGGAATCTAGTCGAAAGTAGAATCACAACATTAAGGAATGATTTGTATTAATTTTATTTTACTTTAACTTTTATGCTTTTATATACTGCAAATTGTACTATGCCAATAAAGGTATTTGAAATTGAAATTGAAATGATGGCAGGAGTTGGCATGGAAATGTCCATTGGCCAATGCCAAAATATCTACATCTTTTTAGAGCTCAGCTGTTCTCTTCCTGACATTTTTTGTAAACTTGAGTTAGTGTCCAGATACCAGCCTTTATACCAATTGGCCCAGTAACATTCATCTTAAGATGACATCTGTTGAGAATTTCTTCAATAACTTAATAGTTATGAAGCATATGAGGAAGAGGATAATGGATGGGTTATGACATAAAAATGCTAAAGCCTTTGTGGGGAGAATGGATGCCCATAAAGTTTGGATTTGGTAATTTAGACTAATGCAGTTTGTCATCCTCTGGAGAGAGGGCAATAATGGGGTAGCAATATTCTCTTACACTGATGCATAACACATTGTGCCAGAGTGCATAAGGCACTCCACAATATTTTGATGTTGCTAGGAACAGCTGAAGCAACCTTCCCAGAGACCTTTCTACTCAGCTCTTCTTCAATGCATCCAGGGAAGATCCAAGGAAACAGGGCATTTTCTTGCTAGTACAAATGTATTAATTGTAAAAAAAGAAAAGAAAAAAAAAGACTTATCTCAAAATAATTCTGTCATGTGTGTGTTTGAAAACCTAAAATACTATATTGATTTGTTTTTGCAGCTCTAAATCTAATTTTGGGAAGAATATTTATGTTGTCAGGAAAAAGGAACACACTTGGCAACCATGAAGCAACCGGGACACTTAATTCTAGGACACTGACAAGAATCTACAAGCTCTTTCTCTACTTGGCAACATCTAGTATAATACAACATGTGATGAGTTATCCCCCACTCCAACCTCACATAATTGGCTGTCAGCAATGGTGTGTGGGAAAACAGAGAGCTGATGCTATGTCACATGTTACACTAACCATACCAGCCTAAGCAGAGTTATACTTTTCTAAGGCCATTAAAGTCAATGGCCTTAGAAGGGTGTTACTCTGTTTAGGATTGCACTGGTAGAGTAGTGATGGCTCTGCATCTCTTATTATCATATATCTCATTGCAATGACTAGGATAGTTAGGTGGATAGGGAACTGGCTAGAGAGCCGCATTGAAAGAGTAGTTGTCAATGGCATTTCATCTGAATGTAGAGAAACGTCCAGTGGGATGCCGCAGAGCTCGGTTCATAGAATCATAGAGTTGGAAGGGACCACCAGGGTCATCTAGTCCAACCCCCTGCACAATGCAGGAAATTCACAACTACCCTCCCCACACACCCGCAGTGACCCTTACTCTATTTTTTTTTAATTTTATTTATATTTTGGGGGATACAAAAAGGAAAAAAGGGAAAAGGTAAATCATTCAATATATAAAAACAACATTACAATTTCCATTAGAAAATAAAGCTCAGTCGTATACAACCAAAATATCAGTCAAGTACCATACTGTTTATCTAAATAGAAAAAAATTATAAAAGTAAAAATATCATTCATTTATCTAACTATTATCCTTTTAAGAAAAGTATTGCCTGTTCTAGATTTTAGACTAGTCAGTACGTCATCCATTCACGTAACTAGAAATCATATAAGTATAAAATGACTCCCACTTTTCGTCAAATTGTTCTATAGATTCATTGAGCTTTGCATTTAAAGCAAAAGTCATTTTAGCCACACTGGCGTACTCTAAAAGTTTTTCTTTCCATTCTTCAATTTCGGGAATGTGCGTTTGTTTCCAAGTTCTTGCCAGAACCGTTCTGGCTGCTGTTGTGGCGTACTTAAAAACATCATGAAATTTCAAAGGCAAGTTTGGTGGCACCATACTAAGTAAGTAATATTTGGGATCTCGTGTTATCTTCGTTTTTAATATCATCTGAAGTTCTCGGTGAATCTGTTTCCAGTACAATTGTAATTTAGGACATGTCCACCAAACATGGAAGTAAGAACCGTCTGTATCTTGACATTTCCAGCATACACCTTTTTTCCCCGGAGATGTCATATGAGAAAGCATATTTGGAGTCAAATACCATCTATAAAATGTTTTGTACCAGTTTTCTTTGACTTCTTGGCACACGGTATACTTTAATTCAGAGGTACAGAGTTTTTCCCAGGATTCCATATTGATCATTTCGCCAAAGTTTTGCATCCATTTAATCATATTCATTTTCACCTGTTCTTCTGTGTCATATTTCAGGAGAAGTTTGTAAATTTTTCCTAATAGATGGGAATCATTCTTAGATATTATCGATTCAAACTCTGTCAGTTCTCGGAATGGCCGGGGATATGAACAGCCTTTCTGTAAATTGGACCTCAATTGCAGATAAGTTAGCCAGTTTAATTTTTGAAATTTGTTTTGAAGTTCAGTTAAACTTTTAATTTCACCTGTTGGCTCTATCATATCGTTATAGGTAAAATGAACAGCTGGTTTCAATTTGACGTTGTCATGATATGCTTCCGTCGGGGACATTATGGATGGTGGAGTTGGACTTATTCTTTTTTTGTACTTTTTCCATACTTTTAATATCGCCATCTTAATATCGCAATCTTCTGGTGCTTTATCCAGTGACCCTTACTCTATGCCCAGAAGATGACCAAGATGTGTTCCCTCTCATCATCTGCTTAAGGTTATAGAATCAGCATTGCTGACAGATGGCCATCTAACCTCTTCTTAAAAACCTCCAGGGAAAGAAAGCCCACCACCTCCCAAGAAAGCCTGTTCCACTGAGGAACCTCTCTAAATGTTAGAAAATTCTTCCTAATGTCTAGATGGAAACTCTTTTGATTTAATTTCAACCCGTTATTTCTGCTCCTACCTTCTGGGGCAACAGAAAACAACTGAGCACCCTCCTCTATGTGACAGCCCTTCAAGTACTTGAAGATGGTTATCATATTCCCTCTCAGTCTTCCCCTCTTCAGGCTAAACATGCCCAGCTCCTTCAACCTTTCCTCATATGATTTGGTCTCCAGACCCCTCACCATCTTTGTTTCCCTCCTCTGGACACATTCCAGCTTGTCTACATCTTTCTTAAATTGTGGTGCCCAAAACTGAACACAGTACTCTAGGTGAGGTCTAACCAGAACAGAGTAAAATGATACCATCACTTCACGTGATCTGGACATTATACTTCTGTTGATGCAGCCCATGATCACATTTGCCTTTTTAGCTACCGCAACACACTGCTGACTCATGTTCAGTGTTTAGTCTACTAAGACCCCAAGATCCTTTTCGCACACACTGTTGCTCAGACAAGTCTCCCCCATCCTATAATTGCGCATTTGATTTTTCCTACCTAAATGTAGAACTTTACATTTATCTGTGTTGAAGTGCATTTTATTAGTTTTAGCCCAGTTCTCCAGCCTGTCAAGATCATCTTGTATCCTGGCTCTATCTTCTACTGTATTTGCTACCCCTCCCAATTTAGTATCATCTGCAAAAGTACTGGTTCTGGGCCCAGTACTTTTCAGTATTTTTATAAATGATCTGGATGAGAGGGTGGAGGGACTACTCATTAAATTTGCAGATGACTCCAAATTGGGAGCAGCAATGAACACCCCAGAAGATAGAGACAGAATTCAACAAGGTCTGAACACACCAAAAAAGTGTGCAGGTGTGAATAAGATGCAATTCAACAAGGATAAGTGCAGAGTTCTACATCTGGGTAACAAAAATGAGAAGCACACATACTGGATGGGGGATACACTTCTGGGAAGCAGTGTGTATGAACAAGGTCTTGGGTATGAGTGGACTGTAAGCTGAATATGAGCAGTCCGTGTGATGCAGCTGCAAAAAGGCTAATACAGTTTTGAGGTGTATCAATAGAGGCATAACATCCAAATCACATGATGTCATAGTCCATCTGTACACTGCATTGGTCAGGCCACACCTGGAGACTTTGTGCAGTTCTGGAGGCCTCACTTCAAAAAGGATCTGTACAGAATGGAGGTGAGCAATGAAGATGATCAGGAGCCTGGAGACCAAGCCCTACGAGGAAAGGCTAAGGGATTTGGAAATATTCAGCCTAGAAAAGAGGAAGTTGAGGGGGGACATGATTTCTCTCTTAAGTATTTGAAGGGCTATTAATTAGAGGAGGGCAGGGAGCTGTTCCTATTGGCAGCAGAGGATAGGACTCGCATAAATTATGGGTAGAAAAGTACCAGCTGGACATTAGGAATATTTTTTTTACAGTAAGAGTAGTTCAGCAGTGGGATCGGCTGCAAGAGAGGTGGTGAGCTCCCCATCACTGGCAGTCTTCAATCAGTGGCTGGATGAACACTTGTAAGGGATGCTTTAGGCCAGGGGTCGGCAAACTCATTAATCAAAAGAGCCAAGTATCAACAGTACAACGATTGAGATTTCTTTTGAGAGCCAAATTTCTTAAACTTAAACTATATAGGTAGGTACACTGTTTATTAACTTAATAAACTTTAATTAAAGTTTTAATTCTTAATTAAACTATAGGTACACTGAATAAAACTTGATATCATACTTAATAGTGATCTTATTTATTGATAAAAATTAAATTGTAAGTCCCTGCCATTTCCCCCTCCCCATCTGGTCCTCATCTGGAGGCCTGGTCTACCACTATAAAAGCCTATTGGTAGACCTGGCCTCCGGCTGAGTCCCATTGGGAGGCCAGGTCTACCCATAGGCTTTCTTGGCAGTAGACCTGGCCTTCGGAGGCCCATAGAAGCCTATTGGTAGGCGGAGTTCTTTGCTCAGTTCCGTTTCACCCTGAAGCACGTCCCTGGGAAGCAGAACGTTCTCGCGGATGCCCTCTCCCGTTTACCACAATATCCGGTAAAACTCGAAAGACCCACCAACTCTCTGTTCACCCCTATGCAACGTGGGGTCCTACCTATGCTGGCTGTGCAAACCCGATCCCAGCATCAACACACCTCGCAAGCTCCGCCAGCCCAACCGGCTGCCCAGCCGCCACCGCAACAGACCGGAGTTCCCGCCCCTCCTACCCCTCCGACCGCTCAGCCGCCTGCAGTCTGCGCGCCGCCACACGTAAGCACTAGCCCTATAACTATTTCTCAGATCTCCAGAACCGACGGGGGGGCTCCCTCCAAACTCCCCATCTCCGAATCCTTTTTAACTGTCCTTCGGGACCAGTGCCTTTTAGAACGTTCCGCTCATACCCTACCTCCTGGTGTTTTGGAACAAGGGGGGTCCTGGTACAAAGACTCAAAATTGTATGTACCCAAAGCTCTCCGGAAGGACGTTTTACATTTAGCTCATGGAGCCAAAACAGCTGGGCACTTTGGGTTTCTGAAGACCCTTCACTTATTGCGCAGACAGTTCTGGTGGGGGGGAATGCGTTCCGACATTGACTCCTTCATCCGCAGCTGTCCCGTTTGTGCCGCTGCGAAACGATCGCAGGGCAAACCCCCGGGACTGCTACAACCTCTTGAAACGCCCAGCAAACCTTGGGAAGTGATCGCTATGGACTTCATGACTGATCTCCCTCTCAGTGGGGGTAAAACTGTGTTGTGGGTTGTTACTGATTTGTTTTCTAAGCAAATACATTTGATTCCATGTGCAGGGATCCCCTCTGCTCAGAAACTAGCCCGCCTCTTCGTGACGCATATATTTCGTTTACATTCGTTTCCGCGTAAAATAATTTGTGACCGCGGAAGTGGTTTCGTTTCTAAGTTTTGGAAAGCTTTCCTCAAGTTGGTGGGGGTGGAACAGGGATTGTCTAGTGCATACCATCCTCAAACTGATGGTCAAACTGAACGTGTCAATGCTGTACTCGAATGTTATTTGCGTTGTTATGTTAACTACCACCAGGATAACTGGGTGGAACTGCTACCTTTAGCAGAATATGCCTACAATAATGCCATGCATCAATCCACAGGTTTTAGCCCGTTTTTTGCTGTGTATGGACAAGATTTCAGTCCCATCGTTCCTACAGATGATGTAGAGGGGGAGGGGAACCCCGACATTGCCTCCTGGGCACACGCCCTCCGTACCACTTGGCCCTGGCTCGTTAGCAACCTCGACCGGGCCAAACGTAAATACAAAGCGCAAGCTGACAAACATCGCTCCCCCGGAGGTGATCTGCAAGTGGGTGCTTTGGTTTACCTTTCCACCAAAAACCTCCGGTCCACCCAACCGTGCCATAAACTCAGCGCCAAATTCATTGGCCCTTTCCCCATTACTCGGGTCATAAACCCTGTCACAGTGGAACTGGCTCTCCCCAAATCTTTGAGGCGTGTGCATCCTGTTTTCCACATAAGCCTCCTCAAACCCCATGTTGCTTCTCCACGGTGGCATCCGGACCCACCGCCTGCGCAACCCATCATGGTGGGGGGGGAAGAACACTTCGAAGTCTCCAAGATCCTTGACTCCCGTATTCACCATGGTACTCTCCAGTATCTAATTCGTTGGAAACATTTCCCCCCTGCCTATGACGAATGGGTGCGCGCACGGGATGTCTCCGCCCCCGACCTCATTGACGCCTTTCACATTGCTTACCCGAACAGGCCAGCCCCCTTGCGAACTGGGAGGGGGCCTTGAGGGGAGCAGGATGTCAGGCTGCTATCTCGGTTTCGTTATTGCCTCTGTCTCTGTGCTGTATTGTCTGTTGCGGTGGCGGCTGGGCAGCCGGTTGGGCTGGCGGAGCTTGCGAGGTGTGTTGATGCTGGGATCGGGTTTGCACAGCCAGCATAGGTAGGACCCCACGTTGCATAGGGGTGAACAGAGAGTTGGTGGGTCTTTCGAGTTTTACCGGATATTGTGGTAAACGGGAGAGGGCATCCGCGAGAACGTTCTGCTTCCCAGGGACGTGCTTCAGGGTGAAACGGAACTGAGCAAAGAACTCCGCCCACCGTTGTTGTTTCGCCGATAGCTTATGGGACCCCGTGAGGGCAGCTAGATTTTTGTGATCGGTCCAAACTTCAAAGGGTATTTTAGACCCTTCCAAGAATTGCCGCCATAAAGTCAGTGCATGATGAACTGCAGAGGCCTCTTTCTCCCAGATGGGCCAGTTTAATTGAGCGTGCGCAAATTTTTTTGAAAAGTAAGCGCAAGGGTGAAGAAGACCGTCCGGTCCTTGCTGGAGGAGAGCCCCTCCCATGGCTACATCGGAAGCATCGACTTGCACAATGAACATTTGATTAGGGTCTGGGTGCCGTAGCACCGGCTCCGAAGTGAAGAGGCGTTTGAGGGCCAGAAAGGCGGCTTGGCATTGCTCAGTCCATAGGATCTTTGCGGAGGGCAAGGCAGCCGAGCTTACTTTTCCTTTAGTTTTCAGCAGGTCCGTAATGGGTAGAGCCACTTGGGCGAAGTTAGGGATGAATCCCCGATAGAAGTTTGCAAATCCCAGAAATTGCTGTACTTGCTTACGGTTGGTGGGGGGAGTCCAATCGAGGACGGCTTGGACTTTGGCGGGGTCCATGCGAAGACCTTGGTGGGAGATGATGTATCCCAAAAACGTGAGTTTGCTTTGGTGAAATTCACACTTAGCTAGTTTAGCGAACAGTTGATGGTTACGCAGGCGTTGTAGAACTTCTCTGACCAGAGTCACATGCTCGTCCATAGTTTTCGAATAAATGAGAATGTCATCTAAGTAGACCACCACTCCACGATATAGAAGGTCATGTAGGATTTCATTGATGAGTTGCATGAAGACCCCCGGGGCCCCTTTTAATCCGAACGGCATTACAAGGAATTCATACATTCCGAAACAGCTAGAGAAGGCAGTGAGGTGTTCATCTCCTTCGCGGATACGGACTCGGTAGTAGGCTTCCACCAAGTCTAATTTAGAGAACACACGGCCTTCCTGTAATTGTCCCAAAATATCCGATATTAATGGGATAGGATAGGCGTTGGTCTGGGTAACCGCATTGAGCTTTCTGAAGTCAATGCACAGGCGAAGGTCGCCCTCTTTTTTCCGGACGAAAAACGCGGGGGCCGAGTTTGGGGCATTCGAAGGGCGAATGAACCCTCTGGCGAGGTTTTTGTCCAAAAAGTCCCGGAGGACAGTGCGCTCGGAAGCGCTCATAGGGTAAATCTTACTTTTGGTTAATGTGCAGTCCTTTACTACTTCAATCGCACAGTCTGAGGCCCGGTGGGGGGGTAAGGCATCACATTCCTTAAGGTCGAAGACATCTTCAAAGTCCCGGTATACAGCGGGTAGAGCCGGTGGTACTGGGGCAGTAGAGGTTAACGCTGGAACGGGCGGAAATGGCAAAGCAAAGTTTTGCCGATGCTGGTCGCAGGTGGGACTAGCGAAAGAAATAGTGTCTGTTTCCCAATCAATACTGGGACTATGTCCTTTAATCCAGTTAATTCCCAAGACCACTTCAAATCGGATAGGGGCTATAGTGAAGTCTATTTGTTCCCAGTGGGAACCAATTCCCATTGCCACCCCTATGGTGCGATGATCAACTGGGCCCCCCTGGAATTGGCTCCCGTCCATTTGAGCAAATTGGACGGGGGCGGGTAAAGCCTCTGAGTCGGCTCTGAGGGCAGCAAACGTGGCTTCGCTTATGAGAGTGCGACAGCAACCGGAGTCAATTAGTGCTTTGACGGGGATTTGTGGACCTCCGTTAAGTTGTTGTAAAACTGCATCTACGTAGACGGTGGAGTCCACTTCTTTGATTTTGGTAGGAGCATTCGGTTTGATAGGAAGATCCTGAGAGGTCTGTGGAGATGCTCCATTCACCACAGACCGGAGCCGTTTTTTGACAAGTCGAGGGGAGATTCCAGGTTTAAGGCTGGAGAAATCCAAGGGTTTTCCTCATCCGAAGAGGGAAAGCTGTCCCCCAATGGGGCACTTGTAATCCGAGACCCGGCGGGGTCGTTGGAAGCAGGCAGGGAGGCTGGGTCCCCGGCATGGAGTGCAGAGGGTGTGGGCCTTCCCGGAGCTGCGCTGCGGGTGGCCGCGGTGCCTCTGCGTGGTGGACGACCTCGGGCGCGGGTTGTCGTGCTGGGACGAAATAATTCCTGGCGGCGTGGGCAAACGGCTGCAAAGTGGCCCATTTCTCCGCATGTAAGACAGGCACCCCTCTGAAATCGGACTTCACGTTCCTGGAGCGGACGTGGGGGATTTCGTGGGACGAGCAGTGGTGCCTTGGGTTGAGGCTTTTGGGTGCCCTTCTCCTTGTGCTTTTGACGGACGAGAGAAATAAAGCGGCGGCGGCTTTCCACTTCCTCGGCTAATAGGATCCAGCCTTCGAGGGTATCGGGATCGCCCCGCATGTAAGACCAGTTCAGAATGTCAGGATGCAAGGCTTCCCTGAAATGATGGATTAGGGTGGTCTCGGGCCAACCTACAATTTTACTTGCCAGTCGCTGAAATTCATCGGCAAATTCCCGAACTGTAGCAGAGCCTTGTTTTAATTGTAAAAGTTCCGTTTTGGCTCTTTCTCCCAGGAAGGGGTCCTCAAACCTCCTTCTCAGGGCAGTCATGAAGTTGTTGAGGGAACGAATCGCACGAGAGCGGGTGTCAAACTGGAGGACCATCCAGTCAGCCGCTTTGCCTGTCAGGAGGGAAGCTACGTACCGCACCCGGCTATCTTCCGTGGGGAAAAGTTGACCTTGTTCTCGCATATAACTGTCCACTTGATGCAAGAAACAAGGCAAAGTCTCAAGAGATCCGTCATACGTAGTCCTCAATTTGAGTTGCTTCCAAGGGCCGGGCGCGGGCTGACCCGGTTGCACGGGTGGTCCGGGCGGAGGAGCAACAGGAGCTCCAGGAGGCAAGGGTGGAGCAGGCACATTAGCAGGTGGTTGCACGGGTGGTCGGAGCGGAGGAGCAACAGGAGCTCCAGGAGGTAAGGGTGGAGCAGGCACATTAGCGGGTGGTTGTACGGGTACCGCCTGACCCGGTATCGGAACGGGCTGTCTCTGAGCTATCAGGGTTTGTTGTAATTGCCTGTTCTCGTGAAGCATAAGTTCCATTACTTCTTGGAGTTGATCCACACGGTCGGAGAGCTCCCGATTCTGGGCTCGTAAAAGATGAACCTCCTCACTTGGGCCCCCAGTAAGATGAGGCTTACTGGTTCGGAAGCTCGTGGCCCATTGAGAGCTATCCCCATATAAATCCTCGTCTTCAGACTCATCTGAGTCTCGACGTCGGTCAGCCAAACGGCGTGCGCGTTGGGTCGTACGCGACGGGACAAACGCCGGGGAAAAGGTGAGACCTGATAGTCCCAGTACATAGTCCTTGGGGCGCGTGTCCACGTTCGCCTGATTCCTTGCTGCAGCCGCCCTGGCTGCTTCCGCCGCCTCTCTCTCTCTTGCGACCCTAGTCGCTTCGGCGGCTTGCTGATCCGCAAGAACTTTGGCGTTCTCAAGTCTTAGGGCAGCCTCTGCCGTAATGCGCGGCAAAAGTTCTGTCTCGAGGAGCAAGAGTATGGGGTCAGGTTCCCCGCCCAGCAGAGGTTGTACTCGAACCGCCAGTGCGGATGCCTCGGCTCCAAACGTCGGGGTCAAAACTTGAGCCAAGGTGGCTACCGGGGTGTCCTTTGTACATTCCACAAGGAGAAGAGCGGTGCTAATAGCGACTCGCTTGGCCTCAGCCTGGCAGCTGGCCGCATCCGGGATCAGGGAAAAACCCTCCGGTGGGGCTCCCGCCATGGTAGAAAGAGTTTGTCGAGAAATAAGATTATCCAGAAGTCCAGTTAATATTTGTAAATCCTCAGTCGCCAATCGGGCATCGTCCAGTAATTGATCCAAGTCCTGAAGATCTAAACGAGCATCAGTATCCTCCGATGTTAACATCCAGAGACGTCCTGTAAGAGATTGCCACTGCGCGTGTACCAGTTCCCTCAAGCGGCAAACCTCTCGGTTCGTCCGGAAAAGTTCAGCAATTAAGTCCTGTAACAGAGTAGGGTCCTCTGAGAAGGGCTCCAGGGTAGTAGATCACCTGGAGAGCTGCACAGCTCCCATCCAAGTGGCAGGCGAACCCCCCTGGGCTCCAGCCTGGCTAGGAGAACGGTGAAGATGTGAGTTAGCTGTCATAATGTCAGCCCTTGGCCCACAGAACCAGAAATCACCACAAAGTCGTATAGAGTCCAAACAGGTGGATTTTACTGATCAAATAGGCATACAGTGCAAACGAATAAAATGACAGCTATGAAAGGCTCACTAGCTGGGAGATATTATAAGGCAGGAAAGGCGGGAGATTACACGCAGGAATACAGTTTCCCAGGAGCTGAGTTCCCAGGCTGAGGCTTAGGCATGCGACCTTGGGGGGCAGACAATACAGCACAGAGACAGAGGCAATAACGAAACCGAGATAGCAGCCTGACACCTGGCCTCTGAAGGGGGACTTTTTCCCCTCCTCAGAGTCCAGGTCTACCTCCAAAAAAGCCAGTGGGTAGACATGGCTTCCCAATGGGACTCAGCCGGAGGCCAGGTCTACCAAAGGAAGCCGGCCCGCCCAACAGCTGATAGGCAGGCGGGGGGGCAGGAACCACCGAGCCGCCCGCCCAGCAATCGCGCGGCTAGAGGGGAGGGGAGGCTTTAGCCTCCCAACCATTGAGGGCAAGGGAAAGGGGGACCTGGCCATTCTTCACAGCGGGGGGGGGGAGAGAGATAGCGCGCCCGCTCGCCTGCTCTCTCTCTCTCTCTCTCTCTCTCTCTCTCACTCTCTCTCTCTCTCTCAGGTGCACCGGCTCTGCAGCCCGGCTGCCGGCGCGAACAGGCGCGAGAGCAGGGGCTCCTAACCAAATTCGGAGAGCCGCACTCAATGGGCCAAAGAGCCGCATGCGGCTCGGGAGCCACAGTTTGCAGACCCCTGCTTTAGACTGATCCTGCATGGAACGGGGTATTATACTAGATGACCTATATGCCCCCTTCCAACTCTATGATACTATGAGTGGTCCTCCACTTTAAATTGAAAAATCTTCATAGGGGGCACCCCAGGGCTAGTGTGTATTTGGGGCTTGCTATTTTATTTTGATTTTAGCTGGGAATCTATTATTGTAAGCTTCCTTACGAGCTTCCATTTTGGAGGACTTTCATTCATAGGGTCGCCATGAGTTGAAAGGGACTTGATGGCACTTAACACACACACACAAGCTTCCTTGAACCAAGAAGAAAAGTGGGATAGAAATGTTTTAATAAATTAATAAATAAAAGTATGGAAGTTAAACCAAATTGATGCTGAAATCTTCACTGGCCAGGAAGCAACTCAAGATTTTGTGGGAGACAGTTAAAAAAAAAAAAGATGTCAGGATTGGATGGGGGAGGAAGAGAAACCAGGTGATTGGGCAGGTTGGGGCAGAGGAAGGAAATGGAAAATTTGGCAGACTGGAGAGGAGGAGGAAAAAGATGATGACGGGGTGAGTAGACAAAATGGAGAATAAGCAGAATAAGAAGGGAAGTAGCCAAAGCTGACTGGGAAGAATGGGACTTCCTCTCCCCCATGAGTTCTCAGAGGTCTCCCCGCTCTTGACCCTTCTAATACTAAACTTGGAAACAAAGTGCCTATCAGTAAGGCAGTGACTGCCAACATGCCATGGAATTTGCAAATTCAGGAGTCTGTCACAATATATATCAAACAAAAAAATCTACAAATGTACATATATGGGCAATACATTTACTTATTATTATTCATTTACTGTATTTGTAGCATGCCTTACTTAGACTCAAAGTACTCAGTGGCCTAAATCAATGCAAGCAAATAGCATGAGACGTCTAAGAAGCCATGCAACAGGACCAAGATTAGAAACAATGCAAAGAAGTATCAGACATGATACAAAATACACTTTTAACTGTGGCAAGTAAACAAGGAAAAAACAGGTCTTCAGGATTATTATTTCTGTTTAATGTACAGGACAGACTTAGCTTCATGCTTACCAGGGATTGCTTGTAATGTTAGGTCCCTGTATTTCTGTATTTTTAATCCTGACCACTGATGAGGACAATTCTCAAAACATGGTTGGGGGGTTCTATTTTGGTTATGTACCACAACTTAGTGTATTTTAGAGCCAGCGTGAGAGCCAGCATGGTGTAGTGGTTAAGAGCGGTAGTTTGGAGTGGTGGAGTCTGATCTGGAGAACCGGGTTTGATTCCCCACTCCTCCACATGAGTGGTGGAGGCTAATCTAGTGAACTGGATTTGTTTCCCCACTCCTACACATGAAGCCAGCTGAGTGACCTTGGGCTAGTCACAGTTCTCTCAGCCTCACCCACCTCACAGGGTGTCTGTTGTGGGGAAGGGAAGGGAAGGGAAGGGAAGGCAATTGTATGCCGGTTTGAGTCTCCCTTAAGTGGTAGGGAAAGTCGGCATATAAAAACCAACTCTTCTTCTATTTTGTGAATTGCACATGTATATCAATTTATAGAATATTTGTATTTGATATATATTATGAGTGCCCCTTTTATTGATGTTTTTGAATTTTTGAAATAACATTTTACATGTACTTAGGGTGTTTTTCAGTTGTGTTTGATATACACACATATATGTACACTTATATATACACAGACTTCGCCTTTAATTAAATAATTAAATAAACATTTGCTTTTTTGCTACTTTTTGCTTTTAGGTTTTCCCCACGTGCAAGGACACAAACTGAGAAAGACTGAGCATGCTCATTGCCCTCTAGGAGATCCAAAATGTTGAGGACAGTCGAGTTTCTGCTCACAGTGGTGAGAGGAAAGTAGTGAGCAGAGGGGAAATTGACACACTGCATCACTTAATAGGTTATTGTATCCTTGTCTGGGAGATGTTTCCCAGGATGCTATCCTACGCAGAGTTACACCCTTCTAAGTCTATTGAGGTCAACGGGCTTTTTAAAAAGTAACTCTACATAGGGTAGCACTGCCAGTCATTTCTACCCTACAAGGCTGCCATACTCACACCAGATTTCCCCCCCACACACACACACACACACACATACACCTAGTTCTTGTTTCCTGGTGCTGGGGAAAATAAACAAAAAAATCAGTGTCAGGCCAATGATATGACATCATTTCCGGGTTTCCCCACAGATTTTCCTATAGAGCTTCCAGTGATTCCATGAGACATGAAATCACTTCTGGGTTTTCCCTGGAAGTGACATCATGCCCGCACTGCTGGCACCCTCTAGTGCCCCCCCCCAGATTCCTGCCTAATACCTCAGCAATTCTAACAGTCCCTCCCTCTCATTTATAATCACCTGTTCAAGTTTTCAAAAAAGTGGAAGAGTTTCCTGTTTTCCACATCTTTTTGTAGTTTGGTCCGAAGATCCAAGTGCCTATTTCTACTCACCATAATCCTGTGATATCAGCTCACTGTAGGTTTTGCAGAGTTTATATTTGTAGGGGAAGGAGGGGTATGAAAACGAAAGCATTTGGTTTGGAATTTGAAATTTGGTGGCAGTCTTCTATTTGTATGCTGAGCACAGAGTTGCATTCGAAGAGGGAAAAAATGGATGCAAATTGCCTAATCCTTTTAGTTCATATCAAATTACTGTAACAGGACAATCATCATTCTTTTCTGTGCTAAAAAAATACAAGGGGGGAAATTACATGGAACATAAGTAAATCTTCTTATGCTTTCTTTATATATAGCATCATAATCCCTTGAATGGAAATCTGCAGCATTGTTCCAGAGCCAGTGTGATGTCTGCTAATGAGAGCTTGGGGAATAGCTGGGGGCTTTCTGCTGAATGAAGCCAACAAGCCACCATGGACTCTGGGGTGAGTTTCTGAAGGAAAGAGAAGATTCATATGTGCAAAGTTACTTGTTGCTCTCCATTTAATGAGAAAAAACCATCCACTTTCCTATGCTAATAGCTGAAAATGAAGAATAGAACACAGACAAAATGACTCCCCTAAAGCTAGAGCTGTTGAAGTCACACAAGTGAAGAAGAGGTATGATGGAGAAACCAGGTAGTCCCCCTGGTTCATATTGCGTACATGTAAGGAATTCATAGAATCATAGAGTTGGAAGGGCCATACAGGCCAACTAGTCCAACCCCTTGCTCAATGCAGAATCAGCCTAAAGTAGCAACCTTTTTGAGCCTGCAGGCACATTTGAAATTCTGACAAGGCATGGTGTGCGTAGCAACAAAATGGCTGCTCCAGGAGGTGGAGCCAGCTGCAAAATGACTGCCACAGCTTAGCTTCAGTAACACAGTGTAGATCCTTGTAGTGTAGTGGCAGCTGCTGCCAAAGCAACATTTTTAAAAATCTGCACAACCAATCAAATCTCCAATAGTCAGTCAGAAGCCTTGCTGGGCAAAAGCCCTTCCTGGCCCCAACCACTGCCTAAAAACACTTGGTGGGTGCCAAGAAAGTTGGCAGTGGGTGCCATGGCACCCACGGGCACCATGTTGAGGACCCCTGCCTTAAAGTATCCCTGACAAGTGCTTGTCCAGCTACTGCTTGAAGACTGCCAGGGAAGGGAAGCTCACCATCTCCCTAGGCAGCCGATTCCACAGCTGAATTACCTTTACTGTAGATTCATTAGATTGCCTTCAGCAACTGTCCTTCAGCGTACCGCTTCTGGCTATTGTGAGTAGGGAAGTTGTAAGAATTACTGAAATAATAAAGATTATAGCACAATTATAGTATCTCTGTGTGGGGGTGGGTGTACACGCGCGCGCGCACACACACACACACACACACACACAGAGAGAGAGAGAGAGAGAGAGAGAGAGAGAGAGAGAGAGAGAGAGAGAGAGAGAGAGAGAGAGAGAGAGAGAGAGAGATGAGCATTTCCATCCTGACCACTCCACGTTGCCAAGTTCGAATTCTTCCTCCAGCCTAGGGAGTCTTCCTTGGATGGAAACCTTTTCCATCACAGGCGGACTCCTTGGGTAAGAGGAAGGTTTCAAACTTGGCAAAGCAGAGTGTTTAGGATGGAAGCATTTTCTGCACTTTTCTATGTGTGTACACATCTGCAGCATAAGATAACACTTCATATATCAGATTCAAATGAGAGCTAGTCCCCAAAAGTACTTGCTACTATCACCCTTGAGTCTTGTGAGATGCCCGAAGCTGACTACTAACTCAGCTGCCCCACTGTCATAAGGGGAGGGGCCATGGCTCAATGGTAGAGCATCTGCTTCGCATGGAGAAGGTCTCAGGATCAATCTCTGTAACCTCCAGTTTAAAAGATCAGGCAGTAGGTGATATGGAAGACCTCAGCCTGAGACCCTGGAGAGCCGCTGCCAGGCTGAGTAGACAAGACTGACTTTAATGAACAAGTGGACTGATTCAGTATGAGGTAGTTCCAGGTATTCATGTGAAAGAATGTTTGTGAAGCATATTTGAAAGATCTAAACACTACATAGATTCAAAGTATTTTTTTTTTAATTAATGTTCTTTCAGCTTGTCAGGTCTGAGTTCACTTGGCTATTCCTAAAAACCAGACGACCAGGAAAGTCTCCTAAGAAGCAGGTTTATTAAGGAAAACACAGTGAGGAGCAGTAACTAACGCAAGGGATTCATGGATTTCAATGGGGAAATAGGAACAGGGTAAAACATAATAAAGGCAATCTACAAATATGACGGTTGCCAGGGCGATCCCTGGTTGTCAGGGCGACTCCTGGTTCCCAGGAAGGCTCATCGTTATCACGCTCTCAGAGGCCTCCGCAGACAAAACATAAACATAGCTGCATAACTCAAAGTCCTTGAAGAGTCATCTGCTCTTGGGGTATGATTCTCAGGCCAGTGTCTGACATTCTGCCCCCCTTAAGATCCCCCTCCTGCCATGTCCGCTGGAGAGGGTTTATCCGGATAGGATACATGCAACTGGCGAACCAGACGGGGGCAGAGATATGACGATGTTTCACCCATTCATCTTGGGCAGGACCAAAATGTTTCCAACGAACGAGGTATTCCACACCCCCTCAATGAATGCGAGAATCGAGGATTTTGGAGATTTTGCAGTGTTCCTCCCCCCCCCCACCATCTCAGGCACCTCTGGGGGACTGTCAGGATGCCATTGGGAAGAGGGTACATATTGTTTTAGTAGGCTTACATGAAATACTGGATGGACCCTCCTCAAAGCTTTGGGAAGGGTTAGTTCCACAGTAACTGGGTTAATTATTCTGGCTACAGGAAATGGGCTGACATATTTCTCACACAGTTTTTTGGAGGGTCGTAGAGATCGCAAATTCTTGGTAGAGAGATACACCAGATCCCCCACCCCGAGTTCCCAGCCAGGTGATCGACGTTTATCGGCTTGAGCTTTGTATTTCCGTTTGGCCCGTTCCAAGTTTTGCGTTAACCAGGGCCATGTGGTTTGGATGGTTTGGACCCAATCCGAAACTTTGGGGCCACCCTCCTCCCCAGAAATATCTACATGTCCAACGGGTCCGAATTCTTTACCATGGACAATATGAAATGGGCTGAAATCAGTGGACTGATGGACAGAGTTATTATATGCATACTCAGCAAAAGGCAACAGATCTACCCAATCATCTTGGTGGTAATTCACATAACAATGTAGGTAGCATTCTAATACAGCATTAACTCTCTCCGTTTGTCCATCAGTTTGGGGGTGGAATGCACTTGACAGACCCTGCTCCACTCCAACTAGCTTAAGGAAAGCTTTCCAGAACTTGGCGACAAACACTGACCCACGGTCGCTAATTATCTTGCGCGGGAAACTGTGGTGTTTGAAGATATTAGACACAAATAAACGAGCCAATTTCGGAGCGGAAGGCATGCCCACGCAGGGAATCAAATGCACCTGTTTGGAAAAGAGGTCCGTGATCACCCACAATACCGTTTTTCCCCAACTAAGGGGCAGATCCATCATGAAATCCATAGCAATAACTTCCCATGGTCCTTGGGGCATTTCTAAGGGTTGCAATAATCCAGGTGGCTTCCCCGGGGGGCGTTTGGCTGTGGTGCACACTGGACAGCTGCGGATGAAAGAGTCTAAGTCTGTCCTCATTGTTGCTGGAGTAAGTGTAAAGTCTTGACAAACCCAAAATGCCCTGCCGTTTTATCACCATGAGCCAGTCTTAAAACCTCCCCCCGCAACACACTAGGTACATATAGTTTGGCATCCTTAAACCACAGCTCCCCCTTCTTCTCAAGACCTGTAGGTAAAACATTGGCTTCAAGCTCAGCCTGGTAGCTGCGGATCAGCGCGTCTTGGAAGGACTCAGACAACCCCTTCCAAAGGGCAGGATCGGTCCTGCCAGGAGGGCTAGTGGGGAGAGAGCCTCCTGGGTCCTTAAGCGACTGTTGAATCTGAGAAGGGTTTATCGTGTTAGATGGGGGCGATGCATCTGCAATGTTTTGGGACCTTTGAGCTTGGGCTCGAGTTTGTACTTCCAAAGTAGGTAGAAGGCCCCTTTGAGTGGGAGTAAACAGTGACTCCGTGGGATGTTCTACTTTGTTTGGATATTGCGGAAGCTGGGATAGTTTTGTTTTCCTGGCACATGTTTGATTTGGAATTGGAACCTGGAGAAGAAATCTGCCCATCTAACCTGTTTTGCGGTGAGCTTACGAGTCCCAGTTAGGGCTTCCAGATTTTTGTGATCGGTCCAAACCTGGAAAGGAATGGCAGAACCTTCAAGGAAGTGTCTCCATATGGTGAGAGCGTGTTTCACCGCTGCTGCTTCCTTTCCCCAAACCGGCCAGTTGAGTTCGGACTGAGATAACTTTTTAGAGAAATAGTCACAGGGGTGCAAACGGCCGTCCGTTCCCTCTTGCAAGAGGGCCCCTCCCATGGTTACATCGGAAGCGTCAACTTGAACTATGAATGGCTGTTCACAATCCGGGTGCTTCAGCACCGGCTCGGTTGTGAACAAACATTTTAAAGTCTCAAATGCTCATTGACATTCCAGGGTCCACTCCACCCGAGCGGAGGGGTGAGTTGCAGCAACTCCCTTCCCTTTGGTTTTTAAGAGGTCAGTAATAGGTAGTACCACGTGCGAAAAGTTGCTGAGGAACCCCCGATAAAAATTAGCGAACCCAAGAAATTTCTGCACCTGTTTGCACGTGGTGTGTGGTTCCCAGTCTATCACCACACACACCTTGTCAGGATCCATAGCTAAACCGTGGTGCAAAATTTTATAACCCAGAAAGGTCAGTTGTTTCCGATGAAACTCACACTTGGAAACTTTAGCATAGTGATGGTTTTCTCTGAGGCGTTGCAAAACCTCTTTGACCAAGGCAACGTGCTCATTCATAGTTTTTGAATAAATAAGAATGTCATCCAGATAAACTACTACTCCCTTAAACAACAAATCATGGAGAACCTCATTGATTAGTTGCATGAACACCCCCGGGGGCCCTTTCAAGCCGAAGGGCATTACTAGGTATTCAAACATTCCAAAACATCTGGAAAAGGCAGTTAATGGCTCATCTCCATCTCGGATCATAACTCGGTAGTGTGCTTCAACTAAGTCCAGTTTAGTGAAAATGTGCCCCTCTTTCAATTGGCTTAACAAATCTGAGATTAAGGGTAGGCATAGGTTTGGGTAACTGCATTGAGTTTGCGAAAGTCTATGCAGAGTCATAGGTCGCCCATCTTTTTTCACCCAAAGAAGGCGGGGGTGCAATGTGGTGCAGTAGAGGGTCGAATAAATCCTCGAGCCAAATTCTTGTCAATAAAGTCTTTGAGCACTGATTTCTCTTTGGGGCTCATTGGGTAAATCTTGCTTTTGGTTAACTGTTCCCCCACCACCACCTCAATAGCACAGTCAGTCCTGCAATGGGGGGGGGGTAGGATGTCACATTCTTTGACATCAAAAATGTCTGCAAAGTCCAGATACTCAGGGGGTAATTGAGAAACGTTGGACGCACCCCCGTCTTCTGCCATCAAGGCAGGGACTTTAACCGCCACCTCCCTTCGGTGTCGTTTGCATTGCGGCTGAGCAAATTCAATTGTTTTGGCTGCCCAGTCTATAGTGGGACTATGACTACGAAGCCAATTCACTCTCAAAACCACAGCATATCGAATGCCCGGCACTATGGTGAAGTGGATTTGTTCCCAGTGATCCCCCACTCCCATGGCTACCCCATCAGTTCATTGGTCTACCGGCCCTCCCCGAATGTCACTTCCATCCATCTGGGTGAACTTGATGGGCTGTGGGAGAGGCACTGCTTTCACCTTTAAAGACTTGAAGGTCTCCTCACTAATTAAAGTGTGGGCGCACCCAGAGTCTACTAGGGCTTTAACAGTTATTGGGGGGGGGGCTTGCGATGCTGCAAAATGACGTCAAGATACATAGTGTCCTTCACATCTCTTACCATTAGTGGAGGTTTTGTTTGCCCAGGCACCAGGGGCTGTGGTGCTCTCTCAGGCTGTTTCTTTAATTGGTCGCCCGTTGGGACCAAGTTCAGGGCCGAAACCCCTCGGGTTTCCTCCTCGTCCGAGGAATCCGCGTAGTCCTTGCCAGGGGCAGCGGCATTTGTAATCCAAGACCCGGAGGGGTCAAGTGATGAGATGGCAAGATCCAATGCAGGAGACCTCGCAGGAAGGATCTTGCGTCCGCCGACAGTTTCCTGATGGCTGCTTCCTCCCTCCCGAGCTGAGCTCTCCTGACTTGGGTTTGGCCGTTCAGGCCGCCATGGGCAGGCTGTGGCAAAATGGCCTATAGTTCCGCAGACTAGACAGGCTCCCATCTTGAACCGTTGGGCTCGCTCTGTACCGAGAGCCCCCGACTGCCGTTGTGCGGGTACCATTGGGGCTGCCCGTTCCTGCCGCGGCTTCGCTTCCCTAGCCCTCTGTTTAGTTGTGGAAAGGTCAGGTTGGCAGATTTCCACTTCTTTCGGCACTATGGGAAGTGGTCCCATACTCCCGGGCAGCTCTGGTTGCCCCATCGCTCCGGGCTGCAGCCCCCTGGTTGCCGGTGCCATTGCCATGGCGCTACACTTCCAAGCTGCGGCACCCCCGGTTTTCCTGGCGTCCCAGGTGACCCTGACGTTGGCTGGGGTGCCCCAGGTAGTCCTGTTTGGCCAGTTGCTGGTGGTGCCTGAGCTGGCATGAGCGTCGATAGTCCAGACGCTCCAATTGGTTGGAGGCGGGTAGGGAGAGGAGCAGTCACCACAGCTGAAGAGGCCTGCTGAGGCAGCAAAGAGACCGGGGTGCTTGGTGAGGTTCTGCTCCAGCTAAGGCAGTAAAGTGGGGGTGAGTGAGCCATTGTCAATGCCAAAGCGAGGAAGCTGGCAGTGGGGCAGGCGAGCCAGTGAAGGGGCTGGACAACCGGGAAAGCAGGCAGGCAGCCACTGTAGAAGCTGGGCAAGCAGCCAGTGGAGCCACCAAGGCAGTGAAACTGCCAGTGTGTGTATGTGTGGGGGAGGTAGGGTTGTCAGCTCCGGGTTGGAAAGTACCTGGAGATATTTCGGGTGGAGCCTGAGGAGGGCAAGGTTTGGGGAGAGAAGGGATTTCTATGACAAAGAGTCCAATTGCCAAAGCGGCCATTTTCTCCAGGGGAACTGATCTGTCACCTGGAGATCAGTTGTAATAGCTGGAGATCTCCAGCTATTACCTGGAGGTTGGCAACCCTGGGGAGGCAGGTGAGCTGGCGCTACCACTGCAGGAGTGAAGAGGTTGGGCAGCCAGACAAGTGGCCAGGTGAGCCACCAAAAAGGTTGGGGGAGCAGCCAGCAGAGCTGCCAAGGTGGCAAAGCTGGCGAGGGCAGGCAAGCCGCCACCATGGAAGAGAGAGTGATGGGATGGGTGCAGAAAGAGAGAGGGAGTGACAGCAGAGGAACAGAAAGTAAGCAAGGGGGTGGGAGAGAGAAAGAGAAGTGGTGGAGAGAGGGGAAACAAAGGTGGGAGGGAATAGGATGGTTGCTCTTGCAAGTTTCCTGTGGGTCCCCACTTGTTAGGGTTGCCAACTACCAGGTAGTAGCAGGAGATCTCCTGCTAATTCAACTGATCTCCAGCCGATAGAGATCAGATCACCTGGAGAAAAATGGCCGCTTTGGCAATTGAAGTCTATGGCATTGAAGTCCCTCCCCTCCCCAAATCCCACCCTCCTCAGGCTCCGCCCCAAAAATTTCCCGCCAGTGGTGAAGGGGGACCTGGAAACCCTACCACTTGTCTATTCTAATAGCAAAGTTGGCCATATTTGAGGATACTTAAATCCAGTGATTGGAGCTGTGAACCGACAGATCTTTCTACCAACCTGAAAAATACTCCAGACTTGTAGAAAAATCTAAAATTTAAAAATAAAAAAATAACAATTTTTTTAAAAAAATAATGATGAAAGGAGTGCCTGTAGCTTTATGAAACACATTACTTCATTGTCTGTTTCTATGCATTCCTGAATTGGTTTCTGTGAGTAAAAGTCAGGGGCAGGGGAAACGGTCGTTACCAGGCCTAGTTTGGCTCTTTGGAGCCAGGCCTGCCTGCAATCTCTTGATGACACCTGACTTGCATGACTCACTTAGGCCTGGCTGCTTGCTAGTTAAATAGCAGCCACCCTATGAAAGCCAGTATGGTGTAGTGGTCAGAGCTTCAGAGTAGGGTCTGGGACCCAAATTTGAATCTCCATCTTGCTGTGGAAGCTCACTGGGTGATTTTGGGCCAGTCACATGCTTTCAGCCTAACCTACCTCACAGGGTTAATGTAAAGACAAAAAAGAGGAGAAGAGAATGAAGTAAACTGCTTTGGTTCCCACTGTGGAGAAAGGTGGGGTATAGATGAGGTATATAAATAATAAATATAGCTGAAGATGGGAGGCAGATAAAGGGAAGGCTGGTGAATGGCTGAGAAGGAGAGAATGAGATGGGGAAAGGGAAGATGACTAGGGAAGGCCCTGGCAAACCACCCCGTAAACAAAGTCTGCCTAGTAAACTTTGGGATGTGACGTCACCCCATGGGTCAGGAATGTCCCGGTGGTTGCACAGGGGACCTTTATCTTTACCTTTTACATCTCTGACAGTTTTCCTTTTCCTCTCTACAACCTTTTCTTCTTTCCACTTGGCTGTTCCAACCTTCCTTGTTCCTTGCTGGTTTTGGCCTGGATCAAACAAACCCTAAGATCATTGGCTGCCGTTGCTCAACATATGAAGGTTAACTTCAGTGCATACAGAGGGGATGGGGAATTAGAGGGTTTGTCCCAACCCATGCTTCTGTGTGATATTGGTAGGTATCTTCAAGAACCTCCTGGTTCTGCTTACTTTCTGCTCACCAGCAGCCATGAGAATTTTTTACTGGTAGTTTGGTTGTTCACACGCAGCCTGTTCATCAGCTTGGTGCTGGAAAGTGCCTTCAAGTCGCAGATGACCCCAGAGGGTTTTCAGTGCAAGAGATGTTCAAGAGAGGTTTGTCATTCTTCACCTCTGTGTAGCAACCCAGGACTTCCTAGGTGGTCTCCCATCCAAGTACTAACCAGGACTGATGCTCCTTAGCTTCTGAGATCTGCCAAGATTGGGCTATCCTGGGCTATCCAGGTCAGCACTCTTTTTCCCTACCAGAGATAATAGCAACTGGGATGGGGAGACTTATATTGGGGAAATGCTGCAGGGAAAGGGGGTTAAACTTCCACTATCCGTGCCCTTGTGTCAGCTGTTAAGAAACATGAAAGATATCAGAGGATTCTCAATGCATGAGACATTTAGAGGGAGTTTGCCATGTCCAGCCTCTGTGTAGCCACTTTTGATTTCCTTGGTGGTCTCCCATCCAAGTACTAACCAGGGCCGAACCTGCTTAGCTTTATCAACTTACTTTTCATGTGTTCAAACTGTTAGCCGAATTGCTCCTTTATATGGGGAAATTATCTGAGCAATCGGTAACTATGTATTTTTATAGCGGTCTCGCACTCAACTATACCAGAATCCGTTTTAATGAGACGCTTGAATAAAGACAGAGACTAGGCGTTCCAAATTAAACAGTGTTTATGTATTCAAGCATTCAAATGGTGCATTACAAGCATACAAGAAGCTAGTAAATTAAAGGAAGTAGTACAGGGACATTTGCCAATGTGGCAGGATATCGTTGACCCAATATTTACCTTATCTAGATGAGGTGTTGTCCAACTCACGCAGGCTACAAACAGATTGAAAAGGAAGACCGAGATGGGGGTAGGGGTTCCCGTGGGCTTGACCAGCAAGGCGGGAGGGAGCGTGGTAAGGCTCGCGAAACCAAACCAACAGAGAAACGGCAAAGGTGCCAGGAAAGACCTAAGGTGACTAGAATGGGCCAGGGGTATCCCAGTTATACTATTTTCTGGGGGCGGGAAGAGGGGTTTGACCCCTCCCAGGTTCCCAGGTGACAAAAGGTGACCAAAGGATTAAGCTGTGTCTACCGGGGCAGGGTAGTGAGAATTTGGAAATCTATTATAATTCCAATGGCTTTCACAACCCGTGATGGTCTGAAATCTCTCTGCTGATGTGATTTACATTCAGGAACAATAGGTGCGATCTGTGCAAATGTCCTGGGGTCGCTGCAGCTGGGCAAAGGGGGATGACTCATCTGGATATCAGGATTACTGCTAACGACCCATTGAGCAACGGAGGAAGTTGGGAAGGGGAGCAGGTCGCATTGAGTACGTGGTTGTCAGCTCTCTGCGAAATGGCTGCTACTGGAACAGAGGCTTTACAGGAACATGGCTCCTCTCAGGCTCACAAGAAACGGCCCTTTGCATCTGGTTCCTAATGGCTGGTTGCCCGGGCTGGCGAGAGCGGCTGTGTCAGTTTCAAATGAGCCGCGCCGCGACCGCCCAGTAGCGTTTGGGGCAGACGCGCGGCTGGAAAGCAGTGAGTGCGCTTGCATACCGGGTTGCCAGGTCCAGTCCTGGAGATTTAGGCAGGCCCGTATGCTATCAAAACAGTACAATACAGTTCAGTGCAATCCCCACGACATTTTACACATTCACATCCTCACGCATTCCAATGAGAATCCTTGTCTCCCCTTTCCCCACAGGTATGTTGTTGCTGCTTGCTGCTTGACAGCCAATAATATAAACAAAGAGTGAACAAATTAATTGGTCAGCCAGTGGTTATAAAAAAACCCTGTATTTTCAAAACAGTGTTATATGGTCTTCATTAAAGTCCCTGTTATTGTGGAGGTTACCGTATTTTGTGTGCGTGTGTTTTTACTCAGTGTTATAGGGAATACCGCCTGCCGTGTCATTCTGACCCAACCATCCATGCCCTTGGGGGAGAAGCAGTTCCACCTACCATGCCAATGGAAAAGCAGCTTGCAAGTCAGAAGGGCACGTAAGCAAAGCACCACAGCCACACGGCTGCCTGGCAGCGGCTTGGGGCACATGACAGCAAGGCAAAGAGATCCAGAGTTATGCTTCTGAATGACCATGCTTGTCGTGTTTCCCTGCGGAAACTGTTTGCCATGAACTTTGCAGCATCCTCTGCAATTGTTGGAACATTAGCATGGCACCTCTTGGTTTTCATAGTGTGCACATTATACTAGTCTATGACTGTAATAAAGTCCATAGTACTCCCTTCCCCTCCTGGGAACATTCAGAATTCCCAGTCTATACGCATACACCCTGATCATGTTTTCTCTCTTTACCACTACACTAAACCAGTGTCAGCAATGAGGAACATGGAAAAATGGGCATTTGTTGTGCTCCAGCTTCCAGAGGGATGGAGTGGGGGGAGACAGAAAGAAAGCAGGGCTAGCCCAAGGGCTTTTCATGCCCTACACCCGCCAGCCTGGGCATGCCTCCCAACCAGCCAGCTGGCCCTGGCATTGCCAGTCCTGCTGGTTGCAGATGTAGACAAACCAACTAGGGTTGCAAACCTTCAGGTGGGGCCTGGAGTTCTCCCAGAATTACAACTGATCTCCAGATGACAGAACCAGCCCAGATGTCATTCAACTTGCTAGAAAAGCCTCTGGTCATGACCAGGCTAAATGCCTGTAAAAGAGGAGAAAAAGAGGCTCATAGACTGAGAAGAAAATATGCAAGTGAGCTTGTGTGGCTGGCTGTTTGCACTGCATGGGTGAAGCACGCTGCCCCACCAAGCCATTGGCCAGCCAGGCAGGCTGTTCCAATTGCATTGGAAACCCTAGAATAGATAATAATTCTAGTCAGAAGGCAAGGGAGGGAAGGCAGCATGGTATAGCCCGATTTTGTCAAATCTCAGAAGCTATGCAGGGTCATACTTGGAAGGAAGCCCACCAAGGAAGACTCTCCAGAGGAAGACAACAGCAAACCACCTCTGCTTCTCATTTGCCTTGAAAGCCCCTTGCTGGGGTTGACGTGACGGCTCTTCTCTCTCACACACACAGTCAGAAGGCAAGACTTAGTCTCGTACACTTATAATTAAGCGCTCATCCCTAGAAGCGTAATCATTACCAGCTCTTAATGACTACTTCTTTGGTTAACAGCTCAATGTGAAGTTGAGGATTGTTAACACTCTATCAAATGCCTTGTTAAATATGCAGTGTTTTATTAGATCACACTTGAATTGCAGCTGGAAAGCTGTGGGGGAATCAGGCACTCCTAAGAGGCTAATGACTAATACGTTTCTCCCCACCCACCTCACCCATCTGGAGACATGGCACATTCCATGATGTGGATATAATAGCTGTTAACTGCAGATGGCTGGTGCCCACCCAAATTTGCTTGTTTTGTGTGCGATGAAGTTGAATGCCATCAGACACTCTACTGACACACAAATAGCTAGCTTGGTCCCACCACAATAGAAATGTACATCAAACTTTTGTGACTGGCCCAAACCCTACCATGGTGTGATACATAATAAACAGGATATGCCAAAACCTAAAGATGTCGGGGTGTATCAGTCTAGTACCCAAAAGCAGAATTACACTTGCTCCTCAGAATGCTGAGAACTTCATATTGAACCTGCTCTATAGGCAACCTTATCATGCCTCTGCTCGGCTCGCCTTTCCACCATCTACCAGAAATGGCTGTTGAACAGCTTTGAAGCTGTGCATAGAATAATAGGATCACAGAATCATAGGACCATAGAGTTGGAAGGGGACATAAAGGCCATCTAGTCCAACCCCCTGCTCAATGCAGGATCAGCCTAGAGCCGTGTTGGCAAACCTATGGAACGCGTGCCACAGCCGGCACACCGAGCCCTTTCTGTGGGCACACGCACCCGTCGCGTCTGCCTAGGTGTTGCCGTGGTGAGGGCGCTGAGGGTGGTGCTCCTTCTCCCCAAGCCCATGCTCCCCAAGCCTGCACTGGCGCCCTCCCTCTCCTTGCACCCGGGGCAAGCCCGTCCCTCTCTCTCAGCTGAGCTGCGGCCACAGCTCAGCGGTTTGTGGGGGGCCCACCCATCTTCAGTTTGGACGGGGGAGGCAGTGGCCGAGCACCTTGCCACGCCCCCCCTCTCAGCTGAGCTGCGGGGCAGCTCAGCTGTTTGTAGGGGGGCCCACCCGTCTTCAGTTTGTCTGGTGCCCCGCCCGTCTAAAAAAGCATTTAGAAAATTCTACAACATTTGCAGACAATCCTACAAGCCATCAGGAAATATACAAGGAATTTTCTGCATTGTAGCAGCTGCAAAGGTGAATTTTAGTAACAGATTTTTACAGTTCCGTAAGATGGAGACAACCCTGTGTTTTCTTACTTCTCCAGATAAAGCCAAATTTGAAGAACTTGATCTTTCCTGCCTACACTGGTTAGATTTAGAAAATCTGGAAATGGAGCTAATAGAATTTCAAGAAAGCCCTATCTGAAAAAATAAATTCTATGACCTGCGTGAAACACTTGAGAAGATAGAAGGGATGCCAAAGGACAGCACAGTTAGTTCTGAAAATGAAATCCTTAAAGTGTGGAATTCTCTGCCAAATAATTTTAAGTCAATGAAAGCACTTGGGATTGCTTTCCTAACTTTGTTTGGATCATCTTATGCTTGTGAACAGCTGTTTCCAGCTTTGAATTATATCAAATCTGACACCAGAAACAGGTTAAAAGATGACCTGAGTGCTGCATGTGTTGCTCTCAAACTTACAAAGTATGAGCCAAGGGTAGACAAATTATCAGCATGCACACAACAGCAAAAATCACATTAATTGTTCAAAAAAATGTCCTCAAAGATGTCACAAAAATGGTGAATTATATCATGGCTCGTGCTCTGAATTGTCGACAGTTTCAAGCACTTCTTGAGGAGGTTCAGGCACAGTATAATTGTTTACTTATGTACAATAATGTCCGGTGGCTGAGCAGAGGACGAGTCCTGGAGAGATGCATGCCAAATGCAAACTTTTACCTTTCAATAAAAAGTTTTTTGTATCATTGAAAGCTCTGTTATTGTGTTTTTCTTTTAACGCAAAATATGTGAATGTATGAGTTGTTTTTTTCTAAACTAAAACCTCAGTATTCAGGTTAAATTGCCCTTGGCGATAAATAAGTGGGTTTTGGGTTGCAGTTTGGGCACTCGGTCTTTAAAAGGTTCTCCATCACTGACCTACAGTATCCCTGACTAGTGCTTGTCCAGCCTCTGCTTAAAGACTGCCAGTGAGGGGGAGCTCACCACCTCCCTAGGTAGCTGAATCCGCTGTTAAACAACTCTTACAATGCATTCCTGAGGCCGCAGGTGCTGCTCCACAGCGGAGCAAGGTGCAGCAATGGCGCAGGCGGGAGGCCTCCAAAGGGGCCTCGCGGTGGCATGAACCACAAAAAATGAAAAAAAAAACACATTTGAGAAGGGAGAGGGTGAGGAGCGGGGTTGTGGTGGTGGCGCAGCAATGCCACGGCGCAGGCTGAGGCCAGACAGGGCCGTCAGAAGGCTAGCGGCGGAGCTGGAAGGGCAGGGGCGGGGCCAGGCTGGGAGAGGAGGTCCAGGGGCGGCGCAGGGTGGGATATGAAGGTCAGGAGATGCAGTCAGAAGATGCAGTCCTCAAGGAAACCATCATTATTTGGGGGGGGGCACCAGACCATTGTGGAAGAGGAGTACACACAGGCAGGGGGTGGGGAAGATGGCAGAGAAAAGCGGTGGGACGCCCATGGTGAGGGGAGGCCTTGCCGACAACCTGACCACAGGCCCTCCACAGGTAGAGGCACCACCAGAAGCAATTTCCAATGGGAGGGAACTGAGGCTCTGTGCCCCCCTTGTTGGACCCCAGCCATGTCTGAGGCTCACCAAGGGGTGCCCACCCTGGCAATGACCATGCCTGGACGAGGGCCGCCCTGACCTGATGGGCAATGTCCAACCTGGTTGCAAGGGCCACGTCTCTCTCCGCAGGGGCCACTTGCCACTCCTGCAAGACCAGAGGACAGAGAGCTTGCGGGGGCCTCTAGGGAGTCACAGCCTGCCCCCGCCTCACCCTCTGCCTCGGCACCACCCCCAACTTCCTGAGCCCGCTCCAGTGTCCATCCAGGGGTGCAGGGGCTCGTTCTCCTTCTCTCAGCAGGCTGTGTGGGGTCCTGCTGAGGGTTCCTGGTTGCCTGTGGCCCCGCTGTAGGCTGGCTGGTCTGGGAACAAGATGAGCCACCAGGGCAGAAACAGATGGTGACCCTTCAGTGGGTGGGGCCACGGACGGTTTCTGGGTGACCCGTAGACAGGTGACTCCAGACCCTGCAAGGCAAAGTAGAGAGCCATCACCCGCCTCACCTTCCTCTGTTCCCATGGAGGGCCTCCCCACAGCTGGTTGTGCTGCTAGACACATGGTCTAAGGCTGAGGACTGGCCATGAGAGGAACTCACCCCTGCAGCTGCCTCCTCAGTTGGCTCTGCAGCTACGCTGGTGGCCGCCCAGAGCAGCTGCCCCCTCCCCCATGCAAGTGGGAGTGGGGGAGCCTGTGGGTCCATGGCCAAAGCACCCCTGCCCCTCCAGTCACCCTGTTGCTGCATCCTGGCTGCCCTCGATGCACGAATGGCAGGTATGGAGCTTGAAGGAATGTGTTTGAGTGCCACAGTGGCCACAAACTGGCAGACAATTCAGAAGGGGGTGGGACAGCCTCCCCTGAGCATCCACAAGTGAGTGTCAGGTGCGATTGGGGTGAGATTAGCAGGATAGGTGGCCCTCAACGCCGGGGGGGGGGGTCCGTGAGGGAGCACCCTTCATTGGCTGAGGTCAGCTGGTTGTCTGTTCTTGATAGGGCAGTGGTTGCCCTCCCCACGAGGAGGGCTTGTATTGGTGGGTGGTGGTGGTGGGAGCCATGGTAGGATTGGAGGTGGATAGCATGGTGGTCGACATGGTGTGAGTAATGGTGGGTGTGTGATCATGGCTGTGGAGCTTGGGCGGCCCATGTCAGACGACAGCAGAGATTCGGGTTCCAGGGAAGGCTCAACGCCTTCACTTGCAAATTAGTGGCTGGAGATTGGGAGCCCCTGCCAGGGGCAAAAGCCACCTGATCGGATGGCTGTTTCTGCGCTGGTGCAATGCCCAAGGAGGGTGGCTGTGGAGGAGAGGCAAGTGACCGCAGCAAAAAAGCCACAGCCAACTGCCTCATGCTGGTTGCAGGAGTCGGACATTTCAGGAGGGGAGTGGCGCCCAAGTTAGGGTGGCCCTGAGAGAAAGGCCGACAGGGAAAGGCATGCATGAAAGAGGTCTGAAACGAACCCCAGGTTTGTTCCTGGAGGCCCTTGGATGGGAGGGGGCAAAGTATGGGTGCCCAGAGACCTCAGTGGCTTGTCATGCAAATTAAGGGGTGGCCCTTTGCTGGGCCTTATTACCACAGCACCAGGGCCTCATTGGTGGGCAGTCTGCCCCCAACCCACCCTCCACACCCATCAGTGCCACAACCACACTGCCCATACACAGATCTCCCCCTGCCCCCCCAAGAGATTTCCCCAGAGTCCAGAGGGGGAGGAGGGCGCCCCCGAGGAAGTTGCCGTTGAGCCCTCTGTCGCCCAGGCCTGCTGCACCAGCTGCACAATACCCTCCCATCGCCTTCCCTAAGAAAGAAGCAGGCACCTTGTGTCACAAGAACAATTTTATTACGAGATTCCATGTGGAGGAAGTTAGAGAGCATCGGTGGGCTGGGATGGCTGAGCATGGAGGGTGAAGCCCATGTCTGGGTGATTGTTTGGGGGGGGGGCAACAAGTCAACCCAGAGGATGGAGGCGGCGGGAACCTTCCCTCAACGACAGGCTCCTATTCACTTGACCTGGGGGGGGGGCCTCTGGCAGCACAGCCGCCCATGAAGAAACCTGAAAAGACAAAAAGGGTGTGTGTGGGGGGAAAGTACGGCAGACCCCCGGGCGGCATGTGGGCCGGCCAGGGGTCTGCCAGCTGCTCTGTGTTAGTGGTTCTGGTCCATGGCTGATGTGGGACGGTGGCGGGGTCATCCTCAGGCTGTCTGTGGAGGCTGAAGAGGGGTGACTGTGAGTGCGGCAGGAGTGGCAGGCGGGTGTCCCAAGGGTGGCTGCCATGAGGGATGGTGACAACATCAGAGAGGCCTCGCCAAGCCCCCTTCCTGGCCAGACCAGTCTTGACATCTGGAAAAATGCAAAGAGAAGGATAAGAGGTGGACTCAGTGAGGGGTTCGCCAGAGGCTCTCGCTACAGCGAGGGCAAGTGTGCGCTTCCACTGCTCCAGTGGAGAGGATGGAGGGGGGCAGGCTCCTGGCAGGCTGGAGAGCTCACCCGCCCACAGGCTAAGTCTGCCGGGGAGACTCTTGCCCGAGAGGTGGCCAACCCCTGGTGGTCAGGGGTGGGCCAGGCAGAGTCCCCCGAGAGTAGGGGAGGTGGAGGAGAGAATGCACAAAGTCCCCCGAGAGTTCAGGAGGTGAAGAGAAAAAAAAACGCAAAGTCTCAACCCCCCGACGAAACCAGCAGCGTGCCAGCCCATGTGATGCTTACCGGTCAAGTGAGCACCCGCTTCGAAGTGCCACTTATGAGGGAAATTGCTGCCTCCACGGGCCCTCCCCCGGGGGATTGCTGCCACTTCCTGGGCTGGCCCCAATTGGTTGTCCTTCTAGTCGGGCTCCAGAGGCACCAGCCGGAGATGGACGGTGCTTGCACGTAGCACAGAGATGAGGGTCTGGAGCGGTTGCATGGCAGTCAATGGGCTATACCAGGTGGCGTAAGTTTTCGGCGGCAAAAGTTTGCGTTCCTGGCCTGAAAGGGCCTTAAGAGGCCTCCTAGCCCGCAGAAAAGTGGGATATAAATTAAGTAAATAAAAATATGATTGATGGCTGAGCAATTTACTATGATGACAAGTTTTGTGTGGAAGAGGGAATACGCATTCCTGTTCTTATTGTCTCTCTTTACCACTACACTAAATCAGTCTCAGCAATGAGGAGCATGGAGAAGCGGGCATTTATTGTGCTCAATCAATGGCAAACAGGCCAGGAACCAAAGTGGTGGGTGTTATAGATGGAAATGTGTTTCTCAGTGCATGAGAATGAGCATGGACTAAATAGTGTTGACTGCCCTGCACTGTACTGTTTGAATATATGAAAAGTGACCCTGCAAACAGGCTCAAACTGTTCATGAACAGATGAAAAACCAGCTCCCTGTTTGCAACTGGCAAACAGGCCATGAACCAAAGTGTGTGTGGGGGTGTGTGTGGGGGTGTAATAGATGGAAATGCGTTTCTCATTGAAACCAATAAAAATGAAAATGTGGTACATGTGTTATTATGTCAACATTCCATGTAGTTCAATACTTAACATTATCTACTGATAGTATTTAAGGGGAGGGGGTGCAGGAGGAGGACCCCAATACCATATGTTGCTCTAGGTCTCATGGTATTTCTTTGCAGCCCTGCAGATGACTTAACTGTCCTCTTTAAACTCTCTTGGAATCTTGGCTTAAAAGCAATACAAGTATTCTTGTGTATAGACTTATCCCAGCATAAATATTCATGGAAAAAGCCCACTTCTTCAGTTGATCCTCACATGGCAGCCCTTGCATGTAGGAAGTAAGAAAAAACAGACAGTAGTTTCAAGGGACCATGAAATGTAGGAAGCACAGCATGAAATGGAATTCTGTAAAATACAAACCTAACCAAGAAAAATGCAGAGACTATTAGTTAATTTTGCTAAGTTAGCTAGCATGAGTAAAACAGGAGTCCCTGTTTTTGTTAGATAGTTAACATCTATGCTGAGTTAAAAATTCCAGGTCGCTATTCAACCCAGAGAGGGGAAATATAGGCCATTTATGGAGAGCTGTTTCCCTCACGGTCACCCCACCGACTGCTTTGGGGCTTCCTTTTGATTATGCATGTCTTTTCCAACCGTCAGAACTCGCCTGGCTCTCCCCGCGTGTTTCTACGCATTTTGCCCATGTTTTCCAGATGCTGTTTTGGCCAGAATCTAAAAAATGTGGTCAAAATGTGTGGAAATGCATGGGGAGGGCAAGGTGACCTTTCACAGTCAGGAAAGGCACACATAATCAGGAGTCCCCAAAGCAGCCAGCAGAGGGTGACAGTGGGGAATCAATCCTGCATAAATGGCCATAGTGAGAAACGTACCGCTTTGTTTAACCCTTTCTGGTAGAATTTAACTTTCAAAAGTGGTTTAATAATCTTTTTTTGAACTCAGCCATCCTGAATGAACCATCATACTCCAGAGGCAGTCTTTTCAGTGCTGAATACAAGCAGCAATACTTTTTCTTGAGTCTTTGAAACAATGATCGTGTTGATATTGAATAAAGTGGAATTGACTTTGCATGTCATGCAATCGCATTGTTATGTTCAGTTAATATTGACTATAATTCCCAAATCCTTCAACCAAGTGCTACTGTCTAGGCAGTAATACCTCATTTTCTTTCTGGGGCTTTTGGTTCTCCTGTCCAAGGTGTGATATTTTCTAGAATATTGTCCTGTTGCTAACTGACCAGGTGCCCATTTGTTCTAAGTAACAAATAGAGCCATGGCTGTTATGCATGGCATGGTTTTGTGAAATAACAGAATATGAAGTTGAATAAAGCATTTGATTTCTTGAGAAGAATATCAGGTTTCATTTTTAAAAGCAATGTTTAAATTCTTACAGTAGCAAAAAAAAACATGCTTGACAGCATATAGGAAGGTCTTGTTGCTGGTTAAATAAAATTATACTCACTGGGGTGGAGGGCAGGATTCACTCCTCTGTAAAGCCCCTTGCCTCTCCCATGAAGAGGCACTAGAGATCATATTGCAAATATACGTTAGTTACTGGAGCATACGAGAGAATTTCAGAAGAAAGTCCGTTTGTGTTTCATAGATGACAGCAAAGCTTTTGACTGTGGATCATGAAAAGCTATAGCTAGTTTTAAAGCAAATGGGTGTGCCACTACATCTGGTCATTTTGATGCGCAACCTGTACTCTGGACAAGAGGCCACAGTTAGAACAGAATATGGAGAAACAGAATGGTTTCCAATTGGCAAAGGTGTCAGACAAGGATGTATTTTATCTCCCTATCTCTTCAATCTATATGCAGAACATATAATTAGGAAAGATGGATTAGATTTAGATGAAGGTGGAGTGAAAATTGAAGGGAGGAACATTAATAGTTTGAGATATGCTGATGACACTACATTATTGGCAGAAAATAGTGAAGATTTGAAACGACTACTGCTGAAAGTTAAAAGAGAAAGTGCCAAAGCAGGACTACAGTTGAACATCAAGAAGACAAAAGTAACGACTACAGGAGAATTACACAACTTTAAGGTTGACAATGAGGAAATTGAAATTGTTCAAGACTTTCTATTCCTTGGCTCCACCATCAACCAAAAGGGAGACTGCAGCCAAGAAATCAGAAGGCGATTGAGACTGGGAAGGGCAGCCATGAAGGAGCTAGAAAAGATTTTGAAGTGCAAGGATGTGTCACTGGCCACCAAGACTAGATTAATTCATGCCATCGTACTCCCTATTACTATGTATGGGTGTGAAAGCTGGACAGTGAAAAAAAGGAAGAAAATAGATTCCTTTGAAATGTGGTGTTGGAGGAGAGGGTTACGGATTCTGTGGACTGCCAAAAAAACTAATCAGTGGGTTTTAGATCAAATCAAGCCTGAACTGACCCTAGAAGCTAAAATGACTAAACTGAAGATCCTTGGCACACCAAAATGCATAAGTTACCTAACCCTATGTGCTGAAACTGGCCAACATCTAGCGGAAACCAAAGCTTGGCTAGCTGCCACCAAGGTCTGGCTAAAAGTCACCTTCAGAGCAAGCTCTGACTCATATCTAGTTTATATGCTGGAGGATAGTAAGCAATCTAGCTGGCCTAGAGCAATCTGTGAGGGCCATCTGGTTTTGGCTCCTATCTGTTTCTATCTCTCCCTCTTTGAACTCGTACAAGCAGTTCGCACCTCTATGTATCTTCCTGAGTCCCCCGCCTCGTCCTTCTTGCCCAGGTGCCACCTCTCCTCCCCTGCTGTGCCTCCTGCCTTCACTCCCTCGGGCTGACTCCGACCTTGAAATGCAGATAGCCCTCACTGTCTCTCTAGGACTGTTTGATGTTTTATGTTGCACCGGTTTGCCTTGTAACCTCCCATGTCTCCCATGCGTGTGAACCTTCATGCCCTGTAGTAGATAAATACTGTAACCCCGATAAGCTAGTCACTCGCAACTTTGAATCCATGAGCCTGTCTTCTCTATCTGAAGCCTTCAATAAATCTTTTGTTTCTGCATCCAAGTCTGAGCAATTGATTTGGCGAAGTTTGCCCAGCTAGGTTGGGGACTCTCACATTAAGTTGCGAGTCTTTGCCTCTTCGTTCTGCAGCTGTACCCTACGGGACAGCTATGTCAGCCGACGAGGAAAAAACGACCCCTCCGGCCTCCCCGGATGGAAGCGGTGTCCCGGACAAGCCGGCCCCGAAAGACAAACCGGACCAGAAGGTGCCAGGTGCGCCCCGACCGGGCCCAGGACCGGGCACGCGTCCCAAGACCACCTTTAACACTTGGCTGGACTCGCCGAAAGGTTGGTCGCTTTCCCGGACTGAGGCAAAGCACCGCCGCTTGGCCTTAACGGGTACGGGGTTCGAGGACGACCCCGCTCGTCGGGACGCTCTGATGGATGAGGAGCGGAGACAGTGGCAGGAGGAGCGGCAGGCGATGGTGGAGCGCATAGATGCCATGCAGCTTGTGATGGATGGTGTTACAGTACGAGCTCCGCTCCCCTGTGCTACGGAGTTTGGATGACTTTATGATCGCACTCCGTAACCGGTTCGAGGACCCGAACCTGGGGGAGCGGGCCAAAGCCGCTCTGATGCAACTACGCCAAGGTGCCAAGTCAGTGGCGCAGTATGCGAGCGAGTTCCAGTCCCTGTCGAGTCGGATTCTGGACTGGAGTGAGGCTACCCGGGTGCAGTTGTTCAGGGAGGGCCTAAACCCGGACCTGCAACATTGGGCCTTTATGCAAGGCAACCCCCCTGACGTGGAAGGTTGGGTACGCCACGCTGCCGATATCGAAAATCGGAAGCAGCTCCTGAACCTGTCCAAGCAACGTTCCGGCCGCGACTTCAAACCAAGAGGAGACAAGGCAAGTGGGATCCGGGACCCTCGCACCCCAGGCGGGGGCGGCCCCACGCCGGCTGAGCGCCGCAAGCGCTTCGAGGCAGGGGTGTGCCTAGTCTGTGGAGGAAAGGGTCACTTCGCCTCCCAATGCCCATCCCGCTCCGGACGCCCGGCTTCCATTCGCCCCGTCCCGAGCGAACCAGAGAAAGCCCCCGCAGAGGGTCAACCGCGACGCCGAAGCAACGCTCCAGGACGTCGGAGCACCCCCTCGGCACTGCACGCCCACGCCCTGGATGAGTTCGCCAGTTCGACCGGTCCATCGGGACCCCGGATTGCTAGTGCAACCTCTGACTCCGCCGAGTCACGGATTACAAATACCACGTCCCCCTCGTCCAGCGAGGAGGAAGAGTGGGATGTGCCGGCAAAAAACGCCGTCGGTCTGCTGTAAAGGGGGCTCCTCAGCAGACCGCACCGACCCTCGTGCAAGGAGCTCCACCGATGGTAAGCGCCCAGGAAGATAATGTTTATATTCGGGTTCACCTCTCACTACCCACGGGGGGCCCAGTTTTAGAATTCCCCGCGCTCGTGGACTCGGGGTGCGCCCGCACATTGATTAGCGAGGAGGCGGCCCGGAAATTGCAGGTCCGCCGCAAGCGCCTCCCGGGTCCCCTTCGCTTCTCCCAGATGGACGGGAGTGACTTTAAAAAGGGGCCTGTCACTCACCGGACTACCGCGATAGACATGACTGTAGGGGAGCATTGGGAACGACTGTATTTTACCATTGCTCCCATAGTTGCCCCTGTAGTACTGGGAATGAATTGGCTACGGGGCCACAACCCTTCTATTGATTGGGTCAAGAGGACCCTTACCTTCCCTGAGGATCCCTGCGCCATGCATGACAGGGACCGCATGACCGGGACCCCGGCAGCCGCCCTAGTGGGTTCCCCAGGATCCGTTTCCAATACCCCCAATCTACCCTCGGAATACTCCCAATATTCGGATGTGTTTGATGTGCGGGAGTGTGACGAACTGCCACCACACCGGGAGACCGACTGTGCGATTGAAATAGTTGGGGACGGCAAGTTGTCCAAGGGAAAGGTGTACCCCATGAGCCCCAGTGAAAAGACAGTGTTGCGGGACTATTTGGACACTAACTTGGCGAGGGGCTTCATCCGCCCCTCCAAAGCTCCGTACTCCGCTCCCGCCTTTTTTGTCAAAAAGAAAACGGGAGACTTGAGACTGTGTATTGACTTTCGGAGGCTCAACGCTGTCACGCAGTCTAACGCTTACCCCCTCCCTCTCATTCCAGACCTGCTAGCACAATTGAAGGAGGGCCGGATTTTCACCAAACTGGACTTAGTAGAAGCCTACCACCGCATTCGCATAAAAGAGGGGGACGAACCAAAAACGGCTTTTTCGAGCTGTTTTGGCATGTTTGAGTATTTGGTCATGCCGTTCGGACTTTCTGGGGCTCCGAGTGTGTTCATGCAGTTAATCAATGAAGTGTTACATGATTTGTTGTTTCGGGGGGTGGTGGTATTTTTGGATGATATTCTCATTTATTCTGAAACCATGGAAGAGCATGTCCGACTAGTGCGGGAGGTCCTCCAGCGGTTACGGGACCACAAGTTATATGCCAAGGTGTCTAAGTGTGAATTCCACCAGCCTTCCATTACGTTTCTAGGCTATGTAATCTCCCACCAGGGGTTGGAAATGGACCCCGGAAAGGTTCAGGCTGTGCGAGATTGGGAACCCCCTACCACGCGCAAGCAACTGCAGCAGTTCTTGGGGTTCGCCAATTTCTACCGCAATTTCATTCCCAACTTTGCGCAAGTGGCTCTTCCTCTCACTTCCCTTCTGCGTACGAAGGGAAAGGGTGCCAGTGCCGCCTTGCCTTCGGCCCGACTGCAGTGGTCCCCTCCCTGCCAACAGGCTTTTGAGGACTTGAAGCTACTCTTCTTGTCCGAACCGGTCCTGGCCCACCCGGACTGCACCAAACCGTTTGTGGTCCAGGTGGACGCATCCGATGTAGCTATGGGAGGGGCCCTCCTGCAGCGGGACGAAAGTGGTGCTTTAAAGCCATGCGCCTATTTCTCCAAGAAGTTTACCCAGTCCGAAATCAACTGGGCCATCTGGGAGAAAGAAGCCGCGGCAGTTAAGCACGCCCTCACTGTGTGGAGGCATTTCCTAGAAGGGGCAGAATTCCCGTTTGAAGTGTGTACTGATCACAAGAATCTGGAGGCTCTCAAAGGGGCTAGAAAACTCAACGCCAAGCAAATACGTTGGGCCCAATTCTTTGCCAAATTTCGGTTCACCCTCAAACACGTACCCGGCAAGGAAAACACCCTAGCAGATGCCCTATCCCGACTGCCCCAGTACCGCAACGATTTTGACCGTCCTGTGGACTCTCTTTTCACTCCTGAGCAAAGGGGAGAGATCCCGGGTTTGGCAGTCTCCACCCGGTCTCAAACCCGCCACCCCAGTGGTCCCTCGCTCAAGGGAATCCCGGAGGCTTTCCAGCAGCGCCTCCGGGACGCATCCCTACAGGAAGCAGAGCAGCAGACGCTCCCTTCCGGTATGGAGCAGCGAGAGTCCTGGTGGGTGCAGGAAGGGAAACTCTATGTCCCAGCCTCTCTTCGCAGGGAGGTTTTGGGACTGGTCCACGGGGCCAAACTGGCCGGTCACTTTGGGTTTGTCAAGACGTTGCATTTGGTACGGCGGCAATTCTGGTGGCCGGGCATGAGAGGGGATGTGGAATTGTACGTTCGCAGTTGTCCCACATGCGCCACCGCCAAAAACAGGGGGGGGAAAACCCCAGGGCTTCTGAAACCTCTGGAGATCCCCACCCGGCCATGGGAGGTGATTGCCATGGATTTCATCACCGATCTACCCCCCAGCAGGGGCAAAACCGTACTGTGGGTTGTAACAGACCTCTTCTCCAAGCAGGTCCACTTTGTCCCCTGCGCTGGGCTCCCGTCGGCGCAGGGGCTGGCCAAAATGTTTGTCACCCATGTCCTCAGGCTTCACTCGATTCCTAGGAAGGTCCTCTCCGACAGAGGGGCCCAGTTCGTTGCCAAATTCTGGCGGGCCTTCCTGAAGCTTATGGGGGTGGGGGAACAGGGGCTCTCGTCGGCCTACCACCCGCAAACTGATGGCCAAACCGAACGGGTGAATGCCGTGGTCGAGTGCTACCTCCGATGTTATGTAAATTACCATCAGGATGACTGGGTGGACCTGTTACCCTTCGCCGAATACGCATACAACAACGCCCCTCACTCCTCCACGGGGTTTAGTCCGTTCCGTGTAGTATACGGAACCGATTTTGGCCCTTTCGGTGCCGCCCCCGTCTCCCCCGAACTCGAGGCAGTGCCCGAGATGCAGGAATGGGTGCAGGCGGTCAGTTCCACTTGGCCCTGGCTACAGAAGAACCTTGAATGGGCCAAGCGGAAATACAAAGAACAGGCTGACAAACACCGGTCACAGGGATGGGAACTCCGGGTGGGGGAACAGGTTTATCTTTCCACGAAGAATCTGCGTTCCCTCCGACCCTGTAAAAAACTCAGCGACCGATATGTGGGCCCCTTCCCCATTACTCGGGTCATTAACGAGGTAACTGCGGAGCTGGATCTTCCCAAAACCCTTCGCGGGGTACACCCCGTTTTCCACATCAGTCTGCTCAAGCCGTTCGTCTCCGCTCCCCAGTTCCACCCCCCTTCCAAGCCAGAAGTGCCCACTGTTGTAGGAGGGGATACCCACATGGAAGTATCCAAAGTCTTGGATTCCAAGTGGAAAAAGGGAAAGCTATTTTACTTTGTTCGGTGGAAACATCTAGGCGCCGCGCACGATGAATGGGTTGCAGCCCCCCACATGGCCGCCCCCCGGCTCGTACATGAATTCCATTGCGCTTATCCCGAGAAGCCATGACCTCCCGAACTCGCGGGAGGGGGGCCTTAAGGGGGGCAGAATGTGAGGGCCATCTGGTTTTGGCTCCTATCTGTTTCTATCTCTCCCTCTTTGAACTCGTACAAGCAGTTCGCACCTCTATGTATCTTCCTGAGTCCCCCGCCTCGTCCTTCTTGCCCAGGTGCCACCTCTCCTCCCCTGCTGTGCCTCCTGCCTTCACTCCCTCGGGCTGACTCCGACCTTGAAATGCAGATAGCCCTCACTGTCTCTCTAGGACTGTTTGATGTTTTATGTTGCACCGGTTTGCCTTGTAACCTCCCATGTCTCCCATGCGTGTGAACCTTCATGCCCTGTAGTAGATAAATACTGTAACCCCGATAAGCTAGTCACTCGCAACTTTGAATCCATGAGCCTGTCTTCTCTATCTGAAGCCTTCAATAAATCTTTTGTTTCTGCATCCAAGTCTGAGCAATTGATTTGGCGAAGTTTGCCCAGCTAGGTTGGGGACTCTCACACAATCCAAGGGAAAATCCGCAGCTTGGGCATTGACTTAGAAGATCTTCTATCAAGTGATGAATGCTACATCTTTCAAACATCCCATAAGTCTCACCGGCTGCCCAGGGATTGATGTCTCTGGTCAGAAAGCAACACTGTATTAACTTCATTAGGAGTGAGCTGACTTAAGTCTTGAATGGGACATTTGAATGAGCCTCACTGTTTGTATCTTACCACTCCACTCAGATATGTCTGAACCTTTCCCACTAGAGGAAGGCTGGAGCAAGTCTTCTCCTTCTCGCTGGGTATTAGACAGCTTTGAGGTTGACCAGGTCAAGGAGTTTGTTTACCTTGGCATTCTTTTCTCCCATAACCTAAATTGAGATGCCCATCAAAAAGCAGTGTCCAACAAAATTGAACCTGAGGTTGGTGCTATTGTCAACTTTTTCCACACCAAAGGTGGTAAATATATTCCAGGGACTATTCAGGTTTTCAATCTAAAAATAGTCCAGCAAGGAGAAAATGTCACTCGAAACTAGGGCATGGTTGGCCGCCTTTAAGCTACAACTTAAGCTGCGCTTTAGCACTGAGGGGCTCCTAGCTTCTCTGAAGCACGACCCTTTTTAATCCTCATGGCAAAAAAATTTAGATGAGAAATTGTCATTGTTGGGCTTCTCGCAGGATATGTTATTAGATTTTGGAAAAACTGAAGCTTTCACCAAAATTAAAAAGTGCATTAAAGAGCTTTATTATAACAGCACTACTTTTCGTGTTTGCCGCATTTGTTCATCCCAGTTCTTTGAAATACCACCACCATGTGGTTTGCTGCTTATACTTATTATTTGACAACCTCTCATCTTTCTAGAGCCTTCTGTTTAGCTAGACTGAATGCCAACCCCTCTATGGTTATGCAGGGCAGAATTTTGAATATACCATATCCAGACAGGACCTGTCCTTGCTCTTCTGGCTCTATTGATTCATTAGCTCATGCCCTCTTGGAATGCCGCTTTTATGAGGAACTTCGATCACATTATATCTTTCCCCTTTTAACATATAAATCTAATGACTCTGTGTCTGACATAATGCCTTTTTTACTAAGTGACAGGGATCCCAAGGCTACATTGTCAGTGGCAAGATTTGTCTCAGTCCTTATATCCCTCAAACATTAGATATATGCTGCTCAAGATCAATGGAACAAGGAGCTTCTAAGGGATAAAGGAAAGGAAATGTCTTCTCCTCATTTCCCTAGATTTAACAGCCATTGGCTATTCATCTACCATTTCACACCTTAAAGAAGATGAAAATAAAATTTAATTTTTCCTTGATAAAGAGATAAGTTGCCACATCTCTCACACAATTGACTGATCTACTTGACAGCAGATAACGCAGTATCAACTTCTAAGAAAGTGTCTTTAGCTGTTTTATCCAGGGAGTGATATATTCATTTTATGCAATATTATTTTCTGGGCATGATAAAACAATATGGGCTAGGAAGTCTACTTGATCTGGACAAAAATGGGCATTTGCATTCTTCTGCGATAATTTTATTGTATCGCCCTTGTGTCTTGGCCAGAGGCGGATCTACTGTGAAACTAATGAAGCTTAAGCTTCAGGGCCCCTAATCCCAGAGAGGCCCCCTGAAGCAACTTTTTTTAATGAGTGAATTTCTCAACAAAATCGATGGAGTTTGTTAGTGACAGAATCCTAAGCCAATGGGTTGAAGTACTTAATACAGACTTTAGAATATGCTCTAATACCCATTTCATATGGCCTGAAAATGTCCCTATAGTTGGTCAAATTTCAAAAAAATTCTTGGGGGCTTGCAGCGCCCAAACCCCCAGCTGTAAAGGCTCACTGAACTCGCCAGAATCTATCCACAGCCTACATTTGGGCAGCTAGATCCTCAAATCCTTCGTTGGTGCACGGCTTAATAGTTCTGTAGTTTTATTTTGTCACTGTATGGCCCATTTTCAAGGACTCCACCCCACCACCCAGTTCTCCCCCATTTGGGCCTCCAGGTCCTTGCAAGGGCAGCAAGGCCCTTTGGACCTTGTTGGATGTTGCCCTGTTATTGCTGGTTGTGAAGGGGCCCCCATAGCAGTTCAAGCTTCAGGGCCCCAAAAATGTAGGTCCGCCACTGGTCTTGGCTGAGACTAAGGCATTACATCTCACCGATAAGAAAGCTTGTCTAAATTTATGGATTTCTAACCAGCAGAAATAGTCCAGCAAGGAGAAAGTTCTGTTAATGAGTATCAGGAAGAAGTGAGATGAACATTTACAATTTGTGTCCTTAAACAATAAGGAGCATGTCTTCAAACTTGGTGGAGTTGAGAGGTGGGATAAAAGCCATTGTGATTTTGAATTTATAAAGTAGAAAAAACGCACATACCGGATCTCTTGCAATCAAGGCATCACCTTTATTGTGATCCTGAGTATACGTAAGAACATAAGAATGTTCCAAGGTCTACTTTATCCAGCATTCTTTGCAAGAATACCAGTAACCAGCGAGCACAAGATGGTCCATTGGAAACCAGCTAGCTGCCCACAATTAAACCACAATCTGCCTTCATCCATCTCCACCCTGCATCATAACAGCTATCTCCTTTGCCCCAAGCACAGGAAATACTAATATTTCATATATTATATCTTATATATTAAAAATGATGGTTGGCAAAGGAATGAGAAGACACCAGATTGTTGATTTAAAAAAAAAATAGCTGCAATACCATACCTGAGTCAAACAAATTCCGCCTAATCATCCCAACAACTTATTATCAAAAAGTATCTCTTTCTTTGTCAAATCTGTCAGAGCAATCTGGAATATATTATCATATTAATGTCACGACTGGTCTCCTCTGGACCTCTGAGTTTTGTTTGTTGAAGAGCTTCCTGGGGCATTTGGAGAAACAAAGAGCGCTCTTTGGAACACGCGGCATTCAGCACCGGAGTGCAGATGGGCCTGGGCTCTTTGTTCCCGTCTGCCTGGGAGGCTGTTATGGGAAGGAGCCAACCTGCAGTCTGTCACAGTGAACATTGTTCACTCATTGTGTACTTTTAATTGTTACTATGTACATGGAATCCAAAAGGTTGCTCTGGATATATAGTACAAGCACACGGAGGCCTTTGCCAGACCAAACAGCTGTCCTGTGGTGTTCCCACATTCAGCTCCCGTCACCTTTTGCTCAATGAGAAAGATCTTCCTGACATGAAACAATTCAAGCAAAAGATTTATTCACTAAACAGTCAATAAGGAAATCTTAGAAATGCCCAGGCATTGACTGCTCGGCTCTTTCTCAAACAGCGATTATTTCTGCACCAGCCATGCCAAAGACATGGCGAGTTTAATTTAAAACTGCAGCAGCGCAATTGTACAAACCCAGCCTCCAAATAAATAAGAAAAAAGACCTAAGAGATGCTTTGAAGAGGTTTACATAGATAACACAGCTCATTTGCTTAGCTGAACTGCAACAGCAGCCTTATTGTTCCAATGCAACAAAAATATGTTAAGACATCTTAGAGAGCCAGTGCGGTTAGGGTTGCCAGGTCCCTCTTCACCACAGGCAGGAGGTTTGGGGGCAGAGCCTGAGGCGGGTGGGGTTTGGGGAGGGGGGACTTCAATGCCAAAGAGTCCAATTGCCTAAGTGGCCATTTTCTCCAGGTGATCTGATCTTTATCAGCTGGAGATCAGTTGTAATAATGGAAGATCTCCTGGTATTACCTGGAGGTTGGCAACCCTAAGCGTGGTGTAGTGGTTAAGAGCAGTGGACTCTAATCTGGTGAACCGGGTTGTTTCCCCACTCCTCCACATGAGGGCAGACTCTAATCTGGTGAACCAGGTTTGATTCCCCACTCCTCCACATGAAGCCTTCTGGGTGACTTTGGACTAGTCACTGTTCCCTCAGGACTCTCTCAGCCCCACCTACCTCACAAGATGTCTGTTGTGGGGAGAGGAAGAGAAGGAGATTGTAAGCAGTTTGATTCTCCTTAAAAAGTAGAGAAGTCGGCATATAAAAACCAACTCTTCTTCTTAACAATATGTGCCATCTTCACCTTCTTCATCTTTAAACAAGGGAATTCTGTGCACCAGACTAAGTAGTGGTAGTTCAGTAATGGTCAAACTGTGTTCTGAGGAAATGTCAGCATGAGTGGCTGGACTGGCAGACTAGGACCAGGGTGTCCTGGATCGAATCCCCCAGAGAGCCATGAAGTTCAGTTGTTACAGGCTTTGACATATTAGAGCATATAAACTGTCATATTAGTGTTGTACATATGCAGAATTATTCAATATGAAACCTTGGCAGTGTCCGCACTTACCATTTGCAGCTCCGATTTCTGCGGGGTTTCCTTGCATGTTCCCACTTCATCTCACCCGAAGGATTCCCAGGACGTCTCCAGAGTGCAGTTTCTCTGCGGTAAGAGGATCCGCTGATAAGGCAAGTTAAAAAAATAAAACGTCCTCCACACTTGGTGCCTTAAAGTGGGAACATGCAATGCGTCCTCAATCCTGCTGCCAGCCAATCCCCGCACTCCCCCCGCCTCCCTTACTAAAGCTGAACCAATCGCCGTCCTTGCTTGGAGCGCCGACTGGGCATGCCTGGAAGCTTGCCGGTCTGGGGATTTTCAAGTGCAGTGGGGAAAGGAGGCGCGGTGGGAACAGGAATTTAAAGGCGGTCAGGATTCTTGTGTATTGGATGCATGTGATTTGCGAGGTAAGTTGCTAGTGCGTCAACGGGCCTTATTCTTCATAAAGACCATTTAGAGGCTTGTATTTCATTAAAATAACACGCCTGGCTAAGAGCCACTTTTAGAAAACTCCTCTACTGTTTTTTTTTTTTTTAAACACCTAATCTTTTGTAAGATAAGCTTTTGGAATCTAACTAAATTTCTGGAATCCAACTAAGCTTGTGAAATTCAGTCTGCCACAGACACTGACTGTAAAGTATAAAGGTAATATTGTGTTTTAAAGTTTAAATATGAAAGTATTACTACAGAATAGATTATTGTCGAAGGCTTTCACGGTCAGAGTTCATTGGTTCTTGTAGGTTATCCGGGCTGTGTGACCGTGGTCTTGGTATTTTCTTTCCTGATGTTTCGCCAGCAGCTGTGGCAGGCATCTTCAGAGGAGTAACACTGAAGAGAGACACTGTCCTTCAGTGTTACTCCTCTGAAGATGCCTGCCACAGCTGCTGGCGAAACGTCAGGAAAGAAAATACCAAGACCACGGTCACACAGCCCGGATAACCTACAAGAACCACAGAATAGATTCATTTTGACAGTACTCTTTGAGAGATGAGGATGCTGGTAATGTTGGACGTCGTGGAGGTATATTAAAGCTAAAAAGTGACTGTTTAAGAAATAGGCAAATGGCCAGCTGGAGGAGGAAAACCCTTATATGGTAACCTGTCGGAATACAAAGAGGAAATCCTTATAAGGTAGCCTGTCGGAATACAAGGGGAAAATCCTTATATGGAGGCCGGCTGGAATACAGAGAAGTCCTTATATGGTATAAGTCTAGCCATGGAAACCCAGATAAGTCAGAATATGGTGACTTGTACCAGTGAAAATACAGTGAAACAGTATAAATATGGGCAGAGAAAGGGCTAGACCATCAGACCTCTCTAAGTCTTTGGACTGAGGGTCTCAGAAGATGGTCTTGGTATGTATGAATTTACTTATATGTTATTCTAGAATGTGAATTAGATACTTTGAACTAAATCAGACTGTTATATTTTAAGTATTGGATTTTAAAACTGAATAGTATGTAGAACTTGCTTGCTTTATACATTGTTACTGAATTTTAAGACTTTGTAAAACTTGCATATACACATATATACAAATAATTTCATTGGAGCACATCAATAAAAAGACTTACTTTTTTAAGTGAGTAAAGTAGTTGATTTTGTCAGATTACTCAGAGAAGCCATTGGAATTCATAAACATCAGCACAACTTTAACAGAAAAGAAGAGAGTTTAAAAATGAATAAGGCTTGGCTTCCTGTCCGGAAAACCTCCAGACTAACAAAGACTACAGTCCACATAAACCATGCAGATTAGCCTTGGATTTCACACATTAACAGATCACTTCAGGATACAATAGTTCCATATTAACATACCACACCCTCATTAGCACATCATCTTGATATTTACAGGACAATGATTAGCACATTACCTTTGATACTTCTTGCAGGACAATGATTCAGCTCAAACCCAACCCCTTTCTGACTATATATTACTCTTCCTACACACTTGACACTGAGAGTCACTGTCCTTCAGTGTTACTCCTCTGAAGATGCCTGCCACAGCTGCTGGCGAAACGTCAGGAAAGAAAATACCAAGACCACGGTCACACAGCCCGGATAACCTACAAGAACCAATGAACTCTGACCGTGAAAGCCTTCGACAATAGTTGAGTCCTGCTTAGTAGGTGACTAACTGAATAAGATAACATACCACTTCTCAGGAAGGGGTTGATTCTAAGAGCATAGTCAATTGAAAGGCACTGACCCGCTTCACAGTCACTGTGAAGCCTGTCACTGTGGGCCTGTCACTTTCTCATGGGGTTGTTGTGAGTATAAGATGGAGGGGAGAAAATGTACACCATTCAGAGCTCCTTAAAGATGGAATGAAAATTTCATGAATAGATTTGGGGGGACTCCAAGGTTTCCCAGAAACATATTGGGGTTCTTCCATGAGGAGAGTCACCAGCAACAGCAGACACACTTTCCTGACAAATTCCCAAGCATCTTGACCTCAAGGTTTCTGAGAGCCATTTTGGGCCACTGATCAACTTTCTCCTTCAGAAAAGATTGGTATAGATCCTCAGTATAAGGGAGCAGCAGGGAGATCCAGCAGGCCGGGCACTACCCGGGCACTACCCTGACACCCCAAAATCCTTTGTTGAGATTCCATAGCAGAGTTCCTCCAGATGGAAAACAATTTATACTATCCTGAGCTCCTTGGAAAAAAGATAGGATTAAAATATGCCAGACAAACAGAAATAAATCTCTGAGGAATTTCCTAGAGATAGAAAGTTAGAAACCTATTGGCATAGCAAAAAGAATATTAACTAAACCTGCATTGGGAAAATCTGGGTTCAAGTGCCCACTTCCACTATGAAACTCATTGGAGATGTTGTCCCGGGTGCTGTCCCCCACTCTAACCTCAGAGGGGTCTTAAAGTTTAAAAATCAAGTAGACTCCAATACTCCAATGGTCCTGCACTCACTGGAGAATCATTATCATCATTATGAATGATAATCAGAGAGTGTTGTTTGTATGCAGAATTGCATATGGGATAGTCTAACCCAGGAGACCCCAACTTTTTCAGCCTCAGGGCTCCATTAAAATAACACAGGGTGGTGGGCATAACCAAAAACTGGCTGCTGCAGGAGGAATTTCTAAATTAATGAAATCAGGTTTCCTTTTCCTGTCTCAGTATATTCCATGTTTGTGCTCATATGCGCTCCCAGGCAACTTCACCATTAGGAACAATCAGCTTTGTGTTAAGATTTTTAAGCAAGATCTAAAGGAAAATTATATTGTAAAATTAGGTATTGTGCTGGCAGGAATTTATCTGCACAGACACTATTGTGCGTGAATATACTTAATTTGTTCATTTAATGACAATGCCCAACCCCAAAATGTATATCTCAACATGACAGGCATTAATAAATGAATATCAGTGTGAACAATGGGAACTATTGTGGCTTGATTTCATTTTAATTTATTGGGGGGAAATGCTTAAACACAGGCTGAAGTGTTGTGTGTGGGAGCCAAACTTACCTCACCTGTATCTTTTTCTTTTCTTCCCTACTTCCCCTTATCATTTTCAGAGTTATAAATATATAAAGATTTTGTATTAATTATACTCAATTAGCTTGTCCAAATTGGATGGGCAAGAGAGGGGATGCAAAGTTTCAAGTCCCATCCTTAATGCCATCCCTCTACTTTCCTTCCTCCACTTCCCACCCTCCAGTCCATCCTAGATGCCACTCCCTTCGGGAGATCAAATAATTCAAGCCCTGAGGAGGGGGAAATGAATGTTATTGTCCCCTCCCAACCCACACTTGAAATACTGTGTACAGTTCTGGTCACCACACCTAAAAAGGGATATTACAGAGCTTGAGAAGGTGCAGAAAAGAGCAACCAAAATGATTAAGGGACTAGAGCAACTTCCTATGGGGAGCGGTTAGGACGCTTAGGGCTGTTTAGCTTGGAAAGAAGGCGGCTAAGGGGAGACATGATAGAGGTCTATAAAATTATGCATGGTTTGGAGAGAGTGGGCAGGGAGAAGCTTTTCTCCCTCTCCCATAATACTAGAACATGGGGTCATCTGCTAAAGCTGGAGAGCGAGAGATTCAAAACAGATAAAAAGAATTTTTTTTTCACACAACACATAGTTAAATTGTGGAACTCCCTGCCCCAGGATGTGGTGATGGCTGCCAGCTTGGAGGGCTTTAAGAGGGGAGTGGACATATTCATGGAGGAGAGGGGTATTCATGGCTATTAGTTAGAATGGATGCTAGTCATGCTGCATATCTATTCTCTCTAGTATCAGAGGAGCATGCCTATTATTTTGGGAACACAGGCAGGATGGTGCTGCTGCAGTCGTCTTGTTTGTGGCTTCCTAGAGGCACCTGGTTGGCCACTGTGTGAACAGACTGCTGGACTTGATGGGCCTTGGTCTGATCCAGCAGGGCCTTTCTTATGTTCTTATGTTAAGCTGCATTCAGGTAGAAGTTGGGGGGGGGGGAGAGAGAGAGAGAGAGCATGTAATGAGAAGGCAGTTAAGCCAAGGGGTGAAGAAGCAAAGGGGAAAAGATTCCAGAAGTGAGGTTGCTTCAGTCATATGGCAGAGTAGACAGCAGGGAGAAGGTTAGGGTTGCCAACGTCCAGGTGGTGGCTGGAGATCTCTGGCTATTACAGCTGATCTCCAGGTGATAGAGATCAGTTCCCCTGGAGAAAATGGCTGCTTTGGCAATTGGACTCTATGGCATTGAATTCCCTCCCCTCTCCAAACCCCACCCTCCTCAGGCTCCACCCACAAAATCTCCAGGTATTTCCCATCCCAGAGCTGGCAACCCTAGAATAGGTTGGGGAGATGGAGTATAGAAGAGAATGTCCAATCTCACAAATGGGACTGGGCATCTCACAGACTCACTGGGCATATCTTCCAACACATTCTACTCCCTTTCAGACATTCAGTTTTGGTGCACCAAACATGCATAACAGAAGCAAATGCTTCCTGTGATCCTTCTGATATGTACCGTTGCCATTTTGTGAGAAAAGGACAAGATGCATATACTTACTGCACACATTCACATGTACCTAAGCTGTACATGCATGTAAAAATACATGTGTTCACCCAAAATGGTGACTGTGCATATTGGGTTGATTGTGGGTCATATATGCTTCCATTATATGTGGTTGGTGCACCAAAATGGAACGAACATCTGCTAAGGAATTCTGGGCTGTGCTCTTCTGCCCCCTCTGGTGGAGCCTGGAATTTGCCCTGACACCGTCTATTGCAGGGGTGTCAAACATATGGCCCACAGGCCGGATCTGGCCCCCAGAGGGCTTTTGTCTGCCCCGGGGACAGAGGAAGCCAATCCCCCCTTGCCCCCCTCCCCTGATCTTTTCTGGGCTTCCTGGCCGCATGCGCCCAGCCAGAAGTCTCCCTCCTGCCCCAGTTGCCCCCTTCCCTGCTCCCTCCCCCAGCCCAAAACCCTCCCCACAACAGATGCCCTGTGAGGCAGGTGGGGCTGAGAGAGCTCTAACAGAGCTGTAACTTGCCCAAGGTCACCCAGCTGGCTTTGTGTGTAGGGGTGGGGAAACCAACCAGGTTCACCAGATTAGCCTCCGCTGCTCATGTGGAGGAGTGGGGAATCAAACCCGGTTCTCTAGATCATAGTCCCACTCCAAACCACTGCTCTTAACCACCGCACCATGCTGGCTGGAAATCTGTTTAGCTGGCAATCCAACACACACTTACCTGGGAGTCAGACCCTATGAACTCAATATTATTTATTTCTGAGGAGAACTGGCTAAGATTAGACTGTAAATCTCCCAGCATGGTGTGTTTTATTCCATGTACAGTTGTCTGGACAGTTATTAGGTGTGGGGAGATGATGGTGTGATTCCCGGGGGACCTGTGCGATTGCTCTGGATAAGCAGCCATAGTAATTGCTGGATTTCTGATTCTTTTGATGTTGTCAGTGTTTTGCTTGCCTGCAGCGGGATGCATTGGGTGCAGAATCTTGTATTAAAAACCCATTTCTAAAGCATATAATAAGATTGTCTCAGCCACCCCACCCCCTGGGCCCGATTTGGACTGGCAAGTCCATAGCAGGTTTGCAAGGCAAGGCAGGCACCTCCCCCCCCCCCCAGCACCTGACATTACATTATGGCATTTATTTATTTATTTAATTTGGTACACATTGCCTGGCCCAACCCAGTGACATTTAAGTCATATCCGGCCCTCCTAACAAATGAGTTCAACACCCCTGATCTATTGCCTGGAGCTGGAAGATCCTGTAAATCAATGGCAGGGTTGAATGTGTGGGATGGCATCCATGTTATCAGCTGGTCCCTGAGTCAACCTCAGGAAAAAAATATGCATGATTCCCTCTCTCTGCCAAGGATGAGTCTATCCCTGTAATATTCACTCAGGCCACAAACCCTTTGCAAGGCAAGCCTCTTTACATCTTCTGCCTCCAGAGCTTAGGGTATTTTATGGGCTGATAATAACATTGACTATGATAAGGAGAATCTGAAATTTTCATCTGTTGCAGGACAAGGTGGCTAGGTGGTCCCTACTGTCTGGGTTGAGTAAGTACCTTCCAGGCACAATTCAAGGTGCTGCTTTTGAGCTCTCCTGCCCTTGGCCGCCTGGGCTCTGCATACCTCAAAACTACCTGGGAGTGAACTGAGCCAAGCGGTGCCTGCTCTGCTGGCACAGATGAAGGGTCCACTCCGCTCAGTCTCAGGCCACACCAATGATGACAAGGACTAAGGCTCACCTGTCGAGAGCAAGCCCTGTTGAATAAAACGGGACTGCCTTCTGAGTGAATAAGATTTATTGTAGTAGTCTCTTTTTGGAAAGCTACCTCCTCCTCCCTGTATGCAATCCTGACTTTGCTGCTGCATGGTGAAAAGAAGATGGGGGTGAGGAAAGAACAGAGGATGTTGCCATGGGGCAGGACACAGTACAGTCCATTTAGCCACAATCTGTTTTGCAATTCTGGCCTGTGTCATCATTAGTGATGCTGCAAATTCCTCTCTGAACAAATTTCGAACTTAAGAACATAAGAAAAGCCCTGCTGGATCAGACCCAGGCCCACCAAGTCCAGCAGTCTGTTCACACAGTGGCCAACCAGGTGCCTATAGGAAGCAAGACGACTGCAGCAGCATCGCGCCTGTGTTCCACTGCAACTAATATAATAGGCATGCTCCTCTGATACTAGAGAGAATAGGTATTTGATGGTGGAACTTACCATCTTCAAAGATGGAGATCAGATGTGAGCCAATCACTTGGTCTGCTCAGTTTGTGCCAAGCAGCAGCAAAATGCCTGCCAAACAGATTTGCATTGGATTTTCCCAAAACTGCACATGTGCAAAGACACTGCTGATCCATGCTGAATCAGTCATTAGTATCATGAAGGACTGCTTACATGTTCACTGAAGGCCAGTATTTTATAAGTACAGCATTTATTGGTGACTGGTTTATAGCATTTGTGAGTCATCTAATTGTCTGTTTAAACAATTGGCTGCTAAATGGAGCTGAACTGAGCACTTATGCAGCAAGGATGGGGGGCAGAAGAACTCTATCAGGCTATGTGAGAATGTGCATGTACAAAAAGGGAATTGTTCTGTACTACAAGGTTAGTAAAGCAACCTGTCAAACACCCATGAACAGATTGACAAACTAGCAATATGATTATCCAAAACCGGGTCTGTGTCAGGGCTCGAGCCAAACCAGCAGGTGTTCAGGAGTCCCTTCTCAGCATCTCGGTTCTGCATTCCTCTTCCGTGCTCTCCATTGTTAGTTTTTTCCATGGTATTTTTCTGGCTGTTGCTGAGTTTGTCCCAAGTAAGCAGTCCATTCTTGGATGCTTTTTCTGTCTATAATTTTAAGATTATTGTTTGGAGTAAAAGTTGTTAATCAGTCACTCTGAGAGCTGTAAACCTTGGTCCATAAAAAAATAAAGAAATAATAAATAGCAAACATCAGGAGTAAGCTGAATACAGGTAGGAGGCCAGTGAAGCGTCCTTTACTGTACGGTGTGTGGCTACCTTGTGGCCTTCTTTCGTATTCTCAGGATGGCACTGGGTGATGTGAAATGTTTCCCACATATGTAACAAGATTGTCCTTTAATTGATCTTTATGATGAGTTTCAATATTTATCTCTCCAAGCACACCACAGCATCTGGGATTGATTTTTTTGATTTTTTTTGCCCAATATCTTGCTAGAAGCTATCAAATTGTTAGTGAAGGTTGTATGGAGAAAAACATATTGCCTGATTTTGTCCATTGTGAACTGCTTACCAGGAAACTGTTAAACAATATATCACAAAATGAAATGGCATGTCTTTGAATTTAAAAGAAATGCAGGAACTCTTTTGTTATGCTAGTCACAGGAGTAATACGTAAGAGTTCTCGACTTTCTGATGTACTCATTATTGGTTTCCCATCTTATCTACCTTGAAAATCAAACACAAATTATTTTCTCTTTTCTATTTTATGTGAGAATACCTTTGGCATTTAAAAAAATGATTTGCATTGAAAGAAAGAAAGAAAGAAAGAAAGAAAGAAAGAAAGAAAGAAAGAAAGAAAGAAAGAAAGAAAGAAAGAAAGAAAGAAAGAAAGAAAGAAAGAAAATCCTGGAGCGGGCAAATGATATCAATTAAAAATTACATTGCAAAAAACCTGCCTTTCATGTGCAGCACATGTCCCTGAGCAAGATTAGCATTGCTGTGAGCATGTTGGCCTAGTCAGTTCATTGCCTGAGGAGAGTTTGGAGGCAAAATTCATCCGCACAGCTAGCACACTTGAAAGTCTCTAGCACAGGGCTGTGTTTCAGGCCTAGCAACAACAAAACACCTGCTTGAAGTTAAGAGAGAATCGTAAGCTGGCTCGAGTTCAAAAGAGTGGAATGGTAATCACACGTTGCTTAACAAAAAAGTGAATTACTGTGTTCCTTTGTCAAGAGGTAGCTGATTTACATCCTATCTTCTTGGCAATGCCCAATGGGTTAGAACTTTCTAGATGCACATGGTCAAACATTCACACAAACAAAAGGGGGGAAACACTTGATGCCCATGTAATTCAATCAAAAGCATTTGACTGCATAAGGTTTGTGTTAACAGCTACCTAGTGGCTGATAGAGACAGGAGCAGACAAACACCTCCTGCTATTTCCTTTCCTTTCAGCACTCTGCAATCCAGCCCCAAATCCTCTCATATGATAGACCTCTGCTTATCAGAGATGTTCTCAATGTACTTCACAACTAATGGCTGCATATTAAATCAGCGTGGGCTCTGCCCCCCTCCCTTTCTCCACATGAAAGTGTGAAGATTTAGATTCAGGCTGTAACTATTACTGTTGGCTCCATCAGCGTTTGAAGTTGATTGGTAAAAAAAAAAAATCTCGGTTTTATTGACAGCAGCCGAACTCTGAATAATATGTCCTAATTTACACAGGATGCTTTTGTTCTGTAATTGAATTTTAGATGCATGCTTTGTGATCGTTTTTAGATTACTTTTCTTACAGGATGGTGACGTGAGGTAGATCTACCATTGCTATCTGAAAGCTATTAATAAAGAGGTGGGAATGCAAACAATGCAATAAAATAAAAATGACAGTGTTATTTATGGAATTAACATTTTTGTCATCATCATCAGCAATACATATATGTTATCATGGGGAATGATGACATTCCCATATGACTAGTGACAATCCCACACATTGATTTTGTGAATGAGGGCATTCCCAGGAATATGTCCCCACTCCCAAGCATACATCTCCACTATCGGGCATATACTGAGGAATGGTGGCAGTCACTCCTATACAATTAAGTAGATCACTTGCTGAATTAGAAACCAGGAGAGTAAATCAAATATACTTCCAATGTGAGTCATTTTCTTCTTACTGTCTGTACTGTATTGCTATCAGTAACCTCCACGTTTAAGAGTGCATCCACATTTGGGTGAAGCTAGTCACATACAAGTAATTTTATATAGCTTGATTAGAGGTGGCTCAAAAACCAATTCCATTTAGGTGATCCCCATATTTTACTAGTACATCTCTATGTTTTGGGACACTCATAAACCTTTGTTTGGTTTATTAACATTGACAGTTTGATATTTTATAATTATATGTATGTGAAGGGGCATGATCAAGCTATCTTTTGGTCTAATTTAGTTAATGCCAAGTGAAAAAATTGATGATATTTTAATGTTCCACATTTAAATGCCACGTTGTGAGCCACCTCCAATGTTTTATACACAATAATGGGTTTAATATTTTACATAAAATGTAAATAAATAAATAAAAGCACAGATATAACTTGGCTATTGGGTTGGATTCCACAGACCCATCCCAGTAGGAAGGGTGCTCTTCTGAGCCTCTTGTTGTGTCAGGGGAAAAAAGTGTTAAGATGAATTCTCTTAATTCCACTTTACCCAATTTCTCCCTGAAATCCAACAATCTGTTTCTTTCCCACTATTTAGGACTCTGGAATTTGTTTCTAATCGCCTCCAGTTTGATCAAAAGAGAAATTCAAACAGAGGAGGGGCAGGAAGGAAGGTTCTACAAAAATTCAGAATTTTATGTTGTAGATGCTCAGAGGCAGGCAAGGTCTTCCCAAACCTTCCTCCTGCCAGAGCATTCTGTGGTGTGTAATTTTTTTTTTTAAAAAAAAACCTTCAAGGGCTGAAGTGACAAAAGAGTGCATAGAGGTATAACAGAAAACTGACAAATAGAAATGAAAGAGAACCCCTTTTTAAAGAGTAAAAGAAAATAAGAGGAATCGATGGCTATATTTTTAAAAAGTGAACTTTGGGTATAGAAATTTCACACCGGAAAAAGCTTCTTTAGCCAGAAAAAAGTGGAAGGGAGCTAACAGAACCCAACCCAGACTGGACAAGTATCTCTGTGTCTGAGTTAATACCCTTTTTATTAAGTGACAGTAATCCTAAGGTTACATTGGGAGTGGCAAAATTTATCTCAGTCCTTATATCCCTTAAACAAGAGATTTAGAATTATGCTGCTCTTGATTTATGAATCAAGGAGTTTCTAAGGGAGATAGGAAAGGAAAGAACCCAACCCACTAAGGGGGTTACCGCACTTGTATTCCCAGCGATGTATTAAGAGTTTGAAAACGTTATAAAAAATACTGTTCGCACTTTGTTTGGCCCCTTTAGCTATGAAGACGACTTCCAACCATTTATTAGCCGTGGTATCCAAAAACCCTTTTAAAGCGATGTTTTTTATAACATTTTCAAACTCTTAATACATCGCTGGGAATACAAAGTGCGGTAACCCCCTAAAATAAGCTGGACTTAAAATCTCTTAACTGCGTACAGCTTAAATCAACCATGTGCAGTGCAGAGAAGTTTCACAACAAAGACAAATCCTTGGCAGAAAGGCCACTTGCTAAGAAATCACACCAGAAATTGGGAAGAACGAAGGAGAATGATTAAGAAGGTGAATATGCTGGGATGAGTCACATCAGATGTTTTCTAGCCACACATCTCAATGTGATAAATGTTGCAAATGTTTTAAAATATTTTTGTTATTGTTTAATAAATGGGGGGAGGGGAGGAAAGCCAGATAGCAAAAGCAAGAGGAAACAGATGAACCCAGAAGTTTTTGGGAAAGCGGAAATACACCATAATTTTATTTTTATGTATTCATTTAAATGTTTATACTCTCCCTTATCTTTGCAAGCTCTTCACAAAAGGTGCAAGAAAAAAACATCATAAGTGTCCAGCACATTAAAACCATTAAAGCACAGTTTAAAGAGCAGAGTCTTACACACCTTCCTGACTGGGGCAAGTGAAAGCACCTACCACACCCACCCTGGCAGGCCATTCCATAGGACTGGACCTAGCAGAGAAAACACCAATTACCTAACTGTTGCTAAGTGGACTATGCTAGGTGAAGGTACCACTACAAGAAGGCTGTCTGAGGAATGCAACTCGCACACATGCGTGTACAAAAATATGTGATTTGAGAAGTATGAGGAGCTCAGGGCATTAAGTTCTTAAAAGGTGATAACCACTGCTTTGAATGGGGCCTGGAAACAGATAGGCATCCAATGCAATTCATGCAGCACTGGTATTATATGCTCCAACAACTGACTCCAGACAGAAGTTTCACTAGCTCATTCTGCATCCATTGAAGATTCCAAAACATCTCATATAGCACCTTTATTCCAATATAACTGTCAGGACTACACCCAAGAATCCTAGGGATTGAGTTTAGTCAGTGTGCCAGTAATTCTCTATTAGAGATTTCAACTCCACCTTAAATAGGGTTGCCAGCTCTGGGTTGGGAAATACATGGAGATTTTTGGGGTGGAGTGTGAATAGGGCAGGGTTTGGGGAGGGGAGGGATATAGTGGGGTATAATGCCATAGACTCTACCTTCCAAGCAGCCACTTTCTTCAGGGGAACTGATCTCTGTCATCTGGAGGCCAGTTGTCATTCTGGGAGATCTCCAGCCACCACCTGTAGGTTGTCAAGCCTAACTTTAACAGTTCCAGGGGTTGCTGAAGAGATGGAATGACTGTTCAGCTAAGGATCTGTTTAAACAATATGTTAAATATGACTTGGGTAAGGAGAAAAGCCAGTTCAACTTGCATGTAACATGCTAGACAGACACATAGAACTGGAAGTGGGACAAACAGCTTGCCTTCCATACCCATTTTCTTCCAGGTCACATTTTAAACATAACTTCAGTTTGGGTTTCCGTTCATAGTTTAGCCAGGGATAGTGATGGTGAATGGCACTTGATTTATATTGTTTGCAATACTGCTTTTGATCATCTCAGCAATTTGCTTGTAGTTCCAAATTAACAGCATTTAGAACAGTTTTTACATCTTCACAATGGCACAATTCAGCATGATTCAGTCAAGGGACTGCCTCTGACTTAGGCTGACCATTTAGTACCTTACTCATATTACATATGCCCAGGGTTATCAGAATCAGGTCATGTGCCCTTTAAAATCTACTATATAGAGTGTATGTACTGCTTTTGTACCAGGCATTGATCAATTGGTGGTATTTATCAAGTTGGTATATGTGCAGAAGAGACTGGGTCTAACTACAATTCCCAGGAAGCAAAGCAAGAATGTGTGAATCTAATTAATATAAATGAACAAGAACCCACTTAGATGTGGGAGTCAGGCAGGAAGACAAAGGTTGGAATAACTGAGACATAAGCTATGCAGTTTCCTCTACCCTAACAGGTCTGATGTGCATTCAGTAACCCAAAGCCCAGGTCCAGATTCCAGCTTGCCACCAAGTCAATTCATGTTTGTGAAAGCAGAAATGAGCATCTCATCATTTGAGATGTGGAGAACTTTGCTCTGAACATGTTCGGCAGGCAAGCATACCATTTTTGACAACCATTGTGAACTAAATCTCAGATGGAATCATCTTTGCTATTCAACGCCTGACTCAAGAACTGTGCTGAGCAGCTTTGTGGGTGTACAATGGCGATGGCAATGGAATTTTATTTTCTTCCTTGCAGCCACTTTGTCACCTGCACAGCAGATGAAATTAATTTTCACCCGGGCCAATTATGATTGAGATGAGTAATTCCAGGGTGGGTGTGGAAAACAACAACTACTATTGGGCTATGTGAAAACACACATGGGCAAACTGATTCCCATCTGGACAAATCAGCACCCATAGACATTGAAAAGACAGACATATGAACACAAAATGTGTTTTAAAAAATTACAGTGTTTTGCCACCTTTTGGGAAGAAAGGTGGCCTAAAAACATTATAAATAAATAATAAATAAATAAATAAATAGAATATTTGCCTGAGTTGTGGAAAAGGTCCTCCCGTGAGAGCATTCACACCAACCTTCAGACAAGTGTGAATATTTCATTTCAATGATTCTCTGGTTCAGTGCTGCTTTGTAAAAACTCATGAAACATTTGTTATACCAATACATTATGTCAATTGGGTTAAAAAAACACCCCAGTGGAATCATTACTTGATTTTTGAGGGGTTGTTTTTACGTGGTGGTTTTACATGAACAGAACAAAAACTGTAAGTGATAGGTGGCTGGACTTTGATGCATTTACGAATGTGTAGGTGACAGAGTCCTAATAGGGCTGAGTCTTCGAGCCCCTTCTCTGCACATTCTCTCAAAAAGGTGCAACCGGGGTGAAATTTTACCCCAGAAAATGTTAAAAGTGTCTTGAAGAATTTCTGTGCATGTGCTTATAAAGCAACTGGTGTTAGATGCCTTCTGAGCTGCTGAAAAGCACCAGAGAAAAACAGCTTTTGATACAGCTGAGTTTACGAGCTGGACAAATTCGCCTTCCCAACTGGATAATTACGAACTCCAGTGGCATCACTTTGCTGCCTCCAAATACATCTCAGAAGTTTGCTTCAGGCATAATTCAGAAGCAGTGCTGTTGACACCGTTTTGCCTTTACCGATGCTCAGCAGCTAGAAAAGAAATTGTGGTTCAACCATTTCCATATGTCTGTACTAGACTCTGCTCTATGCCTGCTAACCATTGGGGAAATGGATGACTGGAATCAATAAAGTCAGCCATAACCCCCCTAATGATGTCTTCTCCAAATTACCTTTCTATTTTCTTTTAAAGATAGAACTTCCTCAAAGAGGGAATAAACCTTTAAGACACAACCAATTTTATGCCCATCTCTGAAACTTCACAATGGAAAGATGGGGAAAGAATGCAAAACATCCCCTCACCCCCCCATTGCAGAAATAATTTAGCTCTCTTGTCATAGCTGACTGACAGCTCTAATAAATTCCTACATTTTAAGCAGCCTTACAGTTTGCATGCATTTGCTCCCTACTTCTGTGCAGAGTGGGAACATCTATTGTCAAATGCATAAAATAACATTAGGAATGCAAACTTAATGTAGCCCATGGTAATGTGTTATTTAAAACTTATGAGCCCGAATAAGGGCTTATTTCTTCCAAATTGAAATTTATAGTTTCATTTTAGAGTGCTAACTTGAATACTGATGGGGATGAGGCACATTGCCATAAAATGGGAATGGAAAACAAAGCAAGGAGCTCCCAGACATAAACCGCTATTATAGAAATGCAGAAGAGCCTTTCCAAAAAGTGGGTCTCAATTAACTGTATGCACGAGGGAGAGGACAAAGGCCAAACTGGTGCCTTCCCACCATGCACTAGTTGCCAAGGGTGGTCCACGGCAGGCTCAGAAACAACCCCAAAATTGCCTGACTCTAGACGATTTCCCCCAATGCATCAGTTTCAGGAACTGACAGCATACCCTTGTGAACTGACCCCAAGTCTAAAAATAGAGCATGCAAGCTAATAAATAATTTCAACACACTTCTCACTTAGGTAATTCATCAACTATGCATTGAAATAACAGGAACTATGAGATGTAATCTTTGAAGGCCATTATTTATTTATTTATTTAAACATTTATACCCTGCCTTTCCTTGTGGTTCAAGTAGGGTTTCCAGGTCCCCCCTGGCCACCAGCAGGGGATGGGGGAGTAGGGATGCCCAGGTTGGGAAACTCCTAGAGATTTGGGGGTGGAGCCTGGGGAGGACAGGGACCTGAGAGGTGCCCCACAAAGTCCACCCTCCAAAGCATCCACTTTCTCCAGAGGAACTGGTCCCTGCAGTCTGGAGATGAGCTGTTAATTCTGGAAAAGCCCCAACTCCCACCTGGAGGCTGACATCCTTCAGTTCGTAGCTGCCTTGAACTGTGTAACCAAAGACTCAGCTACTTATTTCAGATGGTTTAACTGGAGTCATTTCTGACCATCTGCAGCTCTCCCTTCTTCACCATTCCAGATTTTCTCCTTCTCTGGCCTTTTCTTCTTCCCCTTGGGACCACTCCCATTTCTCTTATTCTGGACTACTGTACAGCAGCAGCTCACATGGTTGGTCACATGGAAGATTCTAATTCCTGTCGCTGAATGCCTTTCAAAAGAAATGCAGTGCCCTTGCCAGAGGGCATCAGGAGGAGATGATAGAGACCCCCCAGACCTCAGCTGCAATGCTGTGCTGGCACACAGCCCCCAAATGAAAAGCAGAAGCCACTGCTAAGAAAGTGATTTCAGCCCCTGAACCCACATTGGGTTCTCCTGTACATTCAGGGAGTGGCCGAATAATGCCCTGCTGTCTCTGTTTCCACATACCCTCCATGACAGGTACCCCACACCTCTTTCCCTTCTGTGGCTCTCAGTGGTGGGAGCTAAAATCTTCCCTGCACTAAAGTTATAATTACTTTTTCCCCCCAGTATGGGTATATAGCTGTATATCCTTAGTAAATGGCTCCACTCCAGCAGGGCCCAGAAAAGTGATACATTTGGGGCCACCATTATGGTGAGGTGATACCTGCACCCCTCACCTCTGACTCAAGAGGATGTGGTCTCCAGAAAGGGGTACAGGGTATCTCAAAACTCAAAGATTAATTGTGGGGTCCCTGAGGTGATACAGAAGCTGCTTGCTTCCCCACACTTACAGTACTGGTCATATCAATACATATTTTATTAGTTACCTGAACTCTGCTTCCATTTGCTTGTGGTCACACAAGTTCACTTAGCTAAATGCAGGTCTGCAGGGTTTTTTTTGGTTGCCTTCAAAGTTCCTTTGAATTGTAGTTGAAATGATGGTACTATCCATTGAATTGACTACTTGAACCATTTAAGATGTGAAATGTGGGGAGATGTGGGGTTGCCAACCTCCAGGTGGCAGCTGGAAATCTCTTGGCATTACAAATGATCTACAGGCTACAGGATTCGAGTGATCGAATCCTCTGGAGTAAATTTTGGAGGGTGGACTCTATGGCATTATTCCCTGCTGAGGTCCATCCACAGGCTCTGCCCCCAAATCTCCAGGAATTTCACAACCTGCAGTTGACAACCTTAGGGTGGGAGGGGGATGAAGCATTTTGTTGGTTCATTCAAATAAATGGAAAAATAAAAATAAATGGCCTGAAAAGTTGCCATTTTAAACAGTACTGTTGTCTCCTATATTGACCTAATGCAATATTAACAGTGGGCAGAGAATTGGGGGGGGGGCATCTGTAACAGCAAATCCTTGTAACTGGGGAGATTTTTTTTTAATCACTGAAGAGCTGACTGAGACAGCTCTGGCCTAATTTCACCTGACTTTGAATGTGTGCAAACCACAGGGAAATATGAACTGACTCCAGGCTGAGAAAACCAACAAAGACAGGAAATCATTTCAAATTGCATCCTTATCAATATTTTACAAAGCCTGTCTCACAAGACAGCCAGCGTCATCCCCAAAATGCAGGACATGGGCTTCCAACAATTTGAACTCTCCATTACAGAAGTTTTAAAGTGCAACACTGACTGTTAAGAATTTTAAATCAGAAAGGAAAATCTGCGGTTAGTTCATATGGATGCACATTGCATGAAATTATCAATTTCTTGCTGGGACTTAGGACACTTGGATAGCACAAGCTTTTCATATGGCTTGCAATAAATAATGTTTTGAAAAAACATTTATTTTATGTACTGTTCCCTGCCTACAGTATACTAATAGGCTGAGCAATCATATATCTGCTTGGAATTCATTAGCATTGACACGACTGTGACCTTGAATTTTCAGATCAATGTCATCATACCATTAAAGCCCTTCCTGATACCCAGAAGCAAAAAGGGGCTGCTTTTGTTTCAGCCTCAGCCTCCTCATGAAATCCCTCTGGTGATGCCTCAAAAGTTCGAGAGCTTTTTAATGTTTCTCCTACTGCTAAGAAAAACAGAAAATGGACTCCAACCTTGACCTTTGACAGAATGAGTCCCCAGTTCAATTAGTTTAAAGTATTTGCCAAATTAGGCAGTGAGATATCAAAGGATTTTGAGAATATTTTGTTTCTAAAAGAAATTTCTCTATGGGATGAAAGAAAACATACAGAATAAGCCATAGGTAAACTGCAAGAATGAATGTTCAGGGCAGTGAGAACATCAGAGGTTAGGATTTTTTTTTCCTTAAGGTTTCGTGTTATGAATTATAAAGTACTTGAAGGGCTGTCATATAGAGGAGGGTGCCAAGTTTTTTTCTGTTGCCCCAGAAGGTTGGACCAGGACCAGTGGGTTGAAATTAAATCAAAAGAGTTTCCATCTAGACCAGTGATGGAGAACCTTTTAGAGACCGAGTGCCCAAACTGCAACCCAAAACCCACTTATTTATCGCCAAGTGCCAATATGGCAATTTAACCTGAATACTGAGGTTTTAGTTTAGAAAAAACAACTCATACATTCACATATTTTGTGTTAAAAGAAAAACACAATAACAGAGCTTTCAATGATACAAACAACTTTTTATTGAAAGGTAAAAGTTTGCATTTGGCATGCATTTCTCCAGGACTCGTCCTCTGCTCAGCCACCAGACATTATTGTACATAAGAAACCATTATACTGTGCCTGAACCTCCTTAAGAAGTGCTTGAAACTGTCGACAATTCAGAGCACGAGCCATGATATAATTCACCATTTTTGTGACATCTTTGAGGACATCGTCAATTTTTTTGAACAATTAATGTGATTTTTGCTGTTGTGTGCATGCTGATAATTTGTCTACCCTTGGCTCATACTTTGTAAGTTTGAGAGCCACATGCAGCACTCAGGTCATCTGTTAGCCTGTTTCTGGTGTCAGATTTGATATAATTCAAAGCTGAAAACAGCTGCTCACAAGCGTATGTAAGGAAAGCTATCCCAAACAAAGTTAGGAAAGCAATCCCAAGTGCTTTCATTGACTTAAAATTATTTGGCAGAGAATTCCACACTTTAAGGATTTCATTTTCAGAACTAACTGCTGTCCTTTGGCATCCCTTCTATCTTCTCAAATGTTTCACGCAGGTCATAGAATTTATTTTTTCAGATAGGGCTTTCTTGAAATTCTATTAGCTCCATTTCCAGATTTTCTAAATCTAACCAGTGTAGGCAGGAAAGATCAAGTTCTTCAAATTTGGCTTTATCTGGAGAAGTAAGAAAACACAGGGTTGTCTCCATCTTACGGAACTGTAAAAATCTGTTACTAAAATTCACCTTTGCAGCTGCTACAATGCTAGAAAATTCCTTGTAGATTTCCTGATGGCTTGTAGGATTGTCTGCAAATGTTGTAGAATTTTCTAAATGCTTTTTTAGACGGGCGGGGCACCAGACAAACTGAAGACGGGTGGGCCCCCCTACAAACAGCTGAGCTGCCCCACAGCTCAGCTGAGAGGGGGGCGTGGCAAGGTGCTCGGCCACAGCCTCCCGGTCCAAACTGAAGACGAGCGGGGCGCCCCGACAAACAGCTGAGCTGTGGCCGCAGCTCAGCTGAGAGAGAGGGAGGGTCTTGCCCCAGGTGCAAGGAGAGGAGGGCGCCAGCGCAAGCTTGGGGAGCATGGGCTTGGGGAGAAGGAGCACCGCCCTCAGCGCCCTCACCACGGCAACACGGCACAGCCCTAGGCAGATGCGACGGGTCCATGCGTGCCCACAGAGAGGGCTCGGTGTGCTGGCTGTGGCACGCATGCCATAGGTTCGCCAACACGGATCTAGACATTAGGAAGAAATTTCTAACAGAGTGGTTCCTCAGTGGAGAAGGCTTCCTTGGGAGGTGGTAAGTGCTCCTTAGCTGGAGGTTTTTAAGCAGAGACTAGATTGCCATCTGTCAGCAATGCTGATTCTATTAACTTAGGCAGCTCATGAGAGGGAGGGAATCTTGACCATCTTTTGGGCATGGAGTAGGGGTCACTAGGTGTGTGTCAGGGAGGTAGTTGTGAAATTCCTGCATTGGGCAGGGGGTCGGACAAGATGACCCTGGTGGTTCCTTCCAACTCTTAGTTTAAATCCACGCTGCCAGGCTTGGCAGCATGGATCTGTGCTTTAAAGGAAGTCGGGGGATTCCCAAAGCCGGGAAAGTCTAATTAAATCGGCTTTCCTGGAAAGTGGCTAAGTTTGGCTTCGAGAATCTCCTGTTTTTTTGTTGTTGTTTTTTTTTGCTTTGGTTAATCCTGAACTGGGGAAAGCCGGATCAATGTTGATTCGGGATTTTTCCAGTTCGGGATTAACTGAATCGACAGCCCTAATACAGATAAATCTGGACATATTTTGAGGTTTTAATTCCTCAGAGAAATAATGTTTAAAATACAGAAATATTAAGTACATTGTTTATTTGTTTGGTTGCTGATTCTGTATAACACTTTTCAATCAACAAACAACCCTCCAAGGTTTACAATAGTAAATGAACATCAAAACAAAAATCATTTAAATAATTACCAATGAAAACATCAGATATGCTGTTTGTTTGTTTGTTTGTTTGTTTGTCTGCATTTGGAGTCCACCATTTACAAGAAGAGCCGTCTGGATATCCCAGCATGGGAGCGAAGAAGGGTTGGCCTCAGTCACTACTTGGATGGGAAACCAGCAAGGAAGGTGCTGAAGAGGTAGGTTAGGTGGGATGTGAAAGACTAGGCCAAAGTCACCCAGCAGGCTTCCATGGCAGAGTGGGGATTTAGATCTGGGTCTCCCAGATCCTAGTCTGATATTTTAACCACTATACCACACTGCCTGCTCTTGTGTTGAAGAGTCATGCCAGAATGCTTTAAAGGGCCAGGTGTAACTCTGTTGACCCCATGTGTCACCTTGACCCTGCTGAGCTGGTGGCTGCGGTATCACACTTTGGCCGTCCTTGGTGGAGGTGCTAAAGTGCTGCAGGAAGTAGGTCATCAATTCCCTCCTTTTCTAAGCTGCCATGGTGGCATGGAAAATGAGGTGGCTTGGCTCCCCCGCCAAGTCCTCGGTTCAAGGCTTTATAGTTCCTTTCAAACAGAGATTTGAATTCATAATTCAACTGCCCATTAAGTATCTTATCTGTGCAAAACAAGAACACTGTGTGGAACCAGAGTGGCTACCAACAGTTCATCTACATCAAACTTCGAAGAGATGTGGGAGTCCTTGCTCAAGAAAAACTTCTTCAGAATTTCAAGGGGAGCTAAAAAGGATTTGGTAACACATTTCTCAATCTGGTGAGGGTATTGATGACAGCTCTTGCACTTGTTTGTGTGCTCTTACTAGATTTCACCCAAAGCAAAAATTGAAAGGAATGCAAAGGGTCCCACTTCTCTTTCTCTCACAGGTAGGCCTGGCTTTAGTATTTAAAGGGTAGCTCATAACAGAAGTGCAAGCTGAAGGGTAAGAGCCGACAGGCACTTGTCTTTTGGTTCTTCACCTATAACTGGTGGCTGTCCCCACCACCATCACTGGAGAGAGAGAGCTACACCAGTTACTTACCTGGAAACCAGGAGCTGTACTTACATAGAACAATACCTGTTGGACATTTCTAACCTCAGCACATCATGACTGTAGCCCTGGACTGTTCATATGGCTTTTTGTGGACACTGTAATGTTGATTGTGGGGTATTGGGAAGGTTTGTTAGTAGCAGTTTGAAGAAATCATTACATGGAAAAGGATGTTTGATGAATGCACTATTCTAGTGCAATTGGGGGTTGGTAGGTATGGGGGTAGGATTTATCAAAGATGGACAGTCTTCGTCAATGATGCTCTCTGCCTGTCTAACCTCTGTAGCATCTTGAGAGTTGGTGATACAAGGGCCACTATTTCCCCAACACTAATATTATGCAATACCAGATCAGTGAAGCACAAAACTGCACACCTCTATGAGATGTTACAGGAAGAAGATATTGACCTAGCTTGCATAACAAAAACGTGATTGGAAGAACATGACATGGTGTGTCCATCCTAATTAACATAGCCTAGATATGTGGTCCTTCAACAACCCCACACAATTGGTTAGGGAGGAGGTGTGGCTATTATCTTCTATGAGTCCTTCAACTTCTGCAGACATCAGTGCAAACAATCACTGGAATTGACTATATGTTTCTTATATTAGGAACTAAGGATAGATTAGGCATTCTTCTAGTTTACCAGCCACCTAGTTCCACAGTGGGCACCCTCTATCAGTTAGCGGAGATAATGTTGGATGTGATGCTGGAAACTTCTAGACTGATCATTCTGGTGGACTTCAACATTCATGCTGAGAATACCTTGCCAGGACCAGCCCAGGATTTTATACCTTCTTTGACATTCTTAGGTCTCTCCCAAATTGTGACTGGCCCAACACATTAAAGAGGTTATACCCTGGACATAGTATTTTGCACTGAGACTTTGAGTGAAGGTTTCATTTCAGGAGTGGAGATTTACTCTGAACCATGGTCTGACCACTAGGGGTGTGCATTCGGTAAAGCCAAACCTCAAAAAACTCCTCCTGAAAAAAATGGCAGCAATTTAAAAGGTGCTAAAAAGTGGATCCCCGAATCATGCCGAATATTTTCAGCATGATTTGGGCCGCTTTGGTCTGCAGCCCATTTTTAAAAATCCCTCCCCTCTCCCTCTTCCCCTCCCCTCTCCCTTACTTATCTGCTCGCTGGCACAGAACTCACCCACCCCACTGCCTCTGGGCTTCTGGTGGCGCAGAGCTGCATGCCAGGGTCAGCCCAGCTGAGCCTGGCTTGCAGCTCTGTGCAAGCCGCCGCTGCTGCCACCTCTGGGCTCAACCAAGCCCATCTGGCAGCTCTGCCCAGGTTGTCACCACCACATCTGGGCTTCACATGGAGCTCCGAGGGGGTGCCCTGCACAGAGCTGCCAAAGGGGCTCAGCTCAAAAAACGTTGCATCTCTACTATTTAGCATCAGCTAGTTCAGGTCCTTCCCAATTGTTCAAGATAGCTCAGCATCTGCTGATGCCTAATTCTGAGACTTTGCTGCCCCAGGAAAAATACTAATACTAATAAAAAAATACTAATATTCTAACATGAATAGAATATTAGTATATTCATGTTAGAATATTAGTAATTTTTATGGTTGTATAGCATATTTAAGTCTCATACCTTGTATTATTTTTTCTTACGCAGAGTTAAATATTGTTTTCTTATGCCATCACAAGTCCGATGGATAAAGCAACAGCGAAATAGGAACATACCGGAATCCTATCTTGGGCTCGGGTCACCATAAAACATCCAAAAGGAAATGTTCCTAAAGAAAGGGCAATTTAGCCCCATTTTTTGTTGTATTCTACTTTAGACCAAGTCTCAGCTTGGAATTCTTCGGCTATACACAGCCTGCATCGATTTGCAACTACTTTGCCTGGGGAACCTATCTCATCTGCAGCTCTTCACGCTGCTAGTGCAGCCTCAGTTGAACGGATCGGGAGAGCTTACATTCATTACGGGACGTTTTTTGCTTTCTGTTCTACTGTATATTGTTTGGTTTATATGACTGAATTATTGGGAGAAAAAGTATTATTGATGCTTCCAGTAGCCATTGGTGCTTGCTATTTTTCCTAAACCTCCAGGTAATAGCAGAAGATCTCCTGCTATTACAACTGATCTCCAGCTGATAGAGATCAGTTCACCTGGATAAAATGGCCACTTTGGCAATTGGACTCTATGGTATTGAAGTCCCTCCTCTCCCCAAACCCAGCCCTCCTCAGGCTCTGCCACAAAAACCTCCCGCAGATGGCAAAGAGGGACCTGGCAACCCTATTGATCCTCCAAGTGCCAATCTTTGATCAAGGCCTCTTGAAATCATTCAACCCACCCTTCTGGAATCTGAATTGCTAACTGCTCACCCCATCTCCTAGCATGATGTCAAAGAGGGATCTTCAGAAGAGAAAGTGAAGCGGGTCGTGCTGTTCAGATGACAGGCTCTTAGAATGTTTCACTTACTGAGAAGTGAAGGTATCTTATTCAGCCAATCATCGAGTAAGCAGGACTCAACAACTTTACTTACTTTTAAAAAGCAAGTCTTTTTTATTGATATACTTCTAGTAAAATATGTATAAATGCAGATTATCAAGTCTTTAACACTTCTATAAAAACTCTTGTAAAATACAATGTATGCAGTTACAATGTATGCAGTAAAAGCAAGCAAGTCTTACATACTATTCAGTTTTAAAATCCAACTTCTAAAATATAACAGTCAAATTATTCTTATTCAGTTCAAAGTATCTAATTCGCAAAGTCTAGAGTAATGTATTTAAGCCATACATACCATTCAGCCTTTTCTGAGAGCCTTTTGGAAGGTTCTGATTCTCTAGCTGTACTATGGCTGTATTTATACTGTTTCAGACTCATTAAGAGTGAAGAGGGATTTTTATTCCCACTTTCAGACAACATTTTTATCCATCAAGAGGGTTACCTTTTATTCCCTCTTTCAGATAACATGAGCAGTGCAGTAATGTCATAGTTGCAGCTGCTCAGCTCCCCATGACCATATATGGGCTTCCTTTCCTTTCAGTCTATTTTGCTTGAAGTATAAACCCTCATTTCTGAGTTTCACGATCACATTATATACTTAATTTTTATATCATTCTCTTCATTAGGACAATACGCATCAAATGAGACTACTTAGAAATCTGTAGCACAATATTTAACTATATAACTCATAAAACACAATTATAGCTTACACTGCAACTTTGTGACCATCTGGTAGCACATCTGGTAGCACATAGCCTTGAGCAAGGTTACAGAAAGCAAAAAAGCCTATTACTCGTATCTTTGATAAGACTGCAGGAATCTTTAATGCCTTTAAGTTATAAAAAGCAAAGTTGAAGCTATTAATGCATTTTCAGTACATTAAGATATCTTCAGTAGACCTTGAGGATGGCAGGACTTTTCTGCCTTTGAGATTCAGCTGACAGCTGAGTCAGAAAAGGTGATTTTTATTTACATCTTTCTGACAGACAATGAAAGGTGCTCTGCTCTTTTCCCTTTCAAGGATAAGACCAGGGTAAGTTAGTTAGTTAGCTCTTGAAAGAGCTCACCTTGAGTGAATTCTGTCAGCCTGTTCTAAGGATATTTGCATTACACAGGCTTTTCATTACACAAACCTCTGCAGTTTGTGGCTCAGTTTACATGATGTATTCAAGTTCTACGTGGAATTAATTCTGCACATGTACACAAAATACCATAATTATGTCAGAGACCATGACAAAAGGACATGGAAGAGATATCATAACATCTGTATCTCTCTATATTTAAAGTAAGTAAAGGTTGAGAGGGATAACAGGAAGGGAAGGCTGGGGGTGGCTTAAATCTCCATAGGCCTCTGAATCCAGTCTGTTCCATTCCAATTATGGCCCTGCTTTAAAAAAAAAACAATACAAGTTAATCTGATCATCTGCTCTCTCCTTTCCACGCTGTGTTTTCTTCAGAGTTCCTTCTCCTGGTTCAAGCCTGTGACAGTGTGATAAGACACAAGAAATTTCGTCATCATTGCTGCTACAAAAGAGCTCAGAGAAGGGATTATGACATTCCATAACCCTTACATTAGATACGGACACAGGCAGTCACGAACACGATGACAGGATGGAACGCTGCTGTTATCCCCCCCTTCCCATTCCATTTTTAAAATTTCTTTATTTGTTTGTTGTCTTTCTCTCCTCTCCCCCACAGAATACAACACCACTGAAAAGCTTTGAAAGATTAACCCTGCTCACAATCACTCCCTTCTATCTTACTGTGAAGCACCCAGCTGCCGTGGCCCACTCTTAAGGTTCTTCCGTGTCTAACCAACGGTACTGTGAGGTAACCCTCCAGTCGCTTGTTGAAAGCATTCATCCGCTATTCAGTCCTTATTATCAGGATGTGATGAAGTTTATTGTCTGTGGCCGAAGGCCATCACAATCCACCATTCAAAACATTAAGTTCAGTCCTTATTAGGAAATTCAGACTGTGGACGCTGAACTAATGAACACAGGAGATGCTGCAAAAAGACCAGACTTAAGAGGGGAAAGGAATGGCACCAAGTTCTGCTGTCTTCTGTGCTTTTCTGATATGGCAAGATGTTACCACCTTTTGCTCTTTTGCCTCTGGACATTTGGAAAGGGCTCTAAGTGCCATTCCTGAGTGAGCAAATATGAACAGGGATGCACAAGGCTTCTAGAACCCTCTTGATGCTACCTGTGGATCTGGTGGTACACAAGAAAGCCATTCAATCATAATAATCCTGCTAGTTGGATGCCACATGGATGGTGATTTCCTTTTTAAAATTCCTAAAATAGAAAGAAAAAAGATTAAATAAGGAGAGGAAATAATGCTCATGAACACCAACTCTTCTGTTCCTTTTAAAAAATGGTACATTTGCATCTCAAAAACCAAAACCAAACAAAAAAACCCTGACATTGTTTTGTAAAATTTTGGGCAGTGATGTACAAACTAATGCTTGGTAAATGGCCTTTTGTAGGATAAGAGGGGAGGTTCCCAACTGTGTTGCCACATTCACCATGAGACAAGGATGTAGTGAGGAAAGAGAGGACCTGTTTTTGTGCTATATATTTTCACAAATGGCAACTAGATCTGGAACTTAGAGGTGTGCACCAGAAAAAATTATCTGTCATATTTGGGCAGGCAATTTTTTCACTATCCCAACTTTCCATGTTAGCCAGTGCTATTCTATAGTCCCAATCGGAGTACTTTTTCCAGTTCCCAGAATTCCAGAACTTTTATTCCTGGGGTGGGGGGTGGGGGGATCAATGAGAGTGTCTATAGTTGTTGTTTTTAATGGTAATGGCACCAAATTTGCACTGGAAATAGTCATAGCATCTTAGAATCATAGAGTTGGAAGGAGCCATACAGGCCATCTAGTCCAATGGCCTGCTCAATGCCGAATCAACCTAGAGCATCTCTGACAAGTGTTCAGCTGCTGAAGACTGCTTGAAGACTGCCAGTGAGGGGGAGCTCACCACCTCCCTAGGCAGCCGATTCCACCACTTAACTACTCTCACTGTAAAAAAAAATCCTAGTATTCAGCCAATACTTTCCACCTGTAATTTAAACCCATCATTGCGAGTCCTGTCCTCTACTGCCAACAGGAACAGCTCCTTGCCCTCCTCTAAGTGACAGCCTTTCAAATACTTCAAGAGAGCAATCATGTCCCCCCTCAACCTCCTCTTCTCCAGACTGAACTTTCCCTGCTCCCTCAGCCTTTCCTCGTTGGGCTTGGTCTCCAGGCCCCGATCATCCTTATCGCACTCTTCTGCATCCACTCCAGAGCCTGAGGAGGGTGGGATTTGGGGAGGGGAGGAACTTCACTACCACAGAGTCCAATTGCCACAGCAACAATTTTTTCCTCTGTTAACCCAATTCTCCTGAATCACCCCAGGTGAAATCCCCATGCATAAGGCAAAGCGCAGAACATGGAAGCTTGGGGGAGTGACGTTTCAGTCACAGAAAGCACCATAGCCAATTACAAAGCAGTGTGTCAAGGGGTGGGGATTCAAATGCTTCCTGCTTCCTTAGAGTTCTTTCTGAGCAGAAGAAAGTTTAAAAAATGAGGCTTGCGTTTCTCCCATCCCCCTTTCCTTTTAGAGAGCTCCATTTTCTAAAATGCTTTTTATGCGGCAATTGGTTTCCGTGGGGGGGGGGCTTTTCTCTCACAGTCAGAACTACAGCCAATTACAAAGCAGCATTTCATGGGGTAGGGACTCAAATGCTCATTGATTTGAGCTTGAAGACTGCTGGTGCATAGATTTGCAACAGGAAAGTGTGGGTCCAGCGAGCAATGAACCTCAGTTAAAGCTTCCATGCACTCTCAGGTGCATACCATCTGCACATCCAGTGCAGCAAGGGCTTCTCAACAGCCTCTCTGTCCAGGTTAACCAGCAGCCCAGATGCCGTGCCTGGCCTACTAGCATATCTAGATGAGCCCGTTTTCTCTTCAGGGAAAAAACTGAGACAAAATAGGCATTGAACATTCCTGCTTTCTCTCTGTCCTCTTTCCATTTTCACCCAACAGTGGACCTATGGGCTCTTTTCCCTTGCATTTGCTCCTCACATATTTGAAGAACATTTTCTTGTTGTAGGGAGCCTCCCTGGCCAGCCTCAGCTCACTCTGAGATTTGGCCTCTTTAGTGGCTGTCCTACAGTGCCTAGCACACCTCTGGTACTCTTCTTTAGAAGTATGTCCTTGCATCCATTTCTTTAACATTTCCTTTATCTTCCTTAGTTTAGCATGGAGCTCTCTGTTGATCCACATTGGCTTCTTCAGTCCCCTACCAGGTTTCTGTCTTAGAATCACAGAGTTGGAAGAAGAAGAAGAGTTGGTTTTTATATTCCGACTTTCTCTACCACTTAAGAGAGAATCAAACTGGCTTACAATCACCTTCCCTTCCCCTCCCCAGAACAGGTAGGTGGGGCTGAGAGAGTGTGACTCACCCAAGGTCCCCCAGCTGGCTTCGTATGTAGGAGTGGGGAAACAAATCAACCAGATTAGCGACCACCGCTCATGTGGAGGAGTGGGGAATCAAACCCGGTTCTCCAGGAGCCATACAGGCCATCTAGTCCAATCCCCTGCTTAATGCAGGATCAGCCTAGAGCATCCCTGACAAGTGCTTGTCCAGCCTCTGCTTGAAGTCTGCCAGTGAGCGGAAGCTGATTCCCTAGGTAGCTGATTCCACTGTCAAACAACTCTTACTGTAAAAAAAATCTTCTTAATATTTAGCCAGTACCTTTCCGCTTGCAATTTAAACCCGTTATTGTGAGTCCTATCCTCCGCTGCCAACAGGAACAGCTCCTGCTTCCTCTAATTGACAGCCCTTCAAATACTTAAAGAGAGCAATCATGTCCCCCTCAACCTCCTCCAGACTAAACATTCCCAACTCCCTCAGCTTTTCCTCATATGGCCCTTCCAGGCCTCTAATCATCCTCTTCACTCTCCTCTGCACCCACTCCATTCTGTCCACATCCTTGTTGAAGTGAGGCCTCCAGAACTGAATACAATACTCCAGGTGTGGCCTGACCAATGCAGTGTACAGCGGAACGATGACATCTTGCGATTTGGATGTTATGCCTCTGTTGATGCACCCCAAGATTGCATTAGCTTTTTTTGTCGATGCATCACACTGGCTGCTCATATTTAACTTACGGTCCACCCGTACCCCAAGATCTTGTTCCCAGAAGTGTATCCCCCATCCAGTATGCATGTCCCTCATTTGTTACCCAGATGAAGAACTTGGCACTTATCCTTGTTGAATTGCATCTTGTTCACAGCTGCCCACTTTTCCAGTGTGTTCAGATCTCATTGAATTCTATTTTTTCTTGTTGGAATAGTGATGGCTTGAGTTGGTAGAAACCATTTTTTGCAGCAGCATTAACTTGCTTCTCCAAAAAAAAAAGTTGGATCCATTGTCACCTCAAGGCTTTTAACTGAGTCAGCAAGGGTCATCTGAACTCCATCAAAAGCAAGGAGAACAATGTACTTCAAGACCATCACCTTGCAAACCAGCATTACCTCAACAGCCAGGCAGTGATTCTGGATCCTGAGCAGATCTGAGCAGATCTGGATAATGATATATAGGGTTGGGTATAATCAGCATATTTATGACAACCTACCTTAAAATGATGAATGAATTGTCATAAGGGCTATACATAGAGATTGGAAAGCATGGGGGATAGAATTGCACCTTATGGAACCTCACAAGATAGTTCCCATACTGATGACAACTGGTTTCCAATAGCAAACCTTTGAATCTGACCCTTGAGGAATTGTTTGAACCAGTTCAATACACATCCTCTGATACCCACTTTTGCTTCCGGGATGGCATGATCTACTGTATCAAAGGCTGCAGAGAAATCCAATAAAAGCAACAGAGAGGCCTTTGTCTATACTCCAACAGAGGTCATCAACTAAAGCCAGCAGAGCCTTCTCTGCCCCATCAGCTGGGAAAACGGTCTAATGGGTGTAAAGTGCCATCTAGTCACAGTCAGGGGTTTTCAAGGAAAGGGAGAAGCAGCGCTAGATTGCCACTGCCTTTGTCTGCAAAGTCTTCCTTGGCAGTCTCCCTTCCAAGTACTGACCTTGCTTAGCTTCTGAGCTCTGATGAGACTGGACTATGCTACCTTCCCTTCTGAAGAGAGTCTGGCGCAGATGAGATATCCAAGAAGACTCGGAGTTCGTCCCCTGCCGCTCTCTCAATTACTTTGCCCAGAAAGGGTCAATTAGACACTGAGCAATAATTGGCTGCATCATTTTTCTGTAGGATTTTTTTTTAAAGTATTAGATGGATAACTGCCTCTTTGAGTGGCCACGGGACAATGCCCTGAGTTAGTGACTGATTTGTAATAGCTGCTAAGGGTTTGTTGATGTGGTCCTTACATGATTTTAGCATCCAGGGTAGACAAGGATCCAGGGTACAAGCAGTGGCCTTCATTGATCCCAGGATCTTTTTCACATCCATCATTGAAACTGGGTCAAAATGATCCATAGATAGTCTTTAACTCTGTTATCTTAGCACAAGGTTTAATTTTTGAATTTATTACCTGGAGGTTGGCAATCCTAAGGATCAAGGAGGAACATTTCCCTTGGAATTCAAGCACATCTTCTTGGCCCTGTGTAGAATCTATTGCAGTTTCTGGTTTTAAAATAAACGTACACCCTGCCAACCCCCGCCCATCTACTTCTGTTGAATACATTTGCAACCTCCGGGCAGCTGAAGGTTACCTATGGGCCAGAGGAAATGCAAGGCTTGGGAGGGGCAAGGAAATGAACTCCTTTGAAGAACTAATGTAAATTGCATCTTTCCTCAACAGTTTGGTTTACCTTGTCTACAACCCAAGGTGTACCAGGACTGGGAATAGATCATGCTTTTAAAAGAACTGAAATCCTGCAAATCAGGTTTCACTGGCTCAGGGGGATCAATCTAGCCTTTCCTTCCCCTCTGAAACTATAGGAAATTCTGTGTGTTTCTCCCCTGCTCTTTCCACCTGAAAAAATCCCAATTTTGGAATCCATTTATAACTTTTGTCAGCTAACACCCAAAAACTCTTCATCCTCCATTAAATACTAGGAATCGATGGAAAGATGTGATTTGCTAAATAATTTAACAAGTGATACCCTTGCAACAGCATCTTGTTAAAAGTGTAAAATAACATGTATACTAATAATTGTAAATATTTTATTTTACTCTTATTTTACTGTTATATTTTGAACACATGATGCTGGCTTATTCTGGGTCTGAATCTTTTTCTGAGTCTGGCCATTGGTCTATCAAGGCCAGTATGGTCCACTCAGTCTGGCAGCAGCTCTCCAGAGTCTCAAGCAGAAATCTTTCACATCACCTAAATTCTGATTATGCATGTCAAGAAGATGCTGTACCACTGTGCATCATAGCCCCTCCCAAGAACACTGAACCATGGTCTACTCAGTCTGGTCGCTGTTCTCCAGGGTCTGAGGTTTTTCACTTGACCCTTTTAACTGGAGATGTCAGGGATTGAACCTGGGGCCTTCTGCATACCAAGCAGATGCTCTATCACTGAGCCACAAACCCTCCCCTGATTGCCTTTTGGGGTTTCCCCCCTTTGCTATGTTTCATTAACATATAATTCTGTCACATAATGGTGTAATGTTTTAAAAAATTAAAAATTTCATTTCCATTTCTTTCATCCCTCATGCAAATTGAACCTTTGATTGCTGTACTTTTTCTGTTTATTTCACCATTCTTCCAATGTACATTTTTTAAACATTATGTGTACATCAATAAATCAGTGTCATTCATCTATTCTATGTATAAGTGACATACTTTGGACATATGAAAACCATATAGATAGCATATAAAAAGCACACATATGTAGACAATACAAATAAACCTACGAAAACAACAGCAAAAAATGGCAAAGAAAACTGTTGACAAATTATTGCAAAAAGAAGAACACCCACAATAGGGAATAATGTCCATCCCTAGAGGGAGAGGATTGGCAGGATTTCAAGAGATTTTTAAAAGTTTCTGTATGCAGCCCTGCCTGTTGAATTTTCCGAGGGAACTGCACATGCAGCAACCATTTGTGTGTGCAATTTTCAGACCTCGCTGGATATATATGCGGAAGTATTCTTTCATGCGTATATGCCTCTATCAAGGCAATTGGCTGAGCAAGTGGAGGTATAGATGTTCAAAATGGATGGATGGATGGATGGAATGCCAATGAGTGTGTGTACTTATCAATGGGACAATTTGTTCCCCCATGGGCATCTCCAGTTAAAAAGACCAGGCAGTTGGGAATGTGAAAGACTTCTGCCTGAGACCCTGGAGAGCTGCTTGAAGCCTGAGTAGACAATACTGACCTTGATGGACCAATGGTCTGATTCAGTATAAGCAGTCTTCATGTTTGTGCTCTAGAAGACCCAGGTTCAAAATCCCACTCTGCCATGGGAGCTTGTGGGGTGAATTTGGTCCAGTCTCACAGCTAGGGCTGTTGAAAAAAAAACAATTCGGTAAAATTCATATTCGGCAAAATTTGGCCCGTTTTGATTCAGGAAATGCCGAAGTCCAAATTCCCCCGATTCGGATCCGTGCAATTCAGCATGAGATTCAGAGTTGGGGGGGGGGAATCAGCCATTTAAAGCCATTAAAAACACATTTGCGCCTTTCCGCTGCTCCAGGGGGGCATGTTTGGAGGTAGAGGTCCCAAACTTTCAGCGTAGCTTGAAGAGACCCTTCTTGCAAGAACCCCCAAGTTTTGTGATGATTTAGTCAGGGGTCCCGAGTTATGGGGCCCGGAAGGGGTCCCCCCAAAATTGCTCATTGGAATAAAGCGAATAAGAACACATTCGCGCCTTTCCACGGCTCCGGGGGGGCATTGTTGGAGGTAGAGGTCCCAAAATTTCAGTGTAGCTTGAGGGGACCCTTCTTGCAAGAACCCCCAAGTTTGGTGACGATCCAACAATGCCCCCCCCCCGGAGCCATGGAAAGGTGCGGATGTGTTCTTATTCACTTTATTCCAATGGGCAATTTTGGGGGGACCCCCTCCGGGCCCCATATCTCAGGACCCCCTGACCCAATCTTCACAAAACGTGGGGGTTCTTGCAAGAAGGGTTCCCTCAAGCTACACTGAAATTTTGGGACCTCTACCTCCAGCAATGCCTCCCGGAGCTGTGGAAAGGAGCGAATGTGTTCTTATTCGCTTTATTCCAATGGGCAATTTTTTGGGGGGACCCCTTCCATGCCCCATATCTCGGGAACCCATGACCCAATCTTTACAAAACTTGGGCGTTCTTGCAAGAAGGGTCCCCTCAAGCTACACTGAAATTTTGGGACCTCTACCTCCAAAAATGCCCCCCCGGAGCTGTGGAAAGGCGCAAATGTGCACATGCACCCCCCCATGGGGATCTCTCTCACACACAAACACACTCTCTTTCTCTCCCCGGGCCATGCAGCAGCTGGGTTCACACACTCAACCACGAATGATTGGTCAGAAGAAGACCCAGCTTGGCCACCGATTGGCCGCGGAAGAATGCTGCTTACTAACTGACGGTTATGCTGCTGTTTCTGAGACCCCGAATTTGCCGAATTTATTCAACGTGCCCTGAACTTGCCGAATTTGGCTCGTCATTTCCCCGCCTTTTTTAAAATTCAGTTCCATCCAAACTGAAAATTGCCGAATCAGGGGAAATTCGGCGCTTTTTTGGTTCAGGACGAACTGAATCGACAGCCTTACTCACAGCCTAAATACTTCACAGAGTTGTTGAAAGGATACAATGGAAGACAGGAGACTGTAAGCCACTTTGGATCCCCATTGAGAAGAAAGGTGCTGTATAAATTAAGTAAACAAATAAATAAAACACCTGGACACAGAATATTTCGTTTCACCTACCTGCCTTATCGCACCAGACATTCTCCCGTGACTGCACACTGCAGAGGAAGATCAGTTGTGGAAGGCAAGTTTTTTGGAGGAAACTTCCAGCACAGTCCTATGCAGAGCTGCTCCAGTCTAATCTGATTGATTTCAATAGTCTCCTAATTACTTATTTTCTCCTTGAATAATCTCTGGTGTCTGGGTGCCCTAGAATAGAGCGAAAAAGCTGGTGCTATATCACATTTCACTATATTTGATGGGTGGCATGCCACAGTACTTAATATCTGATAGTGTCTGGTAATTAGTGTGTAATGACATTTTATTCATCCAAGAAATAACATGCAATGGTAATTAGTATTTATCAGGTGATAGGTTAGGAGATATTGCATTTGAAGCTGGCCAAAATCAAAACATCCAAGAGAGTTTCAAAAAGACCATTAATTCTGAAGTAGAACTTCCAAGTGTTTGTGGTGGTTGTTTTTTTAATTTGAAATTTTGCATTGAAATCCTAGCTGGTGAATATGGAAAAGTTGTTGAATTTTGAGTACCTCCATGGCTTCTTAGAACCCAGGCAGGTGTTCAGATAAAGATCCCCTCTATACCCTTTTATATCCTACTGCCCATCCCAAACACTGCATGATGAGTCACATGGCTGTCCTGGCTCCATAGGACCTAGGGCACCTGGGCCTCTTGAAATCTCTCCTCTGGTTAGTCTTCCCCCTTCCCAGCAGCAGCCTGGTTTGGCTGCAGTCTTACAGTGCATTGCTGAGAGGAATGCATGCGCTGGGCTTAGGAGGCAATGCAGTGCCGGGCCGAAACCTCCACCTGGCACACAAAAAACCCATGCAACCATAGGGTTGCACGGGAGATACGCCACCTAAAAGGGAGATACACCACCTAAAAGGGGGCGATCCCAAGCCAAAATGGCTCAGGAGGCCGCCTAATGGCGGCCCCACCCACTGGCCGGCGCCGTAACGCCCCAGGAACACCTCCTGGGATGCCGTTACACCCTGGGAACACCTCCTGGAATGCTGTAACGGTGTTTGGGCCTGGCGCTGCCGCGGCAGCAGTCGGAGACCGGTGTCCAGCCCAGCATGCCAGCGCTGGGGCCAGAAACACCGGAGTGCACCTCCCAGACACTGGCACTGTGGGCCCTTGCTCCAGCGTGAGCCGTTGCTAGCCTCCAAAGGCCTTTGGGCATGGCCGCCGGCACGGCTCAGGAATGGGCTGAAAGTCTATTCTTTCAGAGAAAATATTTTTTTAAAATGTCATGCTGCTCTGCAGTCCTTTTAATGTCTATTTTTATTTGATGCTCATAACTGGAAATTAGAAAATAAATATGAATATTCAGGCAATTAAATATGTCTGCAATGGGACCTCTCAAGGGAACCAACATTATTAGTGGAGGGCCACATTCTGTACAAATGAGAATTGTGTAATTTAAAGCCAGACGAGGTCAGCTTCCCTTCCATGCTTCCCTTCCCTTCCAGCTTCCCTTCCCTTCCCCCATTGGTCACAGTTCACTTTCCACACAATTAAACCATTTCCATCCCTTTTGCATGTTCTCATGCCCTTTCTTGAGGAATGGATCCCCCCCCAAAAAAGTCAGATAGCAGAGCTGTCTGATTTGTCAAAGTCATAAGAAGGAAGGAAGTTGACTGTCACACTCTGTAAATAAAAAGAAGATGAGAGCCTAATTGGACTGTTTGATGCAAATGGTCATCTGTATTTCTAAAAAAAAAAAAAAACAATTTGAAACAACAAAGTTTATTCAACTTTGCCATTGTTTAATTTTTTAAGAAGTTCTCGAAGGCCATAACCTGGCATGCTGGAAGGCCCAGCAGTGAAGGGCTTTGGCAGAGGAAAGAGGGTTCTGCCAGCTCCTGTTTCCTGGTAGTGTTGCTAAGAGAATTCTCCCTGAAATGCAACAATCCATTTCTTTTCCTCTTTGCAGGAACTATTAATCAGTTTCAAATCAATTCTTCTTTGATCAAAAGAGACATTCTAAGACATTCTAAGTAGGGGCAGGAAGCAATGTTCTGCAAAAATTTCACTCTGTGGGGCTCAGAGGCAGGCAAGATTGCCCCCCTTGCCAGACGGTCCTATCCTCCTGCTAGAGCATCACCTTGTGGTGTGTAACATTCAATAAGTGTAAGGGCTAAATTGACAAAAGGATGCATTGATTTCTCTTCAAAGAGAAATCCAAGAGAAATCCCTCTTTGAAAAGAGGGAAAAGAGAATAAGCTGAAACAATGGCTATATATTAAAAAGTGAATTTTAGGAAAAGAAATTCCTCTCCCCATAACAATGTTCCTGGATCCTTCGCTGATAAGGATGCCCAAAGGCATCTTTCCCACCTTCATTCTGGTAGACTCTTCTGTCCTATCCTATACCACTTACTCATGGTCCCTACTCCTCATGAGACTTGATGGTTTCCCTGAGGAAGGCTACTCAGTATATATCTGGCTTTAGGTGGAGGTTGCCATCAATTTTTGCAGAATATTCCTGAGTAAAGAGGATTTAGACATTTATATATAAGGAGGTTAACAGTACAATCCTATGTAGAGTTTAACAGTACAGAGGTTAACAGTACAATCCTATGTAGAGTTATTCCAGTCTAAGCCCATTGAAATTAATGTCTGACTGCAAGGTATATCACTTAAAAGGAATGCTACAAGACTGATCCGAAGAACAATTTCCCAAGAGTAACTTCTCTTGAATAAAATGGGACTTACTTTTGAGTAGACTTGGTGAGGATTTCTCCCTGGCCTCCCTGCTCCTGCTTACTATATAGTTAAGCCTGGTTCATCTGCCCACTCACCTTCTTCTTCTGACTGATGGTTTATATATGCTTTATTGTTGCCTCTGAATCTGATTATGTGTAATTTGTGGATTTTATTAGAATTTTAAATAGTAATTTATATGTATTATTATGTATATTTAATTGATTGTACATAGTGTCATTTATATTGGTTGAAAGCTGCCCTGAGCCCGACCTTGGTCAGGGAGGGGCAGTATATAAATTTAATATTAAATAAATAGATACATAAGAAATTGATACACCATTTCTTAGCCACAACTTACTACATGCTACATTACGGAGTTTTGCTGTGATAAAGGAAGTATTTAGGTATGGCTAACTCTTCTGTCCCCTGGCAGGTATGCATGGTAAAACAGTAACATTTCCATGCTTCCACCATGTTGGCTATTTCATTGATGATACAGTCATGTGTGGATAGTTAGATCCTTTCTCCATCACACAGGGACCCAATATCATCTGTGCACATTGCTGCATCTCACATTATTTTGTAGGTGTAGGAGGACTTTATGAACTTCCTCATCATCTGTATCAAGGAGCCATTCAGAGAAATGTATGGACTTAGCCTTTGTGGTGTGGTGTGTGGTAGTTTCCCTTTTAACTTCAATGGAGGAACCAGAACCATTGGTGTAAAGGAATGTTTGTGCAGATGAACTGAAACGAATGTGGGATCCACCTGCCCAAACATTGTTGAAGGTTTATGATGAGAAATAAAAGGGCCACACCAGTCACAGGAGATAAAAAAATAAGGCCAAGGCTGATGTTGCAAAGTAAGAAAAATATATATTTTATTGCTAAGTTAAAATCCCTAAAATTCCTTCCACATTTTGCCAAGAGGCTTCTTCAAGGGAATCTATACTATATAATATATAATTGCATTACTGAGTTTACAAAAATAGTTGTTTATATAAAATCATATAAGTAAATAAAACATTACATTAAAAGTCAAAATATAGGTTATACAAAAATTATCAACCATGTATAAAACCATTAGAGCTTATTCTGGCCTTGAGATTGCATGATGAAAAACCAAGGAGAAAGAAAAAAAATCCCTGTAAGTAAGAGAGATAAGATAAAGCTGTCCGGCACCTGACAGGTTTTGGTTCAAATTTAAAGAATCTTTTTTTGTGCCTAAATGAATGTTACTAACCTGTAAGCCTTGCAGTGATTTCCCAAAAAGAGTACAAGATCGGTAGCGAATTGCCACTGGAAGGATCCTTCTATATACCAGCGTCTACTTGATGCAATATTACAGAATTGCATAAATCACCACACACAGAATTTCAAATCATTTCAATTTTAGTTTCCCCTAGTGGAAAAATTGAACACAGAGTTGTAATTTTCAATTGTGACTTTTCCCCATTTGTGGCCAAAGCACCCAGAGGAACCATTACCCCATAGCAAGGGGTACATTGTGGCATACCAGCAGTCCTGGCTGGAGAAAGACTGCACAGCTTAGCAGACAATAGCAAGGGGAGTATGCAGTAGTAGGAGGGAAGGTGGTATTATATAGCCCAATCCTGTCACATCTTGGAAGCTAAGCAGAGTCAGTACTTGGATGGGAGACCACCAAGGAAGGTTCTTCAGAGGAAAGCCATGGCAAACCATCTTTTTCTCATTTGCCTTGAAAGCTCCTTGCTGGGGTCATGATAAGTTGCTTGCAACTTGACAGCACTTACATATGTATGTAGGAGGAGTTTGATGTACCTATGTAGTAGGAATTCAATGCCAGGACATTGGACAGCACACTATGATCAGGAGGCAAGACCAAGTCTAACTAACACAGGCCTTTTAGGCATCGCTGTTTCCCTCAAGGTCACCCCTCCGATGGCTTTTTGTCATTATTTTGATTATGCATGCCGTTTCCAATGGTCAGAGGTCACCTCGTTCTCCCCCTGCATTTCCCTACGCTTTGCCTACATTTTCAAATTTGAGATAAAACAGGTCTCTGAAAACTTGAGCAAAACGTGGGGAAACACAGAGGGAGAACCACTCAACCCCAGATGGTCAGAAATAGCAGGCATAATCCAAACAAAGACCTGAAGTCTTTGGAGCAGTGACGGCGAGTGAAACAGCCATGCATAAAAGACCATAGTCAAGGTCAGGTGTGCACAACTCAAACAGTTAAATGGGACAGGTTGAACCCAACATCCTGGGTTAGTTGGCAAGGGTCTTCTTGTGTGTTTTTATTTCCCTTATATGGAGAAATGTGTTTGGTTTTTGAGGTTTGGATGGAACAAAACCTTCACCTTGATGTCAACTCTGGGCTCACCAGACAAATCCCACAAACCGACTTCTAGACAGGTCTTCCATAGAAAATTGATTTATTATGAAATATACAGCGAGTTACAGAAATTGACTTGGAAATTGGCAAGGATACTAATGGGGGGAGCATTAGGGGTATGGATGATATAAAGGTGAAAGTGAACTTTCTGGACGACTATTGGTTGCTACGGCAACCCACTAGATAACACTTGTTCCCAGGGAAGTTCAAGACAAAACAAAACTAGAGCTGAACAACAGTTCGACCTTGAGACACCACCTGGCTTGGCCGCTGAGGCACCAGGCCGGGGCCTGACATTCTGCCCCCTCTAAGGCCCCCCTCCTCCCATGTCTGCCAGGGAGGGATTGTTCGGGTATGACGCATGGAATTGGCGGACTAGCCGGGGGGCGGAAACATGGTGATGAGCAACCCATTCATCATAAGCATCATCATCATCAAAATGTTTCCAACGAACCAGGTACTGAAGCACCCCCCTGTGGACAAGGGAATCAAGGATTTTGGAGACCTCGAAGTGTTCCTCCCCCCCCCCACCATGCTAGGCACCTCCAGAGGGGCTTCTGGATGCTACTCAGATGAGGGTACATGTTGTTTCAAAAGACTAGTATGGAACACCTGATGGACCCTTCTCAGATTCTTGGGGAGGGAAAGTTCCACAGTCACTTTGTTGATGACTCTTGATATGGGAAAAGGTCCCACATATTTTTCACTGAGTTTCTTGCACGGGTGTAGGGATCGTAGATTTTTGGTGGACAGGTACACTAGGTCCCCCACCTTGAATTCCCAACAGGGCGAATGATGTTTATCTGCCTGGATCTTGTACTTTCATTTAGCCCGTTCCAGATTCTTTTGTAACCATGGCCAACAACAACAGTTCAACCTTGAGACACCACCTGGCTTGGCCAGTGAGGCACCAGGCCAGACCTGACACTTGAGTTTTCAAAAGTTTCTCTCTGAGTACAGGCAGGAGGGGGTGGGAGTCGATTGCTTGCCGTCCTTCCCCTCCAAGGCTTTAAAAATGCAAATGGAAGTAGGGCTGTTGAAAAAAATTTTTGGGTAAAGTTTGGCTTTGGCAAAATTTGGCCCTTTTTAATTCGGGACGTGCCGAAGTCCGAACTCCCCCGCTTCGGATCCCTGAAATTCGGCGCGGGTTCGGGGGAAATTTGGCCCTGCACGCCTTCACGGGGCTTCCATGAAGGCTCATGGGGGGCTCTTTAAACAGATCTGAGCCTCCCAGCTGGAAGGGGCAGATCTGTTTAAAGAGCCCCCCGCGTGCCTTCATGGAAGCCCCGTGAAGGCGCATGAGGGAGGGCGAACCCTGAATCTGCCGAATTTATTCACCGAACACCCTGAAGTCGGCGAAGTCGGCTCCCCCGTTTCCCGCCTTTTTTGAGTTCAGTTCGTCCCGAACTAAAAAATGCCGAATCAGGGGAAATTCAGCTGTTTTTCGGTTCGGGATGAACCGAATCTACAGCCCTAAATGGAAGGCCTCACTGGATACAATGAGGTGGTCAAGTCACACACACAAATACTCCTACAGCTAAAAGGGAAGAGAGAGTTTGGAGGTGGAAAAGGCTAGAAGGTTCTCTTCTTGGAGATTTCAGGAAGGGCTTCTTTGACCCCCTCACCTCAGAAGGGATGAGGAAAAAGAGATATAAAATGTCCTTGGCCTGAGGAAGAGGGTCTCTTCTGGGCTGACTCCATCAAAGAAAATAGAGAACTCTCACCTAGGATATGCTGAAAGTGGCCATTCCCATATGCAGGCCTGCAGGCCTGAGAGACGTTCCAAGGTAATGGGAACCCTTTAGACCCATTATAACTTTTAAATTGAAAAACCTGCCTTAGATCAATAATGCTGGGGCATGTACAGAGGGAGGGAGCAGAGGAATGGCAGTTTACACTTTTCTTTTGGATCCCTTGCTCAATCTGTTGCTGTGCTGAGAGTATGTGTGTGGGCTTTTATAACTTTTAATGTTGGTGGCAGTTCACTGTACCACATAGACCTACATAGTTTCTGGCCCACTATTTTAAAAGGAGTGCCAAAGGAAGGGGGGCAGTCAATTGGTAAGTGGCTACTCCCTTAGTGGTGCCCAAGTACAGTCAGCTGCCTCCATGGATGGCAGAAGACACAGGTACAAGGTGAGGCCTTAGAATGACAATGCAGGGGAAGGGAATCAGGGAACCCCCTGGTCCTCTCAGCAGGTAGTTCCTTCAAAGGCCAGTGGTAGCAGTGGTTGAACTGATAAAGGGAGAGAACCCCACCAGATGTTGGAAAAGCCAGGTGGGTAGAAAGTCAATGGTGCCACACCTCAGAGGGCAGGGTGCAACAGGGCCTGCCAGTCAAAGTGGAGCTGCTCCACCAAACCTTACAATGACTTTGGATGCATTTCCAAACATGCATAAACATGCCTTCACTCATATCTTTACCAATGGAGATGGGAAGGAGCTAGAGTCACTCTCCCCTGCCTACCAGATAACAGTAATACATTTGTATTACTTCAAATAAATTAGGAGGCAGTTCAGTGAAAAAAATACTGTCTCAGCAAAAGAAAAGGCCAGTCAATAAGTTAATGGCACAAATCAATGAGAAAGATTTCGGTGACATCTTAATTAAAGGAACAACAGCTGATACAAATTATGTTTCCAATGTATTGATATAACAGAAGGCAAAAGGTTGAATGGGGATGAGTGCGAATCAATTCTTTTAACATTTGAATTATTTTTGATCAGAAGCTACATCAAACATATTTTGTGTTTGCGTGTATACCTGTGTGCAAGCAGGAATGTACATACATACATGTCCCTGATACATACAAAAGCCATCATTATTCTGAGACTTTAATATATCCCACTTTTATCCTTTTTTTAAAAGCTTACTTTATATTGCAAAATGACCTGAAAGTAAACATCTTTTTTGGCAGGGAAACTGTTTCTTCTTTTTTAATTTGTCTTCTCTTGGAACTGGCTGGGTGCCGTTTGCTCATACTTCTAAAAGATATGTTGAACACTTGACATCACAAGCATCATAATGCCCATGTTATGTACAATACAATACAACAAAGTTTATTGTTTGCGGCCATTGTGGAAAATCTGTGGAAAATCTGGGGATTGGATGCACAGGTCACTCCACAATTAAACAAACTGTGCATCTGATGTTCAACAAGAGCTGTATAGTTACGTTTACTTTTGAATGAGAGGGCTTGACAGCAAGCGCCGTTGATGCATATGCAATCCAAAACAGCAATTCATGACCGCTATGCAAGAGCCAAATATCCACTTTTGTGAATGTGCTGAACATGGTGTTGCTGGCATGTAATAAGGTAGAAATATAAAACATAGGTTTTCACTTAGAACTAGTGAAACAAGGTTTATTTTACTGTATTATTTCATTTATTTTATTAACATTATTTATAATCTGCCTTACAGGGACTCAAGGCAGATTACACATAGGAAGTCAGTACAATCAATAAGCTTACCAAGTCCCTCTTTGCTACCAGTGGGAGGTTTTTGGGGTGGAGCCTGAGGAGGGCAGGGTTTGAGGAAGGGAGGAACTTCAATGCCATAGAATTCAATTGCCAAAGCGGCCATTTTCTCCTGGTGAATTGATCTGTATCGGCTGAAGATCAGTTGTAATAGAAGGAGATCTCCAGCTAGTACCTGGAGGTTGGCAACCCTAACTATCAACAAAATGGGACAACCAATGAACAATGCATTAGGATTGTAGAAGCTTGGAAGCACCAGAAAGAACTGAAATGTAAGTATTAACATGACACATTAAGTTGTATAAAACTTACATAATAGGATCCTACTTACAGTAAACTATACCAAGCAGTACAGATCACAGTCCCAAACATTTATGCAGGTAACTTTGTGAGCCAATTTGTACAGTTTAACCCTACTACCTGTGCAGAAAAGCCCTCTTGAATAGTTCAGTTTTGCATAAGTTTGTGGAAAGCCTGACCTTCTAGGGCTGGCCATTGCACAAGGCAGGAGCCACAATGGAGAAAGCAGGAGTACAGGCAATTGTTGATTTTTCCCAATTGCAGTTTGGCACCTGCAGAAACCCCTGCTGACTTGAGTGAAGTTGCCACGGTGGAACATAGGGAGAGAGGTGGTCCCACAAAAAACAGGGGCCAAAGCCATGAAGGGCTTTGTATGTGATAGCCAGTACTTGAAACTGAGCCCAGTAGCAGATGGGCAACCAGTGGAGTGTCTGCAGAATGAGACTAATATGCATGTCCTTGTCTACCTCTGGCTAATAGCTACGCTGTAGCATTCACTACCAGTTGGAATTTCTGAGATGATTTTGAGGGGAATCCAATGTACAGCGCATTACAGTCGTCTAGTCTCGATGTTACAGTGGTGTGGATCCAGGTGGCCAGGTCAGCCATATCAAGGTGAGGGGCCATCTTATGGGTGAGGCTGGGTTGGTAGAAACCAAAGAAAAGAGGGCTGCACCAAACCAAACAAAGACAAAAATCAGCAATTGGTGCAAAGGAGAAGTATTTAATAATTAAATTGCCCCTACGCGTTTCGCATATGCTTCCTCAGGGGGATCTTTCTTAACTCAAACATCCCAAGCCAGCAATGAAAAAATTATGAATCCTGTTTCATTGCTTGCTTGGACATTTGAGTTAAGAAAGATCCTCTTGAGGAAGTGTATGCGAAACACATAGGGGCAAATTTAATTATTAAATACTTTCCCCTTGCACCAATTGCTGTTTTTTTTGTCTTCCCTTGAGTTGGTAGAAAGCATTTTTTGCAGCTGCATTAACTTGCTTCTCCAGTAATAAAACTAGATCCAATATGACCCCAGACTTTTTTTTAATAATTTTTCATTTTTTTCATTTGACATATCAACATGAATATATATCCAATAGTAAAAATAATAGTAGTAATAAAAAACAAGTAATATCACTAATTTAACAATAAAATGACTTCCCCCCTCTCCCTCTTCCATCTAAAAATAAATTGTATAGACTTTTGCTAACAGAGCTAATCCCAATATTAATTTAATTAACCCGTTCTTATCCTATCCAACATTATTAAATCAATACCTAATGTAAAATTAATACCAAGTATAGATAAGGGATTAGATCAAAGAGTATCCTTTAAATGGTCCCATTAAAAATTGATTTTCACAGTAAATTCTCCAAGCCTCCCATTCCCTCCAAAATTGTACATTTTCATTCTGGTTTATCAAAGCTGTAAGCTTCGCCATCTCAGTCAATTCTAGCATCTTTTTTATCCAGTCTTTTTTGTTTGGTATCTCGACTGTCTTCCATTTAGCTGCATATATCAATCGTGCAGCCGTGGTGGCATAAATCAAAAAGGTTCGGTGAGTAAGAATGGTATCTGGTATCATACTTAATAGCATCATTTCAGGTGTTTTAGAAATATTTTGTTGTAGAATCAACCTTATTTCATTATATATCATCTCCCAAAATTTCTTAGCTTTTTCACAAGTCCACCACATATGATGAAAAGATCCTATTTCTTTATTACATTTCCAACAGTTTGGTGACATTGAAGCAAATGATTTTGCTATTTTCTCCGGTGTTAAATACCATTTATACATCATTTTGTATACATTTTCTCTTAGTGATTGCGAAGATATAAGTTTCAAATCTCTCGTCCAAAGCCTTTCCCATTTTTGTAGCATTATATCATGGCCCAACATTTGTGCCCAGCTAATCATGGTAGGTTTTTTAATCGTTCTTGTTCACAATAAAGCTCTAACAATAGTTTATACATCTTGGAAATAAGGTGATCATTTGAATCCAGCAAAAGTTGATTTAGATTTGGAAAATCCTATTTTCACATCCTGTAAAAAAACCGAGTTTATTTGATGATACTGGAGCCAAGATAGTAAGCCTTTAACTTCTTCATATTCTTTTAGTGAACATTTTGTACCTTCCCATTTCAAAAGATCCTGATATGTTACAAATTCAGCTGGCCTTAATGGGTGCAATGTTAACATTTCTTGTGATGAAATCCATAACGGAGTTTTTGTTTCTAATAGATGTTTGTATCTAATCCATATCCTATGAAGGGATGATTTAACCATATGTTGTTGAAATGTTTCATGAGTTTTAACTTTATTATACCACAAGTAACAGTGCCAACCACTTCTATTCTGAAAACCCTCCAAGTCCAATAAACGTGTGTCTTTTAAATCCATCCAGTCTTTAAGCCATACTAAAGCAGCCGCCTCAGCATATAGTTTAAAATTTGGAAGTGCAAGGCCTCTTCTCTCTTTTGAATCCACCAAATATTTATATGCAATCCTTGGTTTTTTACCTTGCCAGATGAAGTTCAATAAATCTTTCTTCTAAGTATTAAAATACTTTACTTGGGAAATATTAGGAAGATTCTGTAACAAAAATAATAGTCTTGGTAATACATTCATTTGTATTGTTGAAATGCGGCCAAGCAAGGACAGATTCTTATTAGTCCAAATCATCATATCCTTCTTTATTTCTTCCCATAGTCTGAAGTAATTGTTAGTAATCAAATCCGCATTTTTTATAGAAATCCAAATTCCCAAGTATTTCACTTTAGTCGCTTTCTGCCATCCTGTCATAGCAATAAAATGTTGTTGTTCCAATCCTGAAACATTCTTAAAAATGTCCTTCAGTGTTACTCCTCTGAAGATGCCTGCCACAGCTGCTGGCGAAACGTCAGGAAAAAAAATACCAAACCATGGTTACACAGCCCGGATAACCTACAAGAACCAATGAACTCTGGACGTGAAAGTCGTCGACAATATATTCTTAAAAATCGTTTGTGTTTTCTCTTGGTTAATTCTAAATCCTGAAACATTACTATAAGAGTCCAGTATCTCTTTCAATTTAAATGCAGATTGATTAGGATCGTCAAGAATCAATAATAAATCATCAGCAAATGCCCTCATTTTAAATTCCTGTTTGTTTATTTTTAGTCCATTTACATCCTTGGATTCACGAATTTTACAGCACAAGGACTCCAAAACCAAAAATAAAAAGTAAAGGAGAAAGTGGACATCCTTGTCTCGTCCCTTTTTGTATATTACATTCTCCTGACATTGATTCATTAACCAATATTTTTGCTTGCTGTTTGGTATAAATGGCATCTATACCTCTTCTAAAATTGTCTCCAAAATTCATAACTTCCAAAGTCTTTTTCATGTAATCCCAAGAGACCATGTCAAAAGCTTTCTCTGCATCTAAGTAGACAAAAGCTTCTTTGTGTTGAATATACTGTTCATAGTACTCCAAATCATCTAAGAGTACCCTGACATTGTCCTTAATTTGTCTTCCCAGAACAAACCCTGCTTGGTCTTCATGAATCAGATCTTTAATCAACTTTTTGATTCTAGCTGATAAAACTGAGGCATAAATTTTGTAGTACATATTCAACAATGAAATAGGTCTATAGTTAGGTACTTTTTCAGGATCTCTTCCAGACATATAGATTAATGAGATAAAAGCATGTGACCATGTTTCAGGTGACATTCCTGTTTCCATTATTGTATTACAAAGCATCAAAATGGATTCAGCAGAAACTGTTTAAAGGTAAGGTAAAACAAAGCTGTCATTCCATCTGGGCCAGGAGTTTTATTTGTTTTTTGCTTATTAAAAGCTTCTTCTAGCTCCTCTGAAGAAATTGGTTCATCGATAAGTTTCTGTTGGGCTGATGATAATTTTTTGATATTTGTAGAATGTAGAATTTTTTCCATCTTTTTAGTTGATATTTCATCTTTTTGATACAATTTAGTATAAAAAGATACAAATTCCTTTTAAATGTCTGTTGTAGTATAAACAGGTCCTTTTGCTGTTTGCAATTTGGCTATAATTCATTTTTGAAAGGAATCCCTCAACTGAGTTGCCAAAAACTTGCCAGGTTTATTTGCCTGTTCAAAATATCTTTGTTTTGCATATTTCAAGTTTTTATTCATTTCTTCAGAAACCACCATATTTAACTGGTGTTTAAGAGCATCCAAAAAGACAAAGGCTGCCTTTTGTTGATTATGATGTTCGTAGTATTTCAGTGCATCTAACAAAATTCTAAGGTTATCTTTAATTTGTCTCCCTGGTACAAAGGACCCGCTTGGTCCTCATGTATTAAGTCCTAGACAAAACCGAGGCATATATTTTGTAATCCACATTTATTAAAGAAATAGGTCTACAATTTGATACTTTTTCTGAGTCTCTTCCAGTCTTGTGAATCAATGAAATAAATGCATGTGACCATGTTTCAGGTATTTTTCCCGTGTCCAATATTGTATTACAAACGATCAGAAAGGGATTTAATAAGTTTCCCTTAAATATTCGATAGAACAAAGCTGTTATTCCATCCGGTCCAGGGTTTTTTTCTGTTTTTTGTTTAGTGATAGCTTCCTCTAATTCTTCAAGAGTAATAGGGGCATCAATAGATTGTTGTTGGGCTGAAGACAATTTTTTCATATTTATAGAGTTTAAGAACTTTTCCATCTTCGTCAGAAATATCCTTTTGATATAACTTTGCATAATATGATACAAATTCCCTTTGTATATCAGATGTTGAATAAATCAGGCCTCTTGTAGATTGTAGTTTGGCTATAATTTTCTTTTGAAAGAAGTCTCTTAGTTGACAAGCCAAAAATTTCCCGGGTCGGTTTGCTTGTTCAAAATATCTTTGTTTTGCAAATTTCAAAGTTTTGTTCATGTCTTCTGAAACCACCAAGTTCAACTGATGTTTAACAGCGGATATCTTGAGCTTAATATTGTTTTTCTTGTCCTCTTGTAATTCCAAAATAAGCTGTTGTTCCAAGTTTTGTAAATCCCAAAGAATGTTTTTTGTTAATTGTAGTTGTGTCCTCTTCCAGGCCGTGTGTTTCTGGATTATAAAGTCTTTAAGTACCGCTTTAAAGACATCCCATACTGTATTCAGGGTGGTTTCTCCATTCATATTTATTTCAAAAAAGTCTTTAATAAGAGTGTTCAGTTCCCTCTGTACTTTCTCATCTTTCAAGAGTTTATCATTTAATCTCCATCTGAATGCTTGCCTGTTGTTCCATTCAAATGAAACTGGGTTGTGGTCTGAAAAGGTTCTTGGTATAATATGGATTTTACGTAATTGAGTAAAAATTGATTTTCTTGCCCATATCATATCTATCCTGAAGTGAGAGTCGTGTCTTGCTGAGTAAAAGGTATATTCTTTAGCTGAAGTGTTCATTGTCCTCCAAATGTCCTGTAATTTAAGTTCTTCCATCATTTGAAAAAAGTTCTTTGGTAGGCATCCTTCTTTATCATCATTGGCTTTTGTTTTCTTGTCTAAGGTAGGCAAAGTTACTCCATTAAAGTCACCCATGAGCAGAATCTGCTCTCCAGCATGTTGCAATATTATTTCATGAAGATGAGCATAAAATTTGGCTTTCCCTTCATTTGGGGCATAGATCCCAACTACCATCATTTTTTGTCCCAATATTGTTATTCTGATTATCACTATTCTGCCTTCTTCATCTTTATAAACCAATGCAGGATTTAAGTTAGGCTGAGCATAAAGGACTACTCCTTTAGTTTTTGTCTTGGTCGATGAAATAAATGCCTGTTCCAGCATCTGCCTTTCCAAGTATTTTCTGTCCTCCTTTGAAATATGAGTTTCCTGTAGGCAGATTAGTGAATATTTTTGTTTTTGCAGATATTTGAAGATCCTTGCTCTCTTGATTTTTTCATTCAGTCCATTTACATTCCATGAAATTGCTTTGGCCTTGATCATTGAATTATAAAGATTAAATTATGACGTAAGTCCTCCAACTGCTCCTTGTGATGAGAGATCGTCTTCCTCCTGATCATGATCTTGCTCTTGTTCCGAAGTGAGACCCACTAGTTCTTTTTTATATCTTCTCATGAACTTTCCAGCATCCGCCAAAGAGGTAACAGTTCTTCTGACCTCTTTGTAGATAAAGGTAAGTCCTTGGGGCATTATCCAGCGATACCTTATTCCATTATTCCTCCGCATCAATATAAAGTCATTGTATTTGTTTCTCTGTGTCAACAGATGTCGAGGAATATCCTTCAGAATTACTAATGGTGTCTCCCCTACAGCAATAGGTTTCTCATAATGAGACTGCATCATGGTATCTTTAATCCTAATGTCGTAGAAGGATATCATGATGTCTCTAGGCTTGGATCTCTTCAATCTTGGTGGTAAAGGTATCCTATATATTCTATTTATTGCATGGTCTAGATCTTGTTCTTGTATTTGAAATAGGTCAGCTAGTACTTTAATTAAGGTCTCTCTGGTATCCCCTGCCTCTTCAGGCAAATTGCGTATGTGGAGGTTAGCTTCTCTTACCTTCAAATCCATCACAGCTAGTTGGTCTTTGTATCCTCCTGAGAGTGTATTGCATCAAATTGTCTTTCATGTCCTTCTAACTTCTTCTTCATCTCCTTTTGCTCCTCCATCACTTTTTTGACTGAAGTATCCATTGTCTTCATATCTGCTTTTATTGTTGTAACTTGGGCCTTTACATCCTTAATATCTTCTGTCACAGCATCAAGTTTCTGGCTAATGGCTTGGGTGGATTGGCTAAGGGTAGTTATCATAGCAGTCAGTTGTGCCATTTGGTTGGACATTTGTTCATGTTGTTTTGCAAATGCTTCAGATTGTTTGGCTAGCATATCTTACACTTTTTCCCCCATAGTTGTCTTGCAGGGTTTCCATAAGTTTGGGGAGTGCAGGACTATGCAGAGAACCAGATCTCTGGCGGGATCCAGACATTTACAGTGTAAATAATATTTAAAGAAATTGGCAGGTTTCAATAGTCAAATCCTGTGGTATGGAACTGTCTAGTCAGTATTTATGCATTTTCGCCACAATTAATAGTGTCAAAATCGGCTTATTAGTGTAATAACGAAGTTTTAAATTGAAAATACCAACAAGTTGTAAAGAACACTCTAGGTCGGCAGCTGAAGCAGGAAACAGGAAATGCACAGGAAGTTGTACGGACACGGACCTTCTGTCGTCTCCTCTCACTGGTTTTGAGTGTAGGAACAGTTTAACTGTAACACAGGGGACACACACTTCCGGCTCTACGACCTTCTTCCTGGAATGTATGTTGCTTCAGTGCTTTAAAGCGATAGAGTATACAGCTTACAGTCTTCCGGTTCCAAGATGAATCTCTTCCATTAAAAGGTAGTTGGAGGAATCTCTTAAACCGGAAATACATCACTAGTCACAAAGGAGGAGGTGTCAATCCTCCCTCCCCTTCCAGCGATGCCGTATCCAATTGGTAGTTTCAATGCCAATCAACAAGTCCCGTTTGTTTAGTCTATGCACCGATCACATTGATAAAGTTCCTGCCAGTTTGTCTGATGGACATTTCTTTAGAAAATCAACATATATGGTGGGCGGAGAGGCGTGGATTCTACAGATGATTTTATCAACCCTCCATTACTTCTTATTCAAGGTAAAAACAAAAGAGCTCAATTGACTCACTTGGATTTCTGGAGATGAGGTTTTCCATTAAGGTGTAGATCTTTGGTGGTGATAAATAGAGGAGGACTGAGCCTATTGCCAAAACAGCATTCGTGGCAATGTCGTTTCCCTCATGCCGGCGGGACAGGCATCCAAACCTCCGGGGGACTTTAAAAAGCTCCCTCAGAGAGTTTGGGAGTCAAACCACTCTTCTTCGGCTGCATGGGAATTTCTGCTTCACAGTCCGATTTTGTTTTAACCACCCTAAATAATTTGTTGTCATCTGCAAACTTGGCTACTTCACTGTTTAACCCCAACTCCAGGTCATTGATGAACAGGTTGAAAAGCACCGGACCCAACACAGATCCCTGAGGCACCCCACTGCTCACATCCCGCCATTGGGAGAACTGACTATTGATTCCTACTCTCTGCTTCCTATTTTTCAGCCAGCTCTCAATCCATAAGAGGACTTGTCCTCTTAACCCATGACTATGAAGTCTGCTTAGCAGTCTTTGGTGGGGGACTTTGTCAAAAGCTTTTTGGAAATCCAGATACACAATATCCACAGGCTCATTTCTGTCCACATGCTTATTGACGCTATCAAAAAACTCTAATAGGTTAATGAGACAGGACCTACCATTACAGAAGCCATGTTGGGTTTTGCCCAGCAGACCTTCCCTTCTATATGCTTGACAATTCTATCTTTAATAATGCTTTGTACTAATTTACCCGGAACAGACGTTAAGCTAACTGGCCTGTAATTTCCTGGGTCCCCCTGGAACCTTTTTTATAAATGGGTGTTACATTGGCCATTCTCCAGTCCTCTGGTACAGAGGCTGATCGAAGGGACATATTACATATCTTTATTAGAAGTTCAGCAATTTCCCTCCTCAGTTCTTGAAGAACTCTAGGATGAATACCGTCTGGTCCCTGTGACTTGTTAGTTTGCAGTTTGTCTAGACGTTCTAGGACTTCCTGCCTTGTTACCACTATTTGCCTCAGTTCCTCATTTTCCCCTCTCCAAAATCTCTGTCCAGGAGATGGAATCTGCCCTGTATCTTCAACAGTGAAGACAGATGAGAATAATTCATTTAGTTTTTCAGCAATCGCTTTATCCTCCCTTAGTGTTCCTTTACTCCCATTGTCATCCAATGGTCCAACCGCTTCCCTAGCTGGTTTCCTACTCCTAATATACTTAAAGAATTTCTTATTGTTTGTTTTGATGTGTTTAGCAATAAGCCCCTCAAAATCTTTTTTTTTTTTTGCATCTCTAATTATCTGCTTGCATTTCCTTTGTGCAAGTTTGTGTTTGCTTCTGTTCGCCTCGTTTGGGCAAACCTTCCAGTCTCTGAAGGAAGACTTTTTTTTCTCTAATTGCTTCCTTCACCTTACCCGTTAGCCATGGTGGTGACCTCTTGGACTTATTACTACCTTTCCTGACCTGCGGTATACAAGCTAGCTGAGCTTCTAGTAATGTGGACTTGAGTAATCCCCAAGCCTTTTCAAGAGATTTAACCCTCTTAACTGATCCTTTCAACTTCCTCTTTACCAGTTTTCTCATTTTAGAGAAGTTCCCTCTTTTAAAGTCAAAGGTAATTGTATGAGATTTCCAAGTCACTTTCCCACTTACAAATAAATTAAATTTGATGCCATTGTGGTCACTATTGCCAACTGGCTCAACTACATCCACATCCCACACTGTGCCGCACCCGGCATTTCAGGCGGAAAGTTCCATTTGGCCTCTTCGGAGGGGGAAGCAGTAAGGGAGACAGAGCTGGAGCAGGAAGAGAGGGGAAAACCGCAGGGGAGATCAGATGGAGAGGAAGACAAGGGATTGTGAGACAAAGGAAGGATAGTCAATAGGATAGAAGAAACACAAGCAGAGGGGAGGAGGAAAACAGAGGGTTAAACAGGAGGGAAAGGCAGTTCAAGCAGGTGTGATGAGACAACACCTGAAGGGAGGGAAGAAGGTGAGGCATGTTAATTGGTGGGTGGGGCAGGTCCTGGAGGGAAAAGGTTAAGAGGGAAAGTAGGTTTGCTGGCCGAGGAGGAGACGGGCATAGGAGGCGGCCACAAAGGATGTGTGGTTAACCTCCAAAGAAGCCACGAGTGACTAGGAGAGACGAGCGGTCTCTACAACTCAGAAGTCTGAGGCGAAGCAAACTGAGAAGAGGGGACCGCTATTCGGGCTAATGGAGGGCAAGGTTAGAGGGAGCAGAGAGGGAGAAAAGGGGAGTGGACGTCACAGAACAGTCTACGGGACAACAGGTGAGCCCTGACACACACTAAGTCACTGGCAGCACCACAGAGTATTAAATCCAGGATTGCTTCCCCTCTGGTTGGGTCTATGACCAACTGTTTGAGGGCACAGTCATTTAGGATGTCTAAAAATTTTATCTCTTTGGATTGTCTGGAGCATACATTTATCCAATCAATATGAGGAAAGTTGAAGTCTCCCATTATTACTACTTCGTTACCTTTACATGCTTCCCTAATTTCATTCTCCATATCAAGATCACCCTGAGCCATTTGGTCAGGGGGCCGGTAGAACATCCCCAGTACTAAATCTCCTTTGGGGCCCGGAATCGTCACCCATAAGGATTCTGTGGACGAGTCTGCCCTTTTTATGGTATCTAGCTTATTAGGCACTATGCCTTCCTTTATATACATAGCAACACCCCCTCCAATATGCCCTTCCCTGTCATTTCTATACAGTTTGTAACCAGGGATGACTGTATCCCACTGGTTCTCTCCCCTCCACCAGGTTTCTGTAATGCTCACTATATCTGTTTTCTCTTAAAACCATGCACACTAATTCCCCCATTTTTGCTTGGAGGCTTCTAGCATTAGCATAGAAACACCTCCACACTGTTTCTCTCTTTTGACTTGCCTGACATGTGCCTTTGGGCATCTTTAAGTGGCTATCCATCATTTATTTCCCATTCCCTTTCATGTCTAAGTAATTCCTATGTGGGCAATCTAAAGCAATTTTCCCTTTGTCCGTATGCACTGAGTTTGCCCGAACCGGATGCTTCTCAGCTCCTGTCGGCTTTCCCCCCAGGTTCATTTCCCCACGTCGTTGGTGCCAACATGCACCACAATCACTGGTTCCTCCCCAGCACTATCTACCAGACTACCTATATGACGGGTAATGTCCGCAACCTTCGCACCAGGCAGGCAAGTCACCATGCGGTCCATGCACCCGCCAGAAACCCAGCTATCTACATTCCTAAGGATTAAATCCCCCACTACAAGAAGCCCCCCTCTGAGGCATATCCTCGGTACGAGAGGATATCTGTTCATCCACCAAGGAAGAGGTCCCTTCTAAGGAACCACATCCCCCTACCTCAGTGAGATGGCCTCCTTCCCCAAGGGCTCCATCATCCGTGACTGGCAGGTTGCCGTCACCTAAATAATCTAGATAGTGAGTGTCCAGGGAGGAATCCACCATGGCCCATTCCAGAAAGGTACTAAATGCTTCAAAAGCTGTGCAAGCCACTGAGCAACCCATGGGCATAGCTTTGTCAAAGTACCATGAACCTTGAAATTGAAAACCTAACAAACAGAAATCCTTGGGGTGAACAGGTAGCAAATGAAATGCTGACTGGATGTTGCACTTAGCGTATGGCTTGGTGAAATGACGCATACCTCACCAAGCAGAGCTCAGGTGGTATAGCCTCATTCACCGATGCACCCTTTGGGTATGACAAAGGGTGAATCAGGCAAAATTCCCCAGGAACCTTCTTGGGCACCACGCCCAGGGGAGATACCCTCAGGTTGACCATAGGTGGGACCCTGAATGGGCCAACAACCTGCCCAGCATCACACTTCTTAGTAATTTTTTGCAACCACAACTTCAGGCAATTCCCTAGCCAATTTTAACTTGCCAGATTCCATGGGAACTGCAAGGCCAAAAAGGGGATACAAAACCCATTGGAGAAACCTTCCCATAGGTACTTGGCAGCCTTTCTAATTGGGTAACGAGCCAGCAATGGTGTGAGCGCCTCGCACCTGATAGAAGTGCCAGTCAGCACACCCAATGGCTCCACTTCACTCCTCCCCAGAGTTGGTGCTGACAGGCCCCCCGTCCCTGCAGTTGGTGAAGGCAGAGGGCCTACTGCTCCGAAAGGGCTGTTACAGGCTTTGACATATTAGGGCATATAAACTACTGTATTAATGTTGTACATGTACAGAATTGTTCAATGTAAAACCCTAACAGCTCCTAAAAGCCCATTTTAAAAGATACAAGCCTGAGCATTCTTGGCCAAGGACAAATGTGACAAGCCAGAACAATGCTTGCACCTTATCCTTGAAAGACTTAAATGTCACCGAGCTCAATGCTTGTCCTTTATCCTTGAAGGACCTAGCCACAGGCTCTTGGTTTGCAGCTCTTAGCCTGGGGGTCGTGTCTGGGGGTCTTGAAACAAAGTTTGTATTTGTAGTTTACTCTGAAACAGGTAGTGTCTTGAAGCTTTTAAAGGGTTACCATTGAGGGATTGTGCAAGAAACCATACCATGTCTGCAGTGACTCAAAGCGGAATGGCTGGTGAGAGAGTGGAGGCAGTGATGTGTAAAGTTTGTGGAATGTTTATGTTCCTACCTGAGGATAACTGCAATTACACATGTAGTAAGTGTAGGTTGGTGGCTCTACTGGAGGAGAAAATAAGGGGACTTGAGGCATTCTTGTCTACACTGCAGAGTATAAAAGAGGGGGAGGAGTTCATGGACCAAACTCTTGAAAACCTCTTGGAAGGGCAAGAGAAGGAGGAGGGCCAAATAATTCAGTGTGGGGAGGGGGACCCACCTCAGGTGAAGAACATGTGGAAGAATGTATCCCGCAGAAATAGGAAAGTCAGGAGACATTCTGTTCCTCTGCTGCTTAGCAATCGGTTTCAAAACCTCCCTATAGATGCTGAGCCTGGATCATTGGAACAAAGGTTCAGTGCCCAGTCCTCTCTGGTCTCTCATGTCCCTGTGGATGTCAGCACTCAAACCTCTGCTCCCAGATGTAGGAATAGGTGAGTGTTGGTTATTGGGGATTTCCTACTGAGAGGAGTAGAGGGTAAAGTGTGTTGACCAGACTTGTTGTCTCGAGAGGTGTGTTGTCTGCCGGGAGCGCATATCCAGGATGTGACGGAAAGTCTGGATAGCGTTATTAGACCCACAGATCATTATCCCTTCCTTCTTATTCACGTGGGAACAAACGATACTGCCTGGCACAGCCCAGAAAGTATTAAAAGGGACTATACAGCTTTGGGTAAAAAGGTGAAGGAACTGGGAGCACAGGTTGTGTTTTCATCGGGTCTTCCTGTAATAGGCCCTGGATTGGGATGAGAACAAAAAATTCTGGAAATAAATGAGTGGCTGCGTCGATGGTGTCGCCAGGAAAGGTTTGCTTTTTTGGACCATGGCTTACGCTACTTGGATAATGCTCTTCTATCAGGAGATGGTTTGCACCTCTCAAAGGTGGGTAAAAATGTGTTTGGCCACAGCCTTGCAAGCCTGATAATGAGGGCTTTAAACTAAATCTTCCGGGGGAGCGAGACGTACATTTAAAGCCTCAAGCGAGGGTAGCACATACACAATGAAAGACCTGTGGTCTAAGGTGTCTCTACCCTAATGCACAGAGCATGGGAAATAAGCAAGATAAACTAGAACTTTTAATAGCACAAAGCAAATATGATATAATCCTTTTATCCCTTAGAAGCTCCTTGATCAATTGATCTTGAGCAGCATATATCTAGTGTTGGAGGGATATAAGGACTGAAACAAATCTTGCCACTGACAATGTAGCCTTGGGGTCCCTATCACTTAGTAAAAAAGGCATTATGTCAGTCACAGAGGCATTGGATTTGTATATTAAAAGGGGGGAAATATGATATAATAGGCATTACGGAAACCTGATGGGACGAGTCTCATGATTGGAATGTATTAATTGAAGGGTATAACCTATTTCAGAGAAATAGGTTATACCCTTCAATTAATACATTCCAATTAATACATTTCAGAGAAATAGACCAAATCGGAAGGGGGGAGGGGTAGCATTATACGTTAGGGATGATTACACCTGCGAGGAGGTCCAGGACTTAAACACTGGAACACAGCTTGAAACCATCTGGGTAAAAATTAAGGGAGAGAAAAATAGTGATGTCATTGTGGGGGTATAGTATAGACCCCCAAGCCAAACTGAAGAGTTAGATGATGCTTTCCTGGAACAGATGTCCAAACATTCAAAAAAGAAAGATGTAGTAGTAATGGGAGATTTCAATTATCCTGACATCTGTTGGAAGGCTAACTCTGCCAAAACAACTAGGTCCGACAAATTCCTCACTTCCCTTGCAGACTACTTCATAGTCCAAGAAGTGGAAGAAGGGACAAGGGGAACAGCCATTTTGGATCTGATCTTAACCAATAATGATGACTTGGTTTATGGGATAGAAGGAGTGGGATGTTTAGGTGGGAGTGACCATGTTCTCCTGGAGTTTGTTATACAGCAGAAGGGAGAAGCAAGAAATAGTCAAACATGTACTCTAGACTTTAAGAAAGCTGATTTCAATAAATTTAGGGAACTACTGGGTGTGATCCCGTGGATGAGAATATTGAATGAGAAGGGAGTACATGAAGGATGGGAAATTCTTAAAAGGGAGATATTGAAGGCGCAATTTCTATCAATTCCCACAAGGATAAAAAAAGGTAGAGGTTTGAAGAAACCAGGGTAGATGACTAAAGAACTTTTGGTTGAGATAGGATTTAAGAAGGGCATGTACAAGAAATGGAAAAAGGGAGAAATCAACAAAGAGGAATGCAGACAAGTAGCCAGCACATGTAGGGAGAAAGTCAGGAAGGCTAAAGCACAGAATGAGCTCCGGCTAGCCAAGGAAATTAAAAACAACAAAAAAAGGTTTTTTGGTTATGTCCATAACAAAAGGAAGATCAAGGTAGCGATCGGGTCATTGCGTGGAGAGGATGGTGAGTTATTATCAAGGGAGGCAGAAAAGGCAGAATTACTTAACTCCTTTTTTGCATCAGTCTTCTCCCAAAAGGGGAATAGTGCTCAACCTGGGAATAATGGAGCAGAGGATGCAATAGGGGAATTATAGCATAGTATAGACACTGAGATAGTACAGGAATACCTGGCTACTCTTAATTAATTCAAGTCTCCGGGACTGGACGAACTGCATCCAAGGGTGTAAAAAGAACTCGCTGAAGTGATTTCAGAACCACTGGCAATAATTTTTGAGAATTCACTGAGAACAGAAGTTCCAGCAGACTGGAGGAGGGCGAATGTGGTCCCCATCCCCATTGAAGTGTCATGCATGAATTCCAGTTGTATTCCTGTACTAGGACATCACCTTCACAAACGCCTGTCATACAACCTTGTATTTTGCTGACTAATGTACTGTAATATTATATTGGGCTTTAATATGATAAAATGATGGTAGAAACTTATAAATAGGTTCATTTTATTCGTATTATCCAGGAAATGAGAATGATGGTAAAATTAAAACTAGAGAGAGATAACAAGAGTCAAAACTGACTGTTTAAAGTTTAGCAAAATAGCCTGGTGGAAGGGGAAGTCCTTATATGGTAGTCTAAAGGGAAGCTACAGAGCATGTGCAGTACAACTGTATCCTGCTCGAGCTCAATGTTCAAGCCCATTGAAGGTGACTTAAACAGTATAAATAAAGGCACAGAAGGGCTAGAATCTGAGACTTCTCTCAGAGGGCCTGAGAACATTGGCTATTGGGTATGTATGGATATATATTATTCTAGATATTGTGAATCAGAATTTTTGAACTAAATCAGACTTTTAACTGTTATATTATAAGTATTGGATTTTAAAACTTAATAGTATGTAGAACTTGCTTGCTTTATAGTATACATTGTTACTGAATTTTAAGACTTTGTAATACTTGCATATACACATATATACATTGAATTACATTGAAGCAATTCAATAAAAAGACTCATTTTTATGTCAGTAAAGTAGATGAGTCCTGCTTAGTGGGTGACTAACTGAATAAGATAACATACCACTTCTCAGGAAGGAGTCAATTCTAAGAGCATAGTCACTCGAAAGGCACTGACCTGCTTCAGGGCATCTGGCTGCTGCCCCCCCCTCCCCCGTGGGCAACTAGATTTTGGGTACAACCCAAAGCAGGATTCGCAGCAGTGTTCAAAATGACACCTAATCCGTTGATAGTTTCCCTGGCTATATTCCCAACAAATGAGCTTTGTGGAGTCCCTTCGGAGCCCCTTGTCAGGTTCTTCGCTGAACACAAGATCCAGTCAGGCTCTTGACATAAGTTCAAGCCAAATTCTGGCCACAAGTCAAGTCCTTGGTTCCCAGGGTTTGGAAGCTCTTGTGTATCTCCTGTGTGTACTTCATTTGTGCCAGAACTCACAGCTGTGGCGTGTTTTGTCTTCATTCATGGGAACTGCTTATCTCACTGTTGCCTAGCAATGTTTACCTTATTCCCCGTCCTAGTGTTTTTAAGCAAGTAACCTGTATTGGGTCTCCATTGCTAACCTTTCCTGCCTGTGTGCAGTCAGTTCTTTTATTTGCCTTTTAGTTCCTAATAAAGTATTACTGCTTCAGATCTACCTGTCTGGATGAGTTTGCTTGAGGGATACTAGGGGCAGACACCTGAGACTGACACCCCTCAACAGCCAGACTTAATGTTGTTGAATTTACCCTTGATGTGCGGGCCCACGTTCACCAGCCATAGCTGGTCATTGATAAGGTCCCACCTGGCTCTCTCGCTCTGGGAGACCCTCTTCCAAAAGACTTCATCATACTCAATGGTGGCATTGTCACCAGCCAGTGAGCGCCCACAGAACATTTGACAAATGGTCAGCTAAATGCCAGCCACGCACTGGATAAGCAGAAGAAATCACCCCCATAAAATGGCGTAACCAGCCATCCACTTGTCAAAAGTTCAATGTCCAACCCCCAATTTTTCCTTTCTTTTATCTTTAGAAGATGAATATGACCTCCTCCCTTCATCTGCTTCAGGCCTCACTAGGGAAAAGATATCCACATTGAAGGCATCTAAGATGTCCTCCCTAACCCTATGGGGAAGGTGGATGCCGGGAGGATCGTCATCATCAGTGGAAGTGGATGTGAGGTGGTTGGTATCAGCACCCCGGGCTGAATCCCAGACTGCATGTGAACCACTTAAAGCCTCCTGCTGACCCTGGCTAGCCCTACAGCATAGTGCCCATGCCGATAAGCCTAGCACATTGGCTGCAGACAGCCAATAGTCCAACTCATGATCCCCCAACACCTCATCTTCTGAAGCATGCTCACCCGAAGATCCTGAGCTGTCAAGTACATCAGGATGCCTTCCCTTGGTTCTCCTCCAGTGACTTTTCCTCTGTGTAGGCCTCCTTTTCCGGTGGAATCTGGTCCTGGTCACCCTTGAACCGGATGATGCTGATGACAAGGAGCTCCACTGCTTTCGCCTTTTGGTGATACTGCAACCCCTTGCAGAAGGCTGGTCATTGTTGTTTGCCATCCCAGCTGCCAGGTGCCAAGAGCTGAGCTGGTCAACCTTTTTAGCTAGGCATTCCACCAACTTTGTCAGCCCTTAGAGTGTGGCTGCCCCTAAATTTCAAATACCTTTATTGGCATAGTACAATCTGCAGTATATATGGCTGCCCCTAGGCTTGCCACCCCTGGCTGCTCAAGCTGGCTCTCATTTGGCCTTACTCTGCTCTTTTTTTCTGGGAGCCAAGCAAGCCCAGGACTTCCTAGTGGCCCCAGCTAGGCCCCTGGTTTGAGGATGGGGCTCCCAAGGCTGAGCCTCCAAAGGATGCCCTTTCCTCTTGAGAAGCAAACCTCCGTGCTCTCCCTTTTCCTTCTGATCCATAACCAGAGCTACAAGAGGAAGGACGGTGTATAGTGATTTAAGCGAGACATAAAATACCGTATATACTCGTGTATAAGCCAAGTTTTTCAGCCCAAAAAAGGGCTGAAAAAGCCGGCCTCGGCTTACAAGCGAGTCAGTATGGTAGAGGAGGGAGGGGGGAGGAGGGGGGAGGGAGAGGAGGGAGGGGGGAACTTACCGCCACCACCATCGCCGCCGCCGCCAGGCCAGCGCGGCTTCCCCCGGACAGGAGCGCAATTACAAATGATCTCCAGCTGATAGAAAACAATTCACCTGGGGAAAATAGCCACTTTGGCAATTGGACTCTATGGAATTGAAGTCCCTCCCCTCCCCAAACCCCACCCTCCTCAGGCTCCACCCCAAAAACCTCTCACTGGTGGCAAAGAGGGACCTGGCAACCCTATCCTCCTAGCTCACAGGCCAAAAGTGAGAAAGGTGGACTATAAATAAGGTAAGTAAATAAACAAACCAATAAATAAAAACATGTGTCAAGTGGTTTGTTTATATACTGAATGCCCAGAAACCTTACTGTACTCTCAATCTGTTTAAACATGATGTTCATACTTGCAAATATTAGTTCAAAGGTCAAAAGTAATGGTATAGGAAAGCCAGATCTCTTCCCCTTCACATTGAGCTTCCCTGTTTCTTTCTCTCACCAAGAAAAAAACAAAACAAAAGGATGTTAAAGTAAGTAGTTAAATTATTTAAAGATTTGGTATCTTTTTCTGTTAATTTAAAGGACCGAGGAGGCGTTCAATCATTTTCATCTTCTTAACACAGCACAAAATGACCCCAAAGGTCACGAAGAATTATTTCGGTGTCTTTCCCATTCTATCTGATGTTATTAGTTAGCACCACAAATGAGAAACTGATGTCAGAAATATGCCAAACAGCATCTCTCTCTCTCTCTCTCTCTCTCTCTCTCTCTCTCTCTCTCTCTCTCTCTCTCTCTCTCTCTCTCTCTCTCTCTCTCTCTCTCTCTCTCTCTCTCTCTCTCTCTCTCTCTCTCTCTGTGTGTGTGTGTGTGTGTGTGTGTGTGTGTGTGTGTGTGTGTGTATGTATGTATGTATGTATGTATGTATGTATGTATAAAGAGAGAGAGGGAAAGGGAGAGAGAATAAGAGCCTTGGCAGTAATTAGTAATCGAGATATGTAACTCAAGATGCGAAGTCTACCTTGGGGGGCTGAAAATATACTCACACAATGTCTAAATATGAAACCCAAATCAAATAAAGGAAAAGCAGGTTTCTGAATTTTTTTAAAAAATCCTATTAACGGCATATATTACCTCTGTAACCTGAAGTGAAGATACAAGGCACATCAAATGGGGTTAACTAGGGTTTATTAACAGTGGAACTATTCAACTTCATTTGGGCAATACCACCTGGGATCCAAGCTTGGCACAGCCAGTCACCTCATGTTTGATCCAGCACTAAATTTCTGCTTATACTATAGCTCTTGCAGCAGCAGAAATGAAAACACACACACAAATCCACCATGGTACCTACTTATGTTAAGTGAAACGTATTGTGCCCTGCTTCCATTTCCAATTGTGCAAGATCTTGTGTAACTAACTTCTGGAGAGGACAGGGCCAGGTGTCACACAAGATCTGGCACAAGAAGAACTGCACTCAGTCCATTTTTGTTTCTGCCTGCGCACTGCTGGATCTAAGGCTATGTTTTACTTTTCCTTGCTTGCCCAAAAAACCTGTGCCAAGAGATGCTGATCAAATAAATCCTCCAGCAATGTAAGGCTTTAAGTGATGAGGTCCCACACCGAGGGAGTTTCTCCTTCTCCAGGAAACTGGTCAGCCATGAGCAGCAGGTTTAGGTGCCTTCCTCCACCCTCTGAGCCTTAGTGTACTCACTAATCTACTTTGCATTGTGGGCAACTAACCTTCCCTTTGTTCTATGTTTTTTCCAGATTAAAAATCTTTAGGATATTATAGAGAATCCCTACCCTTATTTCTTCACTGCTTGATTGTCAATCAAAGGCAAAGATGCCTATGTTTACCTGGCCTAGAAGCACAGGATTGGTAGGGTTGCCAGCTCTGGGTAGGGAAATACCTGGAGATTTTGGGGGTGGAGCCTGAGGAGGACAGGGTCTGGGGAGGGGAGTGGCTTCAATGACATAGAGTCCAATTGCCAAAGTGGCCTTTTTCTCCAGGGGAACTGATTTCTATCACCTGGGGATCAGTTGTAATAGTGGGAGATATCTAGCCACCAACTGGAGGTTGGCAACCCTAAGGATTGGGAATGAATGTGAGCATACAGAGGAGAACAACCACAACAAGCATTAACCTGCAACACAAAGAAATGGCAAGATTTGGGGGAGCAGAGAAAGAGGCAAGGACTTCAAAAAATTAGGAGGCAGAGGGAATGGGGGGGGTTGAAGGGAATGAAAGTTAAGGAAGAAACACTGAGAAGGGCAGCTCTTGCCTGACCAATCAGCTCAAGCCCATCTTTATGTCTGGACCACATTTCTATAGACATCCTCACCACTAGGATGTGCATTCAGATATTAACTACGGTAATTGAAATTGGAATGAAAATGCATCATTCATACATACAGTGATTATATCAAATCTACATTGGAAAGTAAACAATAATAATATTCAGAAATGTTCAGTCAAGCCATTATTATGCCCCCAGTCTTCATTAGCATTCAAGAAGGTAAAAGGGGCCGGGGATGAGGAATAACTCAACAGATATGTAATTGAGAGGGATGCGTACTGACCAGTTAGCATAGTTCAGCACAGAGCTTGCCACCAAAAAGAAATGTGAAAACAAAAACAAAAAAGCATACCTCTATCCACCATTTGGTAAGCATCTCACTGTTTCATAGATGAGCTGAAAACCATCATAGTGGTTTCATTTTTGGAGTTACATAGTTCTCACTAAACCTGCAAGTGGAACATTGTGGGGACCAACGGGAGAGTTTCCACCCCTTCCCATAACTGTGGATGCGATTTACTGCTGGCTGAGAAGAATAAAAATTAATTATTAATGGCACTAATTACTGATTTCACTCACTCATGATTTGAATGGTGAAGCCCAAGTGAGAAGGAAAGAATAAGTGGTTTAAAATCTGCTTGAATATAGATATAAAGGAACCTCACATTAAGATTGCTCATGAGCAGGTACAGAGGCCTAACATGTTGTAGAAATTGTTGGAACGGTGGTGGAGCCTTGAGGGAAATGCTAGAAATTCCCTGCTAAGGACTCTTCAGCTGCATGAGAGCTATTCTTGTACATACCTAATATCGCTTCCATCTTTTATCTATGGTCTACTTCTAGCCTGAGGTATGTTTTATGGATCTCATGGTTGGTTGTTGAATGTTGTTTTGATATATATATATGAGAGGGAGAGAATCTTGGCCATCTTCTGGGCATGGAGTAGGGGTCACTGCGGGTGTGAGGAAGAGGTAGTTGTAAATTTCCTGCATTGTGCAGGGGATTGAACTAGATGACCCTGGTGGTCCCTTCCAACTCTATGATTCTATATTTATGTAATTATATAGGTGTTGTTTGTTTTAACTTGCTGCACTGTTTTTATTTTGTGAATCTCCTCAAGCAGGTCTCTGGAGAGGAAGCATATTTATTTCTTTTTATAGTTATACCCTTACAACATCATTCTCCCCTTCTCCATTTTTCCTTTGCAACAACAACCCTGTGAGATAGGTTAGGCTGAAAGAGTAACTGGCCCAAAGTCACCTAGGGGGCTTCCATGACATTAATGGGGATTCAAACCTGGGTCTCCTTGATCCAAATCTGGCACTCTAACCACTACACCATACTGGCTTTAAATAAATAAATGTATAATATCTAGCAAAATCAGAAATTCTCCTGTTGCTTGTTCCAAACATCTAGGATTCAGAGGTATATTGCCCTTGAATTTGGAGGATTGATTTAGCTATGATGGCTAAAAACTGTTGAAGGACCACAAATGTATGTAATTCTCATTTACCGGTAAAGGTCATTGATGCTAGTTAATTTTATGTGATGTGAAGAAGCACTTACACCTGCCTGCTCTGAACCTACTGCCATTTGGTTTCTTTGAGAGTTCTTTATGACACACTGAGAAATCTCTCTATCCCCTCTTTCCATGCTATTAATAATTTTATAATTCCCCATCTTCCCTTAGTTGTCTTTTTTAAAATAAATTTGAATTCAATTTATTACTAATTTGCAGCCAGCCTGAACATTCAGAAATTAAAGTGTTCCAAAAGCAGCTCAGCAAACCTAGCAATTGGTATACAAGAAGAAACCAACCATTAGTCACAATAAATAAATGAACCCACCACCCAAATTTTCATCAGCAACATATACGAGCTAGTCCCCTTCCAACCAGACATAAGCAATGGAGATTCAATTTCTTTATGATCACCTCTAGTTACTGAGCAGATCCGCTTGATAAATATGTTATGTTTAGATGATATTGCCCCCAAGTATATTACTCTAATAAATCATAAAGCATGAAGGTCACACATCTGAATAAAGATGCTGCCGTGGTAGGCACATGTCCCTTTTTAACCTAGTCTGTAATGAAGTTAGAAGTTAATGAAGTACTGTGGCACACAGATGACACAGACACAACAAGGCCAGTGATTAATGTAAATGAGCCTGCAATATGAAAGACGACTTCACACGCTCCCTCCTTATAAATGCAGGAGGATTCTCCTGATGAACAGCAGCAAGAAGGCCAACAGAGAGAGGGGGAAAGAAGCTTGTCACATCGAAGAAGCAATCTGTCTCATCAATCTGGAGAGCGCCTAAAAAGTCCTACTATTTCAGGGCAGAATCCACAGGGAAGTTCTCCTGCCCACGGCCCATTGAAAGAACAAGAGCACAGAGCATCCTGCCATGCGTCTTTCTAATTAGATTCATGTGCAATCTGCTAAATGTATGGGAATGATTCTAGGGACCTTCAGTAAGGTCTTAGGCCAGCAGTATGTCCAGATGGCTCTGATGTACAGCACAGGTCTCTGCAATCTGATTCTTACTTTCAAGTCCCATCTTGTCCAGTGACATTTACTTCCAAGTAAGGAAGTCTTTGAGGATGATTAAGAGGGCTGTTTTGTTCTCCACAGACTGGATAAGATCTTCAACTTCAGGACTGCCAACTCTGATTGAAATAAAATACTAGCCGCTGGGTAACCGCGTCTAGGGAGCAGAGCCAGAACGTACAGAGCTATGACAGAATATGGGTGATCAAAGCAGTTTGGAGGCCATGATGAGGCTATCAGCTCATGATGAGTCAAACCAGGGAGACCACAAGCAGAACCTGGCAAGGTTATGGGTGGCACCTATAAGATTATGACTGGCAGAGCCTCACAAAATCTGGATTTCAGTAGATTTTTAGGCTGCAGTGCTGGTTATGTCAGAGTACACAGTGCAGTAATCAAGCCATGCAGTGAACATGGGTGCCCATTCTGGCCCACTGCCTGCACAGGCTAGTCCTTCACTGGACCAAACAGCAGCAGTCTTTGAAACTGAGACATGCAAAAGGGGCGTGCCAAGTAGCAACAATCAGAAACCATTAGGAAAGCATTCCTCTCTCCCAGGATACCCCAAACAAAAGGGTTTCAAGGCAGAAGCCAGGGTGAAGCTGCTTAAAATTCGTCAGCAAATTTGATACTGATAAATTAGACCTTGGGAATCATGCTTTCAAGAACAATGGTTATATTTGAGGTATGACCACAGTTGCTGTTCGTATGCAGAGCTAAGGACACCGGCAGCCACTCTTCAACCACTCACTGTACTATTTAACTCTGATCCTGCAATGTGTGCCAGAATCACCTGGGTCACTGCACATCACTTTTTAAAATCATGATGAAGCCATGGCAATCAGCTGCTGGACAGGAAAGAGGAAGAGACTTAATCTCCTGAGCAGCCTGATGGTTAGGGTTTCAGGTTTATTTAAAGGGCTACATACCCACAGCCTCATCTAACATACAGCCCCATTTCATGCATTCCGTTCCTCATCCAGGTATGGGTACGTTTTGCTACTCCTGCAGATCCCTTCGCTTCCCTGTATACACTATTTATACACAACCAATGCAAAGCTGTTGATTTTTCCAGATAAAATGCCAACTAAGGAATGAGAAAATGATGTGAAAATAACGACTATGAACTTTGTGATGGACAGTATATAAACATACCATTTTCGACAAGTAATCCCTTTTGAGTTGAGCCTCTGTCAGGAGCAGGCCATGAGGATGGTATGGGGTAGTGCGATTGTGCTGCTTCCAGGTGCTGTTGTGCTCTTCTGTCCAAGGCCAGTCTATGCCCCGTGTTTAGTCTTCATAGATTCCCATACTGTGGGAATCGCCAAATACTCCTTCCTGCCTCCTAGAGGGGGGGGGGTTTGCCTGGGTAACCGGCTATCTCCTTTTGCTCTTCCATATATGCTTTTGACCCTTACTAGTGTCCTTTTGAATATGGCTTCTGAAACCTGTCGATTCTACCCAATAAAACTGCTTTTGTGGATTGGTTGTCTGTTGAAGTCTGTTTAATGGGGCCGCAGGACTAGAGCTTACATTAGGACACTAGTCCTATCCTTACTTGCTGACCTTGGCTGGAGCCCTGGAGGGTTCGCCTGGACACTCGTCTCCTCGGCTTGGGGCTCAGGATGAGCTCCCCGAGGACCCTGACCTTCTGCTGGCCGTCTTGGAGGAGGCGCAGCGGACTTATGCGGAGTCCACCCGGCTGGTTGGGCTGGTGATTGATCAGTGGTGTCGCCTGGCAGCAGCAACCCCCTGGAGGACTCAGAATGCTGATCTGCGTGCCCACAACAACCTTTTGGGACTGGATATTTTGTTGGAGGAGTCCCGGTTAGCGCAAGAGGACTTTGCTCTGCTAACTTGGTTATTGGCTGAGCTTACGCTCCGCGAGACGCAACAGGAGTCAGTGGCCCCAATCCAGGGGCCCGAGTTCTGTTTCCCAATGGTGGGGGCTCGGGGGGAAGACATTCCGCAAACTGTTCCGGATCCCACCCTATGCCTCCGGGAAGCACAGAGCGCTGCCGCCAGGACAGTCCTGGTCTTCATGGACTTACTGCCAACCATGGCAACGGTGGCCGATGTCGAGAAGGTACTAAAACCTGAGTTCGGTCCTTCCTCTGCGGATCTTGCTCAACAGGTCCAACAGCTGTTGGGCCAACACAAGGAGATCCAAATACTCTTGGAACAAGCGGCTGAACCAATTGTGATGGTTGCCGCGGTCACCAAACTCGAGGCAGACCGAGTGCTCGCTGACCAGAGGTGGGCGGAGGAGCAACTGTTGGTGGATGCAGCCACCGCTCGGGCACAAGGGACAGCAGGAACTGGAGTGAGGTTGAAAGTTAGCGGGGGACTGGACTGGTCTTTCCCCTCATTTTCTTCGGGCTCCCTGGAACCTGGCCTGCCCCAGGAGGTAGCGCACAGGCAACGGCTCACCTTTGCTCCTGACGTGCAAGAATATTCAGAGGAGGTGGACTTGTATGAAGAGGAGGGCGACTGGAATACGAACTACAAAGTCAGCCAAGCCCAACAGACTGGGGGAGGAGATCCATGCCTTGAGATTTCAAAACCGAGAGCTGTTGGATTGTATGGCCCATATGCAGGACCAAATGGACATGTTGATGAATGAGTACAGTCACCTACAGCGAGCTCAAGCGGTGCTTGCGCCAGCACCGGTCCCAGGCCAACAACCCCCTGGCAAGCAGCCTCCGCTACAGCCGGCCCCAGGGAAACCTCCAGCGCAACCACCTCCGGGGCAGCCAGCCCCGGTGCAACCGCCTCCGGGGCAGCCGGCCCCTATACAACCGGCTCCCGGGCAGCCAACCCCGGGACACCCCATCCCTGGACAACCCCAGCGGGGCCACCAGTGAGACCGGTCCAGCCTGTGGTCCCGGTCATGCAGTGAAAGCAACCCCGTTTGTGAGTGACTTTTGATGGCTCTGCGGACGCGTTGCCCTGTTTTCTGCATCAAGTGGACAGTTACATGAAAGAACAAGGGCATACCTTTCCCACGGAAGACAGCCGAGTGAGATTCGTTTCCTTGCTCTTGGCTGGAAAGGCTGCAGAATGGATGGTCCTCCAGTTTGATACCCGGGCTTGCTCCATACAGTCGCTTAATGAATTTATGCGAGCGTTAAGGAGACGTTTCGAGGATCCGTTTCAAGGGGAGAAGGCTAAAGCGGCCCTCCTACAACTCCGTCAAGGATCCTCCTCAGTCTGAGAGTTTGCAGATGAGTTCCAAAGTCTCGCTAATAAAATAGTAGATTGGACTGAAGCTACCCAGGTGCGTTACTTCAAAGCAGCGTTGCATCCTGATATTCTAAACTGGGCATAGATGCAGCGAGACCCAGCCACCTTGGAAGAGTGGATATTACTGGCGGAGGAAGTGGAATGCCGCCGCCGGTTTATTTCCCTTGCCCCACGGCAGGCCAGGGAGGGGGGAAGCCAGAAAAACCCTCCCAAACCTGCCGCTCCTCAGGCCCCGTGGAGGCCAGCTCTACCTCCGCAATACCGAGCGTTGCAGTTTCAAAGGGGAGCCTGCCTCGTTTGAGGTGCCATGGGTCACTTCGCTGCCACTTGTCCGTCACGTCCGGGACTGCCGAGTTCCACTCCCCAACCAGAGGGGACTCCTCGTGGGAGAGGACGCGCTCAGGGGAGGGGTACCGCAGCCGAGCGCGGCATCGCTCCAAGACGAAAAGCGCCCCCAGCTCTGCACGCTGGAGAAGTGATGACGGACCTTTCACCAGTGGACCCATCGGGGTCCAGGATTACAGTTACTACTCCTGGGGAGAGTTCCATAAGAAGCAATTGACTTTCCTAGGATATATTATCTCACACATGCTAGTTCCATAAGAAACAATTGACTTTCCTAGGATATATTATCTCACACTGTGAGCCCTTGGCCTAAATCAGAACCAAAAAAAAACCCACATCAGAGACAGCCAGGTCCAAAAGAAGCTGGTTTTTACTTGGTCTAAATAGGATTATAGAGCATGGAGAAAAGGTGACAGCAATGGCTTTTGCTGGCTTGGGCTTGGTAATATAAAGGCATGAAAACACGTAAGAGATTACAGAACACAAACAGTACTGAAGTTCATACAGCTTCAAAGTCAGATAGGTATGCATAACAATCCTTGAGCTGTTGAGTCTGAACAGAGAGCAGGAAACGAAAGCAACTGAGATACAGGCCTGACACACACCAGGATCCTGAAAAGGTGCAAACGGTGCTCAGTTGGGAACCACCCTCTACTCTTAAACAGGTCTAAAGATTTCTCAGGTTCGCAAATTTTTACAGGGTGTTCCTCCCACATTTCGCTCAGATTGCGCTACCCATCACAAACCTCCTTAAGACTAAGGGAAAAGGGAATACCGTCACCTTACCCAATTCCGGGTGGAGTGTCAAGCCGCCTTCGATAGTCTTAAGCAGCTTTTTACATCTGAGCCTGTTTTGCAGCACCCAGACTGCAATCAACCATTCATAGTGCACGTAGATGATTCTGACATAGCGATGGGGGGTGCGCTCCTGCAGCAGGGGGAGGATGGACACCTGCATCCGTGCTCTTATTTTTCTAAAAAGTTCCCTCAGTCCGAACTCTATTGGGCCATTTGGGAAAAGGAAGCCACCGCGGTAAAGCATGCCCTGACAGTGTGGAGGCAGTTTTTAGAAGGTTCCAAGGTGCCTTTTGAAGTGTGGTCCGATCACAAAAACCTAGAGGTCCTAACGGGGGCTCGCAAGCTGTCCGTGAAGCATGTGCTCTGGCCGGACTTCTTTGCCCAATTTCGATTCGTTCTAAAATATGTACCAGGGAAGCAAAACCTTCCGGCTGACGCTTTATCCAGACTTCCCCAATATCCCACCAAGGTTGATTGGCCCACAGAGTTACTCTTCACCCCTACCCAATGAGGTCTATTGCCCACTTTGGCCGTACAAACCCATTCTCAGACCCGAACCCCACCGCCGCCGCTTTTGGTGGGAGGGAAAGCCCCACACCCGGCTGAACCGGCAGCGCCGCCCGCCTCGCTTCCTCCTCCCCCTGAGTGACTGACAGCCATGGTTCCCGACATGCGGGGACCCGAGCGCCCCGTTCAGTCGCTCCCTGCACCTGTGTCGGCTCCGTCCACAGTCAAGCTGCCTGCCGGCACAACTCCAGAGGGGTGGAAGGACTGGCTGATTCCTTTACGGAGAACCTCCTCCGCAGTTATCAAGCAGCCTCAGACTTCCTTTAAGGAGAACCTCCTCCGCAGTTATCAAGCAGCCTCAGACTTCTTTGACTCACCACCGTCCAACTCAAGCTGGGCATTGAGGGGCTTTGAGGCTGTATGGCAGTTGTGGTGGTGAAGTTTATTTTCTTTCTGCCTTTAAGCTTTTTGCACCTACAGGGCAGCTGAAGCCGATCTCACCCCCCCCCCGGGTTAGATAAGTCAGAGATGCGAGGGGGGAGACTTCCGGTTCAGAGTTGGGTGAAGTAAGATGTCTCCCAGGACTTCCCTCCCTGAGAGACCCCAAGATTCGTTCGAATAGGGGTGAAAATCAACACCCCACCCCAGTTCTAATTAGGGAACTGGGGAGCAGGATATTCCTCTGCAGCCACGAAGGTTGGTTTGACTCCCATACACTCTGAGAGTGCCTAAAAGCCTCCCGGAGATATGGATGCTGTCCCACAGGCAATTTGAGAGGATAAACATCGCCATGAACGGCTTCTTGGTCTGAGGCTTCACCCTCCTGTATCTATCAACACTTAAGGAACAACTTTATTGCAATGATACCCTCAACATCCAAGACCTGAGCAAGGTACAAGAACTCTTTTGGTTTTACCTTGATTCTGATTATTTGAAAGATTGATAGAATCATTACTGCAATCCGTACCTCTCTGCCCAGAATATGAATGACTTTAAAGTTCTCAAAAGACTGTAGTTAAACGGCAGGAACCGTAACTATTTGATCTTTACCTAGACAAAACAAACGGGACGGTTGAAAGACACTCTAGCTACCAATTAGACGCTGAGGTGCTAAAAGTGGTGGGAGCGACTGGGACAAATTCCTATGGAGCTGACGTTTTTCCGATCCAAGACGAGTTTCCTGCCACGTTTATACTTGTAAGATTTGTCTTGAGAAACGGAAGATAGCAAGGAAATATTCTCACTGCTCTACTAAGCATAACCATCGAGATTGAGGGGAAATTCGTAGGACATAACTTGCGCCTCCCTTGAATCTACTGAGAGGAGGCGAAGGAAGGTCCACGAAAACAACATCCTTATCTTCACTCCCCCTTTTACAGCCAAGCTAGAGTGCCATAAAACCTGACGACTAATCACACTAATTGTTTTACAACGAAGAAAATAATTTGCAGTCATTTAACCCTGGGGAAACCATAAAATTGACGAATTGAAAACTGGCACAGACTTTGGCTCCTGCCAGCACACTTACAACACACTTTTGTTATTGGTAAATGTTTGGAATTAATCTCAGAAATAAAAATGGACAAGATCGACAAGGACATACAGGAAATGTTAGTAAAACACAATGTTATCTTTACCAAACAATATGAGAAAGTATCTCAGCAACTGGTTCAGCTAACCAGCATATTGACTAGCCTGACACAAACTACCAATCAGCCCAATCAGAAATTGGATATTTTGACAAGTGAGGTTAAAAATATGAAATCTCATCTTTCTACAATAAAAACCGATATGGGAAAAATGGACATGTCAATCAAACAGGCAGTTGAAGAACAGAAGAACAGAAAGATATCAAAAGTAAACAGATAATTCAAGATAAACAAATTCAAACTATTCACTCTCAACAGATCATTTCGCTATGTTGGAGATGAAGCTAAGACAATCACATGTTCGTCTTCGTAATTTTCCAGAAGAACCACCATTATAAAATCATTGGCTGACCTGATCCATATAAATGAACAAGATCTGGATTATGCAATAAATAAAATATACAGAATTCCTCTACCTGCCAGATTGGAGAAGACAAAAGCCAGGGACATTATGATTTCCTTCTATGACATCAGGATGAAGGATTATATTATGCAAACTTTATATGACAACCTTTGTCCGTGAATGGAACTCCACTTATAATTCTCAAGGACATTCCACGACATCTGATGATGAAGAGAAATATCTATAAAGATTTTATTGGGACATTGAAGAAGAATGGAATAAGATTTTGTTGGATCTTCCCACAGGGACTCATTTTTACTTATAAAGAGATCAAATTTACTATCATTTCACAGGAGGACGTAAAACATTTTTTGGAAAACCATGAAAAAGATCTAGTTGGCCCTAATCCTGACCAACAACAAGAACAAGAGGGAAAGAAGTTGGCCTTGTCACACGAACAAAAAAGACTGGATCCTAAAAATAACAGGTGCTTGAAAAATCAAAGCTTACAAAAAGAAAAAAGTTAACAGGAAGCATGCAGTTCATGGGTGATAGAGAGATATGGAGGGTTAAATAAGAAACTAAATGATAACTGGTGAATTTTGTTACTACTGATCTAATCCTTTTGCTTAAGGAATATTCTTGAAAAAAAGTTCTTTTTTATTATATATTAAATTAATAATTAATACGTAACTACTGTAATGAATTAGATATTTCAGAATTGATTTAGTAATTAAGTTTGATGTATATTTTTGGATTAGAATCTCAATACAAAAGAGTAGACAAATTTATAGCAAGGTGGAGGAAGTTGTGGGGGAAGTCTTTTATTTTAATAACATTTTATTAATGGATGAAATGCTTTTCAACGACGCTGTTAAATTAACTCTATATCTTATATTTCAAATGAATGTGTTGCTGAAAAGTTACCTATCAGTAAATAATTGTGAAAATAATAAAAAAATTTATAAAAAAAAAAAGATGCGAGGGGCACAGAATTATTCCTATATAAGGTTGTGAGAAGACACATGCCTGAAGTAAGACTGGTGACATGAATGTAGAGGAATACCAAACAGTAAGGCTTCTTTCTAAAAGCACAATGTTTATTATAAATAACTGACTGACTGCTGAGTGACATCCAATGCTATAGGGGGAGGAATTAGAACTTCCTTCAGGCTGTGTGATAATGTGTATGTATGAAATGGTGCTGCTGATTGCATCGAACTGGACTGACTGAATTTGTGGAAAGTAACCAACTGAACAGGATTGAGCTGCTAATGTACAGCTGAACTGCCAGAGGAAGAAGAGACTTCCTGAGTCCAAATGGATAGCAGCACATTAACTGAACCAGCAGGTGCTCAGATATCCCTAACTGAAACACTTTCTGGCTTTCCTCAACACTCTTCAGATGTTTTTGAACCCCCAAAAGCACTTCACATTTTCCTTGAGTTGAAAACTATCGTGTCAGCTTGCCCAACTCCTTGCCCAACTGATTTGATTGACTGTATTAAAGGCGACCTGCCCTTGAACTGAAAAGGCAACCTGGGCCGCAGGGCTGTGTTCAAGGAACACCCTGAGTGCCTGGACGGGGCAGCATTGGGGGTCTTCAGCAGTCATCAAGACAATGTGATACCCTTGGCCACATCTGACTTGGATGTGTAAATGCTGCACCCTAAAAAAAGCCTCACTGGGCCCAGAACACTGAATACCATCATACCGCTCCTGCAGACACATCCAGGCAGGTGTACACGGGTGCCTAAATTACACCATACTGTCATGTCATGCAGCCAGCCCTTCAACATCTGTCCAACTCCAATCCTGAAGTATCCTGAGTTTTCCTTCAAGCCACAGCCTTATCCCTAGGGGATGGCTCAGCAAGCCAGCTTCTATGTAACAGAAGAAGAAGAAGATAGAAGAGTTGTTTTTTATATGCCAACTTTCTCTATCACTTAAGGAAGAATCAAACTGTCTTACAGTCACCTTCCCTTCCCCTCCCCACAACAGATACCCTGTGAGGTAGGTGGGGCTGAGAGAGCTTTAAGAGAGCTGTGACTAGCCCAAGGTCACCCAGCTGGCTTCACGTGTAGGAGTGGGGAAACAAATCTAGTTCACCAGATCAGCCTCTGCGGCTCATGTGGAGGAGTGGGGGATCAAACCCGGTTCTCCAGATCAGAGTCCACCACTCCAAACCACCACTCTTAACCACTACACCATGCTGGCTCAAAACAGCCACCCCTTCACTTTCCAACCAAACAGGAACCCCTGGACATGCTCAGTGGCAGGGGCCAAGATTGTTCTAAGCCTAAACCATCCCTGACCCCCAAAAAACTCCTTACATTGCCTTCCATAGCCAGTGTCATGCCAGGAGGCAATGCCACCATCAGTGCTCACGGAGCTTCAGTCTCTGAAAATGTATTCCCAAATTGTCACCCGAACCACAGTCATACCATTAACTGTATTAGGAGTCTCCACCATACTTCAGTATTTACCTTAATTTACTGCAAGGCCCTAATCCTGTTGTGGGCATCATTAATATTACTAGTGGTATCAGCCGCTTTCCCAAGAAATCCCTTACCCAACCAGGTGCAATTATCCGGAGTATGAAGCTCAGCTGCCCCAATCTACTGCTTCTTCCTGAGCATAACCTTCCTACTAACCCACAACTCCTGCCACAAGGTTTCACATTTTTGCACTTAACAAAGGTTAATTTGTTAACCTGCAATCTTGCCTTCTTTTCTTTCTCGTTTCTTTTTTTACAACCATACCTTTCCAAACTCACCATGGACTTCAGCTCTCATTTTTGGCCTTACTAGAGACTGCTAAACCCTCACTACAACCTTCAGCCAAGTATCCAACCACCCAAGAACAGCATCCTAAGCACCACATGACTCTGCGCCCTTTCCAGGTCTGCTCCCTGTGCTACCTCTCTGGTCACCTCTGGGGTCGCTACACTCACAGCTACCTGGGGACCTTAAGCACATCCATCAAGAATGACTCCCTCTGTCCAGGTGCATTCATGTCTGAAATGACCCTGCTTCTCACTACATATTCTTGTAATGTTGAATTCCCAGCAGCAGCCACAGCTGAACCAACTGCTCTCTCCCTCCTGTCAGAGATAATTCAGGGATACCTTTGAAATGAAGCCCCCCCCCCCAATGGAATACCTCCCAGAGAAAGGGTAGGCAGGGCCAAAGCAGTGAGAACAGAATTGCCACTTCTCCTTGTCCCCTGCCAACTCCAGGCCTAGCGCTGATTAGAAAGGGCTAATCATAACGAAGCAAAGCGCATATTCAGCACACAATCTATGAATAATCCATACACTTAAAGCTGGGGCCCTGAGCTCATGAGGAAGCCTGGGTGGACTTTGCCAGTTTCATTAAAGAGACTCTTAAGGAACACCATTGTGTCTGGTGAGTCTCTGCTGCCCATGGAGGTCAGTTATGATGCCCTGCTGCCACCTGGGGGGGGGGGCACCCTAACCCAAAATCGCCAATCAAGCATCCATGGCACAGTGGGGATTCAAAACTGGGCCTCCTAGATCCTAGTCTGACACTTGAACTACTACACACCACTCTGGCAACTGCACTCATCTGACCGTGGGTTGCTTATGATGCCATCAAGCATGAAGAGTCACCTCCAGAGACTTTTCCACAGCAGCCTCAGTGGACATGAAGTATGTCAGGAAGGTCCCTATTTTGTGATGCTCCAGAGCTGATACAATGCCTGGCTGTTTAGAACGGCTTTACCAGAGGATGGAGAGCGGTTTGAATTTTTTTCTTGCTTATGAAATTTGACTGTAAAAGATCAGAGTTGTAAATCACAATATATTTAACAACATTACATTTCAAGAATAGACACAGTATAACAGCAAAGGATTTGGATCTATTCAAATCAATATTGTATCTCTGTTTAACACAAGCCCTGTTCATAAATTATAGTGGCCACACATACAATCTGTGCGCAGTGTACACTTGATTTTTCTGTATATATGTGTTGAGTAATTCTCATGTTACATTCAATGCATTTACAGGTCAAAGTGTGATTGAAACTCCACATTTATCCAGTTACTGGTCCCCTGTTTCATTTGTAAAGTGAACACATGTTGGTGCTTTCTTACAAGCTGCAATGCACATACAGGCAGGATGTATGTGCAATCACTGTAACATGCGAACAGGGGTAAAGTTAATAAACAAAGCCAATGTTGAAAGGAATCTGGACCACTCTGTTTCCTGTCCTCTTTAATTTGAACATTTTCTGAGGCTGGAGTAATTTCCTGTTTCTAAAATATTCTGAAGCCATGTCTTAGAGGAGCTGAAGAATATAATTTGAATCTGCAGTCAGCAACAAGATTTGAAGCAATTCAAGATGTTTCTTGCTTATCGAGGCATCCATAAATCCTAACAGAACATTTATTGGATTACAGAATAAATCCTGCATAATTAATTGAATTGTATATATTACCTTTTTTTAAAAAATAACTTCAGCTCTTGAAGCAAATCTTCTATGTGTGTATATAATTTTCTGAGATTTTTCACACTACCAACATGCATATTTCACTGTTTTTATTAGTCTTAACTCTGAAGTCATAAGGTATCACTGCCACATAATTTCAATACTGGTTTTCTTTAAAATAAACACAGAGTGAGGTTGCAGAGCCTTTTGTAAAAGTATGATGTCAGACACCCAAAGGTGTTATTGTGTTAGCCATTCTATCCTGTGTGTGTAATGTGCCATCCAGGCAATTCTGACTTATGGTGACTGGATGAATTACCATGCATTCCTGAGCCTGGGGGCTGATTCTCCTTAGGAGGCGGCATGGCCTCGCCGCCAGCGTGTGTCTTGTGCCATGATTAGAAGCACTTACGCTGGCGGTGGGGGCAGTTGGTGCCTGAGTGCTGTGGAGCTGTGCGCCACTCCTCCACTGGTGCAGTCTCCCCATGGTGCAGATCACGACGAAGACTTGCGGCGCCGGTGTGGGGAGGCTTTCCCGGGGTGGGCCGGGGGGAGGAGTCACTGGTAGGTGGCTTCCTGTCCCCTTTCGCCCCATAACGCCGGTGCTGAGAACAGCGTTGCTGCGCCTGCTTTTTAGCAGGAAAATACTGATTTTTTTCTAGGTGTACATCCATAGTTTAAATCATTATCCTCCCCTTTATTTTATCCTCAAAACAATCCTATAAGGTAGGTTAGGCTGAGAGGGTGTGACTAGCTTAAGGTCAACTGGCAAGCTTTCATGGCAGGGTAGGGATTCCGACCTGGGTCTCCCAGATCCTAGTCCAACACTCTAACCTTATGATACTCACCCAGTGGCTTGTGGCTCTTTAACATGATGCACGTGGCTCTTCTGAGCAGTGTTTCCCAAGGTGGCACCTGCCCCATTTTCTATAATAAAGGACAAACAGAATACCAGGATCGAAGACACCTGCCCAGAAAATAGAATCATAGAGTTGGAAGAGGCCATACAGGCAATCTAGTCCAACCATACTTAATGTAGGATCAGCCTAGAACATCCCTGACAAGTGTTTGTCCAGCCTTTGCTTAAAGACTGCCAGAGAGGGGGAGCTCACCACCTCCCTAGGCAGCTGATTCTATTGTTGAACTACTCTCACTGTAAAACAAATTTCCCCCTAATATCCAGCTGGTACCTTTCCACCCATAATTTAAACACATTATTGCAAGTCCTATCCTCTGCTGCCAATAGGAACAGCTCCCTGCCCTCCTCTAAGTGACAGCCCTTCAAATACTTAAAGAGAGCAATCATGTCCCTCTAACCTCCTCCTCTTCAGACTAAACATTCCCAAGTCCCTCAAATATATGGATGCCCACCAATATCCAGCCTGCACATACATAGAATCCCTCAACTCCATATAGTTCTTCAACTTCACTGTAGAGCTTGGAAGCATTACAGCTTGCACACCAGCACAACATACATTTTGCTGAGACCCAGCGGGGGAGGGAATTATAAAGGGGAAAGCTGTCTTGATGTTTGCATGCTAGCATATGGTGACAGTCATGCTGGGGAGAGATTCAGAGCCATAGCATCCAGGCCTCCTTCTCGTTCCTGATTTGAGGAATCTTCTGCAGCCAAGATATGGTTACCAGCCTTCAGGTGGGGCTTGGAGATCTTGCAGATTTACAGCTGATTTCCAAACTACATTTCCTCTGGAAAAAAATGGCTGCTTTGAAGTGTAGGCTCAATGGCATTATACCCTGCTGAGGTTGGGAGGCTTGGCCAACAGGGGAATAAATGGTGCCAAAATTGGGGGGGGGGGAGGCTTCAGCAGCATCCTGATGTGCTAACATCATTCCCTGAACGCTTAGAGGTGATGTCAGTGCATCACTGGGGAATGCTAAGGAAACTCTGGCATTTGGGCAAAACTCTATGGTTAAACCATAGTGTTTTCCCCAAATGCCAGAGGGTTGGTGGCATCCCCCAACAATGTGCTGATGTCACTTCTAGCAAATGAAGAGTGATGCCAGCATGTCACTGGCAACATCAGTGTGTCCCTGACAATGACCCTACCCATCCAGTAAGTCCCCCCACCCCCTGCCTGGAATGCTGAGGTCCCTCCCCAGGCTCCACCCCAAAATCTCCAGATATGTCCCAAACCAAAATTGGCAGCCCCATCTCCCTGCCTCTAAATAGCCTTTTGTAGGCAACCATACTGTCTAGTTCTCTTCAATCCCCAGTGAGTCCTCCAAGATTCCCCAGACCAAGAACCACGTCCCCATTGCTCTGGCAGCCAGGTCTTGCACCCCTTCCCTTCACATCATCATTTGCACATGTTGCCGTATTGCCAGACCTGGCCTGTCTGCTCCTGCCTTCTTGAGCCACAATCCCTCAGGTTGGTTTTCTGTGCTTTTGACTTCCCTGGCCCAAATACAGCCAAAAGGAAGCCTTCTGAGAATCCTCCAATGCTTGCATGGGAGGGGAAATAGTGGGTCCTATTCACAAATCTGCAAAGGTGTTCTCTTTTCTGTAGAAACTGAGGAACAAACCTTGTCATGTCACGTGGTGGGACCAATTCTCATATGTAGATCGTGTATGGATACATTAACAAAAGCTTCTTGGGTGCAAAAGCTGCATGGTAAACCTGAGGTGCATATCCTTTTCAATTTATATAAATATATAATATATACAAGGATTATTCTAAATTACAGTATGCAGATAACATCAGGGAAGAAAAATGGCAATATGCCGAAGACGGCCACTTAAAATGCCCTGTGTCTCAATAATAACATAATATTTTCACAACTGTTTCTTCTTAATGAAAATAAACATAAAACATTCCCTTCTCCTCCTATCAAATTCATTTCTTGGAGCAACAAAATGACAAAATGATTAGCTGTTAATAAGGAGCCAGTTTAAAAGATTGACAGACACTGCGTTACTCATTTAATTTCCGCTTCTCCTATGCCCCCCCTTTTTCTCCCAGCACAGGGGGAATTAATATTATCACATCAAAGGCCTCCTTTTAAATGGGGGAGAAAAATCATTTAAAAGGGACACAAGCTGTGATTATTCAAACTAGGGTATTTGCACGGTGTGTGTGTGTGTGTACACACACACATATATATAAAACGATATCATGCGACAACTTAATTTTGTTCAAATTGCTGTCAGTCACTAATAGAAGAAATTCACTTCCGTTTTATCAGTGCTATTGTGTCCCGACAGATTTATGGGATGGGGGGGGAGAGATAGTGGTAGCAGAGGGAGGCTTTAAACAAGAAATCTGATAGGAAAGATATGAACATGAAGAAAGTAAGGTATTGAATCAAAGATGACCGATTGAATTCCCTACACAGTATTTTTGAATTCTTTCCCCCTCCTTCTTTTATCATTTTTTCTTCTTCCACTTTCCTCGTTTTCTTATTGCCCTTTAGAAACCAATGAAGAACTACTTGTGTGTGAAACACAGAACTTAATATAATTTCCTTCTATGTTATTTTTATGTACTTTCTCCAATTCCCAAAAGACAAATTGTGCCAGGCGTGATTTAACACCTAAAGATGCATCAAATTCCATAAAAGAGATGTAGCTAAGGAAAAAATTATGAGTGGCACAACCCTTGGCTTACCAATAACCAATGATCTATCAGCATTTAGTTCCTGGCAGATTGAATTATATCCCTCTCCAACTGTGTTACGGCTTGCATGACAACAAACAATGTGTCAAATATTTATCCTTCCTTCTTGGGGAAAAAAAGAAAAGAATAAGGGAGAAATTGACACGAGACAGAAAGGGGATTTAAGAGGGGAAAGACCAACCACAGCATGAAATATGAAACATAAATCACAGAGGTCACAAAAGAACTTAGTTACCAAGGCTCCAGATGGATTAAATAACTGGCGTCCTGAGGGAGGGTGGGGAAGTCAGCAAGAGAATAATACCAGAACAGAATGCCCTTATGTCAAAAGGTTTGAGGACAAGCCTTGTTAATTCAGAAAACAGAAGAGTTAAATTAGTCTGGGTCCCTGTGAAAAATCAGTGTAACATATTGTGCTAGAGGGATAAATATTCCCTCTCTCACCACTATATTTGCTGCTGACAGGTGACTGCTGTGAGTAGTTCATTAAAATGTCCCATTTGTGGAACTTTATCAGAATTTATAACACTTCCTGCAGTCAACAGGGTCAAATGCAATAATTAATGAAGACAGTGAAGGAACTGAAGTAATTATTCACCTCTCACCTTTGATAAATAAGCCAGGAAGTTTTAGCACTTGTACTTAAAAGTCTATGGAAGATTCCTCAGAATTTTTTTTCTACACTTGTTGAAATTCTTTTGCCTGCCCTCAAAATTCCTCAGATAGTCTGCTTAAAGCAGCCCCTGCCCATTCCCCTCGAATTTTGGCTTGGAAAAAACTTCAGTAGCAACTCTCACATCAGATGTTAGAACTCCGTACAGAGATCCAGATCAGAACAATCCAAGCTGCTTTCCTACACCGTTGGCTACTGGACTATGGCTGCAATATAGCATCCTGTGCAACTGGATTGTTTGGTCCACAGAGGAAAATCCAGAGGCGAGTGACCAGTATGGCAAATGACAGCACAATATCCAAAGGCCTGTGCAGACAACATGTACATGCGAAGTGGGAGCACATTAATAATGCATCAGGAGCATGTGGCCCCCACGATATACTCAATATGTGCAATCATTGCATCATATAAATCAGGTAATGCTTGGCATGTGGCCCCCATGATATACTCAATATGTGCAATCATTGCATCATATAAATCAGGTAATGCTTGGAATTTCCATGTATATAGTGCCTCCAGTTGGTACAGAATGATGCTGCTAAGTTACTATCAGGTGCTATGCAGAGTATGCATATCATACCCCTTCTGCAGAACACTCTCTCCTCCTATGACTTGACTTCAAGAAATACCATACTTTTGAAATCCATATTTTAATGTTCATTATTTTAGTATTTTTCTGTTTTTTTAGTATTCAGCTATAAAAATCATCAATATATGACTATAAATATGATAAATACAAATATGATAAATATAAATATGATTAATCATGGATCATATTTATACTTGGTCATAATCTCCAATTAAGCCCAATAAAGCAACTTTTTAGGTAGTCATATACTGTACTTCTTTGACTACTTGTAAACAGAAATTAATGACACCACCACACATGGTCAAAATCTGCAGTGACAGATTCACATTTCCAACATCTAAAATAAGTCCAACCAAAGGAGAATGAAGCAAAAAATATAATATTTAAAAACTTCTCAACTTTATTAATTTTTTTCTTTTGATGTGATCAAGTTTCATTTATCTTTGATATTTTGGATGTATACAGTACAGGAACTGCTTCTGCTAAGGATGGAGAATTGGTAGGAATTGGCATCAACTTCTTCTGAAACATCTCCTGTCCTACCAACTGTTTGGAAGGGTCATGGAAGACAGCTCTATCCGTTCCTCAGGATTCTAAAAAGCTACAGAAAAACATATCCCCACATGACCCTTACCATGTCTGCCAAATAGGGTTCCGCATATCGATAAACCAGAACTGAAAATGAACCTAAAATTAGCCGTTTTGGTAAATTTTGGTATTTGTGTTTACCGGATACCAAAACCTGGGGATAAAGCCGAAACTGAACAGGTGATTCCCGAAAAAGCCGAACAGATATTCAGCTTTTCAGGTTCAGCTATTCGCCTTTCCTCAGAGGCATGGCTCTGTGCTTTCTACCCTTTTTCTTTCTTTCTTTCTTTTTCTTTTTTTGACTGGTTTTGTTAGGGCCCCATAGTTGGGGCCCTTTCGAGATGGGGATCGTATAATCGGAGCCACCTTGGTCTGACCAACTTTTCAGTTGATTGATGAATCATGCATAAGGGTTTTTTAAAAGACGGGGCTCACCAAGTCCTGTCTGGAGGGGTATACCCTCCAACTAAAAGAGCCAGCTTCAACAGCCACCCACTAGGCTTTCGAAGGAAATTTCTTCATCCACATGGATGAGCAATCTCCTTCAGACAGCCCCCATGTTTGAGACTTCAGCTGGCTCTGATCTCACCACCCCATGAAAACCTGCTTTCCAAAAGAAGGTCACCCTGAGTAGAGGCTTCGTTTCCCCACACCATGACCATCTCTTGAAATCTGATTTTCAATGGCCATTAGGGCTGTCAAAAAAAAAAATTCGGTACAGTTCGGATTCGGCCGAATTTGGCCCTTGTGGGTTCGGTACGTGCCGAAGTCCGAACTCCCCCACTTCGGATCCGTTCAATTCGGCAGGAATTCAAAGTTCGGAAACAAATTCGGCCGAATAAAGCCATTAAAAACACAACCGCGCCTTTCTGCGGCTCTGGGGGGGCATTTTTGGGCTTAGAGGTCCCAAACTTTTGGCAGAGCTTCAAAGGACGTTTATTGAAAGACTCCCCAAGTTTTGTAAAGATTGGGTCAGGGGGGGCTGAGATATGGGCCCTGAAAGGGGTCCCCCACCCTTAATGTTGTGCATCTCTCAGCAGAGCTTGCCGCCCACGCACAAAGCTCCCAGACCGACAACAGCAGAGAAATTAGCAAAACAACTGCAAACACAACCTTGTTAAACAACACCTTTGCAACACACAACTGAAACCTCCCCCCTCAAACCAGGGAGCGAGAGACTCGAGGGGGAACACACACCCCAGGCAGAACCGACGAAAGCCCCCTTTGGCTTCCCCCCCCCACCCACAGAAACTGCTCCCTCCCCACACACACACAGACTCTGCTTCCCCCCCCACACACATACACAGGAGAAAAATGATAGATTAAAGCCCCCAAAGGGGTCTTACTGTGGCTGTCTTCTGTTCCATCAGGACGGGCTGTAATCCAAGATGATTCCAATTAGGCACGGAACGTTTTGCTCTGGAGAGGAGATGCACACAGGATCGGATCAGATGCCCCATTCATCCCAATAGGGGAAAGGGGAAAGGGGAAAGCCCATATCTCGGGACCCCCTGACCCAATGTTCACAAAACTTGGGGGGTTCCTTAAGAAGCTTAATCTAAAGTTCTAGTGAAAGTTTTGTGTCTGCACCCCAAAAAATGCGCCCCCTGCAGCCATGGAAAGAGAAAAGGGGGGAGGCGATATTTCTGCCCCCACTGAACCCATCTTTACAAAACTTGGGTAGTATCTTAAGAATAATTCACTGAAACTATGCTAAAAGTTTGGGGGCTATATCCCCAAAAAAGCGCCCCCTGCAGCCACATAAATGGAAAAGGGGGGAGGGAAAAGGGGGAGAGCCCATATCTCGAGACCCCCTGACCCAATGTTTACAAAACTTGGGGGGTATCTTAAGAACACTGGTCTGAAACTCCGCTCAAAGTTTGGGATTTGTACCCCCAAAAATGCGCCCCCTGCAGCCATGGAAAGAAAAAGGGGGGAGCCCATATCTCGGGCCCCCCTGACCCAATGTTTACAAAACTTGGGGGGTACCTTAAGAAGCTTCATCTGAAGTTCCAGTGAAAGTTTTGTGTGTGCACCCCAAAAATGCGCCCCCTGCAGCCACAGAAAGGAGTGAATGTGCACAAGCATCCCACACACACACACACGAGGATTTCACTCTTTCTCTCTCTCTCCCTGGCCGGGCCACACATCAGCTGATTCCTCCAGTACTCAATCCTGACTGATTGGCCAGAAGAAGACCCAGCTTGCCCACCAATTGGCCGGGGGAGGAGAATGCTGCTTACTGACGGTTATGCTGCTTACTGACGGCCGAATTGGCCGAATTTATTCACGAACTCCCGAACTCGCTGAATTCGGCCCCCCCGGTTGCCCGCCAGTTTTGAGTTCGGATCCGTCCGAACAGAAAAGCACCGAATCAGGGGAAATTCGGTTGATTTTCAGTTTGGACCGAACCGAATTGACAGCCCTAATGGCCATAATACAGGACTGTTCACAGGATGTCATTTGCCACCAAAAAGAATGCTTTCCGTGCCTTATTTCACTTGCATTTAAGCCTTTTTTCTCCGTTTGGAAGCTAATTTGCATGGACATCATGCAATGCAACCCAGAAATGAAGGCAGCCCCCAGATTTGGAGGTGCCAGCCAGGCAATTGGATCTTTCCATCAGTCCTCGGCAACACTGAACTTCTGAACCTGAAACCGATGGACAGCTCAGCTCACAAATGCCTGGAGGATGGGGGTGAACCATTTGTGGGCCCATATAATCGGACCCCCTGCCCAAAGTTCACCAAACTTTGGTGACCATCTAAGGAGAGTCCCTTGCAGCCACACTGCAAATTTGGTGACTACCTCCAAAAATGCCCCTCAAGAGCTTTGAAAAAAATCCCCATAGACCAGTGGTTGGTAAACTCATTAGTCAACAGAGCCAAATATCAACAGTACAACGATTGAGATTTCTTTTGAGATCCAAATTTCTTACACTTAAACTATATAGGTAGGTACACTGTTTATTAACTTAATAAACTTAATAATACACACGCTGACTTGGATAATTCATCCCCTCCTTTCCTCAACGCCTTTTAACAACCATTCACGCACGGGAGGTTTTGCCTTGGATTTGCCGCTCTCTAGGTGTACATTTTCCTCATCTGCATTCTCAAAACTCCGCAGGGGGGCTTACTGATGAGTTTTGAGAATCTGGATGGGGAAAATGTGCATCTGAGTGGCAAATCCAAGGCAAAACCTCCCATTTATAAATGGCCAATAACCCCCTGTCCCGGGTCGCCCTCCTGCCTGGGCTCCCTGGGCTGTCAGGCCAACCCCGACCCCAGCGACAACCCCCAGGGGAAGAGGGAGGAGCCCTCGAGCCTCCACTCACCAGGAGAGCAGTCGGGAGAGGCGGTGAACGGCAGCTGGCTAGAGCCTCCTCCCAGCATCCGGGGGGCGGGCCAGAAGCCCCCACAACCACCGACAGCCCCGCTCATCAGCTGGCGAGCGAGAGAACTGGCCCGGGCGGACCACGCCCGGCCGATGGGGTGCCGCAGCAGCCATGACATTCCCCGGCCCCCAGGCTGGCCAGCCAGCCGGGTCCCCGGGGAGAGGGGGGAGCGTGCTGGGAGAGAGAGGTGCCAGAGCGGCAGGCAGTTCAGCGTGGCTCCAGCCCCAGCAACCATCAGAAAACAGTTGGCAAATGAGGGAGAGAGCAGGCGAGGAGAGGGGCGTTGGCCAGGACAGGCGGGTCCCCGACAGGAGAAGCTCCTCTGGAAGGTGCAGCCATACCTGAGAGCGGGTGACACCCCCCATGCAGAGTTTTGAGAAGCTGGATGGGGAAAATGTGCATCTGAGTGGCAAATCCAAGGCAAAACCTCCCATTCATAAATGGCCAATAACCCCCCCATGCAGAGTTTTGAATCAAACATTGCTTTCCCCCACCCTGGGCCCCGACCTCCTCCTCCTTGCCGCCGCCTGGGCTCCTTCCTTCCTTCCCTCCCCGGCTGGCCTGCCGTCTGCCCCTCCTCAGCACCTCGGCCTCCTCCACCAGCCAAAACAAGCGTGAAAAATCCCACCCGCTGATTGGCTGCCGCCGCCCACCTTGGCGCCGCCGGCCCTCGAGTGCTGCATTCAAAACCTGGCCGCACTGTGAGGGGAGGGAAAGGGGGGAGGAGGGGGAAGGAGGAGGGGGAGAGGGGGTGGCACTTTACCTCACACACCGCCCCTCTTGTGGGGGGGAATAAACCTGAAATGGGGTGGTGAGGAGAGGTTTCATGGTCAACTTTTGGTGGGGTGTGTGCGCCTCTTCCTCCTCCTCAGAAACGTTTCCAGAGCCGCACTCAAGGGGCCAAAGAGCCGCATGCGGCTCGGGAGCCGCTGTTTGCCGACCACTGCCATAGACTATGATAGACCTGAATTTTTCAGGAAACCTGAAAATAAGCCGAATACCAAAATTTACCAGTATGGGTATTCAGCTTATTTTGGGTTTACCCAAAAAATTGAGCCCAATAAACCCAAACCCAAAATTTACCTCCCCCCCAAAAGTTTTTGCACAATCCTACTGCCAAACCTTCACCATGGAGTTTGGAAAGTCATGGTCTTAAGAAAGATTCTTGGACTAATAACTATGCATTTACTTTTGACTGTGCTCTAGATTGTTGGCTATTGAACAAGCAAACTGAGTCCATTTTAAAAATTGTGATATGGACTTCCATAGGTCCCACGACACGAGATGCTGCAAGTTCTGAGACTGAATCTCCAGATTTGTTATTCATTTGGCTTAAGAAAATATAAAACAAAAAGCAGTTATGAAGTTCCATCTTGCCCCTATGCTCTTTAACATATACATGAAACCTCTGGATGAGGTCATCCAGAGATTTGGGCTGGGGTGTCACCAATATATGGATGACACTTGGCTCTATCATGTGCTTCCAGCTGATCCCAGGAAGGCTGTAGAAACCCTGAGCTGGTGCCTAGTATATGGAACCTCTGAAATGGACTGAATATACTAGCCTGGTTAGGCAGAAGGATCAGTCTTCTACCCATGGGGAGTTTAAACTTGTGCTTATAAGATAAAAAAAAGAAATACATATCAAGTGAAAAGATGAAGGTTGAGGAGCTGATGAAGAGCGAGGTGGCCGTCTTCCTCACATGTCTGACTTCTGGTGAATATATTGTTGCTAAAGAAGAAGAAGAAATATTGTTAGAATTATTATATACATGGTGATGTGTTTACTTACCTATATTTATAATCAGGACTATACAGTTACCTGTTTGTATGTACCTACTTGTGAACAATACATGTGACTTTGTAATTTATGAACAGTGCTTTGATATGACTTTTGCATTATGATGGTAATATTGGAATTATATTGAAATTGCTTGGAATATAGGTTTCCTGTGTGAATTCTGGATAAGCAGGTGGTGGCAGCTATAGCCAGGAGTGCCTTTTACCAGCTTCTTTTACCAGTTTTGACTGGTTAGGCAGAAAAGATCTGGCCACTTTGGAGCCTGCCCTTGTTACATCTAGATTCAATTACTACACGGGGCTTCCCTTGAAAAGTATTCAGAAACTTCAGTTGGTACTGAATGCTGACTGGATGTTGACTGGAGTCTAAGTCCATATCACTTCATTCTTGGGCCATTTATACTGGTTCCCAAATTATTTATGGGCACAATTCAAAGTGCTGGTTTTGACTTACAGAACCCTATATGGTTTGGGACCAACATATCTGAAGAACTGCTTACTCTCTTACGGACCTGCCCAACTGCTATAGTTATCTGCAGGGACCCCTGCCTTCTGAGATTAAATGGGCGGCCACCTGGGGGGGGGGGGGGCTTCTCGGTCATGGCACCCAAGCTCTTGAATTCTCTCCCCAGGAAGATTTGTCTGTCCCCTTCTGTTGCCATCTTCCTCCAGTAGGTGAAGACTTTTTTGTTTAGTTTGGCAGTCCTTCATTGATCCCTTCTTCCTGATCAATGTTTTAATTGCTGTTTTTTATGTTTTCATACATATTTTAACAGTATTTTAATTTATTTTAATGATGTATGTTGGTGAGTTGACTTTTATCTTTTTAATGTGATTTTATCATGTACTGTGTTTCCCTGAAAATAAGACACTGTCTTATATTTATTTTTCCTCAAGAAGACACACTATGGCTTATTTTCAGGGAATGTCTTATTTTTATTAAGTATGGTACAACAATCTACATTTATTCAAAGATAGTTAAGTCGTCTTCTTCTGGAACATCATCATAACAATCGCGCCTTTCCGCGGCTCTGGGGGGGGGCATTTTTAGGGGTAGATGTCCAAAACTTCAGCGTAGCTTGAGGAGACCCTTCTTGCAAGAACCCCCAAGTTTTGTAAAGATTGGGTCGGGGGGGCTGAGATATGGGCCCCGAAAGTGGTCCCCCCTCCTTAATGTGCATCTCTGACAATGGGGATTTGCAATTAGCCCAGACATTGCCACCCACGCCCAAAGCTCCCAGCCCTGACAAACAGCTGAGCTGCTGGGAGCAAGGGTGGGGCAGGTGCGAAGAAGTTTGCAAACCATGCAAAGCAACACATTTGCAGCCATGCAAACCATGCAAAGCAACACATTTGCAACCATACAAACCATGCAAAGCAACATGTTTGCAACCATGCAAACCATGTTTGCAACCATGCAAAGCAACACCTGACACCTGGGAGTTTGCAAACCATGGAAAGGGACAGAGGCAGCTAGCTATGCATAAGGAGCAGGAGGGGTGGAATTTCCCCTTTTGCATCGGACTCAGGACCAGGCAAATGCATTCTTTAAGTCACAATTTGAAAACCAGTTTTGAGCAAGCATCAAAATAGACCTAACCCATCTTATGAATGAGGGAAAACCTGAGGACACACAACTGAACCCCCCCTCAAACCAGGGAGAGAGAGACTCAGGGGGCACCCCCCCTGCAGAACAGGCAAAAGCCCCCTTTGGCTTCCCCCCACCCACAAAAACTGCTCCCTCCCCACACACACACAGACTCTGCTTCCCCCACATACACAAACACACACAGGAGAAAAATTATAGAGAAAAGCCCCAAAATGGGTCTTACTGTGGATGTCTTCTGTTCCATCAGGGTGCACACAGGAAACTCTCCGGGAACAGTGAACTGGCGGGAAGTCTTGGTACGCTGCATAGCCACGCCTATCACTATGTCTTATTTTCGGGGTATGGCTTATATTGCGCAAATGCTTAGAAATCCTGCTACGGCTTATTTTATGGGTATGTCTTATTTTCGGGGAAACACGGTATGTTTTAAATTGTTGGCTGCCTTAAGGGCCCTTGTGATGACAGAAAGGCAAGATATAAATTTTGTAAATAAATAAATAAATATTATGGGTTGAGAGATATGGGGCTGGATTCTACAGATCAGTTCTGCTAGCAGAGGAACTTGCCCTTAGCAGGAGCCTTCCCCCAATATACAATCCCTGAATATCTTGGATCTACAAAAGTCTCCTTCTGCTGAAAGGCGTGTCTCTGCTAGCAGAACCATGGGACCAAGGCTCACTTTGTATGAACTACAAAGTTCCCAGTCATAATTGACTGGTGTAGTGGTTAAGAGCGGTGGTTTGGAGCACTGGACTCTGATCTGGAAAACCGGGTTTGTTTCCACACTACTACACACAAAGCCAGCTGGGTGACCTTGGGCTAGTCTCCCATTAGGATTGCCAGGTCTCTCTTTGCCACCATTGGGAGATGTTTTGGGAGGAGCATGATGAGGGCAGGATTTGGGGAGGGGAGGGACACTTTTTGGGCCAGGGACCACCAGTAAGTTCTTACCTGCTGATTATAATGCTTTACAGCTTTCAAGACAGATGGACACATCAGGGCAATCTGGTGAAGAAGCTCAACCCACTTGTCAGGAAGGCATTCAACCAATGCATGTTTGGCTGTGATCATGTTCCTGGTGAAGTTCTCATCATTCCTGGTGTGAAGAGCTAAAAGTGACCAAAAGAATTCCTATTTCTCCACTCTAGAAGACAAGAATAACTTTTTAAAAGTGAATGGCTTTCTCCAGTTCCCTCCACACATTGTCCTCTATGGCATCTTCCCTTGCCTCTGTAGTAAATCCTACTAACCCAGAACTATATGGGTGGCGACAATCACGTGGATCCTTTCAGTTAATCATTACTTTCTATCTTGGCCAGGTAATGATGGTTCTCTGAAAATGGTAACAAAACTGCGTTAAATTTGTTTGTTTGTTGATTGTTGTTACGGTCATAGACCAGCACATGTATAAAATACAGTCTTAAACCGAAGCTTATATAAAATGCAATCAATAATCCACGCTAAAAAAATTACATAAACCACCATAAAAGTAAAAATTATGTACATCTGTAACCAAACATGTACCTAGTTAAATATAAGAGACCTATACAGCAAACCTGAGTCTACTGTAGATAAATTATGTAAACCTTCACTTCAGCACATTTTATTTTATATAAAAGATTATTAACCATCCTTCTTTCTTACTAAATTGTTTCTTTTCTTAATGGACAAATGACAAAATTTTGCAACAGCATACGATACATGAGCCTCCTTATCTTCCAACAGGTATCTAATCTGAGCTAGCTCTGTAGACCTTGGGTAATAACTTGTTTGCTCAAGACGAGCTAACAGAGGAGAGATGATAGTAGTTCTTATATCAGTATAAAATTCACACTGCAAAATTATGTGTGATATTGTTTCAACCGCATTGGCTGAACATGGGCAACGCCATTGCTCCAAAGGTAAATGTAGAAACCTTCCTTTTAACACAGCAGGCAGCATAGCATCAAAACATGCTCTCGAGAAAGCCCATCTTTATTTAGTGTAGGTGATGGTCGACAGATATGGGGCTGCAGAGGATCTAACACGAATATTTCAATACACTGTAAGATTTTGGCAATAGTGGAAAATCGGATTGACTTTCGATATCCACAAGGCGTTGATGGACCAATGATTTTGCCTGCCTCAAGCCTGACTCCAGGAGATGTTCAGGGTCTAATCCAATCGTGTGAAGTTTATTGATTATTCTGGTTGACCATCTTGGGTATGGAACTACTGCTAATAGGAGAGGGAGTAATCCATTGTGATTTAAATGAACTCTCGACCAATAATTGATGGAGATTTGCCAAATCTTTGTTTCGACCTTAAACAAACCAGCCTCCTGCTTAGTACTGCATTAGACGTACATTGAGGCCAGCAAAGACAGGTGTCAGTTCCTAAATCCAAACCATGGTTTCATAGGGAATGTTTTGAGGCAAAAAAGGCCCTCAAATATGCATACTATAAGTTTACTACAGCACACAACAATCAGATCCAGGAGGCTTAGCAACCTCTTATAGCACATAAAAGGCCTACAAACAGCTAATAGCTCAGAAGAAAAAGGAGCATACTAGGGATTCCTGGAAGATACTGATTCAAGCAGGCAAATATAATAGTCATCAGTTTTCTGGAGACTCATTACTGGATGTAATATGAAGGAGATATCACCATTAAGTTCCTTTGTGACTCCTGAAAGATGGGTTTCTTTTTTCCAGAGCCAACATGATGACATACATCCTCAGTCACCCTATACTCCAAACTTATCCAGTATTCCCCCTGGCCGCCAGTCACATTAAAGGAGGTTGAGTCACACATTAATCGGTTCAAACGGGGCAAAGCTCCTGGGCTTGATGGAATACCCCCAGAGTTTATCAGATAGAAGGCTCTTGTTGCTGATGCGTGCCCTTCATGAGCAGACGGTGCTAAGAGTTAGGTGCACCAGAAATTGGCATCTCACTAATCCTATAAACACATATAGAGGAGTTAGTCAGGGCTGTCTTCTTGCTCCTATGCTTTTGTCAGCTCTGGGATAAATCCCACAAACAGACTTCCAGGCAGGTCTTCCTACGAAAGCTGATTTATTAGGAAATATTCAGGAGTTAAAGAAATTGACTTGAAACTTAGCAAGGATACTAATGGAAGGAAAACTACAGGTATGGGTGATATGCCCTGATATGCCCTGACCTGGTATCCCCTGACCTGGATGGCCCAGGCTAGCCTGATCTCATCAGATCTCAGAAGCTAAGCAGGGTCAGCTCTGGTTAGTATTTGGATGGGAGACCACCAAGGAATACCGAATAACGAATGCCCGGTACTATAGTGAAGTGTATTTGTTCCCAGTGATGGCCCACTCCCATGACAACTCTGCCGGTGCGCCGGTCCACTGCCCCCCCAAATGTCACTGCCATCCATTTGGGTGAACTGGATGGGCTGGGGCAGACGCATCACTTTTACCTTTAGGGCTTTGAACGTATCTTCATTAATTAAGGTACGAGCACAACCGGAGTCTACTAAGGCCTTTACAGAAACTTGGGGGGGGCCCTTGTAATGTTGCAAGATAACGTCCAGAAAAACAGTTTCCCCCACATCACTCACCATTAGCAGAGCTTCGGGTTGCATGGGTGCAGTGGCGCTCTGGTTACCGCAGACCCAGTCCATTTTTTGACTGCTCTTCCTCCGATGAGGCTGCACTGTCCTCGCTCAGGATGGCGGCATTTGTAATCTGGGACCCTGAGGGGTCAAGTTATGGAACATTTGTAATCCGGGACCCCGAGGGATCAAGTAATGGCGTGGTAAGACCCATTGGAGTAATCTCCGCATCGAGATTGAGAGCGGGGGGACCCTTGCGTCCGGCGGCAGCGCTGCGTCCGGCAGCCGTGCTTTTCTGATGGCTGCCTCCACTCACCCGAGCCGAGCCCTCCGGGCGAGGACTTGGGGCTGGCTGTTCAGGTCGTGATGGGCAGGTCGTGGCAAAATGGCCCATAGCCCCACAAACAAGACACTCTCCCTTCTGGAATCGTTTGGCTCAATCTGTCACAGGAGCAACTGGTCTCCATGGTGGCTGAGCGGGTACTTTTGAGGCTGTTTGCTCCTGCCGCAACCCCACCTCTTTCGCCCTGCGCCTGGAAAGGGAGAGGAGTTGCCGGCGACTTTCCACTTCTTCCGTGAGCAGTATCCAGTCTTCAAGGTTAGGCGGGTCTCTTTGCATGAATGCCCAATACCGAATCTCGGGGTTCAACCCCTCACGGAAATACTGTACTCGTGAAGCCTTGCTCCAATCTACAATTTTACTGGCGAGTCGTTGGAACTCACTTGCATATTCTCTGACAGACTTAGTGCCTTGACGCAGTTGAAGAATGGCAGTCTTAGCCTTCTCACCCCAGAATGGGTCCTCGAAGCGTCTTCGTAGTGCCTGCATAAAATCATTCAGAGTCGAATGGATCTGACCCGAAGGTCAAATTGTTAGATCATCCACTCCGCCGCCTCTCCCCTGAGTAGGGACGACATGTACCTGACACGACTGTCTTCTGTGGGAAACGTCTGTCCTGCTCTCTCATGAAACTGTCCACCTGATGTAAGAAGTAGGGAAGCCCTTCCGTGGATCTATCGAACATAGCTCGTAAGTCTCTGTGGAGCATATGGGCAAGGTGGAGGAGCGGGCCCTATAGATTGCTCCGGCTGCGCGGGCACACCTGGTTGCCCCAGAGGCACGGGAGCAACTGGTTTCCCCAGCGGCGCGGGCTGGCCTGGGGGTTGCCTCAGGGTTTGCGCTGGAACTGGCAGGACTGTTGCAGGGGGTGGATGAGTCCATTGCAACCTCCCCAACTCCTGCCACAAAGAACCCATTTGGTCCTGCACTTGAGTCAACTGTTCCTGCAAGTCCTGATTCCGGTACCACAGGCGTTGGATCTCGTCCTAACCCCTCCCCCCCGGTACACCAAGCTTGAGACACTCGGAGATTTGTATTCCATTCCCCCAGATCTCCCTCATCCGGGTACCCCCTGACATCCTGCGCAAAACTGCTGCGGCGGTCGGCTCCAGCCAGTCTCTGCCGGCAAACCGTCTCCCTAGTCGGGAGAGAGTAAAACGGGGGATCAGGGGAGAACAAAGGAAATGTCCAATCCTCCCCCTCCGGTATCCTCGCATCTTTGGGTCGTGCTCCGGACGCGGCTGTCGCCTATGCAACCATCGCCTGTGCAAACGCCTCAGCCTGAGCCGCCGCCAACTCGGCGGCACAGGCGGCGGCCACTTCGGAAAAAGGTTTTTCAACCCCCCTTGTGCAACAAGAGCAAAAGTTCTCTGCAGTTAGCGAGCAGTGGCAACACCTGTTGTGCAAAATGCACGGGAACAGAGTAGCCGAAATCCTCCTCCAACTTCTGCAGGATCATGGCTTCAGTAGCCGTATCCGCTGGCAGTAGCCGTATCCGTCGAGCAGATGCAAGAGCGCTTTGGCGGCGGCATTCTCTGCCTCCTGGCAAAAGCGGTGTCGATCAGGACTCGCCTCCCCCAACTGTTCCGCCATGAGGGAACGGGGTGCGGGATCCTGAACATGCGGACTGTCCCCCTCCAGTAGTTTCTCGCTCCCACCTAACACACAGTCTCTGGAGACCAGTCAGGTAAGCAGAGTAGCGTCCTGCTGGGCTAGGCATGCCTCTTCAAGGAGAACAGCGAGCCAACGGGTTTCCTCCCGAGCACGGTGCGAGGCCTCCCGCGACTCCATGGCCGCCGCTCTCTCAAGGGTGACCCATTGCGAGGCAACCAATCCTGCCAGTCGACGGGACTCCTGTTGAGTGCGGCGCGCTTCCTCCAGGAGCGATCGCTGGAGGTCCTCCCCTGCGACCTTTGCCAGGGCGCGGGCGTTCGCAGGAGGTACGGCGGAAAATTGAAAAAGTTGTGATTAGTATCCTAATGTCAGCCCCTGGCTCACCAGATAAATCCCACAAACAGACTTCCAGGCAGGTATTCCTACAAAAGCTGGTTTATTAGGAAATATTCAGCAAGTTACAGAAATTGACTTGAAACTTAGCAAGGATACTAATGGAAGGAAAACTACAGGTATGGGTGATATAAAGGCAAAAGTAAACTTTCAGGATGACTACTGGCTGCTAGGGCAACCCCCTAGATAACATTCTTTCCCAGGAGCGATCAAAGACTAAACAGAGCTAGGGCTGAACAACAGTTAGACCTTGAAACGCCACCTGGCCTAACCACTGGGCGCCTTTCCCAGGCCGGTGCCTGACAGCTTTTCACCTTCTATATAAGCAACTTGGTTAGGTCTCTTAATGCACCAGAACTTCATTCACCTAAACTGGCGAATAGGCACATCTCTGTTTTGCTTTATGCGGATCATGCTGTGATCTTATCCAGGGCACCAGTGGGATTAAGGAGACCGCTTGCAAGAGTGGCGGTGTTTTGTGAAAACAAACAATTAACAATCAACTATGGGAAAACAAAAGTGATGGGCTTTGGTAAACGTCACAGAAATAGGATTTGGAGTGTCAACGGAGAAAGGTTGGAACAGGTGTCCTGTTTTAAATACCTAGCTGTTATTATTCAGGCTTCTGGATCTAAGATGGCCCATAATACCTATGCCACCAATCTAGGCACAAAACCAGCTGGCTATAATTAAGTTCTTGTGGGGCTTACTAGTGGCTCACTATGTCCCGGCCACCCTTAAACTCTTCCAGGCAAAAATATTAGCTCAGATGCTCTATGGAACACACCTTGGCTCTACACCTTCTTGCTTTACACCTCTTGAACTGGTGCAATCCACATTTCTTAGAGCTGCCCTTCAACTCCTGAGATGCATGCCAAATTCCCTGATCCGACTGGAAACTGGTATGGTGAGGGTAGAGGCAAAGGTTTGCTTATCCTCTCTCTATGTATGGCTTAGGATGAATCTTAATCCTAGGAGTCTTTTGCCACTGGTACTGAGTGACTCCTTTAGGTCAAGATGGATCATTGCTATAGAGAATAAACTAAATAGTTTGGGACTTGCTCCGTCAGAACTTTTGCAAATGGGTATGGACCAAGCTAGACTAACTATAAATGAAAGAGTCAAAGATACTGAGCATCAAATGGATCTCTTGAGATCCCCTGCATTTATAGCACCTCAACATACCAGGTATATTCTAGCACCAGCTGCATATTTATACTCCCTGGAAAGGAACACACATAGGAGGGCCTATACGCTGGCCAGATGTGTAGCCCTACCATCTGCTATATTAGAAGGCAGATTTAAGAAAATCCCCAGGGTGAAGAGACTTTGCCCGTGTAATGCAGGGGAGCTGGAAACCATTGAACATGTATTTTTAGATGTCCCCTTTACAAGTCAGCCCGCTTCAATATTATTGACCCTTTGATTAGGGAAATGGGCTCTGTTGATGAGGGTGAATGGACCAAAAGGTTTCTGCTGGGAGACAGCTCACCAATCACCACCCAGGTTGCAAAATATTGTGCAGTTGCAATGAAGCTAGGTCACCTCATTGTTCCCTAATGTGTGGAAGTGTAAAATTGGGTGGTTTTTTAATTTTGTTGGCCTTGGTTGTAAACATCTACTCTGTATGGTCAGTTTCTGTTTTATCTGTTTTATCTGGCATATTAGCCGCAAATAAAAAATTTATTTCATAGACGTACATTTAGGTACTTTAAATAGTGCTCTGGGGAAGCCAGACTGGACCCTTTCCAGAGCCACATAGTTGGTATCGAATCCTAATTGGAACCCGTATCTAAGCTGAGCTAAGGATTTGGCAAAATAAAGTTTTAGAGCTGATGGAATATGCCCTGCCCCTTTGGTCCTAAAGAATCTCAGGATAGCATTGATACTTCTCTGAGCATTAAGAGTGTTAGATCGGATATGTGCAGTAACTTTTCCATTGTATTGGGGAAAAAACTCCCAGGTATTTAAATTTTTTAACCTGTTTGATATGGTTCCCACCAATTTTCCAATTAAATTCTTTGTATTTATTACTGAAACACATTATTTTAGTTTTTGCATAATTAATTACCAGGTGTTCAGCATGACATTGTTGGCTCAGTACGTCCACAGCCCAGGTTAAACCCACTCTAGTCTGTGACAGGAGGACTGCATCATCGGCATACATTAAGATTGGTATTTTTCCCCCTCTGCCAATTTTGGGGTGTGTACATCTTCCTTATGCAAACATTCTATAAGGGAATTTATGTAGATGTTAAATAAGAAAGGGGCAAGGTGACAAACCTGTCTAACTCCTTTATAGGATGGGATAGAATCAGACAACTTTCCCTCATGGCTAAATCTTATTCGGAGCTTTGTGTTTTCGTGCAATTTGATAATCAGTTCCAAAAGCCGCTTATCAATTGTTGGGTTCGCCAATTTCCGCCAGAGACGATCTCTAGAGACCGATTCAAAAGCGGCCTTTAAGTCTATGAATGCTGTGTAAAGCAAGCCTTTTGCTAATCGAAAGTGCTTTTCAATAAAGAAATCCAAAATGAGACAATGATCGATTGTTGAGCGGCCTTGCCTGAATCCTGCTAGTTCCTCTTCGAGTTAACCTCTTGGTCAAGCCATTTACATAGTTTCAGGCAAAGGTGTTTTGTGTAGATCTTACTGATTACATTAAGCAAACTGATCGGTCTGTAATTATTTGGGTCGGCTTTGCATCCTTTCTTGTATAAAGTCCCCAATCTCTTGTGTTAAATTTAAACAGAGCAGGCTGACAGTGTTGGACACTCATAATGTTTGTGTCCTTGCAATTCTTGCTGTTGTGTTAGTGACCTTGATTTGGGGGAGATATGTAGGGTATAAATATCTTAAACAAAGAAATAAAATGCAAATTTGCTATAAAACAGCATTGATGGAAAATGTACAAAAACTATTCAGTTGTCCATTAATAAAAATTAGTTGATTAATTATCTCTCTTTTAATAGATTATTCTGTTACACAGATCGTAATATAGGTGCCTTCTTGGGATATTAACAGAAATGAAAGATTACAACTGGATAAACAAAAGCTACCATTCATTATTAGATGGAAGGCTCTTTTTCACTGTTTTCAGTATGCACCCAAATCAAAATGGGCCCTTCAACTAGCTCCACTGATTCAAACTTGCCTTTACTGGTTAAGCAACTAAAGTTTCTGATGAATAACTTACCAATTAAGCCAATTAAAGGGTACTGCTATTTACAAAATAAAAAAAAATTATCTGGCCATATTAGAGGAAGATATCTTGGTATTTTTGATATGACTGTTAATAAATAACCTGTCCTACAAGTCTAGGGTAGGGACAGACATTTATATTGTGGAAACTGTGATTTTTGCAAGTGCTTTTTCAGAACTGAAGCCATCGTGATAAAGTACTCTTCCTTCCTGAGAAAGAATGTTTGCTTACTATTTCATCATCCCCCGGAGGCACACAGAAAGAAAATAAGCACATCAGTTGTCATTATGACAGGATAAAAGGGGAGCCATCATATTTCAATAACACAATACGATGAAGAGCCCCTTCGAATGATGAATTATGGACTTTCTCTTTCACACTCAACTGTAAGTTAATATTATCTCTCCAGAATAATTAGAGTGAAGTTCAATTACTGACCCTGAATTGCCGTGTGGGCCACACCATGGGTTTTGACACAGTATTTTGCACATTTATCTTTTCACCTAATGCACTGGATCTGCATCATGGTGGTGATTAATCTTCCTAGACCTCATCTAGCTCATATCATTCTTGCATGGATTGGCTTGCTCCCTGAAGTCCCCTTGAGCATAATATAAATGGGTCTATTACAACTGGGGAGCAGGGGGGGTGTTTCAGACAATTCGTACCCATTTTTCACATAGTGTGAACAGGATCGCCTTTGAAGCTTTTCTGTCCTCCAAGTGGTTAAAAAAAATGAGGGGGTCTTCTGTGAGTGAGGTAACTATCCCTCCCCATTTACCATACCAGGCCATCAGGGATTTCCTCTTCTGGTGTAAGACACTGTTACAAGACACCGTCGGAACTAGACAATTGTCTTTATACTCCCGTGAAGAGAAAGGCAAAAGAAATATTTGCTGCCTTTCAAGAAAGCTCCCAAGAGATTTATCTACCATAATACTTATCATTCCTTTAACTCATAGAGAACAGTTGAGCACAGAGTTAGGTGTGTGTAAATCCCATTATTTCAGTGGCCTTAAATCTGTACAGGGCTGTAGCACATCATCCTAACCTGAGAGGTATACAAATTAGTGCCGCACATTCCCCCCCCCCCCGCCCCAGCTGAACCAGTTTGCAATCATGGTACAAAAGGCTACACCTCTGCAGTTGTACTAATAATCCATTGTAAGGTGGGGAGTGAAAAATGAATCCAGACCATTGCCCAATCCCTCTATTTATGATCTGGTTGTCCTATGTGCATTTATGCATATTTCTTATTAAACAAATTTAAAATGCTGGGAATAGTTTAGATGGTGTGTTGTCTAATTAGCTGCCTTGGGTAGTCTGGGATGCCAGAAAGGCAGGTTATAAACAATCCAAACAAAGAAAGGCCTTAAAAAACAAAGCAGACAAGGAAAAGCCCAAAGGTAAGGTTGTTTTCAAGAGAAGAAAATGGAAGCATATGAACTGAGGTCAAATATTTTAAAGTGTTTCAGGAACAAGATAGATATTTATAATTTGCATTTCAAACAGCAGCAGCTTGCATCCAGGATATGACCAGTTATTTCAAATCAATGTGCAATATCCTCAACTCTGAAAAGGATTGCCAATTGCCAGGTGGGGCCTGGAGATCTCCGGTCACTACGGCTTTTTATGCATGGGTTGGATCTCTCAGCTTTGACCTTAGTTCATCGCACATTAAACTAACCTGGGTTGGGGAAAACTGTATGCATTGGCTTTAATGATCAGAGACAAAATCGTGTGCTAATCGGGCCATGAATACTGAAAATGCAGGAGAGATAGAGTTCCTGTTTCCTGGCTCATTCAAGGACCCTGCCACACACCCCTCACCCCCACTCCTGCTGATTGGTCGATCCAAATTGAGCAATGAAGGCTGCCCCCCTCTTTAACTTTTAACAAGGAGTAAGGGTGTCCCCACCACCAAGTTTGTCCTGGAAGGGGGTATTACCCATATGGTGCATGCATGGTTTTGCTCATGGGGTAGTCATTTTGCCAATTGGTGTGGGGAAAAGACATGGGGGGGGGAAGTGGGGCATGTAGGATCTGGCTGGTTGATACCTAGTTTGAACATTACTATGCCACCCCCCCCCCCCAATATAATGATCTTTTCCTAGGAAAGCCTGGTTACTGCAGCTCCATTAGCCCAATGGAAGCTCTCAAGCCCGTTTCGGATGGGAGACTTGCAAGCCCTCCAAAGGTGTTTTGAAGAAGAACCTGCCGTTTTAGAAAGTGAGTTGAAAGCTGCAGTGAAAGCTACTGGGGTAACCAAATCACCAGAAGTAGATTGGATATCAATAAAGTTATTTCAAACCACTGAAGAGGAGTCCATTAAAACTTTACCAAGAATATGCCAACAAATACGGAAAACAAAACAATGGCCCACAGACTGGAAATGCTCAGTCTCCATTTCAGTTCTGAAAAGGGGTGATGTCAACGACTGCAGCAACTATCAGACCATCATGTTAATTTCTCATGGAAGTAAAGCAATGCTCAAAATTTTACAGTTAAGGCTGTTACCATATATGGAACAAGAAATGCCAGAAATTCAAGCTGGATTCAGAAAAAGAAGAGGCTCTAAGAGACCATATAGCAAATTTATGTTGGTTATGGGCGCATAGAAGAGAATTTCAGAAGAAAACCAGCGTATGTTTCATAGATTACCACAAAGTTTCTGACTGTGTGGATCATGAAAAGTTGTGGTTTTCTGGCCTCTAATTTGGGGAGTCGGCTTATACTCGGGTCGGCTTATACCCGAGTATATAAGGTAATATCTCTGGTTTCAACCCATAGTTTTTCTAGTTCACTTTCACTTCAACTTAGTAATGTACAAAACAAATACTGAATAAGGAGGAATGAACATTTCTTTGTTCCTTTTGATATTCTGCCAGTGCTTTCAGTTCTGTAAGTTTTGTACTGTTGCTTTCATAGATTCATTTATTTTATTTTGATTTGATTTCTATCCCACCCCGCCATTTTGCCATTGCCTGCCTCTATATAGCAACCCCAGTATTCCCAAATCGGGGTTGGCATGCTTGGTTTCTTCAATTTTAAATTGCACAAGTATAACTTTGATCCCTTCTTTTAATTCTGTAATTGTTTTATTGCTGAAGTTCCCAGGGTTCTCTTTTATAATTATTACAAGCTACTTCCCTCCACTAAACTCAAGAAATGACATTAGGATTCTTTGGGACAAATTGGGATCCCTTTTGGATAAGATTACTGTGCGATATCCCAGAATTCCATTATTGGTAGCAGGTGATTTTAACGCCTGTATTGGCACCAATGATGAAGCTGGGTTAGTTTGGCCCACGACGGAGCTGCCCCCCCCCACATTTGTGTGAGAGATTCTCAAAAGATTTTAAGGTTAATTTTGCAGGAAAACAATTGTTTGAGTGCGCTGTGAATCAAGGTTTGGTAATTTTAAATGGGCACAGGCAGTTTGATCCCACAGGAGATTTTACTTGTGTAACGTTCAAAGGGGCCAGTGTGATTGATTACATGTTAGTATCAGAAGGTTTGCTACCGCGAATTCACGATTTTAAGATAGGAGAGTATTATGGAGGGGACCATCTTCCCTTACAATTAACTCTTTCATTGTCTCCTGATTGTTTTTTATTCCCCGGTTTATCAACAAACCTATTACAAGGACGAAAGGCCTTGAGGCCCGTTAGATGGTCACCTGAGTTAACTCCTATTGTAGTGAATATTATGCATTCAAATCAATGTCGGTACGCCCTTACTGATTTTTTTAAACAGAGGGATACGGTGCAGATGATAGAATCGTTAACTAATATTTTAAACCTTTTTAAACCAATCTATTCAAAACCATCATCGTCCCAAGGATTCCAACGTAAAAATAGCTGGTTTGATGGTGAGTGTAGAGAAAGTATTAAAAAAATAAGATCTCTTCACCGCTTATACAAAAATACCAGCTCAAATATACATCTGTTAGATCTTATACGGCTAAAGAAGTCATTTAGGTCCCTGATAAAGTTTAAAAAACAGCTGGACATATATAAATGCTGGAAATTACTCATCTCAGCAATAAATAATAACGAAACCCAGACTTTTTGGAATCTAGTGAATAGAGGACTCTCTACGGTGGCTAGTATCCCTTCATGCATTACTCCTGGGATCTGGGAAAAATACTTTACTTCTAATTTTGTAACGGTCCCTGGTTTTGATTTGGATGAGGAACTGGTTGAACCCCCCCAAATGGATAGTTGGCCACAGGTCTCCCCTAAATGCGTGAGTGCCTTAATTAAACAATTTCGGTCAGGTAAAGCTCCAGGTCCTGATTTAATTCCGGTTGACCTTTTGAAAGTAAATCTGTCTTGGTGGAGCCATATTTTGGCCTCACTTTTCACGCAAATAAATAACACAGGAGATATTCCCGCACCATGGAAACATGCAATAATTGTGCCACTTTATAAAAAAGGACCAAAAAACGATCCTAAAAACTATCGTCCTATTAGTTTGCTTTCATCAATAGGTAAAGTATATGCAGCCTTTTTGCAGTCAAAATTATCAAATTGGCTAGAAACTGAAGAAATAACACATCCGGAACAAGCTGGGTTTAAGAAAGGCACCTCTGTCTTGGAACATTGTCTTATATTATATCATCTTGCAGATAAGTATTCTTCATATTCAGGGGGCTCTTTGTATGTTGCCTTTATGGATTTAAGGGCAGCTTTTGATTCAGTGCCTAGAGGCCGACTGTGGGCTAAATTAAAAACCACAACCATAGATAAGAGATTACTTTGGCTGATTTTTAAGCTTTATGAGAACCCTACCGCTCAGGTCCGTTGTGGAGTTGAAGGCCAACTTACTAATAGCATTCACCTCTTAAAGGGGGTGAAACAAGGTTGCCTTTTGGCCCCCATGCTGTTTAATTTTTATTTTAATGATGTGATTCCGTTTATTCAAAAGACAGCTTATCATGCACCAATATTAGCTGGTCATGAGGTTCCCATTTTGCTTTATGCGGATGATACAGTCCTTTTGTCTAGATCTGAGGTGGGCCTTTGTAAGACTATTAATAGGTTTATTGATTATTGTAACCAGGAGGGTCTATCAGTTAACTATAGTAAATCAAAAGTAATGGTTTTCTCAAAGAAGATCAAAGTAAAACGAAATCCATGGAAAGTTGAGGGGGGTGAATTAGAGATGGTGTCCCAATTTAAATATTTGGGAGTTACTTTTAGTCAAAATTTGTCTTGGAGACCTCATCTTAGCTTGGAAAATAAAACTGCCAAAGTTAATTCGAACGCTTTGTTAAGATTCTTTTATTCCAGTGGAGGCCAATATGTTCCTATGGCTATTACAGCTTTCAATGCCAAAATAATCCCTCAGTTTATTTGGAGCTCCCATTTGGATTAATGAAATCACGGAGTCTGTTGACAATATACTTATACATTTTCTGCGGCGTTTGACAGGCTCTCCAAAGTGTGTGGCGGGAACGGCACTTAGAATGGAACTTGCACAGTGTTCTTTTGAATCTAGGGCCTGGATTGCTGCCTTCAAATTAAGGCTGAAGGTTCTCTACTCAACTCCTAACATCCAAGGGGGCCTGTTACATAGATTAAAGGAAGATAACTACAGAGGGACGTGGGGAAGACATATAGATAGTAAACTGGTACTGCTTGACCTTCCACCATTAGTTCTTAACAACTTAAACTTTTCTGAAGCATTTAAATTAGTAAGGTCAAGGGTGAGAAATCTTGAGTGTGTTAGCACTACATTCCGCACTAGGCGCGTATGTTCTACCCTTGCACTGGGGATTCCCCCTCCTGAGTTCGTGCCCTCTTATGTGAGCTTGTTGACAATCCCAAGCCATAGACGTGCCTTTATGCTTGCCAGATTAAATGCTTACCCAACTGCAGAGATGTCAGGTCGTTTTGCGAAAACTCCATACTCAGATCGAGTTTGTGAATGTAAATCTGGAGATATTGGGACTTTACACCATCTCTTATTGTTTTGTCAGCACTGGTCAGCTCCTCGGTTGCGTTGGATCACCCCAATATTGTCTAAATACAAACTTCCCTTGGAGTCCTGGGTGATATCCCACATAATGGGAGATATTCATCCTGATATCACTAGTTCTGTTGCAAGATTTTTGGCGGAGGTGATGTCGCTCAAACGTCAAAACAAAACAAGCACGTAAACTGCGAGTTGAATGTTGAAACAGATTTTGTGATTTCAATGAGACTGGTTCAGGGGGAATATATTATTATGGTATTGGTGATGCTATGTTTAGTAATTGTTTTCTACTGTGTTTTAACCTTAAGTATACGTTGGGTGTTGTAAATTGATTATGTGTTGTTGTATTATGTATTATTGTTATGGTTAAGCTCAAGACCTTTGGTCAAAGGAGCTAGTAAATAAATGGAATGGAGTTCTGTAAGTTTTGTACTGTTGCTTTCATAGATTCATTTATTTTATTTTGATTTGATTTCTATCCCACCCCGCCATTTTGCCATTGCCTGCCTCTATATAGCAACCCCAGTATTCCTTGGTGGTCTCCTACCCAAGTACTAGCCAGGACTGACCCTGCTTAGCTTCTGAGATCTGATGAGATCAGGCTAGCCTAGGCCATTGAGGTCAGGGCAATGACATACTACTACTAATGAAAACTGCAATTTTATGGTGAGAAAATCAGTGGAAAGAAACTGATCATGGCATGAAAAGAACCTGATACTGCTCTGACCTGGACAGCTCAGGCTAGCCTGATCTCATCAGATCTCAGAATCTAATCAGGGTTGACCCTGGGCTAGTATTTGGATAGGAGACCTCCAAGGAATACCATGGCTGTGACACAGAGGCAGGCAATAGCAAACCGCCTCTGTTAGTCTCTTGCCTTGAAAACCCTATGGGTCGCCATAAGTCAGCTGTGACTTGATGGCAAAAGAAAAATCCTAAAATTGGTTCACATCTTAAGGACACTATGGATATTTTAAATCAGAGTAAAGAAGTAAAATTGACATCTGAAAACAATTTTTTGTAACCTTAGATGTGAATTTTTTATATAAAAATATCTTACAAGACAAAGCTTGACTAGTGAAGTTCCTCAGGGATCTGTGCTGGGCCCTGTGTTGTTCAACATCTTTATAAATGATTTGGATGAAGGAATCGAGGGGATGCTTATTAAATTTGCAGATGATACTAAATTGGGAGGGGTAGCAAATACAGTAGAAGACAGAGCCAAGATGCAGGATGATCTTGACAGACTGGAGAAATGGGCTAGAACTAATAAAATGCACTTCAACAAAGACAAATGTAAAGTTCTGCATTTAGGTAGGAAAAATCAAATGCATAATTATAGGATGGGGGAGACTTGTTTGAGCAGTAGTGTGTGTGAAAAGGATCTTGGGGTCTTAGTAGACCAAACACTGAACATGAGTCAGCAGTGTGATGCTTTAACTAAAAAGGCAAACACAGTCTTGGGCTGCATCAACAGAAGTATAGTGTCTAGATCACGCGAAGTGATGGTATCGCTTTACTCTGCTCTGATTAGACCTCAACTAGAGTACTGTGTTCAGTTTTGGGCACCACAATTTAAGAAAGATGTAGACAAGCTGGAACGTGTCCAGAGAAGGGCAACAAAGATGGTGAGGGGTCTGGAGACCAAGTCCTATGAGGAAAGGTTGAAGGAGCTGGGTATGTTTAGCCTGAAGAGGAGAAGACTGAGAGGGGATATGATAACCATCTTCAAGTACTTGAAGGGCTGTCATATAGAGGAGGGTGCCGAGTTGTTTTCTGTTGCTCAAGAAGGTCGGACCAGAACCAACGGGTTGAAATTAAATCAAAAGAGTTTCCGTCTAGACATTAGGAAGAATTTTTTAACGGTTAGAGCGGTTCCTCAGTGGAACAGGCTTCCTCGGGAGGTGGTAAGCTCTCCTTCTCTGGAGATTTTTAAGAAGAGGTTAGATGGCCATCTGTCAACAATGCTGATTCTGTGACCTTAGGCAGATGATGAGAGGGAGGGCATCTTGGCCATCTTCTGGTCACTAGGGTTGTGGAGGGGGGAGGTAGTTGTGAATTTCCTGCATTATGCAGGGGGTTGGACTTGATGGCCCTGGTGGTCCCTTCCAACTCTATGATTCTATGATTCTGTAAAGCCTTAAACCTTTTGCAGGATGTTTTTGACATGAGAGAGCATTTTTCAAACTTTTTAAATACATCCAAAATCAATTATTTTGGCAGATCTCAGGCACAGCAACAGGTTGCAAATTTGCTCCAGAACTGGCAAATTTATTTATGGACAGACTTGAAAATGATCGTATTCTCCCGAACAGTGATAATATTTATAAAAAACTGTGTTGAGTTTTACAAGAGAAATATGGATGACGACTTTATTATCTGGGAGGGTTCAGAAAAACCAGTTCTTTAACACCATACATACTACTCTCAAATGTGTTGTCTTATGATGTATCTGAGGCTATTTGTCTCAATGTAGTTATTAAAAAGGAGGGCAGGAAAATTAATTCTGATGTTTATAGGAAACCTACAGATGCTAATTCTTTTTTGTCTGCGGACAGCTTTCCCCTATATTTTCTTTAAAAGGATTTGTCTTATTCCCAGATGTTAAGGCTAAGAAGAAATTGTAGTCTTGACTCTGAATTTTACAAGCAGGCTAATATACTAACAGAACAACTGACAGATAGAGGTTATTTTTCCAGAGGTTTTAAACAGGCCTTTTTTAAAAGCAAAGAACATAGCAAGGTCATCCTTGTTAGCACCTTCTAATAAAAACAAATCTATACACAGCATGGTGGTCTCTCTCCCATGCAATCACACATATGCTAGTGTTAGAGGAATACTTGCAATCACCTTGCACTGGATTGCATCATTTTCCCACTCTTTCCGCCCTCCTTGCTCTTTAGAATATAAAATAGAATATGAGTCCTAAAAGTAAACTAACTAGTAATCTCATATGTCCCCGTCCTGCTCTGGGGTAAAAGTATGGCTCAGTTTGGCCTTCCTAGTGATACACACCAGTCTGCAAAATCTAGCCACCTGTTTTGTTATCTCTGGTGAAGCATCACTGAGAATTTTTTTGACTCTTATTTCATTAAAACCTGTGCTTTTCTCTAGAAGAGGGCCTAATATCCACGCACCTCCGTATAAAAACTACATCTAAAAAGAATGTGCTCCACTGTTTCCAATTTTTCAGAGGCACAAGGACATAACCTTTGTGAGAAGGGGATTTGTAAAAAGTTTCCTTCCAAAAGGGCCAAGGGCAGGGCCAAACAGCGCGCTAAGGTAAAAGCTCTCCTGTTATTGATTGCTTCTACCCTCGAAAGATATTCTGCGGGGCAGGTTTGATATTTAGTGTTTTCCAGTGCTCTGAATAAAGGTGCATGTCCCAGATCTGTCTGTCTTTCTATGTCTATTATTCTTTGTTTCACTACTTTTCTGGTGGCTATATAACGCATTTCCCGCAGATTCTGAGGGAGGAGGTGATAAAGATCCACAGATACATGTGTGATGTTCCTTTGGGATTTTATTATACCGCCCTGTCAGAAAGGCTGAAGGCATGGTCTGAAATCTTAGGGAGGTGAAAGCCACCCTAAGGATCTGAGATGTGAGGTTAACCAAATAGGAAGATCTAAGATGGTCTTTCTTATAGTTATGGAACCAAGGGGAAAATTTAGACTTTTGATTGTTACTTTGTCAATTAAGGCATCCATCCTAAACACCCAGTCACCCAGTAAAGATTTATCTGAAACAGCATCTAAAAGATCATCAGGTATAGAGTAGCGATGGTAAATGTTATTAAGTTGACTCTGGCGGACTTGGTCTTTTACCAGTAAGTAATCAAAAGCTTTACCACCAAACCCGTTTGGCCTGATAGTCCCATGTTTTTACAATATTTTATTATAGCGAGATGCGCACGGGCCCTGAGAAATGTTTATGTAATAACCTGAGAACTGTATTTTGTTTTTAAAATATTTGTACAATAACTAATCTAAATCAATTGTTTTCTCTTTCCTCATAATTACCATGTGTAACCGATGACAGGGACATCACAAATAGTCCCTTTAATACCATATCCCATTTTAATATATATTATGCTTTCTATGCTTCTTATTTACTTAAAGTCTGGACATCTTGCAATTCTCACAACCTTAATCTATATCTACCGCAATAGATATTGAAACAGAGTATTTTTGAAGTAGCTTTCCCTGCTCTCCGTTGGTGGAACTGAAGATTTCAAGCTGTAACTTGGTGCAGTGTGCATCATCTACAACTTTGTTGATTCAGAAGGAGCAGAAGACCAAGTTCTTGATATTCTAGCCTAACCAATCAAGAGCCTACAACTCACAAGGGATGTTACTGAACATCCTTATTGTATTCTGAGTCTGGAGAGGTCTCTGAGACCTAAACCAATCCTGGTAGCTCACTAGGCTAAGTCCCACTATCAGACTATGAGATTCTTAGCTCACACCTCAGAATTGCTGCCAGTAGCAGAACTATAGTGTGACTTAGGAGTGACAAATTTTCTGATATTTCTCTGTTGTTGTTGTTGTTTTTCTTGATGGACAGTTATGACTCTTGGAATGTTGGTCAAACTACACCTTTTTCTTGGAGTCCAATATATCATTTGCCATTAATTATGACGCAAGAGAGGACAGTGAATTTAAGAGCAACCATCAAAGCATCCTTTGATTATATTCTACTAACTGACTCGTATAGTCATATTTCAGAAAATTGAATACGGTGCCACAAAACATATGTCAAATAGATGTAAACTTCCAATAATTATGCTCTGAAATCCCTGTTTTTATGCAAAGCTAACAAGATATTGTCATATTAAAAATAGCAAATTCAATCCCCATTTTATGAAATGCATATTTTTAAAATAAAATAAAAGGCACGCTTTAATTATTGCAAGTGTCCTGAGCAGCTTACCAGCCTACTGGATATTGCATTTGTTTAAAACTCAATCATGCAAAATGAAGACCCGATCTGAAAATTTTTAATAAAGATAACCAGACTATCGTTATATCATTTGAATGCTAATCGGCGCTTCCATTCAGCGGAGGGAGCGCCGATAGTGTCAACTTTGCTGGAGGCTCTTTATTTTGCAATAAAAACATTTACATTCTAATGATTTTATTAAACCATAGTAGCTGTCAGCATCCCCAGATGACTTCCCTGGCAAACTGTATCAGTTATCAACTCATATTGCCTTTATCAAAACCACCCAGTGGTGAGCCTGAGTCTGCCACAATGAGATGTCTATTTCTCAGAGAGCTGGTATTTAATCATTCCTTCTACACTATTGTTCTGCTTACAGCACATAAAGAAGTGCTTCTAATAACCCCAGAGTGCTACTGACAGTGAAGCAAAGTATCAAGCCAATTTGTCTTGCTTACATTATGTATATTATATATATTGTCTTGCTTACATTATATATATATATATATATATATATATATATATATATATATATATATATATATATATATATATATATATATATTATATAGATACATTCCCAAAGAATGTAAGCAAAACAAATATATGGATATCAATATTTTTGCAGGCAGAGCCCTTTGTTTACCATTCCAAAGCTTTGCATTTCTTCTTGATTGGTTAAGCCTCACGTGCAGGTTCTCACTTAGATGGCAACATGATTTCTGCTGGAAGAGGATACAATAAAAAAAAACTGGGAAACCGCTAGGTGAGCAACAATAGGTGGTCTCAATGCTGACCTTAGCAGGAAAACATGAGTGAGGAAGGGAAAGGGGGAGACCAATATTTTGTGTAATAAAGAAAATAATCATTAGATGAGTGGGGTAGGGCATGTAACTGTCCACTGGGTATACCAACCTTGTACACCTACACTGTGGACTCTGCTTTTGGAAAATGAGCATTTAACAGAAAGAGGGCCAACAGGTGTTGGAATTCTATCTGGGTGAAATGAGTAGGTGTCATGCTCAATTTTGGAAAGACTTTTTTTTGCCCATTGATCTTTGTGCTTTAAAAAATAACAAAGGTGGTCAATTTTAAGCTGAAATAATTCAGACAGTTTTGCTTGCACCTGTGATTCCTTTAAGATGGGGTTGCCAGGTCCCTCTTTGCCATCAGTGGGAGGATTTTGTGGTGGATCCTGAGGAGGGTGGGGTTTGGGGAGGGGAGAGACTTCAATGCCATAGAGTCCAATTGCCAAAGTGGCCATTTTCTCCAGGTGAACTGATCTCTATTGGCTGGAGATCAGTTTTAATAGCAGGAGATTCTAGCTAGTACTCTAGCTAGTACCTGGAAGTTTTGGAATCAATGTTAGAGCACAAGCAAGAAAAAAGCCAATGAAGAGGCTAGTCAAACACAATGTTGCTATTAAAAAATATATTATGAGGAAAGCCTCACACAACTCCAGTTGAGATAAACAGGAAAATTTACAATTGGTCAATGATAGACCCCATAGGATAGCGCACTAGGCGTTACAAAATTGTAAACCTAGGCGTAAACGCTCAAGAAATATCAAGTCCATACATTTAAAGTATTACAAAAAGCAACAGAATCAAGACTCTGTTAACATGTTAACATGTATTAGGTATAGGTTTTAGAAGGATTATGGTAGCCATGAGTTTGCTTGTTTCAGCCGCTTTTAAAATGGCGCGTCAATTTTCTAGTAACAGACGTCTTACCTAGCCATCCATGCATATAAGGAAGGTTCACTCCTTCATCTTTTGAATGGTATGTAATGATTATTATGAATTTTTGTACTTATTGCCAGCATTTCATAATGAATAGTATACTATGTAGTTTTTTATATATTTCATACAGGAACTGTGGCACGGAAGGACTTAAAGCTTGAAAAAGTTCTACATGAAATAGGAATCATACCGAAAGCCTATTGCACACAGAGTCTTGATTCTGTTGCTTTTTGTAATAATTTAAATGTATGGACTTGATATTTCTTGAGCATTTACGCCTATGTTTACAATTTTGTAACGCCTAGTGCGTTATCCTATGGGGTCTATCAATGACCAATTGTAAATTTTCCTGTTTATCTCAACTGCGGTTGTGTAAATGAGGCTTTCCTCGTAATATATTTTTTTAATAGCAACATTGTGTTTGAATAGCCTCTTCATTGGCTTTTTTCTGGCTTGTGCTCTAACATTGATTCCAGAACTCCAGTATAGCACTTGTGGCTGGTTTTTGACTAGTACCTGGAAGTTGGCAACCCTACTTTAAGAAGGTACCCGCACAGCAGTTGTGAAGAAGGTTGTATGACCAGAACTAGGGATACCAGTCTTCAGGGGGAGGCCTAGCTATCTCCTGGAAATCCAACCAATCTTCAGACTACAAGAGATCAGTCCCCCAGAGAAAATGGCTGCTTCAAAGGGAGGATTATATGGCATTATACATCACTCAGGTACTTCCTCTCCCCAAACCTCTCCTTCCCCAGGCTCCTCCCCTCAAATATCCAGGAATTTCCCAACTGGAAGTTAGCTTAGGGTCCAATTTTATGGGGTCCAGAAGGGGTAGACCCCCTGCTCCATAGAGATGTATGGTAAAAGTTTTCAATATTTCTCTATGGAGGGGGTGCAACCCCTTCCAGACACCATAAAATTGGACCCCTGACCCAATCTTCACACCAAACTTTGGGGTTCATGCAAGGAGAGTCCCCTGAAGCTACCCTGAAAATTTTGGAACTCTACCTCCAAAAATGCCTCCCCAGAGCTCATTTAAAAATTTCCCATAGGGAAAAGCCTGGTGAAAGTCGAAGCCGAAAAAAGCCGAATACCTATTCAGCTGATTCGGCGATCAGCTATTTGGCTTTGGCTTTATTCCCAGGTTTTGGTATCAGGTAAAACCAAAACCCGAATATTGCAGAAATGGCTAATTTTAGGTTTATTTTCAGTTCAGGTTTATCGATATGCACAACCTTATTTACCACTGAGCCATGCCTCCTTCCTTGTGTATTCCGAACCATTTCTGCCATAGGAGTGGGGACATTCAATGAACCCTGGAATGTGCAAATGGCATTGAATATGTAGTTGTCATAAATGAAAAACAAATCAGGAAAACCACCAGCAGAAATGGACAGAACAAACATGGCCTACAATAACAGCATACAAAAAGAGAGTGAGAGAAATGGTACGTTGGAAAGTCTCTGGAGCCTAATTTGAATGAGAGAACATTCTGTGGCTTCAGGAGGGAAGAGATCTGATGCACTGAACTGATGCTTTCCATCCTCTGGAATTGCCCCTCCTTTCTGAAGACTGCTATTCTTGAAGTTAGCTGCCACTGTCTCTTCACTGGTTTTCTCTCTCTAGCTGTTACAGTGTTTTTTGAGTTATGCTGAGGTAAAAGTTATAAAAGCCTCCTAAACTAGGATGTTGTTTGTTTTTTAATGGCTTTTTGAATAGTTATTAAATACAGTTTTCTTAACCTTTAATACATGTCCTGTTTAGAAATTCCTCCATGTGCACAGACTCTGCTATTTAAAGAGGTGGAATATCCTGCATCTGGTGAGTGGCTGGGATATTACACCTGAAGAAGTATTGGGTTATTTTTCTTGTTCCCCTCTAACTTGGGAAAGAGTATATTTGTGTATCCCTGGAGGAATAAGGAAATGCTGTGCCCAAAAACACAAACTGGGTATCCCTAATTTGCTATCTTTTCTGCCTGTCAGGCACATATCTGCTGAATCATTGCCTACCCTCACTGCCCAGGAAAATGAAACCAAACTGTGTGGCACTGGAATAAATGATCACATCATAGAGTTTTCCAGTCACTCTCCAATAACAAAAATAATTCTGTTCTGAGCACTGGCAAATGGCCATTTATCAAGCCAGATCTTGATTAGTAAATATCCAATTTCTTATCTCTAACCACCGCTTTGGAAGGTAGGTAGGCTAAGGGAGAGCAACTGTTCCTGAGACATTACATGAACTTCATTTAAACCAAAGTCATTGTGGTCCATGTCTGAGACTTTAACCATTGGTTTCTTCATGGTTTTATGTCTTGAGTTGCCTTGAAGGCCTGACATGAGCATAATTTAGGATAATTACTATTGTTGGAGAAAGAGAGGAAGAAGAAGAAGAATGTGCCATTGAGTCGCAACCGACTCATGGTGACCCAATTCATGAGGTGGGGAGAGGCTGTGGCTCAGTTTGTAGAGCATCTGCTTGGCAGGCAGAAGGCCCTAGGTCCAATCCCTGGCATCTCCAGTTAAAGGGACTAGGAAAGTAGGTAGGGTTACCAGGTCCCTCTTTGCCACTGGCGGGAGGTTTTTGGGGTGGAGCCTGAAAAAGTGGGGTTTGGGAGGGAAGGGATTTAAATGCCATAGAGTCTAATTGCCAAAGCGGCCATTTTCTCCAGGTGAACGTATCTCTATCGGCTGGAGATCAGTAGTAATAGCAGGAGATCTCCTGCTGCCACCTGGAAGTTGGCAACCCTAAAAGTAGGTGATGTGAAAGACCCCTACCTGAGACCCTGGAGAGCCACTGCCGGTCTGACTAAACGATACTGACTTTGATGGACCAAGGGTCTGATTCAGTATAAGGCAGCTTCATGTGTTCATGTGTTCAAGACATGTTCAGAGGTGGTTTGCCATTGCCTTCCTCCATGGAGCAACCCCAGTCTTTTTTCTCATCTCCCATCCAAGCACTGACTGTGGCTGGCCCTGCTTAGCTTCCAAGGTCTGATGAGCTCAGGCTAAGATGGGCTATTTACACTGCAACCCTAAGGAGAGTTACTCCAGTCTAAGCCCATTCATTTCAATGGGCTTAGACTGGGGTAACTTTCCTTAGGGTTGCACTGTTAGACTGATACTCAGGCTGTTCGAGAAAAGCTAGGATAATCGATTGAGGGATAGAAGACCAATGATCCTGCAACCAACTCCTATTGCTACAGGCAGTGCTCTCTATCTTGGAACCTGGGGGCCCAGGAATCTGGGGACCCACACAGTACTGCTGAAGGGGAGATTTTGCCCAGGAGCCTCAGGCTGTCAACCTCTACAGGATAGCTTTATTATACCACCAATGAGGATAAAGGCACACTCATGGCATCATCCAAAGTCTTTGGTCAACAATCCATCAAGATTGTTAATAAAATAAAAATAAACAGTAAATAAAAAATAAAATAAAATAAACAGTGCCCTAGCACCTTAAAGTCTAAACAGAAGAGGGCAACCAAGATTATTAAGGGGTTGGAGTACCTTATGAGGAAAGGCTGAAGAGTCTGGGACTTTTCTGTTTAGAAAAGAGATATCGGGGGTGGGGATAGAGGTTGATAAAATTTTGCACAGGGTAGAAAGAATGGACAGAGAGAACTTTTTCTGCCTTTCCTAAAATAATAGAACTTGAGGGTATCCAATTATCTTGATTGGCAGTAGATTCAGGACAGACAACAGGAAATTCTTCTTTACTCGATGAATAATTAAAACATGGAATTTGCTGGCAGAAGTTGCAATGATGGCCACAGGCATAGGCGGCTTTAAAGGGAAATTAGATAGCTTCATGGAGGATAGGTATATCAGCCACAGGGACTAAAGAGAACCTCCACATTCAGAGGCAGTAAACCAGTGCTAGGAGGCAACATTAGAGGAAGGCCTTTGCCTCTATACTGGGCTGTTAGCCTTTCAGAGTTACTAGTTGGCCGCTATGTGAAACACGATGCTGGACTAGATGGACTAAGTGGGAACTTTGCCACTGGCTTCAAGGGAATTTGCATAAACACGTATCAGGACATGGTCGATAAAGACGGAGAAATCAAGAGTCTAGAAATGCTCAGAAAAGAAATAAGTAACCTGAACTGGTTAACATGTTTCACAGTGGGTAGCCGTGTTAGTCTGTTTGCAGTAGCCAAAAAGGGCAAGAGTCCAGTAGCACCTTAAAGACTAACAAAAATATTTTCTGGTAGGGTATGAGCTTTCGTGAGCCACAGCTCACTTCTTCAGATACAGCTAGAATGTGAATCCATCCTCTACTTAAAGACCGATGGATTCACATTCTAGCTGTATCTGAAGAAGTGAGCTGTGGCTCACGAAAGCTCATACCCTACCAGAAAATATTTTTGTTAGTCTTTAAGGTGCTACTGGACTCTTGCCCTTTTTGGTTAACATATCTTCAGCTGAGGTCTAGGCTCAAAGAAGACTACTTAAAAATGGGTACGATGAGAGCACTAACGGAATTTGAAACTATTATACCAAAGAACAATGAACACTTACTAGAAAATATTTACAAATTGTTATTAAAATATGATAAAGAAATGGAGCAAGTTAAAACAAACATGATTAAATGGATGCAGAACTTTGGAGAAATGGTATCAATGGAAACGTGGGAGAAATTTTGTACATCAGATTTGAAATTCACTGCCAGTCAAGAAGCCAAAGAAAATCGGTATAAAACATTTTACAGATGGTATCTCCTCCAAATAAAATTCAGAAGATGAATAACTCTAAAGGAAAACAAGGAGCATGTTGGAAATATAAGGACAGACGGCTCTTACTTTCATGTCTGGTAGACTTGTTCGAAGCTGCAATCATGCTGGCACAAGATTCATGGTGAATTACAAAACATGTTCCGGAAAAAAATCAACTTGAATCCTAAAAGTTTTCTACTTGGCATAATGCCACCGGAACTGTCTTCACAACAAAAAGACTTATTTAAATATGCCACAACAGCGGCAAGGATAGTTCTTTCAAAAAGTTAGAGACAATCAAACATGCCAGATATAGACTGGAAAGATAAAGTGATGGAATATGCCATAATGGCTAAAATGATCCATATGATGAACATGACTGACGAAGAAAGTCTTGAACAGTTTAACGAAAAATGGAGTTTGTTTTATAGGTATATAGAAACCAGTAGTTGAAACTTTATAAAACGGTATAAATATTGGTTGAAGCAATGTGAAGTTATTTTCTAGCAGAACAAGAATAAAGATATCATCATTGATTATAGCAAAGTGAATATCTTCTATCGGAACAAGATACTTTATTTAATCAATTAGAGAAATTGTTGTGGTAATCATGATGTAATTCCTTTTTATGTTGAAACGCTACTGCTATTTTCTACTAATGTACTTTGTCCGCAGATGGTCCTCTATCCTTTCCCTTTTTTCCTTTTTATCCCCCCTTTGGAAATAAATAAAATATATTTTTTAAAAAAATAAAAACAAACTGCTGCCTTGAGTACAGTCAGAAAATCAATTCAACTGCCAATGAATTTACTTTGGATTTTTCTAGTGCTTCTCAGTGCGGGTCTCTCTGTACATCCATTTGAACCTGTCCTGCTCACTTTGTGTTGGAGCATTATTAACCTGACCCCTTTGATATATCAGTGCTGACGAGTGTGTAGCCTGATGCGTCTGGGCCAGACGCAGACAATGTGTGTCAGGAAAGCAGAAATGCTGTTATTCCAGCATCACCCAGATCCCCCCAGCGAGAGATTGTAGCAGCCAGGAAAACTCATTAAATATACCATGAAAGTGTGTGCACTGGGACAATGGCAGGGAATCCATCTTTTACTGTGTTTAACTGTTCTAAGTATGCAACTAGTCATTAAAATGTGCTAAGGAGTGAACATCTCAATAATTATGAGAATGCCTTTTGAAATGTGATTAATGGGTAATGATGGATACTGATCCAGAGTTTTTTGAGAGTCAGATACGGTGTCGTCCTTGGAATGACACCATGTCCATTTCTGCAAGACCCGGGAGAAAACATCCACCAGGCTCCAGAGTCATTACCGATCAGAGCAGAGAATAGCAGGCTATGTGAGCCTGTGTGCTGACTCGGAAGAAGGCAGCTACATAAGCACAAGATACATAAGCACTGACTGTAGGCTCTGATAGAGGTGAAAGCTCATGGACCTTGCAGGGTGATTCCTCTGGCCAATCAGGGTGTGTATGGGGGTTTCCAGACTGAGCCTGGCTACTATCAGGAGGGTAGGTGGCTGGGACATAGTGGGGGTGGTGGTGGCAGCACAAGCACGATGATGTCACTTCAGGATACAACCTGGAATTGACAATAGGTAGCTCCAGAATTTGCCAGTAAAACCATAGAGCTTCTGGTGATTCTTGGAGTTACCCATTGTCACTTCCAGGTAAACCTGGATGTCATTGTACTTGTTTTGTTTTTTTAAAACTTTTAATTTTTATATTTGTTAATTTATTCCCTGGCTGCTTGGCAGTCCTAGTGTGTATGCAGACATTCACTAATCGAAAGCTGAATTGAAAATACCCGTCTTTAATATCGTTATTAAAGTAATCCTATCTGGAAAACATAATGAAAATGGGTAATGTTCAGTAATATCAGTTCTGGCTTTTCTTCTGGGGCCTGCAGTCTAGTTTAGAGTTTCAAAAGTTCATGGGGGGGGGGGAGCAGATATATAACTGACAAGGATTTACCAATCAGCAGCACTACATGTAGATCTTGCATGAAAAAGAATTGTGAAGATAGTTGTACTTTTCTAAAACGACTATACCAAGCATACTATTGGCTCACTAGTTTGAGGAGGAGCTTTGGTTCAATTTTAAGTAACCAATAGTAGCTTCTCTTTGCTTGCTATGCTTTTCTCTTATTGCTGTCACTGCTAGGCACAAAGCTTGCATATGCTTGCATACAGGAAAGCAAAACAGCAGACCGGGGGGGGGGGGGGCGGGGGGAGGGAGGCAATGACTGCAAGCCAGAGGCAAACACAAGGTGGAACTTCAGAATGTTGAGCTAAATCCCACAGACAACCTGTAGGGTTGCCAACCTACAGGTATGGGCCAGTTTTCTTCTTGAATTGCACCTGACCTCCAGAATACAGAGATCAGTTCCCCTAGGGGAAATGGCACCTTTGGAGGGGCATCTATGCATCACCTCTATACTAATTATCCTTCCCTGTGCAAACTCCCCCCACCCCCGCAAGGCCCCACACCCAAATTGCCAAGAGTTTCCAAAGCCAGAATTGGCAGGCCCCTTGTTGATTGATAGACAGAATGTCCCAGATTATTTTAATGTCACCTATTTATTGAACAACACCTCAAATATTGGAGATGGTGGCACAGTTTTTAACGTTTGTTTTAAAAGCCCGCCAAACAGTTAGATGGTCATGTCAACAAACAATGCTATTCGATGTAACTGTCTACTAACTATTTTTTAAAGGGCACCTTTTAATATTTCCACTCCTTTCAAATCCTTTTGTATTGTGCCTTTTTATGCCAATAAATGAATGATTGATTGAGCCAGAGTTGGCAACCCTAACATCCTTCCTTGGATGACAAGCAGTGTCTGCTTTGCCACTGTAATGTGTGTGTGCACCACAATCAATGATCCCGCGCTAGACAAATGGACTAAGATCAAACCAGGTAAGACAAGAGATCAGTGGTAAAGATGGAACTGAGCTGTGCTGATATCTTTCATGTTTCTTAGCAGCTGACATAAGGGCGGGGATGGTAGAAGTTTAACCTCTTTTCCCTGCACCATCTCCCCAATGTAAGTCTCCCCAACCCAGTTGCTATTATCTCTGGTAGGGAAAAAAGCCCTGATCTGGATGGCCCAATCTTGTCAGATCTCAGAAACTAAGCAAGGTCGTCCCTGGTTAGTACTTGGAGATGGGAGACTAGGGTTGCTACGCAGAGGCAGGCAATGACAAACCACCTCTGAACATCTCTTGTCTTGAAAACCCTACAGGGTCTCCATACGTTGGCGGCAACTTGATGGCACTTTCCAGGGGAAAAAACATAGGCAATCTCTTGTTCACGTATAAAGAAAGCGAGGTGTAGAAGTCCTGTCTGCTCCTGCAATTAAACTTGCTGGACCCTTTCAGCATTTTTTCTCCCAGTATGACTCACATCTAATAGAGCTAAGCTGGGAGAAAAATGCTTTAACAATCCTGGCAAAATGAGACAAATTGTGAGAAGAGGCAAACTTTACCTCCCCCTCACTCACACTCACTGTTTTTATTTTAAGATGTATTTATCCAAATTGGGAAATTCCTGGAGATTTGGGGGGAAGCCTGGGGAGGGGAGGGTTTATAAAGGAGAAGGACCTCAACAGTGCATAATGCTGTAAAACCCACCCTTCAAAGCAGCCATTTTCTTCAGGGGAACTGATCTTTGCAGTCTGGAGATCAATTGTAATACTTGGATATCTCCAGGCTCCAACTGGTGGTTAGCAGTCTTACGATCACATGATGTTTGAGTACACTTTCTGCTTCCTTGGTGGCTAAGAAGGTGGCTAAGAAGGCCAATGCAATTCTGGGGTGCATCAATAGGAGTATTGTGTCTAGATCAAGGGAAGGAATACTACCACTGTACTTTGCATTGGTCGGACCTCACTTGGAATACTGTGTCCAGTTTTGGGCTCCACAATTTAAGAAGGATGTTGACAAGTTGGAGCATGTCCAGAGGAGGGCGACCAGAATGGTCAAAGGTCTGCAATTTATGTCCTATGAGGAGAGACTTAAGGAGTTGGGTTTGTTTAGTTTGGAAAAGAGAAGGTTGAGGGGAGACATGATAGCTATGTTTAAATATTTGAAGGGATGCCATGTTAATGAGGGAACTAGCTTGTTCTCTGTTGCTTCAGAGACTAGGACACGGAGTAATGGATTTAAACTAATAGAAAAACGATTCCACCTAAACATTAGGAAGAACTTTCTGACAGTGAGGGCTGTTCGACGGTGGAATGTGCTGCCTGGGGTCGGGGTGGAGTCCCCATCTTTGGAAGTCTTTAAGCAGAGGTTGGATGGCCATCTGTCAGGAGCGCTTTGATTGAGGCAGGGGGTTGGACTGGATGACCCTTATGGTCTCTTCCAACCTTGTGTGATTTGTGGAAAGCCTCCATATCTCTGCAAGAGTGAATTTTAATTGCTAATAAATCAGGAAGGAGTATCTCTTGAGTGAGGGTTATAATACCTAAGAATTTAATCCCAATTGGATAAGGGTGAGGGTTACAACTTGAAATATGTTTGCCACTGAAACCAATGGAAAGAAATAATATAATATAATAATATATGAAAATGAGCATGTGTAACAATGAAAATAAAGAAAAAGTTATGAACTGAAAAGGAAAGCAAATAAAATCTTCTTGAGGTACATCAGTACAAGCCATCAATAAAAAAGCTTCTCAGGACCAAAAGGGAGAAGTCCTTACACCAATTGTTTGATATTTACATGACACCCAATTCTGTATATTTACAGAGCTGAGGCAAGTTTCCCTGGCTCCAGGTGACATTTAAAATTTTCCTATTTATCATATTGGGAGCTAGGTTGAGTTTGTTTCCTTAAGCTGCACATAAATCTAATAAAGCCAATAAGATACATGCACCAATCCATCTTCTATCATTCTTCGATACTTTCAAACTACCATACTTTATTTAATATTTTGTTTCAAAATAATATAGCCACAATAGATCATGTACTAGTTTAAATCTTTTCCACTGTGAAAGCCTGTCTATATTTATATATTCATCAGTTTTCAGATTGAAAGGAACTCTGGAGGTTCCCATTGTCTAATTGATGGAGATGATTGTATTTCCTCTTATCTTAATATCCAATTAGCTATTAACAAACTGGTTTGCACTAGGAAACCAGTATTTAGAACAGTGACACTGGAACTGAAGCTACACCAAGTGTTATGTTGTGTACATTCATACACAAGCCCTGCTTTGACTGGACTGGTGAGCGCATGTGAAAAGAAGAAGAAGAAGAAGAGTTGGTTTTCATACCCAGCTTTTCTCTACATTTTAAGGAGTCTCAAACCAGCTTACAATCTCCTTCCCCTTCCCCCAACAGACACCTTGTGAGGTAGGTGGGGCTGTTAGAGTTTGGAGAGAACTGTGACTAGCCCAAGGTCACCCAGCAGGCTTCATGTGGGGAAACCAACCCAGTTCATCAGATTACAGTCCGCTGCTCTAAACCACGACACCACGCTGGCTTGTGCCTTTCTGGATCAGACCAAAGGCAAAACTACACATTATGTTTTGTGATGAGTTGGATCCAGGAAAGTTTGTCTGCAAGGCTAATTCTGTCACACTGTATTTTCATATGAATCATATTCCTATACTTCCATTATTCCCAAATATTGCCTTGTATAAACAGATGAGAGCTTGTAAACCTACATCACAATCCTAAGAATACTGACTTGGATGTAACTGTTTTTAGGGTTGTCAACTTCAGGTTGGAAAATTCCTGAGACTTGGGGGTGGAGCCTGGGGAGGGCAGGTTTTGGAGAGACCTCAGCAGGGTATAATGCACAGAGTCCACCTTCCAAAGCAGCCATTTTCTCCAGGAAAACTGATATCTGTCATCTAGAAATCAGTTGTAATTTCAGGAGATCTCCAGTCCCACCTGGAGGTTGGCAACCCTGCGCCATGTGCAGTGACAGTCTGCCAAGGAGGCTGGCCTTTATAACCTAAAGTGACACATATTTCCTTGGAAGTAAGTCCCATTCAGGGCTGGCTTGATAATAAGGCAAGGTGTTGGTCACAAGTGGTGGATGTGGGGGACAGGTGGCCTTTGCCTCCTCTGCTCTTCCCTCCCTCACCCTGGCCGTTGCCACCCCCCCACCTTCTCTGCCCCTGTTCTCACTGGATCAGCCAATGTGCCTTTCCTGCTTGTGCCCCTTGGCATCTTTAAACACAAGGTAGTTAATGTGCAGGTCCAGCAGGGCTTTGCAAACTCTTGACAGATTCCTCTTGGGAGAGTTTGGGCAGCTCATTGCGCTGTGTTTCAAGATGCCAAATGCTGAGAGGTGTTGAGCAGAGGTCTCAGGAGGCATCACCCATCAACACATGAAGCTGCCTTATACTGAATCAGACCCTTGGTCCATCAAGGTCACTATTGTCTACTTGGCCTGACAACAGTTTCAGAGGGTAGTCATGTTGGTCTGCAGTAAAACGGTTAGATTCAAGTCCGGGAGCACCTCAGAGACCCACAAGAGTTTCAGGGTAGGAGCTTTTAAGAATCAAAGCTCCCTTTGTCAGACATTGACAAAGCAAGCTTTGACTCTCAAAAGCTTAATACCCTGAAGCTCTTGTGGGTCTCTGAGGTGCTCCTGGGGTCTAATTTAACTGTTGGACTGACAATGGATCTCCAGGTTCTGAGGCAGATGTCTTCCACATAACTGCTACCTCATCCTTTTGACTGGCTGTGTCAGGGACCTTCTGGACCTGGGACCTTCTGCATGCCATGCAGGTACTCAGACAACAAGCCATGGCCCCCTCCTGTCAAGGTGCCACTGGTCCCATGGATTTCGATACAGCTTATAGGGGTATTCTTCACGGAGATTTGCTGCTGTTTCGATGCTGATTTGCGTCGGAGGCAAATTTTGGTTATTCACTGCAGATCCGTGTTTTCCCTTACTGAGCAAAATAAGCCGGTTTAAAAGAGAGGCAATCCAAACCACTTCTGAGCCGTACTTTCCAGTAGAAGAGCATTTTGTTGCTCAGATGCCCATGAAAAAATGTTTGCTTCGCTCCCCGGGACATCTCCTTTCTCCTCCCCCAAGAACGGTGATTGGCTGGGGGAGTTGCCACTCTAACAGCATCGCACCGCCAGGAGGGAGACCCAAAGCAGACTGGCTGCCCCTCTTCAGAAGGGTGATGGGGGTTTTGGCTTGGATTTGCCGCTCTCAGGATACCCCCCCCCCAACACGCACACACATAGGATCGCACCGGCTGGAGGGAGACCCAGAGCAGACTGGCTGCTCCTTTTCAGAAGGGTGACGGGAGTTTTGGCTTGGATTTGCCGCTCTCAGGATGCCCCTCCCCAACACGCACACACAGGATCATGGGAAGAGTGGGCGGGATTAGGCGGATTTGGAGTGGTGAGTCATGAGCGGCAGCAGACATAAGCAGTGCAGAGAAGTGCGCTGTTTCTCCCATGACAAATTGAAAATGCCTCGGGATGGGGGGAGAATCTGCGCTGCCATGAAAAAGCTATTTAAATCAGTTTATTGTTTGCTCCGATTCGAAACCGAAGCAAAATCCACCGTGAAAAATACCCCTTACTCTCAAGTCAGTGAGCACAGGACTGTCTCTCTCAACTCCTTCAAAGATGCTGTGATACCTGGGTATCCAGAGACAAACGTTTAGAGAGGTTAATGTATACACAAGGTATAAACGTGGCATTTATGTGCATTCCATTTGTCATCAAAGCTGTAGGGAAGTTATGAAAATGTGACAAATATGTCTATTTTTGTCTTTTTCGCATTATTTTTTCACATGCTTAATACAGAAAATGAATTACCTTAGGCGATTAGGGACTGTTTTTTTAAAAAGCCCTGAATTCTTTCCTCTCTTTGATATATAGAGCTCCCAGTTTCTAAGCCTGTAGAGGCATGATCTATTGGTCTTAAAGCTGCCAATGTCTCCATATTTCATTTAGTAAAACAGAGGACACAGCGATCATAAACATGAATGACTGACATATGACATGGGTTTCCCAGTCTCTGGATACTTCCTATATCTATCCATAAGCAACAGGCAAGTGAGATTCAACACGACTGACTAGGGAAATATTTTTCTTTATATTACGTTTCATGATATGACATGTTAAAGGGTGGAATAAAATATTCCTTTGTTTGATTTGCAAAGGCTACCAGTATGTACCTGTTTATACTTTTGGGTAGCCAACCTCCGGATAGGTTCTGGAGTTCTCCTGGAATTACAACTGCATAATAAAAAGATTGATTCCACTAGAGAAAATGTCAGCTTTGGAGAGCAAATTCTATGTCACCCTATCCCTCCTGAGCTCCCTCCCCTCCCCAAACTCTTCCCTCCCCAAACACTGGCCCCAAATCTCCAAGTATTCCAGGGGCACCTCAAGCTATTAACTCACTCCTTTGGTGGTGGGGGGAATGCACCCCATCTAGAACAGGAGATATCCCTGTTCATTGTTCAGACTCTCCTCTCACTAGTACCACCTCTGTTTTGTCAGGATTAAATTTTGGTTGTTAGCCCTCATCCATCCCAAAACTGCCTCCAAGCACCAGTTCATAGTTTGCACAGCCTCCCTGGGAAGTGCAGGACAGAGCTGTCATCGACCTATTGGTGTCAACCCAGCCCAAATCCCCAGATTATAGCATCCAGTTGTTTCCTGGATATGTTGAAGAGCATAGGAGACAAGATGGAACCTTGCAGGATCCCATCGGTCATTGGCCAAACAGCATTCCCCCAGCACCACACTCTGAAACCCACCTTCAAGGTGGGACCCAAACCACCACAGAATGGTGCATCCCAGTCCCAATCCTGAAAGAGTATATTTATCAGTAGCCCATAGTTAATGCAGGAAGGAAACAAATTGGACAGGATAGAGGGTTTATGCAGGAATTATGAGATCTCTGGGAGGGAAGGCGGCATGGTAGAGCCTGATCTCGTCAGCTATTAGAAACTAAGGAGGGTTGGTAATTTGGATAAGACATCACCAAGGAAGGCTCTGCAGAGGCAGGCAATGGCAAACCACCTCTGGTTCTCACAAGCCTTGAAAGCCCCTTACTGGGATCACTATATATTGGCTGTGACTTGACGGCACTTTACACATGCACACATGAGATCTCTGGTTAAGAGACTGGCAGTATTCCATTAATGTACCTAGCTCATTTTTATTCCACTCCTTCTCTTTGGAGCTCAAAGCAATGTGCAAAGTTCTCTGCTTTCTCATTTTATCCCTACAACAATCCTGTGAAGTAGGCAATTCTGAATATCAAAAGGAAGGCTATCACTGCAGCCTTTTAGAAATTCCCTATTCCTTTGCTGAAGAAAGGGCCAGAAAAGCCAATAACTGTTAAGAAATACTGCATACACTTGATCCCATATGTTTTCATAAATAAGACTTCATCACAAAAATGGGAGTTTGAATCACACCTCAATCTGAAATGCAATTTTTCTACTGGTGTACTTCGAGTAAGTGCTAACTTAATGTTTTCCCCCAATTAGGAAGCATATAGCACTGTAGGGGAAATGAAACATGAAAAGCACTAAAAACAAAAACCTGACTGTGTCCACAGTATTTCAGTATTATGCACAGGACTGCTAAGAAGGGTAACCGTGGGGACAAAATTCATGGGCACACATCACCCTGGGGGCCCAGTGAGATAGGTGAGGCATGTGATTGGTTTTCATATGATATTTGGGTAATATGAGAAAGCCCAGAAGGAATCTTGCTCCGTTTGAACAAGGAATGTATATTTTCAACCTTCACCTACAAATTCATCTCTTTGTAGAGTTGCCAATCTGCTGTTGGCAACCCCTGGGAGCTTTGGAGGGGGGGAGGCAGAAGATGGGGGAAGGGGACCATCCTAGAAGTGATGTCTCCACCCCCATGGCACTCTAGGAATTCTCCCAATCTCTGTGTCAAAGACTAAGGGCCCATTCCTGAAAAATGGGCCCAAAGCCCTTAGGAGGCCTCCGCCGGGTCAGGGGCCCACACCGCTGGCGCCCGAAAGGCGCACGCTGGCGTGAGTGGCTCCAGTGCCGGCTTGCAAGGCCGGGCGCCACTCCCCGACTGCCGCTGCCTCCCACCGGCACAGGCTGCGGAGGCGAGCCGGGAGGTGTTCTGGCGCCCCGGGAGGCATTCCCGGGGCATTCCAGTGCCCCGGGAGGCATTCCCAGGGTGTAACAGCGCACTTTCGGCTCGGGAATGCCCCTTTTTATTTTTGTGAAGATACGCCAGCTCTCCCATGCAACCCTATGAGGGTTGCACAGGTTTTGGTGCCGGGCAACGCCGCTAGTTTGCCTCCTAGGCCCGGTGCGAGCATTCCTTTCAGGAATGTGCTGTAAAAGTGATTATCATGCCAATAAAGGTGACTGAAACTGAACTGACTAAAAGTGATGCCACCTCATTTCCTTCTGATTTTCTCCCACTGAGAGAGCTGGTGAGGGCAGGAGATTGCCTGCCATGTCAGGCAACCTGGTAAGGCTATTTGTTAGCCAAAGTAATAATTGAAATGATGCATCATTTAGCAGATTTCTTCAGTGTGTCAGAAATTATAATTGTGTTTATCCTTTTTGTACAATGTACAAAAAATGTACAAAAAAATGAACAGAAGCAAAAAAAAAAAACTTATTGTGAAGGTTTGCATACCTCTGTATTAAGGCTGCTGCTGTTCGGGAGGGGAAGTCATCTTTGCACAGAAGAACATCAGCCGAGAGAAGGACTTTCTAAAAAAAATCTGCTGGATTTGATTGGTTTTCCCATATTTTTTATAGAAGTCCATGAACCAGAACAGTGGGTTAAATGGAAGTTGACCTGACACATCCAGGCAGACTGATAAAGTCAGCTGAAAGCTTTTCATCTTGTAGCTGATGCCAGGTGAAGCATACATGACAAATGTTCATGGTTGTCAGGTAATGGATCAATGACAAGAGCTTGGCACTTATGTGCACTCTCTCTTTATCTGTGGCTCAATATCCAGCAGGCAACTCTCTCTGCCCAAAGGTTCAGGGTGCTAAAACTGGGAGCTGCCCTTGTCTTTCTGGGGTATATGGGCTAAGTGTAGGGATGCTACTCAGTTCTGGCTTTGGGTTGGGATGAATGGGGGAGGCAGAATTTATTATACTGTTGTCCTAAAGTTGCACCTTTTCAAAAATTTACTTTATTTACAGCCTGCCTTTTTTTTATTGGAACTCAAGTCAGTCCAAGGCCATGCAGAGCTTTGTGCATGATAACCAGTCCCAGAACTAAACCCGATGACTGACCAGTAACCAAAGGAGTGACTGCCACATGGGTGCAATATGCATACTCTGCCTTGCTCCCACTAGTAACTGAACTGCAGCATTCTGTACTAATTGTAGCATCCAAGTTGACTTCAAGGGCAGACCCGTGTAGAGTGTGTTATAGTAGTCTACTCTCAAGGTTGCTGTGGTATGGATCCATGTGACCAGATTGGCAGAGTTGAGTTAAGGAGCCATCTTCTGGGCTAAGTTAAGATGGAAGAAAGCGTTTTTACATTGCCGTTAACTTGCTTCGCCAGCAATAACGCTAAGTCCAGTACAACCCCTAAGCTCTTAACCAAGTCAGCTGGACTTCAATGGGCTTAGAATAGTGTAACTTTGCTTGGAATTGCACTGATAAGTGTTAGGAGCAAGCCAAGACATAAGTGGCTTAACTGAAGAGAGATAAGGGAAGAGAGAGAGAGAATAGAACAAGAGATCTAGCTAGATGCATGGTACAAGAAATAAAAGGATAAGCCAGCTGGCTTAAGGCACAGCCAAGAAGCCTCAAACCAGCAATTGGTGCGCAGTGAGCAGCCACTTCTGGCTTTCTTGTATAGGGGCTTCTGGAAAGCTGGAGCTGGAGCAGCTCAAATGGCCTCATGTGATCTTATACTGCAAGGTTTTCTGTGTCCAGGGACAGAGCCCATGAATGTGAAAATGTTGCTAGACCCATAAAACAATTTTTTTTTCTTGGAAAGAGCTGCAAAAAGTGAGGCTCCTTGGAAGAACAACTTGCACTAACTGCATCTTGGTGTATTAGGTACATTTTTGTCATACCCTTCACAATTTCCTTAAATATGAACTTCTGAACCCACACTTGCTAAAATACCCTATCCAATACGTCTGGATTCTGCCCTTCCCCCAAGGAGTTCAGAGTGGCTTCCATGGCTTTTCCCATCTCATTTTGATTGTGATGCCCCTCGTATGTCTTGTGGCTCAGCAAGAAAGTTGGACTATAAAAGAAAGAAAGGTGGACCTGGGTCTTTCTAGTCACTGCTCCTGACTGGCTCACCTAAACTTGTTCCTTGCTTTGAGCAACAATCACTTTGACAGGTTATGTGGCACCAGCATTTTTAGAAGGCATGCTAATAATTGTTAACACAAAGATGTTCACATGTAATGACTTGTTGCATAGTGAGAATAGTTTTGCACTACTACAAATGATGAGAAGTTGAGGATAGTTTGTCTGCACTGTTTGTCTGCACCTCCCATTAGTTTGGGAAGTGTCACTTTCCAAAGGCAGGCATGAGATTCTATGTCCTTAAGGAAATATATCCCCTGTCACTATCAGGCAATGTGTGTGTGTGTTAAGTGCCGTCAAGTCGCTTCCGACTCATGGCGACCCTATGAATGAAAGTCCTCCAAAATGTCCTATCTTTGACAGCCTTGCTCAGATCTTGCAAATTGAAGGCTGTGGCTTCCTTTATTGAGTCAATCCATCTCTTGTTGGGTCTTCCTCTTTTCCTGCTGCCCTCAACTTTTCCTAGCATGACTGTCTTTTCCAGTGACTCTTGTCGTCTCATGACGTGACCAAAATACGATAGCCTCACTTTAGTCATTTTAGCTTCTAGGGTCAATTCAGGCTTGATTTGATCTATAACCCACTGATTTGTTTTTTTGGCAGTCATCAGGCAATACTTTAAGTAAAACCACAGTTGTAAACTATGCTGTGGCTGGGTCTTGTCTGATATTGGCTCCCACTTCCCTCTCCTTTTTGCTGCCAGCTTTTATGTGCAATGGCAACCCAAAAAAGTGTTGAACCCTTGCCTATTTTTTAACAACCTGTTTAGATTTTCAAATGTCACTATTGGGTTTGGGAGTCCCCCACCCCCAAGTTAACTGTTTTTTTTTTTTTTTTTTAAATATATTTTTCTGCAAAGCCAAAGGTTCATCTGAGTTTGCAGAATACAGAACACTGAATCATAACTGTGCGTGGCCCTATTGTGCACATTTGCCTATCTACAAGGGAATCAGTCAATGGCTATTAGTTAAAAAGTATAATCTAGAAAAATAAAACATGGTCAGTTGAGGAAGAAAACAAGACATGAATATGCCATTCTTCAAATCAAAATGTTTCAATTAAAAAAGAAGAGGGGAAAAGAAGACAGAAGATGGTGTTGCTCTATAGTAAATAATTTTGTCAATGTCAAACAATAATAATTTATCTCCAACCCCTTCATGTTTGCTTCAGAAGTAACAGACACATTTATTTCAGATGATTCCCATATTGATCAAGTATTGAATGCTTTAGATTTTTCTTGGGCACATCTTTTTTTAAAAAAATAATTCTTCCAGAAATATTTTATTACTTCATACACTGTTGATGCTGCTCTGGATTAGCTCTTTCACATGTCAAATTTTGCTAGGGAGCCCTACCAGTGATCTGTGAGACAAGCAATTCTGCTTGTCAGCTTACCTCACTTGTGCACAGAAAAGGTATAGAAAGGAAGGCAAGTTGTAAGGAAAGCTCACATCTGATTCCTAAACAATTTTGTGTCCAATTCGGCTTATATTTCATGTCATTTCCCTTTCTGTGAGAGCACTGCAGCCGATCTTCAAAAATGCCATTCTCGTTTCTCTGTATTTCATTCCTTCAACTGGCTGTGAAGCCAGGTTTCCTGGAAGATCCTTAACAAGTGGTTCCAAGAGGGTCAGAAACCAAAATAGCCTCTCTTTTGACACTGGGGCCCCTTCTTTAATTTAATGTTTGCTGGGGTTTGGGGGATTTAAAATGTATACATCACTACTTCAAAGAGGACTGGTTCATATATATGTATATGTCACTTATTTCTTCACAGCTGATTACTGGCAACTGAATGTGTTTGCTGAGTCCATTGAAAATCGGTATTGTAGATGATGTGAAAGTTCTATCTATTACATTTTATCCTGCCTCTTTACCCAGGGAGCTCAGAATGGCATATATACTTGGGTCTCCATGTCTCAATTTTATCTCCACAACATCCCTGTGAGGTAGAAAGTATACCAACTGAGCTGGAGAAAAATGTCTTGTTCCTTTAACATAGGGTTACCAGGTCCCTCTTTGCCACCGGTGGGAGATTGTGATGGTGGAGCCTGAGGAGGGCAGGGTTTGGGGAGGGGAGGGACTTCAATGCCATAGAGTTCAGTTGCCAAAACAGCCATTTTCTCCAGTTGAACTGATCTCTATCGGCTGGAGATCAGTTGTAATAGCAGGAGATCTCCAGCTATTACCTGGAGGTTAGAAACAAACAAAAGTAATCCCCTATGCTGCAATAAGCGTGGCTTAATACAAAAAATACAGCACAAGGCTCACAAAATGCTTAGCCCACAATGCAAGAAATGCTTACTTATGGTGAACATAGTGAACACAAAAAACAAACAAACACAGTGCTAAATATTGTCGAAACACAGTGCTGTACAACAATAAGTCTATGAGAACACACACAATTACTTGTCTAAGAGAATATATACAAAAACAGTCCAACCGTTGACTTCCAATATTAGAAATGGTGCTCCTGTGGAGCAGTCTGTTAACTATGTCAAAGCTTCAAGTCAGGTTGTAATATTGTTCCAAACCACAAAACGGTTACTTGAACTGCGTAAACGGCGTGACTTTTCAATGGAGCTGTTTCACAAGTGCATCCTCTGCCACTCGGAGCGTAGCGTGGCAAACACAATTAGTGTAACTTGGGTCTCGGTTGTAGTGTATCCGCTGGTCTTTTTGAGGTGTTCTCATTTATATCATTCTCATTTATTGGTACCATTAGCCAAGGAACCCACAGTGGCCAAGGAACCCACAGTTTTAAATTCTTTATAGGCTGAACGTGGATTTAAATACTTGGGATACACGTACCGCTTTATTGTTGTAATATCCCTAAACATAAAGCCAGAGGGATACAAATGAGAACACCTCAAAAAGACCAGCGGATACACTACAACCAAGACCCAAGTTACACTAATTGTGTTTGCCACGCTACGCTCCGAGTGGCAGAGGATGCACTTGTGAAACAGCTCCATTGAAAAGTCACGCAGTTTACGCAGTTCAAGTTACTGTTTTGCGGTTTGGAACAATATTACAACCTGACTGCGGAAGCTTTATCATAGTTAACAGACCGCTCCACAGAAGCACCATTTCTAATATTACCTGGAGGTTGACAACCCTACTTTAATAGAAGCTTAATGGGATGTTATTTACCAGGTGAGGCTATTTATTTCCATGCCATGAAAAACTTCAATTACCTACTTCCAACATCAAGCTTCTATTAAAGGGACAGGAAATTTTATCCAGCCCAGTTGGCAACCTTATGGGGTAGGTTATGCTGAGAGAGAGAGAGAGAGAGAGACAGACAGACAGACAGACAGACAGACAGACAGACAGACAGACAGGCCTAATGTATTTCATGGCTGAGTAGCACTCAAATAGATATGGATATCACCCATCTCTGTCACTCTGTAAAATGCAAACTGCAGGCTTGTGAAGCCTCAGTGCACCCCAAAAGCCGTGTGGGGAAAAAGAGGAGCTCGACCACTTGGTTTAATTGGATTACTCCCATTTTGCTGTTAGCAAAAGAAAAGTAACAAAAGAGATATCCCCACTTTAAAACACAAATTACAAATCAGGAAGCCCTGTTTCATTTAAAGACTGATTAGAGAATGAAGGGTTAAACTCCCTCTCCCTTCCTAGCACAATCCTGAGGCAAATTGAGGCAACTTGCCTGTCATTTTCACTTTATAGAGAGATGAAGATGGGCCATCTGCACCATGTCTGTTCTTGCTCTCATGGATGTGAACCTAAATTTAACCATTACACCAGACTGGGTTAATATTTATTGCAGAAACTATATACAGGCTTCTTTCAGACAATCCCCTTATTGATCAACTATTGATGAAGTATCTATGATACTAATATTCAGAATAGGCCTTTCATCCATGCAAATAATTACATGATGATACAATTATCAAGTGATGAACATGCATATGTGAACCAATGCTTTCAGCCTTAAAAGACAGATCAATGCAAGATTTGTGCTCTAAACTATAGGAACAGGCTCTAAACTGTATAGTGCAGGGATGTCAAACTCATTTGTTATGAGGGCCAGATATGGCATAAATGTCACTTTGTTGGGCAGGGCCATGTGTACCACAAAATTTGATGCCAGGTACCAGAGATACAAACTTTATAAAAGACACAGGCAAAGCCAATTAATTATATTATTTTTACAATACAAACATGCTTAACATAATAACACTCTTACAGTATTTTCTTTTATTTAACAGTCTTTTATCATTGACACCTCGGGACTGGAGGAGGGTGGAGTGGCTGCCTCAGCAGGCTCGCGGGCCGGATAAGAGCTCTCAAGGGGCCAGATCTGTTCACCAGGCCTTGTGTTTGACACCCCTCATATAGCGGCATGCACAACTCAAAGGATTGCATGGGCCACAATCATTCTTCACAGAAACTAAGCAGGCTGCATTGTGACAGTGTGATAACACTGCTTCTCTCCCCTGTCATTATCAGGCTTTAAGGCTCAAAGAGATGAGATGAAGATTATCATCACAAATTGAGGCAAATTGCAGGCTCACTAAGCAAAATTGTACTTGAGGTTGGACAAGGAAGGAAGAGGGGTTTAATCCTTCAACCTCCACTTTGTCTGACTATTTGAATCATGACTCCCTTCTTTAAAGGGGTGGGGGAGTCCCAAGTGTTGGCACCACTCAGCATCTTTCTTAAGAATCATGATGACTCATCTCTTGGAGTGCTGATTTATTGGCATCCAGCTGCCCTGACACTGCCGAGAGGGCCTTTGTAAACAGGAGGGGGCTACAAAGTCCAGCAATGCCTGTTGAATAATCTTCAAATTAATAGTGGGATCTGTGGGCTGCACCATGTGGGTCCACATACAGCCTCTAGGCCATATATTATACATCCCATTGTATAGAATCATATAACAAAATGTCGCATGCCTTAAAAATAGTGTCAAACATCAGCCCTGAACCTTACATTGATTACCATTAGAAACAAGATGGAATTGATTTAAACAATTCTCCAGAAACATAGGTTGTTCATGCATGGCAATTTTATCTGAGGTTCGTTGCTCGCTGGACCCACACTTTCCTGTTGGGAATCTATGCTCCAGCAGTCTCCAAGCTCAAATCAAGTCTCCGCCCCTTGAAATGCTGCTTTGTAATTGGCTTACTTTGTAGAGCTTACTGTGTGAGGAACCCCACCCAAAACCCCATTGCTAAATTAAAAAGCATTTTAATAACAAAATAACAAAAAAGGAGCAATCTGAAAGGGGGGGGGGAGAAATCCAAGCCTTGGTTTTAAAAAGGCTTTCTTCTGCTCAGAAAGAACTCAGAGGAAGCAAGAAGCATTTGAATCCCCGCCTCTTTACATGCTGCTTTGTAATTGGCATGTCCCACTATTTGCCATATTCATGGGGATTTCACCCAAGCTGAGCTCAGAGGAAAGGGAAAAATTGGGTTATCAGAGGAACGGGAAGTCCTGGGATTTGTGAGGGCTAGCCGCGAGGTCAACACTAATGGAGCAAAAACTCATACATAACTCCAAGGAATAACCGAGACAATGAGGGAAAGAACCCATGCATAAACAACCATAGAATTGCCATCTCCACATTGGGAAACTCCTGAGATTTGGGGGTGGAGCCTAGAGAATAAGGGGTTTGGGAAAGGAAAGGACCTTAGCGGGGTATAATGTCATAAAATCTACCCTCCAAGGCAGCCATTTTCTCCCAGACAACAAATCTCTGATATCTGGAGATCAATTGTCATTCCAGGAGATCTTTAGGCACCACTTGGAGGGTGGCAGCACTACTGATACACCATCATAGCTTTGATATGTTTCAGCCTATCTCAGCATTATGTTAGTGTAGGGCTTAGTTGGTATCCTAAGCCATTCAGAGGCTGTTATAGAACAAATAGGTGGTTTAAGCATATGCTGCTATGTAGATTACTTCCTTTCATTTTAATGTTTCTGTTTGGTAAGTGCCATATTCCATCTGCAAAACAAATCAAAAAGCTAGCAACCCTTCAATTTAAACTCTGTAGAGTACCAGTGCCTCTCTACAAGGCTTCCTGAAAACCTTTGCTCTCCACAGCCTTTCCTTTGTTCTTCCTCTGCACTCCTGTAAAATGTTAATGTGATAATTTCACCGGCCTCCTTCCTCTTAAGTAAAAAGCACCCTGAGACATAAAGCAAGTGCAAAAATTGCTCTGGTCCAAACAATCTGCGTAGTCTTTAACTCCACCAATTCCTTGGGACTTATTATAGCCCTAGAATTCTTGGTTTACTTTGGCTCGGAATTTAGCATAATTGAACTCTGTCTTGTATTTTTACAGTGCTGGGTTTGGACTCCTTTTTTTTAAGCAAAGAGTCATCGTGATCCTAATTGAATTTTATATTTTCACTTTCAAAGAAAGCCCGTGGCTTAAATAGGTGAGTGGTGAGTGTTGGAGGGATGTAGCGAAATTTTTCAACCCCCCAGGTCTTTTAAACCAGAATCTAGCTCCTCCCTCCCTCCCAGGTTTACTAAGGGGCTGTGTCATAAGGCCTGTTTTCTTCCACAGGGCTTGATGGACCGTTGGTGTATGAATGGAGAATACGAGAAGGGGGTTGGGGGTGGGTGGGAAGTGACTGGATTAGACTTGGACTGAGTAAATGTTGATCTTTCCTCACCTGCTCTTGAAAAGTCTTCACCTCACTGAAACTTTTTTTATTAAATTTTAATCAAAAGCACCAAAAAGAATAGACCATTGTAAAACAGTCAAAGCTTGCTCCAGATGCGTCTTTGCTAGACCAGCAAGGCAGATGTTAAAATACTGTGCCCCAGGATGCCCTAGTGGAGAGCACCAGAGAATTTGTTTTAGTTCTTAAGCGATTGGGCACAAAAATGTAGCCTGCTGTATTGTCACTCGGCACAAGAGATAACTTAATGTGTTTAATGTACCACACTCATGTTGTACAGCTGAATGGAGAAAAGGCCACGGAGAGATTGTAGGATGCCAGTCTAGGGTTGCCAGTTCCCCCAGGCCACAAGCAGGGGCAAGGGGTAGGGTTGCCAGGTCCAGGTTGGGAATTTCCTGGAGATTTGGGGAATTGAGCCTGGGGAGGTCAGGGACTTCAGTGGGGTACAATGCCATAGAGTCCACCCCCCAAAGCATCCATTTTCTCCAGGGAAACTGATCTCTGTAGTCTGGAGATGAGCTACAATTCCAGGAGACCCCCAGGCCCCACCTGGAGGCTGGCATCCCTAGATACCACATGCAGTACATTGGGTAAAGCACTTAGAAAGAAACTTCCCATGTGTATCCAGTATAACACGAACTGGGTGTCTGCAAGGAATTGTGGGGGGGGGTTGCCAGGGGGGACCTGGAGAACTCCCAGAATTACAGCTGATCTCTAGGCAACAGAGATCAGTTTCCCTGGAAAAAATGGCTGCTTTGGAAGGGGGAGTCTATGTGGCATTATATCCTGATGAGGTCCCTCGCCTCCCCAAATCCTGAACCCTGCCAGGCTCCATCCTCAAATCTCCAGAAATTCCCAACATAGAGTTGGCACCTCCCTGACCTCTCCCTTGATGCTTGTATAAACATTAAAGAAAGACAAACAGGCTTATTTCCCCTCTCGCTCTCCTTTTTGCTTTCTATCAAGTGATCCCCTGCTCTCAAAATTCCATATGACTTGAGCTTATTTAGTCCTCATCAAGCCACTGGGGATTCTCACCTTCCCTTGTTCAATTTACAATATTCTGTTTTTCTGCATACATGGCAAGTCCTCTGAGTTGGTAGAAACAGCTTGTTTGTGGGTGGCCTGGTGTTGCAGTTTTCATTATAGCAAAGAGACCGCCAATTAGATATAGTGTCAGGCCTACAAGAAATTATGTGGAGGAAACTATATGGAAATGTCAACCTAGCCCCTGAAATCTCCCCTCCAGGATTCTCTGAATTCTCAGAAATTTCATTTCGCTTTCCCCCTTTTCCTTATACTGACTCTCAACTGCCCTGAACATTCCATCCAGTCTAGAACATTTTGAGTCCTCATCAGACTGAGTTTACTTTGGATTTTTTTTCTTTTAGTTAATTTACAAAGTAATATTTTTCTGCATATCTGGAGAGATGAAATAGATTACTGAATAGATACACTGGAAGTCCCCAAACTACATACAGACACCCATTTTGTCTGTGTATATAAACTGGATGTGTATCAACTGTTCCTGTACAGCAGGGGTGGGGAACCTCCGGCCCGCTGGCCGTATACGGCCCGTGACATCTCCTGCAGAAGCCGCCGCCATTGCCGCCACTGGAGCGTGTGCAGATAGCCGGGCGAGTGGGGAACAGAAGCCAAGCGCTAGCACTCGGCATGGCCGGCGGCTTCTCCGGCACCCTCTGGGCCTATGCGAGCGGAGGGGCGTGGCTGCCAGGTGGGCGCGAAGGAGGCTCTGCCCCACCCCGCTCGCCTCTCACAAGACTGAAGCTGTGCCCCACCGCCACATCCCCCCTTGCAAGTGGGTAGGAAGGAGCCCCCCCTCGGGGCAGGCCAGCCGGTGGGAGATCCCCCCCTGGGCGGGGGGCTTAGGGGCCTGGGAAAGCCAGGCAGGCAGGCAGGCAGGCAGAGAGGGGTGCTGGGCTGGGCTCCCTCCCTCCTTCCCTCTGCGCCAGATGGGCCTCCTCTGAAAGGGGTGGGTGGAGGAGGTGGTGGCAAGGCCCAGCCGGGCGTGGGATCCTCCTCCTGCTGCTCGCTCCAGGCATGTGGGAGGCGGCGGGGCCCGGCCCGGCCCACAGACGAAGGGCGCGGTGGTCAGGCTGGTGGCTGGCGAGCTGCAGGGCAGGAAGTAGGGTGGGCGGAGGCTCTGGGGCACCTCCCTCCCCTCGCTGGCGGTGGGCCCGGCTGGGAGGGAGCAGCTGTCAGCGGGGCAGGACACCGAGTCTCCACGGGAAGGGAAGGGTCTCCCGGCACCCCGTGCGCTGCGGACTATTCTGCGTGCTCCCCCCCCCACTTCTCTGCTGAGGGGAAAGGAGGCGAGGGGCCGAGTGTGTGTGTGTTTGGAAAAAGCAGGAAGCCTTTTCTGTCTCTGGCCATTCATGCACGTGAGGTTTTACCTTGGACTTGCCGCTCTCCAGAGGCACATTTTCCCCATCCAAATTCTCAAAACTCATCAATAAGACCCCATGCAGAGTTCTGAGAATCCTGATGGGGGAAATGTGCATCTGAAGAGCGGCAAATCCAAGGCAAAACCTCCCGTGCATGAATGGCCAGAGACAGAAAAGGCTTCCCGCTTTTTCCCAACACACACATGCCCTCCCCCCTCCTTCCCCCTCAGCAGAGAAGTGGGGGGTGCGCGCAGAACAGCCCACAGCGCACGGGGCACCAGGAGACCCTTCCCTTCCCACGGAGGCTCGGCGTCCTTCCCCCGCTGACAGCTGCCCCCTCCCAGCCTCTTTCTGTCTCCCTCTGTCCTTTTCTTTCCCTACTTTTCTTTCTTTTTCTCCCTCGCTCCATTTCTTTCTCTCTCCCTCCCTCTCTCCCTCCCTTCCTTCTTTCCCTCCCTCCAGCGGCTTCTCCAACACCCTCGGGTGGAGGGGTGTGCAGTCCTATTCCACCTTTGAACTGCCCACAAGCCACCCTCCAAACACCTTTCCATTTGTCTTGATATGTAGAGAGAAAACAGTAAGGAACTAGGGGTGCCAATCTCCAAGTACTAGCTGGAGATCTCCTGCTATTACAAGTGATCTCCAGCCAATAGAGATCAGTTCCCCTGGAGAAAATGGCCACTTTGGCAATTGGACTCTATGGCACTGAAGTCCCTCACCAAACCCCGTCCTCCTCAGGCACCACCTAAAAAACCTCCCACTCATGGCAAAAAGGAACTTGGCAACCCTAGCCTCTCCCCCCCCCCCCCGCTGGGAGATCTATGTCCGGTATGGCCCCTGGATGATGTTATAAATATGCAAATGGCCCTTGGCAGGAAAAGGTTCCCCACCCCTGCTGTACAGAGACCCTGAGTTCTTAACTGTATGGACAGAATTTCTGTGTAGACAGTTTCAAGTCATATATGGTAAGTACCATGCATATATTGCACAGAACACACCAGAGAGGCGGAGGATGGAGCTCACAGGTGTGATTCCACCATCACCCCCACTACGTGCATGTGTATAAAAGTACAAGCCCAAAATACACAGGCAGTATTCTGCCCAATGCCCTAACATGGCTGGCCCGGGCTCAGATCTTAGAAGGTAAGCAGAGTCAACCTTGGTTAGTACTTGGATGGGATACCATCAAGGAAGTCCAAGTTTCCTATGCAGAGGCAGGCAATGGCAAACCACCTCTGTTCATCTCTTGCCTTGAAAACACCACCAGGGGTCACCATAAGTCAGCTGTGACCTGACAGTATTTTCCATCACCATTCTGCCCTGTGATTTATACAAGCCTCTTCCAACTTAGATATGAATAAATAACTTTAATGCCTGGGCTTATTCTCTGACATATTCCCTGTATATGCCTGAAGGGTGTATCCACTGAACACTTAGTGATTTTGTCAGTATAAATATGCTGATGTCAGTGAAAACTTGCCCCAAATCCATCGATCTATATCAGATAGGGTTGCCAGGTCCCCCCTCTCCATCAGCGGCAGGTTTTGGAGGGTGGGGCTGGGGCGATTGCATGCGAGCATGGCCATGTGCGACTCAATCATGTCACTTCCAGGTCTATCCCCAGAAGCGTCACATCGCCACAGCCGCTTTGGCACTCAAACCCCCCAAATGCTGGTATGTCCGTGTTACGCAGGGAAGTGAAGTGATCGTGTTATGCATGGTCACGCATGCATGCGATCCCCACTCTTGAGCAGCTGGGGGGATTGCCCGCCAAAAAAATCCACCTGGCAACCCTAATATCAGGGGTTCCCACCGTGGTGCCCGTGGGCGCCATGGTGCCTTCCATCATCTTTTCCAGTGCCTGCCAAGTGTTTTCAGAAAGTGGGCAGGGCCAGGCTTTTGAAGATTTTAAAATATGTTGGTTTGGCAGCAGCCGCCACAGCACAAGAATCTTCACTACTGTGTGACTGAAGACCTGTTGCTGCCATTTTGTGGCTGGCTACACCTCATTCAGCTGCCGTTTTGTGGCTGCGCCCACCACGCTGTATTAGAATTCTAAAGGTGCCGCCAGGCTCAAAAAGGTTAGGGACCCCGATCTATAGAGTACATTTCCCCTTCCCTTTCTCCGTGTAGCTCAGGATGGCATCCATGACTTTCCCTCCCCATTTTAACTTAGCAACAGCCCTGTGAGGTAGGCTAGGCTGAAAGAGTGACTAGATGAGGATCAGCCAGTGAGCTTTGTGGGAGATGGGGGATCTGTGCCCTGATCACCAAGATCCCTAGTTCAACACTGTAACTGCTATACCTCGCTATCTCCTTGCAAGATGCACCTCTGTTTCTGCCCTAAACTTCAGCAGCATATTCATATCCCAATGTAAACAGAGGTCCCCCACCATCCAAACCCACCGTGGTTGTATTTCAAATGTTCTAATGGCTGTTAAAAATATAAATTGTCCATCTTTCAAAATTTAAAACCATTTGTTCAAACTTTTGGTTTCCTACTGAGAAAGCAGATATTTATGAGCAATACATGTAATAAAATTTACTATAATTATAAAACTACCCAGACTGTAGAGAGAATGTATATATGAAATGTGGATCAAATATCTGCTATTACAAATACTTTACAACCCACTCACAAGGTTGTTTTTTTTTTTTTTTTTTTGAAGGGAAGTAGGAAATGAGTTGGAAGCATTAATATAATTTTAGGATTCTTAAATAGCAATGTATGGTATTTGATGCTGAAATGAACTTTAAGTCATTCTCAAATGGAAGAAGGAAGGTAAGATTGGGAGAAAGTGTGGAGGGAAAACACTGGGGGGAAAGTTGGTGGGCTGATAAATTCCATTGAAACCTGTAAGAATTGAAAAGGAATGTTGTGTTACATTCCAAGTTAATAAAGATAGTTAATTAGGGACATGCCTAATATTCCCACTGCAAATAAAAATTAGCACATCAGAATGAAAGGTTCTAGCTTAATTCTTTGTATGCTGTGCTAGTTTTCCATTTATGGGGGGGGGATTGTTAATGCAGAGGAAATTTAACAAAAAGGAAAACCTCACCAACAGCCTGAAGTGGTACAGTCTGTTCCACAATCTCAGTCCACCATATGCGTAAGCCAGCGCTGATAATTGGAGATCATGAAGAAAATTAGATGATATCACATATTCTGTCTGATGGAGAAATATTTTTTTTGCACAATAATGGTTTTATTGTTTTAAATATGGTACACTTTCCAGGGTTGAGTGCAGACAAAACGTAAATGGTTAAAACTATAGTCATCAAAATGATGAATGTCCAGAGTGTTACCCTGAACAAGCACTTTAGTTTGGGGAAATTAGCTGGTAACAGAGAGCGAGTGGGGTAACTGGGATCGATAAGCTATGTATAACAGGATTGTCCCGGGTGAGAACTCTTAAATGAGCATGTTATGTGTGTGTGTCGTCAAGTCGCTTCCGACTCATGGCTACCCTATGAATGAAAGTCCTCCAAAACGTCCTATCTTTGACAGCCTTGTTCAGATCTTGCAAATTGAGGGCCGTGGCTTCCTTTATTGAGTCCATCCATCTCTTGTTGGGTCTTCCTCTTTCTGCTGCCCTCCACTTTTCCTAGCATGACTGTCTTTTCCAGTGACTCTTGCCGTCTCATGATGTGACCAAAATACGATAGCCTCAGTTTAGTCATTTTAGCTTCTAGGGTCAGTTCAGGCTTGTTCTATAACCCACTGTTTTGTTTTTTTGGCAGTCCACGGTATCCATAACACTCTCCTCTAACACCACATTTCAAAGGCATCTATTTTCTTCCTATCAGCTTTCTTCAATGTCCAGCTTTCACACCCATAATAGGGAATATGATGGCATGAATTAATCTAATCTTGGTGGCCAGTGACACATCCTTACACTTCAAAATCTTTTCTAGCTCCTTCATGGCTGCCCTTCCCAGTCTCAATCGCCTTCTGATTTCTTGGCTGAAGTCTCCTTTTGGTTGATGGTGGAGCCAAGGAATAGAAAGTCTTGAACAATTTCAATTTCCTCATTGTCAACCTTAAAGTTGTGTAATTCTCCTGTAGTCATTACTTTTGTTTTCTTGATGCTGTACTCCTGCTTTGGCACTTTCTAACTTTCAGCAGTAGTCATTTAAATCTTCACTATTTTCTGCCAATAATGTAGTGTCATCGGCATATCTCAAATTATTAATGTTCCTCCCTCCAATTTCCACTCCACCTTCATCTAAATCTAATCCAGCTTTCCTAATTATATGTTCTGCATATAGACTGAAGAGATAGGGAGATAAAGTACATCCTTGTCTGACACCTTTGCCAATTGGAAACCATTCCATTTCTCCATATTCTATTCTAACTGTGGCCTCTTGTCCAGAGTACAGGTTGCGCATCAAAATGACCAGATGTAGTGGCACACCCATTTCCTTTAAAACCAGCCATATCTTTTCGTGATCCACACAGTCAAAAGCTTTGCTGTAATCTATAAAACACAAGCTGATTTTCTTCTGAAATTCTCTCGTATGCTCCAGTAACCAACATATATTTGCAATTTGATCTCTAGTGCCTCTCCCTCTTCTGAACCCAGCTTGAACATCAGGCATTTCTCATTCCATATATGGTAACAGCCTTTGCTGTAAGATTTTGAGCATCACTTTACTTGCATGAGAAATTAATGCGATGGTCCGATAGTTGCTGCAATCTTTGATGTCTCCTTTCTTGGGAATTGGAATGTAAATGGATCCTTTCCAGTCTGTGGGCCATTGTATTGTTTTCCATATCTGTTGGCATATTCTTGTCAAGATTTTGATGGACTCCATTTCTGTGGCTTGGAATAGCTCTATTGATATCCCATCTGCTCCTGGTGATTTGTTTCTCCCGATTGCTCTCAGTGCAGTTTTCACTTCACTTTCTAAAACTGTAGGTTCTTCTTCAAAAGATTCTTCTTGGAAAGAAACTCTCAGCCTTTCATCCCTTCTGTATAGTTCTTCAGTTTATTGTTCCCACCTTTTCTTTATTTTGTCCTGTTCAGTTAATGTATTTCCATGCTGATCATTCAGCATGCCTAACCGTGCTTTAAATTTCCCTTTGATTGCTTGGATCTTATGGAACAGATCGCTTGTTCTTCTTTTGTTGTTCCCTTCTGTTTCTTTACACTGGTTATTATAATAGTTTTCTTTGTCCCTACATGCGAGTCGCTGGAACGTTGCACTTAGACTTTTGATTCTGTTTCTGTCACTTTCTATTTTGCTTCTTGTCTATCTTTGGCAATTTTAAGAACAGAAGCAATAAGCTTCCAATACAGCATCTTTTTTTCTTTTCTTTTTTTGCCATCAAGTCACATCTGACTTATGGTGACCCCTGATGGGCTTTTCAAGGCAAGAGACATTCAGACATGGTTTGTCATTGCCTGCCTCAACTGTCACACCCCTGGTATTCCTTGGAGGTCTCCCATCCAAATACTTGCCAGGTTCAAGGCTGAGAGTGTGTGACTAGCCCAAGGTCACCCATCAGTTTTCCATGGAAGAGTGGGGATTCTAGTCTGACACTTTAACCACTATACCATGCTGGTTCTCTAATACAGTATCTAGTACATGGAATTTTCTATTCCTTTTGCCTTGTTTATTAAGCTTACCTAATTAATTGTTACAAAGAGGTTCGGAAAAAATCATATAATGACATTCAGATCCAGTATCTCTCTCTCTCTCTCTCTCTCTCTCTCTCTCTCCCTCTCTCCCCCTCCCTCCCTCCCTCCCTTTTTTTTTTGAAATTGTTGAACAATGTTCTCCAACAACAATAATTAAAAACCCTGTGCCCTGTGCAGGACAATGGTCAAGCTGAAACAAACGAGTTAAAATGAGACGTTATTCAAAAAGAAAACAGAAGTCCACAATGGCACTTTAAAGACTAATAAAATCTATTCCAGCATAAACATCAGATCAGGTTTACCAAGAGCTCCCTTCCAGTTGGCCATCTCCCTCCTCCACGCTCACATTTCTGCTGCTGCCACTGATGTTCACAGTGGAAGAAAAAAAAGGGGTTCCATCTGACCCAAAAGTATCATGATTTTTGGTTTACATACTAGGAAATTGCCCCCATCTCTATGGTTTTTACTACAGAGATTTGGGGGGATTCCTAGAGCAGAAGTGATGTCCCTTCCAGCTCAGTCACAACCCTCCCCAGGCCCTGCCCCTGAAATCTCCCAGGTGTTACAGGCAGAGGCCTGACAACCCTAAATCATATGCATCTGATCTCATAAAAGCTTATGCTGGAAATCAATTTTGTTCACATTTAATGTGCCACTGGACTCCTGTTTAATTTTGCTGCAACAGTCTTAACATGGCTACTTCTCTGGACTTATTGGAAAATAATTTGTACAAAAGATGGATTTAAGTCTGATTTATTCTTGCAAGGAGATAGTTCACAATGGGTAGCTGTGTTAGTCTGTCAATAGCAGGAGAAAAGAGGAAGAGACCAGTAGCACCTTAAAACAGTAACGAGATTTCTGGCAGGGTATGAGCTTTCATGAGCCACACCTCACTTCTTCAGATACAGCTAGAATGTGACTCCATCTATCCTTAAGTAGAAAAGTGTGAATTAAACACCATGGCAATGTAACACAATGGCAAAAGCAAGTAAATGAAATTAGCAGGCATGATTGGATTAGGTGCGATATGCAGAGGGGTAGTAGGCATGGAGAAATTAGCATTGGTAATGAGACAGGAATCCCAGATCTCTATTCAATCCAAGAGAATGCATGGTCTTGAGATTAATTATTAGATGTAATTCAGCGGTCTCTCTTTCTAATCTCCCTTTGAAATCTGTTTGTAATAGAACTGTTACTCTTAAATCAGCAACTGATTGTCCTGGTGTCAGGCCTTTGCTGGTTCAGGCCTGATCCCTTGTCATGACTCTGTCAAACCATTGCTGGTTCTGGCCTAGCTCTGGCTCCGTCTCAAACGACCTGGGTTCACATGCCTGTAAATACTGTGTATATTTTCCTTCCCGCAGCTGGCTGGTTGTTTGGTCTACGCCTCATGAGAATTCTTATCTTGGGTTTACCTCATTGTGTTTTCCTTTAGTGGCTAAAGTGCTTTTATGCTAGAGCTTTTTCTATTGTGGTCATTAGCAACTTTCACCTGTTGCTTTGCAAGGTTGTGTTGCTTTGCATGGTTTGCAAACCTCTTCTGTCCCTTTCCATGATTTGCAAACTCCCAGGCGTCAGGTATTGCTTTGCATGGTGGCAAACGTGATGGTTTGCATGGTTGTGTTGCTTTGCATGGTTTGCAAACTTCCATACAGTCAGATCTTATATTCACCTTTTGCTCCTAATAAAGTATACTGCTTCAGGATCGCCTGCCTGAGTGTGTTTACTGTTAGGATGCTACAGGTAAATGCCTGAACCTGACACCTGGAAGGTTAAAATGTCCCCTCACTGGTTTCTGAATGTTGTGGTTTCTGATGTCAGACTTGTGTCCATTTAATCTTTGTCGCAGGGACTGACCTGTTTGTCCAATGTAGAGGGTGGAAGGGCATTGCTGGCATGTGATGGCATAAATCACGTTAGAAGAAGAACAAGAGTATGAACCTGAGATAGTATGGCTGATGTTACTGGTCCCAGTGATGGTGTTGCTAGGATCTATATGAGACCAAAGTTGGCACCTTGGTTGTTGCAGGCCTTGGTACCAAAATTCATGCTCCTGTTAAGTAGTTTATCATTGCAGGTGAGAAGTTGTTTTAGGTTAGCAGCCTGTCTATAAGCAAGAAAGGGTCGACCTCCCCGTGCCTTAGCGAGGGAAGTGCCACAATCCTGCATTGGTTATAGGTTGTTAATAATACGTTGGATTGGCTGGAGTTGTGAGCTGTATGTGACCACCAGAGGTGTTCTATTGTCATTTTCCTTGGGCTTGTCTTGTAGCAAGCTGTGCATGGGTATCATTCTGGCCTTTCCAAACATCTTTCTTACCATGTCAGTAGGATATTGTAGTTGTAAAAATGCTTGCTATAGGTCCTTTAAGTGAGTATCTCAGTCAGAGGGGTTGGAGCACATGAGACTATAGCATAGGGCTGGCTATAGATAATGGACTGTTTGATATGATTGGGATGGTAGCTGGAGGCATGTAGATAGGTTTGTCGATCTGTCGGTTTCCAGTATAATGTGGTGCTTGCGTGTCCCTCATGTATCTGTACTGTGGTGTCCAGGAAATTTATTTCTTGTTCAGAGTAATTCATTGTTAGATTGATGGTGGGATGGAAGTTGTTGAAAGCCTGGTGAAATCTTTTGAGGGCTTCCTCACTATGAAATCTTTTGAAGGCTTCTTCGCTTATTCTTACAAATAACAACTTCAGGACCACTGAGTTGGGCAGGTTTGCTTCATAATAATTTAAAACTTGTACCTGCAGTATTAGAGGCACTAATACCGAATTCTGGTTTATCATTTCATGTCAGCTGCACAGCCTCTCACCAGCCAGACATTCCTAGGAAGTCAGCTTGCCCAAGCCCAAAGGACTGGATTGCACAAAGGCCGGTTTCTTTTTTCTCCAAATGTTAACTGAGTCCAGAGGTGACCCTTGCACACAATTGTAGTTATTCAGGCCTTCAAAAAGGCAGCAAATTCACATGTAACTTTATCTTCCTGCTTCGACATTTGGTTGGGCCGCCTGTCACCTCCCTCGTCCATCAGCACCTGTCCAGGCTGCTAAATGAAGACAGCAGAGCTCAGCAGTGGTATCTATTGGTCACAGCATCTGTGCCAAGGCAGAGCGGGACAAGGGGTTTCCAGAGGAGGCCAAAACTAATCAATCATTTGGACCTGTCAATGATAAAGAAGAGCATACATGAAAGAGGTAGCTCCTTGTCCCAAGTGTAGTATCTGTGGTTAACTGTCACCAAAACAAAAATAGGTTAAAACCTCCAGTATTTGGACTACTGATGCAGTACCTAGGTTTCAGTTCCAGCATCTGGTTAGGAGGAAATGGTTAGAACAAGGAATTTATTTTACTTTAAGAGAGGGGGGAAATCATGTACATGTTGCTGAAGAAATGCAAAAGAGACAGAAGGGCAGCCAGAATATTAAAAAATCTCCACAACCACAGAAGACAAGTACAGGTTGATCCCACAAGATGAGAAACATCCTACTAGAATGGAGCAAAGGTTTATCTATCCAACATCCTGTTTCTAACAGTGGCCATATCAGTGCTTCTGGGAAACCTATAAGAAGGGCATGAAGACGACAGCCCCCCCCCCCCCGTTGTTTGTTCACCCAAACACACACTATTGGTTCACACATACACCAGCATCTAAAATTCACAGGTATCTTGCTTTTGAACACACAGTTTCCATTTGCCTGCCATGGGGAATAGACACTTACAGATCTACGGTGGTGGACAGTGTTGCAGCCAACGTATGGTGGCGTTGAAAGGTTTTCAAGGCAAAAGACAAACAGAGGTGGTTTGCCATTTCCTGCCTCTGCGTAGCAACCTTGGACTCCCTTGGTGGTCTCCCATTCAAGTGCTAACCAGTGCTGATCCTGCTTAGCTTCTGAGATCGGGTTAGCCTGGGCCATCCAAGTGAGGGCAAGAGACAGGCTGAGCTGGTTTGCCACTGACTGCCTCTGCGTAGCAACCCTGGACTTCCTTGGTGGTTGCCCATCTAAGTACTAACCAGGTCCCAGCTTCCTTAGCTTCTGAGATCTGACGAGTTTGGGCCGGTCTGGGCCATCCAGATGAGGGTGATAGACCTATCCTCTTTGCTATTTTAATTTTGACTCATGGTAGTCAACCTTTCTGAAGGGGTCAGTACTGTGAAAGGTAACTAGGTTTCTGGATGTTGTATTTTACTGGAAAATACATTATCTTACTTAACCAGTTACCCCATAAAAAGTGATACAAGCTTTGAATTAAGAAATTCTTTTTTATTGTAGAAACTTTAGTATAAAAAATATGTAAACGTAGAACATAAAAGACACATCAGTTACAAATATATGACAGTTACATTGTAGGAAAAACCTAACAGAATATTACCGTATATACTCGCGTATAAGCCGAGTTTTTCAGCCCAAAAAAAGGGCTGAAAAAGCCGGCCTCGGCTTATACGCGGGTCAATATGGTAGAGGGAGGAGGGAGGAGGGAGGGGGTAACTTACCGCCGCCATCTTTTCTCTGCCGGGAGAGGCTTCCAGAGGCCCTCTGCGGCCGCGGGGAGGGCGCTCGGCCGCCCCCGCCGCCTTCTCCCGGCCGGGAGCGGCCTCCAGATGCCCCCTGCGGCCGCGGGGAGGGCGCTCGGCCGCCCCCGCCACCTTTTCTCGGCGGGGAGCGGCCTCCAGAGGCCCCCTGCGGCCACGAGGAGGGCGCTCGGCCGCCCCCGCCGCCTTCTCCTGGCCGGGAGAGGCCTCCAGAGGCCCCCTGCGGCCGCGGGGAGGGCGCTCGGCCGCCCCCGCCGCGTTCTCCCGGCCGGGAGAGGCCTCCAGAGGCCCCCTGCGGCCGCGGGGAGGCTGCTCCGCCACCCCCGCCAGGCTGCACCACTTCCCGCCGCCAGGAGCGGCCTGGGGGGGGGCCTCCTGCAGCTGCAGGAAGGCCACCCCCACCAGATCCTGGCTTCCCACCGCCAGGAACCCAGAAGGTAAGTCTGCGGGGGGGGGGAGGGGTTATAAGCCGACCCTCGGCTTATACGCGGGTGCCTAATTTTTCCCCATTTTTGGGGAGAAATTAGGCACCTCGGCTTATACGCGGGTCGGCTTATACACGGGTATATACGGTACAAAGTTTAAGCAGATCTGTTCAGTAAAAGTTACAGTAGAAATACCAAGTTCACATACCTCTGGATGTGCCAGGCTGATGGGGAAGATTCTTTAGTCTATGCTAAAGAACTTCCAATTACTGAACAATTTCTAACCCCTTATATACCTTTTTTCATGGGAAACCTTAATCCGTGGTTATACATCATCAATTTTTTAATGAAATCTTCTCAAGGGTCTCCAAACTTTCCCAAAACAACTTAAACCTTCTAAGACTTTCTCATAATATCATTTTAATCCTTTCACACCTCACAAGGTTTCTGTACATGGCCATGGGCAAGGTTTTCTGATACAGATATAATCAGATCTTCAATGTCAAACCCATCGATTATAATATGGTAAGAAAGTCCCAGGAAAGTTGCTTATAATGAAGTTCTATTACCCCCACTGAAGCAGAGTTTTAAAGGGACCAAACTTTTCCATTTGCTATCTATGTTTACCTTAAGGGTTGGCTGGCCTTGGCTGGCTGCCTGGATCGGCTTAGCGCTCACAGTATCTGCTGTACTTTCAATTCTCAGTGAGACACTTGCCATACCCCGGGCAGGAGACTAAGTTTAATTAGCATACATTGCAAGAATTTGATATATATTTTAGGCTATATATGCTAGCACCACTACATTTCAATCACACAAAACTACAATCACTACATTTTGGATACCGAGCAAGAAAGAAAAAGAATTGCACCCTGGACACCCATTCTGACTTTCCTTGAACGGATCCAACCCATTGACTGATAATTACTCTGCTATTAGCCAATTTTCTATTTGTCAGGATGGTCTAGTGGTTAGAGTAGGATTTGACAGTTCCAGGTTCAAGAACAAGATGGTGCCACGATGGGAGCGCTGAATTAGAGCACCTGCTTTGTTGGTATCCCCCCCACCCAATGTTAGGACTTAATTTTAACAATACTTGACTCTTTGCTGTCCCAGGAAGTTGTGGCGAGCCTCTAAACCTGGAGTATCGAATCTGCTACCTGGCTTGAAATAGCTTAGTGTTTTCACGGTGTTTTGTGGCACTAGCAGCAGTGTTTTCATTCTGATGAAGACGGCTGTAGCCAAAGGTGAAGCTGACCTGAGATTGAAGACTTTGTGCAAGTGAGCTGGGGTAGATCCTGAGGTTCCTCTGAAAGGCGGCGGTCCATACATTGGGTCCATTGTGTTTGGAGCAAACTGAAGACTCCTTGGGCTACTTGGAGTGCTCTGGGCTGTGAGAGCTGAATCATCTGCCACCAAGAGAAGCTGAGGGTCACTGAAAGGGATTTCACTGCTCAGTGGGCTTCGGGCGAATACAGCAGGCCTTGGACAGCCTTGGTGAGGCCTTGGGAGCCTTGGACAGCCTCGGGTGATCTCAGACAGCCTCAGTGGGCTTCAGCGTGCTGGGACAGCTGGGACCCCTCGGGGTGAATTCTGTGGATCTTGGACTTTCCAAAACTGTGGGTCCCAGATTAGGACTTTATGTTGGCCGCTTGTTCCACCCGCTATTCCATCTAGTAAGACTTTTTAAGACCACCAAAGCTACTGAATTGAATGGGATGTTAGAGCCCGGAAGATCTTTGTGCACCACCATGCCCGCTTGCTATGGCTATTGTGAGTCAGCATTTTCTGGCCCTTTACGAACTGGGCCCATACAATTTGTGACCTGGCCAGGTTGTTTACCATCTACTGTGGCTATTGACCTTTGGTGCCCACCATCTGGGGCTCCATTGATGTATTTATTGTTACACCCCAAAGTGTTGCTACTCAGGTATTCCAGCCTGATTTTTGGATCTTTAGCTTATAGTTGTGTATGTCCCTGGGAACTACCACCTAGAGGTATTATTGATTAGATTTTATTCGTTTTGTAGAAAGTGTTCTTGGGGAGGGAGGGGAGTGATTAAGGATTATTGTAATTATATTTTATATAGTATTGTTATTGTTTTTAATCTGTATTGGGGATTTAGATAGTAAGCCACAGCATGTTGATGAGGCCGGCCAAGGTGATTTAGCATGAAATCGAGTGTTGAACTATCATGGGAGCCCAGCTCTGGGTCGGGGATACCAGTGATAGGAGGATGGGGGGAGGTATGACAGTGGGAGCAGGTAGTATAAGAGAAAGAGTCGGAGATATGGGCAGGCTAGGACTCTTGGGCATCTTGGCCATCTCCAAGGGCATCTTGGCCATCTTCTGGGCATGGAGTAAGGGTCACTGGGGGTGTGGGGGGGAGGTAGTTGTTAATTTCCTGCATTGTGCAGGGGGTTGGACTAGGTGACCCTGGTGGTCCCTTCCAACTCTATGATTCTATGGTTCTATGATTCTTTCTAACCTGCATTCTATCCCGAGATACAATGGTATGGGGAAGACACTGATGCTGTGTAACACTAGTTCCATCACCAATAAGATCATGAGGGATGGTGGTGGTGGAGATACTCATCTGGGAGGCTTTCTCCTTCGAGGCTCTACCTGCCCCAGAGATCCACGGAACTGAGTGTGTGGTCCTGATGTCGGGCACCGTGGAGAGTGTGGCTATCTAGCTGCCTAACACACCAGCAGATACCCTGCCGAGCCTACTAGAGGTGGCAGTAGGCTGGGCCTTGGAGTTTCCCAGACTTATAATTCTGGGGAACTTCGGTGTCCATGCCAATGCTGCCTCCTCATCTCAGGCTTTGGATGTAGTGTCCTCCATGGCAGCACTGGGGCTTTCCCAGATTGTTTTGGGCCCCACACACCAAGCAGGCCACATGCTGGATCTGATCTTTCTTAATATATATCAGATCTGCATCTATTCTGGACCCAAAGATCAGATCCAGCCTTCTGCGCCCCCATCTCAGCCGAGCTCAATGGTATACTGCAGAGCTTCAGACTAAGAAACGGGAGCTCAGACGGCTAGAGCAAGTTTGGCACCGAGTTTGTAATGAAGCTACAAGAACATCTTACAGGATGATTATGAAAGCCTATGAGATGGCAGTAAAGGCTGCAAAAAAGAGATTACTATGCAGCCTCCATTGCGTCTTCTAGCTCTCACCCAGCACAATTGTTCAGAATAATTAGGTAATTGACGTCGCTGCCTGAGGGACAAAGTCTAATTCAGCTTTCAGCTGTGAGGCTTTTGTGAGCTTTCCCCTCTCTCGTCTCTTTTCCGTCTGATCCCCTCTCCAAACCCTGCCCTCCTCAGACTCTATCCACAAAATCTCCAGGTATTTCCCAACCAGAAGCTGGCAACACTAGCTCTCAATGGGGTCCCCATGAGGACCCTCGCTGCAACGTTTTGAACTAGATGGAGCTTCTTGATCAGTCTCAAGGGCAGCCCTACGTAGAGTGAGTTACAGTAATCTAGCCTGGAGGTTACGGTCTAATGGATCATTGTGGCCAGGTTGGGATGGAAGAGGTAAGGCACCAGCTGCATAGACCGGTGGAGATGGTAAAAATCTTCCTCCCCCTCATTTCTTTTCCATCTGAGAGCCAGTGTCAAGTCCCGGCAGGGTAGGAAGGCTGGGTAGTCAGGCAGTCCAGGGTCTATGCCGTGCAAAGAAGAGTCGTTGATCAAGCCGAGGGTCAGAGTACGAGGGAGTCAAGTCAATCGGAGTCAGGGTCAGGAGCCAAAGTGGATGCGAAACAGCCCGGAAACTGAATTGTTGCATCCACGGAGAAACCTATCAACAGCCTGGGATTATATGGCCCTCCGGTGGTGCGCTCATTAGCCCCACCAATTACCTAGCCTGGCTCCTGTCAGTATTCAGGGCTTTGTGTCCGTCTATACTCCCGTGAATTCTTGCAATGGGTAGCTAAGCCTTTGCGTAATCTTTCCCTAAGCCTATCTATCCGTGGGGGTGAATCTTCTGTACTTGCCGGCTGACTCTCCTCATCGTTAATCATGGGAGGAGTGGGAACTTCAGACTCCGACAAAGGCAAACTGTTAACTTCAGAGGAGACAGAGGGGCCCACCTCTGCCTCTGTTACCAACTCAGCCGGGATCTCTGTCTGTTCAGTGTCTAGATCCCTGCTGATTATGGCAGCCAGCATGGTGTAGTGGTTAAGAGCGGTGTTTTGGAGCGGTGGACTCTAATCGGGAGAACCACGTTTGATTCCCCACTCCTCCACATGAGTGGCAGACACTAAGCTGGTGAACCAGTTTGGTTTCCCCACTCCTACACGTGAAGCCAGATGGGTGACCTTGGGATAGTCACAGCTCTCTTAGAGCTCTCACAGCCCCACCTGCCACTCAGGGTGTCTGTTGTGGGGAAGGTGATTGTAAGCCGGTTTGATTCTCCCTTAAGTGGTAAAGAAAGTCGGCATATAAAAACCAACTCTTCTTCTTCTTCTTCTTCTTCTTCTTCTTCTTCTTCTTCTTCTTCTTCTTCTTCTTCTTCTTCTTCTTCTTCTTCTTCTATAGGGGGTCCTGATTGCTTCTCTCAGCCTGGCTTTTGGTCCTATTTGCAGATTGTTGAGCACCACTGTTTTAAAGTTTTAAATGTTGAAATTAGTAATTTTAATAAGGTCTGAATTTTTCAGTATTTTATTATGTGTATTGTTTTTATCTGATGTAACCCGCTCTGAGCCCGGCTTTGGCCAGAGATAGAGGGCAGGCTATAAGTCCAAATATAAATAAAATAAATAAAAATAAATCTGAACTCCACCATGGAAGGTTGCTGGGTGACTTTGTGCCAGTCACCCACACTCTCAGCTTAGCCTACCTCACTGGTTTGTTGTGAGGAGAACATGGAACAGACAATAATGATGGAAGCCAATTTGGGTCCCCATTGAGGAGAAAAGTGGGGTATATATAAAGTAAATAGACAAATCTATTTGGGCGCAAAACCAGGAGATACAACCAGAGGACAAGCGTTTGGCCTATGTGGAGAATGTTGGGTTTTTTATGAGATATGAGAGCCAGCGTGGTGTAGTGGTTAAGAGCGGTGGTTTGGAGCGGTGGAGTCTGATCTGGAGAACTGGGTATGACTTCCCACTTCTCCACATGAGCGGCGGAGGCTAATCTGGTGAACTAGATTTGTTTCCCCACTCCTACACACGAAGCCAGCTGGGTGACCTTGGGCGAATCAAACTCTCTCAGCCCCACCCACCTCACAGGGTGTCTGTTGTGGGGAGGGGAAGGTGATTGTCAGCTGGGCCGTGTCCGTACTTACCATTTGCAGCTCCGATTTCTGCGGGGTTTCCTTGCATGTTCCCACTTCATCTCACTCGAAGGATTCCCAGGACGTCTCCAGAGCGCAGTTTCTCCGCGGTAAGAGGATCCGCTGATAAGGTGAGTTAAAAAAATAAAACGTCCTCCACACTCGGTGCCTTAAAGTGGGAACATGCAATGCGTCCTCAATCCTGCTGCCAGCCAACCCCTGCACTCCCCCCGCCTCCCTTACTAAAGCTGAACCAATCGCCGTCCTTGCTTGGAGCGGCGACTGGGCATGCCTGGAAGCTTGCCGGTCTGGGGATTTTCAAGTGCAGCTGGGAAAGGAGGCGCGGTGGGAACAGGAATTTAATGGCGGTCTGGATTCTTGTGTATTGGATGCGTGTGATTTGCGAGGTAAGTTGCTGGTGCGTCAACGGGCCTGGTTTGATTCTCCCTTAAGTGGAAAAGTCGGCATATAAAAACCAACTCTTTTTCTATAGAAAAAAAATAAACATATACAAAACTTAAAATGGAAAAAAAATAAGACAATCTGGAATATATTCAAATATGATCCCTTAAAATGCCCCCCCAATGATGATATATATTTACATCTAAAATTATGTCATGGCCTCTTTTTGCAAATTATAACATGTAACATTATGTGGGAAACATTCAGACAAGACACTGGGCATGTGCAGGGCCCTTGGGCTTGCCTCAAGTGTTGCTTTAGATCCCAGCCACAATGTTCTTGGAAACAAGCCCACACAGGTGCCATACAAGCAGTCCAAACATGACTCCTGAAGCTTTTCCTTTTCCTTTCTGGATATGGCCTTAGAGTTCCCTGGCCGTGACCTGACTCAAAATTGGCCCCTCCCCCCAATTGCTTTCATGAGAACCATTAATTCTCAAGTGAAAAGTGATGCTGCCTCAGGCAAGATATAATCATTTGACAGGAGACAGTTGATGCCGAGGGACTCTTATCAACTGACTTCCTTTCCATCACTTTGGAGTGGCTTGCAAACAAGCAACTGCACAGGGCTAGTTGCATTGGAATAATGAGGAGACAGTGCCCTTATCCACACACACACCCCACCTTCATGTCAGCATGTGGGGAATAACAATCCATTCCCTTGAGGGCCAGATTCACTGAGATTCCTATTCCTATCCATTTTGAAACTTCGACTTCAGCTTTTGTGAGACAGATGCCTCCACTCTGTAGATTTCTTCTTTGCCAAGTAACATGCTGTTTCTCTTGGACTGGCACCTCACTTTTTACTCTTAATTAATTTCATTGGTTATATCATTCATTATGAAAATGCGTAAGTCAACAAGTAGCCCAGTTTCACCAGGCACACTAAAATAACAAAACAACAAACCTTCTAAAAAACAGAAGCATCATCACCCAATGTTGTTCACTCTTCCACACCAAATCCATCATTTCCAACAGCCCAAAAAGCTTGTTTAAAAGGTGTTCCTAGTTCCTAGCAGTTCCTAACTGCTGCTAAAATGACTTTTGCCAGACACTGGAAACAAAAAACATCTCCAAAGATAGAGGGATGGTTGGTTAAAATTAATGAAATATATGTATTAATTAAGTTAACAACACATCAGAAAAATGGTGATACAATGAGTCTAGATGAGCTATGGTTACGAGCTGTAAATAAAATGGAAAATCTTATATTCAAGGGTGAGAAAGGACAATGTGCAGCGATGATAGTCTAGCTATTTTACAGAGGACTAAACCGTGTATTCGGTGTGCTAGTATGAATGAGGATGTTGGAATGAGTTGTAATATAGAAATTCTGTTAAAAAATTAAGTTTACACATATATAATGTATTTTAAAGTATGAAGATTGTTGTATGTTTTGTTGTTGTTTATTTTATTGAATAAATATATTTTTAAAAAGTTCTTGATTTCTTTTTAAATGGGTCTCTTGTATAAAAATAAGATCTGCTTTTTCTTTGACTAGCTGATAAAACAGTTTCCCCCCCCCCCCCTTTACATGGTTCATTTAAGCCATTTACATGGGAGGGGAGGGACTTCAATGGGATATAATGCCATAGTGTCCACCTTTCAAAGAGGCCATTTTCTCCAGGTGAACCGATCTCTGTTTCCTGGAAATCAGTTGTAATCCCAGGAGATATCTAGCCACCACCTGGAGGTTGGCAATCCTACTCTTCGTCCCTGTGATTCCTACAACTGCTGGTTAGGGTTGCAATCTTCCCAAGGGCAGTGGGCAAGTTCCCACCCCTGGACTCCATGCCTCACCAGGCCTCTTCATTTCAGTGGGAGCATGGGGTGGGGAGCAATGTCATGCAATGATGTGACACTCTAGGAATTTACATATCTCTATGGTGAAAAAATAAAGAGCAGCAAATTTCTAGATCATCGTGACATCACTTCTGGGTACAAACTGGAAGTGATATCATGATGCTGCACATCATCACACAATTACATCATCACACACTCGTGGACCCCCAAAGGCTCCCACTGGTTGCCAGTGTTTAGCTGGCAACCCTACTACTAGTAGAATGGGAATGTAGAGAAAATCCACAGGGCTTCTGGTGATGGATCACTATTCAGCCATTATTGGGTAACATTGTTTTTTTATTTTAACAACAGCAGATTAAAATTGGACAAAACAACATAGTAAGGTAAAACAATTTCATCATTAAGAAAAAAAAACACAGAAAAATCATCAGTACCAAAATTCAGCAATAAAGCAATAGACCCACTAGAGCTACAAAACCAGCTGAGGACAGCATAAAACAGAAGCAAAACAATTTTAGCCAGAGCCTAAATTTGCAATCAAGTGAGACGTAGATCATAGCTATAATAGCTTTCAATTAAAATCCTGGGTAAAAAGAAGTGCTGTGGCCAACTCCTAAAGGAAGCAGCCATGGGAGCCTGCAGGCTGTTGAGGAGAAAGAAGGGGCATTCCCTGTTACTACGGATGGGTGTGAAAGTTGGACAATGAAGAAAGCTGACATAAAGAAAGTTGGTTCATTTGATATGAGGTGTTAGAGGAGAGTTTTACAGATACCATGGACCTCCAAATAGACCAGGGGTGGGGAACCTTTTTCCTGCCAAGGGCCATTTGCACATTTATAACATCATTCGGGGGCCATACCAGATGTAGATCTCCCGGTGGCGGGGGAGAGGCTAGGGTTGCCAGGTCTCCGGCCACCACCTGGAGGTTGGCAACCCCAGGGGAGGCTACGCAGAGAAGGCCTGGACGGCGCCCCTGCTCCCCCCCCCCAGGCGGGAGGGCAGCCAGCTGTGGGCCCAAGCAAACGAGGTGCCAGGGGGGCGCAGCCCGCAGTCGATCAGCAAGGGAGAAAGGAAGGAAAACAGAGAAAGAGGAAAAGGGAGAGAGGGATGGAGAAAGAAATGGATTGAGGGAGACAGACAAAGAGGGAGAGAGAAAAGCCTTCCCCCCCCACACACACACACCCCGGCCCCACGAGACCTGGCCCCAGGCTCCATACCTTCCCACCCCCAGAGTCCACAAAAGGCCCCCCAAAGCCCGATCAGCTCCTGCGCGCATGCTCTGCCGCCAGGAGCCGCAGGCCTCTTTCCCCCCTCCCTCTAGCTGCTCAACAGCCGACAGGCAGCAAGAGGGGCTTACAGCATGCCCCGGCGTTCCTGCACGCTGCGGCTATAGGGGGCAGCCTTGGGGGAAGCGTCCCTCCCCCTCTTCTCGCCGACCAACAGCCATCAGTCAGCGAGAGGAGGTCCAAGGGGCGCCCCAGCGCCCCTGCAAGCCGTGGCCCCAGGAATACCCTCAGGGGGCCGTCCTGTGCCGCGCCTCTACGGCGGGGCCCCGGAGCTCCCGAGGGCCACAAAAAATGTCCTCGGGGGCCGCATACGGCCCTCGGGCCTGAGGTTCCCCATCCCTGAAATTGACAAATAAGCATGTTCTGGATCAAATCAAGCCTGAACTCTCCCTAGAAGCTAAATTGACTAAAGTGAGGCTATTGTACTTTGGTCACTTTATGAGAAGACAAGAGAAGACATTGGAAAAGACAATCATGGTAGGAAAAGCTGAAGGCAGCAGGGAAAGAGGAAGACCCAACATTGGATTGACTCAACAAAGGAAAGCACGGCCCAAAGTTTGCAAGACCTGAGCAAGGCTGCTAATGACAGAACGTTTTGGAGGTCATTAATTCATTAATTGACAGCACTTAACACACACACCGGGAAACTGGCAAACACACCTCAGTCTTGTCAAGTTTAAGATTAAAGATTTAAGTCCTGCACATAGAATTGGGCCTGCAGCCAAACCAGGAACCTGGGAAGAAGCATTAAAAGAGGTATGATGACCTGAAAGCAGCTAGCTCCTCTTATCAGACGGGTAGCCACATATGGGAACAACTGAAGGTTCCAATAATCTTTAAAAGTTATTCCCCAGGCAGAACATGCCTCAGTCCATTACTGACACCTAAGGATGCCAATCTCCAGGTGGGGTATGGAGATCTCCCAGAATTACAACTGACCTTCAGACTTCAGAGATCAGTTCCCCTGGAGAAAATGGCAGCTTGGGAGGGTAGACTCTATTGAATTACACTCCACTGAGCTTTCTCCCTTCTCCAATCCTCACCCTCTCTAGGCTCCACCCCCAAATCTCCAGGAATTTCTCAATGTGGAGCTGATAAACCTACTTAGAAGCAAATGGAAAAGGCCTTGGGCTGTATCCTGTGGATTTTCTCCACCAGATGTCTTGCATCAGAGGATGCCTCTGTCTGCCCAAGGAAAATACCTCAGCTAGTGGAATAGTTCCCAGGATCTAACCCAGTTATTTTTTCTTTGTCTGTGGACAAAGGAAGAGGCTGAATTTCAGTCTCCTTCAAAATAAGCAACCAAATACTTGCTCTTCAAGCCTCGCTCGTCTAGTATAATAATATTTTTGTAAAACTTTCTGAACATCCTGCAATAACAGACAGTTCAGATTTGATGAGTCACATCTACTGTGTGGAAGAAAAAACAACACTCCTCACTTTCTGATGTCATCTTCCAATACATCAGGGGTTTTCAGAAACTGTTCTAATAGATACTTTCTGTCAATATTCAGGACAAATATTTGAATATAATTTTGGTATGTGTTAAGTCTCTATTTTCTTTATCCCGTTCCTCTTACCCCCCACCCTTTTACACATAATGTCTGACATATTAATTTTCAAGCTAAACATACCATTCTAATTGCAAATTTAAGCCTCAAATAATGAACTCAGTTTCATACAAATTTTGTGTGACCTTTGATAAACAGTAAACTGATATGTATAATTCAAGAAATTGAAATTTAATAAAAAGGAAGGGAAATGAATTTTCCTTGCTTTACATAGGGGAGTAGGTTTCGTGGGGTTTTTGTGTGTGTTTTTTAAGCGTGGAGCATTTAAAACATTGACTCAGTTTGTAAAACACATGTATTATTTTCAAGAGGTAACTGTCCCAGGCCCTGTTTGATTATTATTTCTGGTTGCCAGTCTCCAGGTGGTGGCTGGAGATATTCTGGAATTACAATTTGTCTTCATGTTACAGAGTTCAGTTCCCCTGGAGAAAATGGCTGCTCTGGAAGGTAGACTATATGGCATTATACCCCACTGAGGTCCTTCTCCTCAAAGTCCACCCTCACCAGGCTCCACCCCCCAATTCCCCAGGTATTTCCCAACCCAGAGCTGGCAACCCTATGTATTAGAAGAACTCAGGTCATCTGGCTTTTCACTGGCATGTGATTTGCAGACATTAACGGGTAATTAACAGGTAATAACATTTACCTCCGTGCCTTTAAAATTTTACCTGCCAATTTTTGCAGCTCAAGTTACTGGTAGAAGCACATGAACAGTGTGAGTTGAGTTTTCCTAGTAATTTGGCAATCTATAAATATCAACCTCCCCCCCAAAAAAATTCAGGATATTTTCATTAAAGAGATTATTACCCCCTCCATTCAATATTTTGAAGAACATTACTTAACTTCCAGGCACCATTCCAAAATTAACACCCTAAATGGCTAATAGTGCAATCCAAAGCGGAATTACTAAGCCCACTGACTTTGGTAAACTGTAAGGTCATGGGGTTTTGAAGGTATGCTTCCTCTAGGGTACCCAACACTGCTTTGTCAAATGCTGGAAGATGCTGGTGGTGCCTGGGAGGGCAGAGTTTGGACAGGATGTGACTTTCATGTGATACTCTAGGCTGCCTCTCCTCGTCTCTATGGTCCTTACTATGGAGACTAGGGAAAATTCTTAGAATGTCACTATCCGGATACTATTTTCTGCCATTCTTCAGTTCCTCAAGGGTGTGAAATTGGAGGTTTTATTTTTTGCCGTCAAGTTACAGCTGACTTATGGCTGGCAACCCCATAGGGTTTTCAAGAGATGTTCAGAGGTAGGTTGCCATTGCCTGCCTCAGCATCACGACCCTGATATTCCTTGGAGGTCTCCCATCCAAATATTAGTCAGGGCCAATCCTGCTTAGCTTCTGAGATCTGACGAGACAGGCCAGCCAGGGGTTGTTCAGGTCAGGGAAAAGGAAGTTGTAGATGGCCATATTTTAAGAAAATCATAGACAGCTAAATATTCTCTCAGATGGTTCTTGTAGGTTATCCGGGCTGTGTAACCGTGGTCTTGGAATTTTCTTTCCAAGACCACGGTTACACAGCCCGGGTAACCTACAAGAACCAATGAACTCTGACCGTGAAAGCCTTCGACAATATTCTCTCAGATGGTTTGGTGTTACAGCTCTGTAGCGGAAGATACCGAAAGCCTCATTCCTCTTGAGCGCAATCTAAATATTCAGAATACCACAGGCTAAAATTATCACAAAAATCATCATGGAATTCTTGAGGTGGATTCCTGAGGTAGCAAACTGTCAACTCAACCTGCCAAATGTCAGTCGTAACTCTTCTAAACAAACAAGTATGTCATATAAACATGGAAATCTCCCCATGATTAGTCTATCATTTAGACTAGCCCTAATAAATAAGCTTCCTAGTGCATTCATGTCAGATGCAAGATTTCAGCTAAAACTGTGACCCAGTCATAAGGATTATGGTAGGATCTCTTGTCTTTATTTAGCGTAAGCATATCTCACCTATGCCAATCTATCAAAAGTTTGTTAAAGGTGAGCATTGTGTTTGTACAATCCGATGTCCCTCCTTGAGGTTGTTTTTTAACTGGAGCTTTGCCAACAGAACAGAACTTTACACTCTCCCCAAACTACCCGGCATGTCTAAGAAGCCCCAAATGGTATTTTAAACCTCATTTTGCTACATCTATAGCAATGACAGGAACATGTGAACACAAAGGGCTGCCCCCCACCCCCCATTCACGTGACGACCTATGCAGGTTCGGCCATTGATTTCTCTGGAAGGAAAATTGAATACATGTCGGATAACAAGAAATAATGCAGCTATTCATCACTCAGGCCTTGGCTTAAGGAACCAAAGGCACTTGAAGCTCGCCAATTGTAGTTATGAAAACTGGGGAGAAGGATGCATTGTTGATAAGGGAATGATGTATTGCCTCATAAACAAATCCAGACTGAGACCTTTTTAAAAAATGTCTTACTTTATACAGTAGTCTTTTATAATACTCTCCCTCCCTTGCCCCCACGCTAGCCATTTTCTGATGTATTTGCAATAATTTCATCTTATAAAGAGATGAAAAACCAAGCAAGTCACAGTTTCCTTTGGGGCCTTACAAACAGGTATGAGTGATTGGTCGCAAGTCTCTTCAGTTAGGAAATTAGCAGAAAGACACATTCCTGAGCTGTTTTTGCAAATTCCACTTTTGCATAATAATTTTCATGGTACATTTTCTATCTCAGAATGAGATACGGAGGGACACACAGGGCTACCACAGAAAACAGACTCCCCTGTCTCTGTTGAAGGGGCTGGAAATTTCCAGCAATAGAAAATGCATGATGTAACATCCCTGAGGGGCTGATTTCTCAAGCCCTTCTCATTTCGTTGGTTGCTGCATGTCAGGATGGGGAAACCAGCAGCACAGTGACATCATGGTGTACTTTTCCATTACTAAACTTTATTGGGGACAGTTAGGGTTGCCAACCTCCAGGTACTACCGTATATACCCGTGTATAAGCCGACCCGCGTATAAGCCGAGGTGCCTAATTTCTCCCCAAAAATGGGGAAAAATTAGGCACCCGCGTATAAGCAGAGGGTCAGCTTATACCCCCTCCCCCCCAAGACTTACCTTTTGGGCTCCTGGCGGCGGGAAGCGGCGGATCCGGCGGGGGCGGCGGAGGGCCCTCCCCGCAGCCGCAGAGGGCCTTTAGAGGCCTCTCCCGGCCGAGAGAAGGCGGCGGGGAGGGTGGAGCGCCCTCCCCGCGGCCGCAGAGGGCCTTTAGAGGCCTCTCCCGGCCGGGAGAAGGCGGCGGGGGGGGGGTGGAGCGCCCTCCCCGCGGCCGCAGAGGGCCTTTAGAGGCCTCTCCCGGCCGGGAGAAGGCGGCGGGGGGGTGGAGCGCCCTCCCCGCGGCGGGGGGGGTGGAGCGCCCTCCCCGCGGCCGCAGAGGGCCTTTAGAGGCCTCTCCCGGCCGGGAGAAGGCGGCGGGGGGGGGTGGAGCGCCCTCCCCGCAGCCGCAGAGGGCCTTTAGAGGCCTCTCCCGGCCGGGAGAAGGCGGCGGGGGGGGGGGGTGGAGCGCCCTCCCCGCGGCGGGGGGGGGGGTGGAGCGCCCTCCCCGCGGCCGCAGAGGGCCTTTAGAGGCCTCTCCCGGCCGGGAGAAGGCGGCGGGGAGGGTGGAGCGCCCTCCCCGCGGCCGCAGAGGGCCTTTAGAGGCCTCTCCCGGCCGGGAGAAGGCGGCGGGGGGGGGGGTGGAGCGCCCTCCCCGCGGCCGCAGAGGGCCTTTAGAGGCCTCTCCCGGCCGGGAGAAGGCGGCGGGGAGGGTGGAGCGCCCTCCCCGCGGCCGCAGAGGGCCTTTAGAGGCCTCTCCCGGCCGGGAGAAGGCGGCGGGGGGGGGGGGGTGGAGCGCCCTCCCCGCGGCCGCAGAGGGCCTTTAGAGGCCTCTCCCGGCCGGGAGAAGGCGGCGGGGGGGTGGAGCGCCCTCCCCGCGGCGGGGGGGGTGGAGCGCCCTCCCCGCGGCCGCAGAGGGCCTTTAGAGGCCTCTCCCGGCCGGGAGAAGGCGGCGGGGGGGGGGTGGAGCGCCCTCCCCGCAGCCGCAGAGGGCCTTTAGAGGCCTCTCCCGGCCGGGAGAAGGCGGCGGGGGGGGGGTGGAGCGCCCTCCCCGCGGCGGGGGGGGGGTGGAGCGCCCTCCCCGCGGCCGCAGAGGGCCTTTAGAGGCCTCTCCCGGCCGGGAGAAGGCGGCGGGGGGGGTGGAGCGCCCTACCCGCGGCGGGGGGGGGTGGAGCGCCCTCCCCGCGGCCGCAGAGGGCCTTTAGAGGCCTCTCCCGGCCGGGAGAAGGCGGCGGGGGGGGGGGGTGGAGCGCCCTCCCCGCAGCCGCAGAGGGCCTTTAGAGGCCTCTCCCGGCCGGGAGAAGGCGGCGGGGGGGGGGGGTGGAGCGCCCTCCCCGCAGCCGCAGAGGGCCTTTAGAGGCCTCTCCCGGCCGGGAGAAGGCGGCGGGGGGGGTGGAGCGCCCTCCCCGCGGCGGGGGGGGGGTGGAGCGCCCTCCCCGCGGCCGCAGAGGGCCTTTAGAGGCCTCTCCCGGCCGGGAGAAGGCGGCGGGGGGGGGGGTGGAGCGCCCTCCCCGCGGCCGCAGAGAGCCTTTAGAGGCCTCTCCCGGCCGGGAGAAGGCGGCGGGGGGGGGGGGTGGAGCGCCCTCCCCGCGGCCGCAGAGGGCCTTTAGAGGCCTCTCCCGGCCGGGAGAAGGCGGCGGGGGCGGCCGAGCTCCCTCCCTGCGGCTGCAGGGGGGCTCTGGAGGCCGCTCCCGGCCTGGAAAAGATGGCGGCGGTAAGTTCCCCCCTCCCTCCTCCCTCCTCCTTCCCCCCTCTACCGTATTGACCCGCGTATAAGCCGAGGCCGGCTTTTTCAGCCCTTTTTTTGGGTTGAAAAACTCGGCTTATACGCGAGTATATACGGTAATACAAAATCAACACTTCTGTGTATACAAGCAGTTACTCAAAAGCTTACACAGATAAATTCATAAATCAAGGTTGCGAAAGACACACATTGTATTAGACAACCACAATAACACCAACAACAGCAACACACAGTGCTCGTACATAAACACTTTCTTGTAAATCACAATGCTCAGTCCCATATGCTAATAAATATTTCTTTCCCAACAGATGTGGGTAAGTATTCTTCTCCAGCAACAGGATACTGTACTTGCGGGATACTTACGGGGTACTGTACTTACCAGGAAATGATACTGTGTGTACTGGGTACACAAGTTGAAGCCTGAAGTGTGGCATTAGGTCCATGAAGGGGAACTGAAGAAAGCTTGAATTGGTCATCTTCCTCTTCTACCCTCATCTTCCTCTTCAGCCTTGGATCTTCCCATTGCTGGAGAAGAATACTTACCCACATCTGTTGGGAAAGAAATATTTATTAGCTTATGGGACTGAGCATTGTGATTCACAAGAAAGTGTTTATGTACGAGCACTGTATGTTGCTGTTGTTGGTGTTATTGTGGTTGTTTAATACAATGTGTGTCTTTTGCAACCTTGATTTATGAATTTATCTGTGTCAGCTTTTGAGTAATCTCCAGGTACTAGCTGGAGATCGCCTGCTATAACTGATCTCCAGCCGATAGAGATCAGTTCACCTGGAGAAAATGGCCACTTTGGCAATTGGACTCTATGGCATTGAAGTCCCTCCCCTCCCCAACCCCCAACCCCCTCAGGCTCCACCCAAAAAACCTCCCGCCGGTGGTGAAGATGGGGGGTGGGGGGATGGGGGTAAGCTTAATCATTCCTAGGCTTACCAGGTCCTTCCTCTCCTCTGGCAGGAGGTTTTTGGGGTGGAGGTGAGGTAAGATTGCGCACGCAGCTGCGCCAACGCGATAAAGTCACTTCCGGTTTACACCTGGAAGTGCCACATCGCAAGGGGGCAAATGGCCCCTTGCAATGCAGCACTTCTGGGTGTAAACCGGAAGTGATGTGGCGCCGCAAGCCGGCGCGCGTGCACGTGTTGCCTGCCGACCTTCAGCTAGTCGGTGGGCAGCCAGGTGGATTGGCCGGGGTTCGCCCACCACTACCTGGCATTTGGCAACCCTACGCATTCCCCTCTCCTTGTGCATCATAGTCCTGATCCAAACTGGATGGCCACGTGCCTGAAAATCTACATTTTGAACAGGGAAAGAGGATGATTAGAGGTTGAAGTTCTGTGGAGGCTCAAAAAAAAGAGTTCCATTTTGTAAGCAATAGCAGGTCAAATCTTGTATGCGCACGCAGCCATAATGTGTTGTGTTTGTGACCAACAAAACAGAAATCCATGTCATTTAAGGAACTGAAGCCCTTTTCTCTCTCAGGCATTCTTCCTGGAGTCCCCAATGACTTCTAACTTCTTCAGTTTGCTGCTGCCCGGGTTCAACTACACACTCAGCGAGGCAGGAGGATGAGATTATATCATTTGTAGCAATTAGTACCTTAGCTTAAATGTTCCTGGCCAAAATAAAGAATCACTTTTGGTAAAAACAAATTATTCTCCTTCTAAGTTCAAGTCCACAGCAATTTCATAAGTTCTTTGCCTGGAGGCTCAAGCTACAAACTCTGCATAGAAAAATCAAGAGTTTATGGGCTTCTGTTAATCTTAGACATTATGTCATTATTCAAAATATTACTTTACTACTGCTCTATGCGTATGTGTGTGTGTGTGTACATGTAGACACACTCAAACCTAGTTAATTAGTCCTGTGGGGAAAAGGGTATCAGATACTATGCCCATAACATTTTGCAGGAACGATTTGAATGGAATTTAAGAGGCTTTTAAAGTGAGGAAATAGGCAAATGTGATTCACTGTGCAGGGTTCAGTCTCCAGACATTTGTTTGAACTTTAGCTCCTTCATGTAAAGATTTTCTCTGTGTTCACATGGTTTTCTAGCACTGGGTTGGATGCATGTGGGCCCTTGGGTTCTGGAAGGGGGTCCTTGTCACATGAAATATTGGCTTTCTTCATTTCCATTTGAAGCAGCAGAGAATGCCTCAGCTGGAATGCCTCAGCCACCAACACAAAGAAGAGAGACAGAGCCTGTAGTTGTGTCAGGATCTTGGGCCTCAGGCTGAGGAAGGGCTGCCAGCTCAGGATGGGGACATTCCTGGGGATCTGCGGGTGGAGGCTGAGGAGGGGAGGGACCTCAGCAGGATCTAATGTCATAGAATCCACCCTCCAAAGCAACCACTTTCTCAAGAGGAACTGATCTCTGTGTAGGGTTGCCAGGTCCCTCTTTGCCACCGGTGGAAGAGTTTGGGGGCAGAGCCTGAGGAGGGCGGGGTTTGGGGAAAGGGGATTTCAATGCCATAGAGTCCAATTGCCAAAGCAGCCATTTTCTCCAGGGGAACTGATCTCTATCGGCTGGAGATGAGTTGTAATAGCAGATCTCCAGCTAGTACCTGGAGGTTGTCGACCCTTTTGCTGTGGTCTGAAGAGCAGTTGTAATTAGGGTTGCCAGGTCTGGGTGAGGAAATACCTGGAAGTTTTGGAGGTGGAGACTGAGGAGGACGGGGTTCGAGGAGGGGAAGGATTTAAGTGGGGTATAAAGCCATAGAGTTCACCCTCCAAAGTGGCCACTTTCTCCACAGGAACTGACCTCTGTAGTCTGGAGATCAGTTGTAATAGCAGGAGATCTCCAGGTCAGCCACCATAAGTAGAGTAGCTTGTAGGTCTCAAGACAGCCTTTCCCTCGCACGCGGGCCTCAGGCCTTGCTGCCAGTTGTCCTGCAACTCTGTGTTTCCCTGGCTCCCTCCAAGCCTCAGGAATGGACTGGGGGAAATGGAGAGAAAAAACGGAGCCAGTTGCTGCTAAAGAGACAGAGCAGGGTAGCCGGGATAATGGCTGCCACCTAGTGAAAGATGGGGGCAGGGGACATGGGGGTACTGTTGCCAGGGCTTTCTGGGGAAACTAGTGTAACTCTTTTTTGCAGTAATTTGCAGATGCCCCCTTGGAGTCCTCTTCCCTCTGTTTTCTCCCTCTTCCCAGGCCCAAAAGCCTCTTTCCCCCCCCCACCGCCTGCCCTGTCGTGAGCCCCCCCCCCTCTTCTCCCACTGCCCGTTGCCAGGCCAGAAAACCCTCGCCCTGTCGTGAGCCCCTCCCTCTCTTTAGAGGGCCCTGTTGCCAGGCTGGGATTGCATCCCTTTGCAAGTGAAACAAGGCAATAAGCTTTTCAACATAAATACAGTTTTTTACAAGGCTTACACTAGGATTCTCATTTCCAGGTTGGGTAATTCCCAGGGAGCGAAGAGGCCTCAGAAAGGTATAATGTAGGCTTCCAGATCCCCCCTCTCCTCCGGTGGAAGGTTTTGGGGGCAGAGCTGGGGCAGGGATTTCATGGGCACTGCTGCACCAATGCGCTTATATCACTTCCGGTTTATACTCTGAAGCACCGCATCAGGGCTTCTGGGTGTAAACTGGAAGTGACGTGATCAAGACGGTGCAGCTGCACACGCATGGGATCCCCGCTTCTGAGCCAGGTGATGGATTGGCAGGCAATTGCCTGACAATCCAAGCAGCCTGGCAACCCTAGTATAATGCCATATACTCTGCCCTCCAAAGCAACCGTTTTCTCCAGGGGAATTGATCTCTATTGTTTGGAGATCAGCTATAATTCTTGGGGATCCCCAGGCTCCACCTGGAGGGTGGCAACCCTAGGGAAAACTGGAAGTGACATCATATTGCTTATCATCTCCAGCAATTCCTAGACTGATGTGACATCACTTACTGGTTTTTCCCGGAAGAGACATCATGTTGTGTTGTTGTGATGATTTTTTAAAATATTTATCCCACCACTCGAAGGAATGGCAGCAGGAAGCACAGATGGCCAGCAGAAGGTCTCCCACCCTAGTGGGAGACCTGGCATCCCTAAGACAGAGCCTTGAGAGACAATGTAAGACCCTGCATAGGAAAGGAGGGTGTCTAGTCTCTGGAGCTGACAGCAGTGGCACTGGTTTTGGAGGGAGATGATCCAGCAGCAGCAGCAGCAGCAGAAGGAGAAGGAGAAGGAGGAGGAGGAGAAGAAGAAGAAGAAGAAGAAGAAGAAGAAGAAGAAGAAGAAGAAGAAGATGATGATGATGATGATGAAAGAGTTGGTTTTTATATGCCAACTTTCTCTACCACTTAAGGAAGAATCAAACCGGCTTACAATCACCTTCCCCTCCCCACAACACACACCCTGTGAGGTAGGTGGGACTAAGAGAGCTCTAAGAGCTGTGACTAGCCCAAGGTCACCCAGCTGGCTTCATGTGGAAGAGTGGGGAAGCCAACCCAGTTCACAAGATTAGTGTCCGCTGCTCTTGTGGAGGAGTGGGGAATCAAACCCGGTTCTCCAGATCAGAGTCCACCTCTCCAAACCTTCGCTCTTAACCACTACACCACACTGGAGGTAAGTCTAATCTGAGGGGGGTGTAGGAGACTTTGGGGGGCAGAGACTCACAGAATGACATGCCAGGCGCATACCCAGAAGTGACATCACTATGTCTCCAGATGCTCTAGGATGCTATGGTAAAACCGCCAGAGCAAGGGCAGGCAATGGACAGTAGAGGCAGAGTTTCCCTGCTTCCACTTTGGAAATGGCAACCCTATAAGCGCATCAGGTATTGAGGAATTTAGTAGTACAGTTGTGTTAGAGAACTGTATTGTTTTCCAGAGGGTTTCTTTTCGATGTGAGTTTTGCCCTGCCCTCTCATTTGTACTGCGCCTGTGTTAATCTGCTCAATTTTCATAACTGTTTTCTTACCTCATATATTGTTACATGACTTTTTAAATCAACTAGTAGTTTTGTTCACTCTGCCTAGGTCCTTCACCCCTAGGGTTCCCAGGTCTCCCCTTGGCTCCGGTGGGACGTTTTTGGGGCGGAGCTGAGGCAGGGAGTGGTAAAAGACCAGCTGCGATGCGGCACTTCTGGGTATAAACTGGAAGTGACCCAATTGTGTCGGCACGGCCACGCTTGCATGCAATCCCCACTTCCAAGCCAGGCACTGGCAACCCTATTCACACCTCATATTCGCCCACAGAGCAGGGCGTGCTGTGATTGAAAATGGAGCTGCTGGGCGGGAGGAGCAAAGCGGGTGATTTGGTCCTTCCCTAGTCAAGCCCTTGAACCAAAGTGGTGGCAGCCAGTTAAGGCCCTCTCATGTTCCCAGGCTGAAAAGGGCAAGAGGAAAGGATACAGTAAGCTCCTTGGAAGTCACATCCCCATCCATAAACAAAAGCCTTCACAGCTTCACTCCTTTCTGTGAAAGATTGTTGTGTGAAATTTCAGGATTTTAGCTTTCTTCCCAGGGTCTACATGGGAAGGAGTTGGTTATCAGAGTTAGGGAACAGAATCGGAGGGTAGTGCGATATTTTCTGTTCAGATTGAAAGCTTTTGTCCTCTGCTCTCCTGACCCTCAGTGGGCTAGAAGCTACCTTCTATTTCCATTAGGCTCCCTTCCCATCCCACCGGTTCCACCCCTGATCTGCAGGCATCTGGTCCTCTGGAGACCTGGCAGTACCAGCAGGGTTTCTTCTGTGACCCCTTTTATTCTTTTTGAAAACATCTGGCAAACTCCACTCTGAGTAGCTTTGCCACCCCTGAGTTTTAAAAATTATTTAAATTAATTTTTAATTACACCAAACTGAAAGAAATAAAAAATGTAACAAAATAAAACAACAGCGGTGGCAAGTCTACGGATAAGCATCTATAAAAGGTTTCCAAATATCAAAAAATATGTCCTTACACAATTGTCATCTATATGCCATTTGATCAAATGTTGATAAGGTTGTAAGGTCCCCAATCCATTGGATTACTAAAGGCAGGCATTTATCTCTCTGGCGTTGTAATGCAAGTCTTTCAGCTGTAGTAAGGGCATGGAGGATCCATTTTCTTTGATCATCAGTTATTCTCCAGGAGAAATAGTTTAAAAGAACATAAGCATACTCAAAGATCAAAGCATATTCTTATACAAAATTGATGTAAATAATTACCACCTCTGGGTTGAGAAATTCCTGGAGATAGGGTGATGCAGCTGGAGGGGAGGGGACGGGAGGGGACAGGCGGGACCTCAGTGGGATATGCTATAGAATCTACCCTCCAAAGCAGCCATTTTCTCCAGGGAAATTTATCTCTTTTGTCTGGAGATGAGTTATAATTCTCGGAGATCTCCAGACTCCATCTGGAAGTTGGCAACCCCAAGTTCTCTGAGGCACCAGGCACAGCCCAGGATCTTTCCTTGATGAAGGTGCAGAGCCTTTATAATGGTGATGGCTGTAATTGGAGTTGTCCTCCTGAGGAAGACTCAACAGATAAGTTTGGGTTTGGGTATATTTTGCTTGACACTGCCATGGATGTCATGGATGTAGGTGGACGTTATGTACTCCTATGCAATGCAATGAAGAAAATATCACCCCCTCATTCTGATGGACCTCTTACATATGCCCTTCTGTCCCTAAGGTCACTGGGGAGGTTTGCTCTGGCTCCTCTCAAGACAACTGTAAAAAGCAGAAACTTTTCAGTGGTGGCTCCCATGCCTCATGTTTTCTCCCAAAGCAATCTTATGAAGTAAATTCATGAGCTGAACCATAAAAAAGACTACTGCAACTCCTCCAGTCCAGTTCAACATATAAAAGTCAATTTCCAATGTAAACAGTTGTGGTTAGGAAGCATTTTTTCAAATATAGTTAGCTTGTGACTCTGGTGTTCCTGTTAGGGTTTGCAGGTCCCTCTTCGCTACCGGCAGGAGGTTTTGGGGGCAGAGCCTGAGGAAGGCAGGGTTTGGAGAGGGGAGGGACTTCAATGCCATAGAGTCCACATGTCAAAGTGGCCATTTTCTCCAGGTGAACTGATCTCTATCGGCTGGAGATCAGTTGTAATAGCAGGAGATCTCCAGCTAGTATTTGGAGGTTGGCAACCCTATCTGTCTTACTTGGCTCATGTGTTTAAGTGCCCTTGACTTAACTCCAGTTTTGGCATTCTGGCTGGGTATATCTTATTTGCTCATGATCAGGAAGGCTGTATTTACAATTTTGTGGACTTGAAAATATGTACTTCTACTAGACTATCAGTAATGCTGATTCTATGACCTTGGGCAGTTCATGGGAGGGAGGGCATCGTGGCCATCTTCTAGGCATGGAGTAGAGGTCACTGGGGGCGTGTGGGGGAGGTAGTTTTGAGTTTCCTGCATTGGGCAGGGGGTGGGACTAGATGACCCTGGTGGTCCCTTCCAATTCTATGATTCTATGATTAGAGTAACTCTGCGGAAGATTGCACTGGTAGTAGTATTGCCAGCCCTGCCTTTGCAAATGCAGGGGGATTTGGGGGGGATTGCCTGGGGAGTGTGGGTTTGGGAAGGATGCGACATCATTTCCAAGTGATATTCTAGGTAAAGACCTGGAGATATTCCTAGAGCATCACTATGGAGGCCATTTTCTGTCCATTGTTTCTCCTGTTCCTTAATTTCTTGAAGGTTGGTGTCAGGCATTTACCTGTAGCATCCCAAAAGCAAACACACTCAGGCAGGTGATCCTGAAGCAGTATACTTTATTAGGAGCAAAAAGGTAAATATAAGAACTGACTGTATAGAAACAGAGGAAGGCTGCTAATGACCCCAATAGGGAAAGCATAAGCTTAAAAGCACCGTAGCCACGAAAGTAAAACTGTGAGGTTAAACCTAGATAAGGGTTCCCATTAAGCGTAGACCAAACAACTAGGCAGCTGCTGGAAGCCGGACAGAGGGAAGTGTACACAGTATTTACAGGCATGTGAACCAAGGTCTTTTGACACGGAGCCAGAGCCAGGCCTGAACCAGCAAAGGCCTGAGAGTTGGGTCTTGGGGCCATGGGAGGATAACTGGCCGTGGGTCATCGGGATGGGCTGCTGTTGAGGCTATGCAAGTTCCAGAGCCAATGGGTACGTTGTCTAACCCAGGCTCACTGACAGGAAGTGTGGTTTGATTAACCAGGCCAGGGCAAGAGGCCAGACTCCTACTATTTCTACTGTGGCTAGGCAATCCAGAGATTTCATACTGCAGGCGAATCACAGGTGCTGATATTGTATGTTCCTGTTCCTTTTTATGACAGATAGAAATTCTGAGGCCTAAGTTCAAGCAATGATAAGTGGACTGCTAGATTGCTAGGCTAGATTCTATCATCAGGTGATGAAATTCCTTGCTTAAAACCCTGGAATCCCTTATCTTTATGTAGAATATACATCGGTAGATTATTATGTAGAATACACACAGCAAACATACTGGACCAAGAAGCAATGTGTTTAATTGTCTATTAATATATATTTTAATCACAGTTTTTTGTTATTTATTTACATTTCTTGTTTAAGTTCTAAGATTTTGGGTTGCCTGCCATTCTTGAAAAGCCATGACACAGGGTTGCAATTTTTATTTTTATCCCATATGAGTGATTTGTAATGCTGTAAGTTTAATAAATAAAACATCTAAAATATGTTTTTTGGATCTCTTGACCTTCACTGTATTGATTTCTATCAAAACATTCTCAAACTTTTAAGGCATGACCTTTTCATTTTCAAAGATAAAAATATTTGAAAACTTGACAATTATTACACAGTGAAATCAAAACACTCGGTGTGGTAGGGAGTTGCCACCTCTCGGTGGTCTGAGTTTCATTTTAAACACCTGCTGAAACGTAGTTTCATTGGTAAAAGATAGTTTGGTGGTCAAGTTCCTCTGCAGAGAGTCACTGTTCCTCTGACATGTAGGATGGCCAATTTTTTTACCAGCCACAGTAGCTGTGCCCTTAACTACCATTTGAGCTGCAGGCACTGGTTGGGATCCAGACTAAATTTTCCAACAGCAGAACAAACTGTTCCTGCCCTCCCCTTTCCACTGTAGCCCATGGATCTCCCCAAGATGCTGCTTCTGGAGATAGGTAGGGTTGGCTGGCAACCAGAGGGGTTTGGACATGGGTGTATGTGTGTGACATTGCTGATATAAGTACATCACTTCCAGGTAGAAACTGGAAATGACCGTGGGTAGCTCTATGAATTGCCAGAACTCTATGGTTTTATCACAGGCCTTTCATGCGTGGCTGTTTCCCTCGTGGTCACTTCCCAACTACTTTGAGGCTTTGTTTTGATTATGCATGCATTTTCCGACATTCAGAGGTTGCCTTGCTCTCTCTGCATGTTTTTTCCTGCGTTTTCTAGATGCTGCTAGATGCGAGGAAAGCGAGGAGACCTCTGAAGGTCGGAAAATGCATGCAAAATCAAAACAAAGCTCCTAAGTAGTCGGGGGTGACCACGAGGGAAACAGCCATGCATAAAAGGCCATAGAGTTCCCGGCAATTCTTAGAGCATCTGGGTTGTTGCCGAGAAGTGACAGACAGGAGCAGAGAATGCTGGCAGATTTAAAAAATATTTTTATCTCACTGCCAATCAGAGTAGAGACAAGCACTGGAGGCAATCGGTGTGAGGCCTCCCACCATAGCAGGACTGTCAATTCAAGAGATGAGAGACTCTGATGAATGGGAAGGGGGAAAGGACAGAAACTGCAAGAAAGGAGGGCAACAAAGATGGTGAGGGGTCTGGAGACCAAGCCCTACGAGGAAAGGTTGAAGGAGCTGGGTATGTTTAGCCTGAAGAGAAGAAGACTGAGAGGGGATATGATAACCATCAAGTACTTGAAGGGCTGCCATATAGAGGATGGTGCCAAGCTGTTTTCTGTTGCCCCAGAAGGGTGGACCAGAACCAATGGGTTGAAATTAAATCAAAGGTTTCCGTCTAGTTATTAGGAATAATTTTCTAACAGTTAGAGCAGTTCCTCAGTAGAACAGGCTTCCTCGGGTGGTGGTAAGTGCTCCTTACCTGGAGGTTTTTAAGCAGAGGCTAAATGGCCATCTGTCAGCAAAGCTGATTCTATGACCTTAGGCAGATGATGAGAGGGAGGGCATCTTGGCCATCTTCTGGGCATGGAGTAGGGGTCACTGGGTGTGTGTGTGGGAGGTAGTTGCGAATTTCCTGCATTGTGCAGGGGGTTGGACTAGATGACCCTGGTAGTCCCTTCCAACTCTATGGGTGAAAACGCATAATCACTTTATCCTCCTTTAATCCCTGTTTTAGCCAGGATCGAACGCACATTAGGCGAAACGCATGCGTTCGATCCTGGTTGAATCCTGGTTGAAACAGGGATTAAAGGAGGATAAAGTGACCATGCGTTTTTACCCCAAGATTCTATGATTCTCTGTGATTTTAAAGAAAATGCCAGCATATGGTATATATAATGTACTTTTCTCCATGGCTCATATTTTTGTCACCTAACAAGCCCCAGTAGTGAGAGACCATATCATCATCCAGAGGACCACATCAACAAAATGGGGACAGGCGTCCTCTGGAGAGTGACAGCCACATCTGTGCCTCTGCTGATTTTTTCCAAGCAATACCAAAGTTAAGGTCAGTTTCTCAATCCTTCTCAATCCTTCTCATGAGCAATTCACTTTCTGTGTCAGAACTACTATTATCTCTCCTCTGTTAGCTCGTCTTGAGCAAACAAGTTAATACTTGAGGTCTACACAGCTAGCTCAGATTAGATACTTCTTGGAAGATAAGGAGGCTCATGTGTCGTATGCTGTGGCAAAATTTTGTCATTAGGCCATTAAGAAAAGGAACGATTTAGTAAGAAGGACGGTTAATAACCTTTTATATAAAGTAAAATCATGTGCCGAAGTGAAGGTTTACATATTTTATCTATGGTAGACTCAGGTTCGCTGTATAGGTCTCTTATATTTAACTAGGTACATGATGGATTACGGATGTACTATTATGGTGGTTTATGTAAATATTTTAGCATGGATTATTGATTGCATTTTATATAAGCATCGGTTTGAGACTGTATTTTATACATGTGCTGGTCAATGACCGTAACAACAATAAACTAAACTAAACTTTCTGTGTCAAACTGGCATGTTGGAAATCATTGCTTCTCTTCATGCTGTTGAAAAGCTCCATCTTTCTTTCTAATCCAATAGTCTGGAAACATCACCTACTCTGATTTTGGGGAGCTGCTCATAGTTTGAATATTGTCTAAATGATATGCAGCAGGAGCAGCCGTGATCCCTGGGCATTTTGTGATATTTGACTTGATTTGCAGTCCTTTTGCACAACAGACAAAGCATGCTTGAACTTGATAAATGCCCTGACAGATTTTTTTCAAAATGCTTTCCCCCCTCTGACAAGAAGATAACTCATTGAGGTTTTCTTTAAAAAAAGAAAAAGAATAATTATTTATAAAATACATGGGTTTTTCTCCCATATGCGAAACATGGAACTACGGTAAATAGATTTATAGAATACCTAATCTGCAGTAATAGTTTTTTTTAAAAAAAGAAAATACCTGACCAGGATGACCCAGGCTAGCCTGATCTCGTCATCTTTTTGGAATAAATCCATTTAGAAACTAATTTGGTAACATATTTTCTTTGAAGCCATTTCAATGGTACTCCTAGTCCACAAGCACAGTGCATCTCCAGTGGCCGTAAGAAGCCAACTTTTAATAACCTACTCAAGGTGTTCTGTTACATTCAAGGTTGAAAAGGGATTTTGCATCTATGTCTCCTGGAACTATGACCAACACTGTATCCTATGCCTCTACAATTTGAAACCCACTAAGAACACATACCCCAGTTACATATGGTGACCCACAAGGAACTTGTGAACTAGGCTTTCCATTTACCCACCATCAAAAAATTGAGGGTAAACTGACAAATAACTCATGCCACTGTATTTTCACACTAGATGTACCCAAGGACCCATCTCATTATTTATTTAGTCACTCTATTTCTGAAGGGACCAGAGTTAATATCTTGGACCATTCATCGAACTTGCAGAAAGTGGAAGACCTGTTAGCTCATGATAATGAAAGGACTTCATAGCCGCAGCAACAACAAAAATAAAACAGCTGTATTTGATATGGCAGTACCAAAACTACCCCCCTGTATTTTAAGAGTTGTGTAATATACAGTTACATAGATAATTCATCTTGTGAGTGTTGAAACAGCTGAAAGATGGACAAAATCTTGATGTTAATGTTATAAATTCGATGTTTCAGTATATTTTATGGATATAGAGAAAAAAATAAACCCTGAGTTAGGGCTTAGATCCAGTGCTAATTTTCACTGATAGGAGAGATTTTCACCAGCAAACGGGACTTTCTCGCTTCTTCCCTCCCATGGCATCCCAAAATGCTCCCTGAAAAGCTGCTCCTAGAGGACAAGGGACACCCAGGAATGGCATAAAGAAGAGTTGGATGTCTATAGAAGGAGGAGGGACTCTCCCGTTCACAGAAATCTTCTGCTGGATCCAAGGCATGGATTTTAGCAAGCATCCATAGAGATTAGCAACACAAGGAGAGTTTGGTGTGTTGATTTTGCTATTTCATTTGCCAAAGGATAAAATAGTGAAGACCCTTTTGCCAAGGTCAAGCTAACAGCCACAGGAGATTAAAAAAATAAGGCCAGGGCTGATGGTGCAAAATAAGATAAAATATTTTTTTCTCACTCAGTTAATTACTCGGTTTTGGGAATTTTAACAGAGCAATAAAATATGTATTACTTTATTTTGTACCATTGGCCTTGGCCTTATTTTTTATCTCAAGCAAATTGTGACCATTCCACCCTCACCCCCAAATCTCCCCATTTTTGGCCAATATGTAAAACAAATCATTCCTAACACAGGACACCTTCTGAAATTTATTTTCATTTAACAAAATGCAGTATTGTTTGCATTTTTTATGAATTCAAAACATGAAGTGTCCCCTCTCCCACTCTTGCCCCCTGGGGAAAAACAACCACAAAGGAAATAGACAGTTTTCTCTTCCAGTACCACTGGAAACAGCACACATCTTTTCTGCATACTCAAGGATCCAGAAGAGTTCTTTTTCTGTTCTCATCAGTACCTTTCTTTAGATGTTTCCAACAAACTGTTTAAAGGGGTGGGGAAACACTGCTTTAAGGAGATACCCCAGCTCACAGCTGAAATTGGTGCTAACAATAAGCAAAGTTGCAACTGTGAGCTGGGAAAGAGAGAGAAGAGAAGGGGTGTAAAGAGAATGCTGATGGGGTCATGGGTCATCACTCTGATCTCATTGTAACCACCCTTTCCCTATGGTGTTATGGAATTTGTCACTCATTATACTGGCTGAATACCCTGACAGTGTTCCTGGGGGGGATCACTCTGTAGTTAAAGAGTTAAGACAGTGGCTCTCCAAAGTATTGAAGTGCATCCCACTTCCAACCTTACATTATTTTGTGATCTGCATTTCAAACTGTATTGTCCTTTTTGGGATCCACTTGCAAAGTAAGTCCATATTACTTTCCCCCTCCCCGGACTAAAGCACAGAAATCTCCCATCAACATTGAACAAGTTTTATGTATACTGTTTGTAAATCATAAAGGATTTACTGAGCAACAGCCTGAATTTCATAGCTATTTCACACATGATGAGGAGGCAAACCAATTTGCTGTGTGTGGTGATCCCCAGGCCTTCTCTCCCTGTTCTTCCTCCTCCTCCTCCGCTTAGCCTTGCAACCCACTTGCTAGAATGTCATGACCCACTTTTGGGTCGTGAATCAGAGGCTGAGAGCCACTAAATTAAGGAGATCTTATGGAGGCAACACACAAAATTGTCTTCTGGAGCAGAGCAGCAGCCAAGCCTTCTAGCTTTCAAATATCTAGCCAAGAGACATATAGAGTCAGTAGGACCTGTCTGAGAAATTGTTTTAGCTTGAGGGCAATTCTTTGGGCTATCCTCAAAATGCCTTAATCCTGGCCTAAACAAATAGCAGATTCATCATACCCACAATGGTTGTCACTGCTGCCCAGGGCTGGTTCACCACCCAAATGACCCAGGCAGTATCTTGCTGTCCCAGGGCTAGTGGAGTTGTCATTAACGGGTGGCATGACCCTTAATTGTACTCAACAAATAACTGTAATAACACACAAAATATAATAAAACATTTAAGACTGAAGAAAAAATGGCCATAACTATTTTATTGGCACACAGCTGGAAAAACGCATTGGCGTAGCATGTGGGCTGGATTGGGGCATCAGCCGGCCCCATGCGGACTGATGTGAGCATCCATCTCCCAGCAAGCCCGCTGGGAGTAGCAAGGGATAGTGGTGCCAGGAAGCCACCTGGGCATGACCCACTTGTTGGTTCCCACGCCAATTGGGTAGAGGCCAACCATGCCGCCCCCAATCCAGGCATCTCGCAACCTGTGGCCTCACCCAAAACCCCTTATTGGGATTCCCCAAGGGGAGGAAAGGGGCACTCAGGCCGCTTTCCCCCAGAAAACCAATCCAGCCCCCATGCTTAAGCCGCCTGAACAAACCACAAAGAACAGGAACGGAGCGTTGGGACAAAGTTGGAGACGGACTGAGCTGGCTGCCGGACAAGCTCTCCTTTAAATGCAGAGTAGGAGGACTGGAGTGAAAACTCCTCTCCTGCTCTGCTGCACCCTCCCCGCTCCCAGCAACCCCCACCTCACCTGAGAGGCTCATTTGAGCCTTGGGCTGGAGCCTGATTGTCCGTAGGCTCCTGAGCCCGATCATTTTATCCAGGGCCGTTTTCCCCCAGTCCATGTAATCTGGAGATGAGTTGAAACTCTGGGAGATCTCCAGGCCCCACCTGGAGGTTGGCAACCTTAGTTCAGGCATATTTCTGAGAACCAGTGTACTCTTACATGATGACAGCACGAAAGCAAAACACACTTCTGTCTTCTAAACCTCAGCCTGGAGAAGAAAATAGCCCCAGAGAATGCACAACCTGGTACTTCGATTTTGATTGGTTTATTAGTTGAAAGTTAGCCAACCTCCAGGTAGAGCCTGAAGATCTCCTAGAATTACAGCTGATCATAGAGAGTGGATTCTATGTCTTTAAAACAGAGGTAACTGCTAAGAGACCCTGCTGTGAGAAGCACAATTCATATTGGGAGAGACGGTCCTTCAAGGGAACAGAAGTTTGAAGCAGGAAGGGAAAAGCAGCAAAGTCACCGTTTATGCTGTGTAGCTCTGCTCATGCTGCCAATGATGCAATACATGAGCTATTAAGAAAAAAAAACCTGTCTAAAGCCTAAAGACCATTCTGGCCTCATTCTCACAGAACATCTTTGCATGCAGAAAAGTAGATGTTAGGGAGAGCCATTCCAGCCTATGCTTCTCCCTGGTGATCCCAGTTTCTGTGTGCAGGGATTTTTTTCTTCTTCTGGAGGTGCACTGGGGAACATATGAGCCCCCACAAGTGGTACAGACCAAAATTAAGTTTGCTACCTCATCTGCCATTTGTGAGAACTAGGCCTTAGTTAAAGGACAGCTTCAGTTAAAAGACTACTGTGATAAAGAACAGCAAATTGGATTTAGGTTATCAACACCAGCAGATTTTATTATATGAGTGTTTCACTCCCACCTGGATCTTTTCCATTTTTATTGCTCTTTTCTATAGGAAACTATTGGATAAGTGATGCATTAACATTTTAAAGGCAAATGATTCAGTGAAAATCTTTCAGAATAAGATTTTGCAATAACTAAAATGTAATATAGTAAATGTCATGACTTCTCAATTCCAGTTGTATCCAATCTAAAATACAGCCTTCCCAAGATTGGTTTCATTTGAATGAAAATATCATTTAGAAATGGCAGGCAGTGTTGTTTTAAGATTAAAACAAATATTACGTGTTACTTAGAGCACAGGTTATTCTTTGCTCTTATTAAATGCACAGAGAATAATAAATTTGCAAATACTGGGCATTTGGAAAGCTATTTATATTAAATATATCTGGACACAAAAGTTATTGATGTCTTTAGAGATCACCTTTGGGAATATTTAAAAATATCCCTCACTTACATAATCTGCTAATTTTTGAAATCATAATCATGAGCCTGTCTCTATCCTAGCAGGCTGTAGGGTTTTGTTACTCAGTGGCAGACTGGCCAGGTTGTGAGTTTGCCCGATGGCAAGTGGGCCCTGTGGGCCCCTGCTGAAGTGGGCCCCCTTAAACATTAGACAATATGTTAAAAATGTTAATGACCTTTTAGTTGTTTGAAAATATAATAGACGTTCCATGACAAGGCATATGATAACCTTTATGAATGTGTGTGTGTGTGTGTGTGTGTGTGTATATATGTGTGTGTGTGTGTGTGTGTGTGAGTGTGTGTGTACACTGTAATTACAAAAGAATATACATTTATTTAGCAAAAAAAAATTGTACCTTTTTTGCATTTATGTATTTTTTGAACATTTTATTTATTTCTTATAAAAATTAAATGATAGCCTTATAGTTGTGGGTGGGCCCCCTTTGTCTCCTGGCAACCAATATTTTTAGACCCAGTCCGCCACTGTTGTTACCGTACTGTTGTTGTCATTCTGCAATGACGAAAAGGAGTCCTTGGTGTAATTTGGGTTTTCACGGTTCACAATTAATTTTTCTTTCTGCAGTTTTGAGGGTTTTTTGTTTGTTTTCCTATGTGTGTGTTATGTGCTGTCAAATCGTTTCTGACTTATGGCTGACACTATGAATGAATGACCTCAAAAATATCCTATAATTGACAGTCTTTGTTATGTCTTGAAAACTGAAGGCTTTGGCAAGATTTGCCCTTTTGAAGAAAAAAGGTGTAATAAAGATTACTAAAAAATGGCCCTGAAGCAAATGCTCTTGAGTGTGGCTCCTGGACAATTCAAGAAAACAGTGTTACAGGACAGTTCAATCCTGTTCTTCCTTCTCTCTTCCGGCTACACAATGGGAAAGAAGAAAGGTTAAGGAGAAAAAGGTGGGACTCAAGCTGCTGGCAGAAGAAAGATCTGGTGCATTAGGCCTGCAGCCACAGACATTGCAGTATTGTTGCATGATAGCAGTCAGTGTCCTCCTGGATTCAGCGTGGTGTAGTGGTTAAGAACAGTGGACTCTAATCTGGAGAACCAGGTTTGATTCCCCATTCCTCCACATGAAGCCTGACCTTGGGCTAGTCACAGTTCTCTCTGAACTCTCTCAGCCCCACTTACCTCTGTTGTGGGGAGAGGAAGGGATAGTTTTTGTAAGTCGCTTGGATAGAGAAAATCAAGATATAAAAACCAACTCTTCTTCTTTTCTTGTTCACCCAGGGAAAATCCAGTTGTGAATGGATGTGAAACATCCAAATGTGTTGATCCAGCTTTGGAAATATGTGTATGGCATGATTCCATAAGATTGCAGAACATGGTACTGGGAGCAGAATGCAGCTGATACCGTATATACTCGGGTATAAGCCGACTCGAGTATAAGCCGAGGTGCCTAATTTCACCCCAAAAATGGGGAAAAATTAGGCACCCCCGTATAAGCCGAGGGTGGGAAAGAAGGCCCTCCCCCCCCCCCGCAGGCTTACCTTACCGGGCCACCGCCGCCTGCCTGCGTGCCTTCCTGCGCGCCTGAAGGCGTGTGGGGGGGAACAGATCTGCGCCTGCCAGCTGGCAGGCGCAGATCGGTTTAAAGAGCCCGCGTGCCCCGCACGCCTTCACGGAAGCCCCCTGAAGGCGCGCGGGGGGGGGGAACAGAGAAGGCGCGCGGGCAGGCGGCGATGGCGGCCGCGGCAGCAGTGGTAAGTTCCCCCCCTCCCTCCACCTACCGACCCGTGTATAAGCCGAGTTGGGTTTTCTCAGCCCTTTTTTTGGGCTGAAAAACTTGGCTTATACGCGAGTATATACGTAATTTCCATTTTTTTAATCAATTAATTATTTTAATTAATGTTTCTAATCCATCTTACTACCAATATGGATGTGAAAGTGTGTGTTCAGTGTCTGGCAATATCTCAGAGTCAATTTCCATGTTTTCTTACATGTGGTTAGTGTCCTCCATGTATCAGTTGACTGGAGCACTAACATAGTTGTTTCAGCTCTTTTTGCTTTCTCTTGTGTTTCTCCCTTCTCCCCTGTCGATTATGGTGTGTTTCCACTTCTTTCATTTTTTTTGTCTTAAGTTTAAACCTTTTTCATGATTCACATGTTCTCCTTGCTTCCTCTCTCCAATATAAGAAGATCTGTACTATCATGCAAGCAGAAGAGAGACTCAGTGGTAGAGCATCTGCTTGGCATGCTCTAGTTAAAAAGATCTCTAGTTAAAAGATTTAGGAGTAGGTTATGTGAAAGACTTCTGTCTGAGAACCTGGACAGCCACTGCCAGTCTGAATAGACAATACTAACTTTGATGAACCAAGAGTATAATTCAGTATAAGGCAGCTTCATGTGTTCAGTCTAACCACATTTCAACAGACTCCCCAGTAGGTAAACAATACAGTATTGAACCCACAATTCCATCTTTAGGATGAAAGAACAATCTGTGGATATTTCAACCACAGTGTTAAAAGCCAAACTTGCAGAAACATTTACACAAATACCCTCACCACATAAAAAGAATCAAATTCATAGATTGGGCTGTAGATGTAAAGTAGCTTCTAGTGCTCCAGAAACAGTTGTGGTGCTTCAGCGTCTTGGTTACCTGTTTGTTCCTTCCCCATTTCTAGCAGAAGCACCATGAAATATGCAAAATAGACCCCTTGAGCCCATTATGAGCTAAGCCTGAACAACTTCTAAAGTTTAGGACTGGCTTGTCATGGGTTTGCCCCAGTATCAGCTAGGGTTATGCATTTAATAAAACCCGAACCGGAAAAAAGCCGAAAAAATGCCATTTTGGCCTTTTCCAGTTTGGCTTTTACCAAATGCAAACAAGGTGGGAAAAAGCCAAGCCAAAATAGCCGATTCTTGAATAAGCCGAAAATATACGGCTTATTTGGGAATTGGCCATTTCCTGCCAGTGAGGGGAGAGCTTCCTTAAAATCCATGCTGCCAAAGCTGGCAGCATGGATCTTAAGGAAACCACCCTCCACCTCCCCGGGATTTTCAAGAAGACGGGTGGGGGTGCTTCAAAGAGATCCACGCTATCAGGCTTGGCAGCGTGGATCTTAATTAAGCACTCCCCACGCATATTCCCAGGGGTCCCAGGGAGGCAGGCTGGGAGTGCTTAGTTAATATCCACGCTGCCAAGCCTGGCAGTGTGGATGTCTTTGAAGCACCCCCCGCCCGCCTTCTCGGGAGTCCCAGGAAGGCGGGCAGAAGGGGGCTTCATTAAGATCCATGCTGCCAGCTTTGGCAGCATGGATTTTAACGAAGCACTCTCCGCCCGCCTTCCTGGGCATCCTGGGAAGGCGGGTGGAAAGCGCTTAGTTAAGATTCACGCTGCCAAGCCTGGTGTATCTTAACTAAGCACTCCCCGCACGTCTTCCCAGGGGGCCCAGGGAGGCAGGTGGGGAGTGCTTAGTTAACATCCACCCTGCAAAGCCTGGCAGCATGGATCTCTTGGAAGCACCGCCCACCCTCCATCTCGGGAGTCCTGGGAAGGTGGGCTGAGGAAGGCTTCATTAAGAGCCATGCTGCCAGCTTTGACAGCGTGGATTATAACGAAGTGCTCCCTGCCCACTTTCCCAGGACTCCCGGGAAGGCGGGCGGGGAGCTCTTCACTGAGAGCCACGCTGCCAGGCTTGGCAGCATGGATCTGTGCCAAATTTCTTTGGTATTGTTCGGGTTTGGGTTTATTAATCCGAAATTTTTCAGAAAATCTGGGTTTTCTGGATTTTCCGGACAATTTCAGGTTCAATAAACCCAAACCCGAAAAATACTGGGGAAAAATTGGTCGACAAGCCCTAGTGTCAGCTGTTCCCTTCCCTTTCCAGTCTAAATGTACCAGGTGCATGTAACTGCACTGGAAAGGTTGTACTCTGTGGTCTTCTTTAGATCTTTGAAACAACCACAGCCTTATATCAAACACAACAATCTGCAAGAGTTGTCACTGCCATCCTACAATCCCATATGAACAAAGAAAAGTCATGCTGGAACAGACCAAGGCCCATCAAGTCCAGCAGTCTGTTTACACAGTAGCCAACCAGGTGCCTCTAGGAAGCCCAAAAGCTAGACGACTGCAGCAGCATTATCCTGCCTGTGTTCCACAGCACCCAAGATGTTTCTCTGATCCTGGAGAGAATAGGTATGCATCATGACTAGAATCCATTTCTACTAGTAGCCATGGATAGCCCTATCTTTCATGAACATGTACACTCCACTCTTAAAGCCTTCCAAGTTTGCAGCCATCACCACATCCTCAGGCAGGGAATTCCACAATTTGACTATGTATTGTGTGAAGAAATACTTTCTTTTATCTGTTTTGAATACTTCACCCCCCAGCTTCAGCAGATGACCCCGCATTCTAGTATTATGAGAGAGGGAGAAAAGCTTCTCCCAGACAGGTTATCAGGATCCAGGGGTACTGTGCTGAAGATCCAGTAGAGACTGTGCAGCCATGCTTTGCTATTGGAAGGTCATGCTGCTGTCACCACCATTTGTTTGTAAGAAGAGGGCCAACTGGCTGGCTCTCCTTATATTGTAGACCTTCATGGACTGGATCTCACAGATGTGTTTCACTATCAGAAGCACTTCCTTCCAGCAGAAGGAACTTTCCCCAATGTAAGACGGGAAGGCCAATGTAGGCAAGCCCTTTCACTTAGTGGAATGGATCCATACAGTACAGTCCAACATATTCGAACAAGATGCAACATCAGATAATATGGCCAAGATTCTATATCACGTTAAGAAAAGAGTCTTCCTTGTGGATATTTGCAAACAATGCATCCAAGGCTGTTTGTGAAGCATTAGGTCCACACCCACAATCCCCTCTTGTGCCTCATTGACAGGGTGACCTTCACCTTCCCTGGCACATCCATCATCTGGTGAACTTTTCATGCAGTGCCAACCTCAGCTCATCTTTCCAAACAAACCTTTGTCCAAGTCTCGGCTTTATCACTCACTGGGGGATTCTGTGTTTGCACAAATATTTATCTGTGATGAGGGGCTGGTAAGGGGAAATGCAAGAAAGATCGCAAGTTCAGCACCTTTGAATGTTAGTGCTGATAGTTACCTTTAAAACCTATCTATCATTTTCACCTTCCCTGTATTTAATAAACTGCTTTCATTTTTGCTTCACTTCGCAATAGAAGCTGCCTGGGGAATTGGTTACATCTAAAATGAGATTCAGTAATAACTGTTTTGTGAAGGATAATGCCAGCCGCTCCTAGTTTTCTTATGCAGATTTCCCCTGTATCTGTGCCTATCATCATTTATAGGGTGTACCACAGCTAAAATGGCAAGGCCATGTGGAAGTACTGTTGCCTGGAAATGTCTGGAATTTACAGAATTAAGCAGGGGAGAGTGGTGTTTGAGAAGCTCTTGCTTGCTTTGTGTGAGACAAAGAGGGTCCCCCTTATTTACCCACATCACCTGCCTCTAATCCAATTACCAGGACCAAAGGCTATCCTTGTTTGTTCCCATTACAAGGAGTAGAAGGGGATCATTCTCTGAAGGCTACTCAGGGGCAGTCATTTGGGAGCTGGACTTTGTTAAAGGGAGCAACTGGGAATCTCTGTTAAAGTCCCCAAGGGTCACTAATAGTAACAAAGCACAGAAAAAAGTCAGCCCCAGAGACTAAGGGGGGAAAGGGCTTGAACTATGACTGACCTAGCATCGCACAGAAGTCAAAGCAAAGTGATGAGAACCAAATCCAGTCTATATTGATGGCCCTGCTACTGGGACTCAATGAATCCATACTTACATTGGCTAAAATTATGGGTTTTCTCTACCATGCACAACTTGGGATCCATTGAGCATAACAGACTCTGTATGGTAAGCGATATAAATTTGGAGACTCAGTACAGTCTGTTCTGCAGTGTTACTGGATTACAGCAGAATAATTAAGTGACATATTTCAGGTCTAAACTCACAATTTCATAAGGGTACAGTAAGGCCTGCAAGAGTATTGGGCACAATTTTAGCAGCTCACAGGGTCTCCCACACATTCCTTTTGAAAGCCATGAGTGTGGTCTTGCATGTGGTCCCATTTATTGAAATGAGAACAATGGGAGCACAGAGTTTGACCACAGAAAAAAGAACTCATAAAGCCAATCAATATAGGTTTGCTATCAAAGTGATTGATTTGTCCAGTCCTTAGAGAAACTAGTGCGCAGAATGAAGGAGTTCGTACTTAATAATTGTGCAGATGAAATAATTTTCACAGGTTGTCAGGAAAGGCCGAAAGATTTCTATACCACTGTAAAAAGTACAGGTGCTTTGGGACATCTGATTACTCTACTTTTATTCAGCTGTAGAGCAAGCTGCTAATCTGGTCCTCAAACAATAGTGAAATCAAGGAAGATCTAGATCACAGGCTCAGTAAGGTTGAGCAGTTCTCAACGTTGTTTAGCCTGTAGGTGTTTTTGGAATTTTGAGTACAGTTGGTGGGCGACATCACAGAATGACTACTATGGGACCCCGCTTTACACCCTCCAAAGCTAGCCCATCGCAATAGCTCTGTCTTACTCTATGCTGACGATGCAGTTCTGCTTTCCAGGACCCCGGTGGGCCTTAAAAGAGCCATGCTGAGGCTATCGCAACATTGCTCTGTTGAACAACTAGACCAGGGGTGTCAAACATATGGCCCATAGGCCAGATCTGGCCCCCGGAGGGCTTTTGTCCAGCCCAGGGACTGAGGAAGCCAGTCCCCCCTTGCCCCCCCTCCCCCAATCTTTTCTGGGCTTCCTGGCTGCGTGCGCCCAGTCGGAAGTCTCCCTCCTGCCCCAGCAGCCCCCTGTTCCCTCCCCCAGCCCAAAACCCCTTTCCTGGGCACGCACGGCATTTTGCCGTCTTGCGCGCCAACTGGCCCCCTTCCCCATCTCCCTCCCACCCTCCCCAGCCAAAACCCCCTTTCCCGGGCGCACGAGGCGTCTTGCAGCCTCGTGTGCCGCCCAGTCGCCCCCTTCCCACCCTCCCTGGCCAAAAACCCCTTTCCTGGGCCCGGTTGCCCCCTTCTCTTCTGCAGGGCCCCCCACCGGGAGACTTCTCCCATTGACTAGCTTTGTGGCCTGGCTGGGCCTGGCCTCCTCGAGCTCCATGCAGCGGCGCCTGGTCCTTCAGGCCCTCCACAATGCAGCCCAATGTGGCCCTGGCGTTCCCTGCCTGTTTTGGCCGCAGTGGGGCAGCGTTCTCACGTCTCGTGGCTCTCTCTCCTCCCGGGGTATCCTTGTGGCCTGGAGGTAATTGTAGGGGCCCCTTGGCGAGGGGCTGGCTGGGCATAGCTCCAGGGAGAAGAAGAAGAAAAAGACTTGTGGCCATTTATGCACGGGAGGTTTTGCCTTGGATTTGCCGCTCTCCAGAGGCACATTTTCCCCATCCGAATTCTCAGAACTCAAAAGTAAGCCCCCACCCCCCGTGCAGAGTTTGGAGAATTCGGATGGGGAAAATGTGCATCTGGAGAGCAGCAAATCCAAGGCAAACCTTCCATGAATAAATGGCCTTGGTTTTTACATTCCGACTTTCTCTACCACTAAAAGAAGACTCAAATCGCCTTAAAATCCCCTTCCCATACCCTCCCCCCAACAGATGCCCTGTGAGGCAGGTGGGGCTGAGAGAGCTCTAACAGAGCTGTAACTTGCTCAAGGTCAGCCAGCTGGCTTTGTGTGTAGGGGTGGGGAAACCAGCCAGGTTCACCAGATTAGCCTCCGCCGTTCTTGTGGAGGAGTGGGGAATCAAACCCTGTTCTCTAGATCAGAGTCCCCACTCCAAACCACTGCGCTTAACCACTACACCTCGCTGGCTGGAAATCTGTTTAGCTGGCAATCCTACACACACTTACCTGGGAGTCAGACCCTATGAACTCAATATTATTTATTTCTGAGGAGAACTGGCTAAGATTAGACTAAATCTCCCAGCATGGTGTGTTTTATTCCATGTACAGTTGTCTGGACATTTATTAGGTGTGGGGAGGTGATGGTGTGATTCCTGGGGGACCTGTGCGATTGCTCTGGATAAGCAGCCATAGTAATTGCTGGATTTCTGATTCTTTTGATGTTGTCAGTGTTTTACTTTGCTGCAGGGGGATGCATTGGGTGCAGAATCCTGTATTAAAAACCCATTTCTAAAGCATATAATAAGATTTCCTCAGCCACCCCACCCCCTGGTCCCGATTTGGACTGGCAAGTCCATAGCAGGCTTGCAAGTCAAGGCAGGCACCTCCTCCCCCCCCCCCCCGGCACCTGGCATTACATTATGGCATTTATTTATTTATTTAATTTGGTACACATTGCCTGGCCCAACCCAGTGACATTTAAGTCATATCCGGCCCTCCGAACAAATGAGTTTGACACCCCTGAACTAGACATTAATTTCTCAAATACAAAAGTTATGGCCTTTGGCAAGCGCCCTATAGTACGAACATGGAGCATTGATGGCCACAAAATAGACCAGGTACTCAAGTTTAAATACTTAGGAGTAGTCTTACAAGCCTCTGGTTCTAGAAAAGCTCACCGCGATTACGCAGCAGAGAAAGGGCAAAAATCTGCCTTAAACATCATTAAATTTTTAAGAATTAAGGGAGGGCATTACTTTCCAGCCGCTCTTAAACTTTACCAAGTGAAAACACTGGCAAAACTGACAAATGAGACTTTACTTGGGCCACCTTCATCTACTTTTGTCCCACTGGAGCGGGTTCAATCTAAATTCTTGAGAGCAGCCCTCCATTTACCTCGTTGTGTATCAAATGCTACTGCTAGACTGGAGGCAGGACTGGTGAGGGTGGAGGCAAGGGTCTGTACTGCTTCCATTATCCTTTGGCTCAAATTATACCTTATCCCTCAAGGACTACTACCCCTGCATCTACAGGATAAGTTCCAGTCAACATGGCTAAAGATGGTCCTTAATAAAATGGCCTTGCTCCACCTACCCTGTTAGCCATGGGCGTAGATCAAGCATCAAGTTATTTGAAGCAAAGGGTGGAAGTCACTGAGCTCCAGACAGACCTTGGAAAATCACCATTTTTCCTAGTATCTGATAAATCTAGATACTTGGTCTCACCTGCAGCTTATCTTTATCATCTTGAGTCTATTAATTATAGGAAGGCCTTTACCCTTGCCAGATGCCAGGGCCTACCATTGGCTGTTTTAGAAGGGAAATATAAGAAGATCCCTAGATCAGAGAGGTTATGTCCGTGTGGAACAGGGGACATTGAAACCATCGAACATGCTGTGAGCACTTGTCCCCATGGTAATCCCATAAATAACATCCACAGGCGAGTAGTCCAAAAGAGAGCTGATTTATTAGAAAACCTACAGGTATACAGAGCTAACAGGTAAATTGGCATGAATGAGAACTAAAGGCACGGCTAAAGGCCTATATGGAAGAGCATTGGTCATATCAGATAGTGATGGCGGAACCATAACACACACAGTCTGGCTGTCTCAGCAAAGAGCAGGCCTGACACATGCACTGATATGTTGCCCATTCTACCATGAAGTTAGATCAAAGCTTATTTCCCCCCTACTTGGTAAATTTCCTGATGAGTCAGTTGAGCTTTTGGCAAAGAAGCTCCTATTAGGAGAAGACCCTCAGCTTACGCTTCAAACTGCCAAGTTCTGTGCTGTTGCTATTAAAATATGCAGAGCTTTATTAGAGAATGATTGTTAGAATATTTTACAATTTTATCAATTTTAATATGATAATTTTAACCAGGGGGTGCTTTTATTGACCTTACACCTTTATATGCATGGGCAGTCTGTGATTCTGCAGTACAAAACTATTGTGTCTGGAAATTTTGATGTGTTGGCACATGATTGGTCAGTCGACCATATTAATAAACTTGACTTGACTACTATGGGAAGCATGAGTAACAGCCCATTCCTGAAAATGCGGCGTGCGAGTCGGCAGGGAAGAGGTGCGGCGGCTCCTCTTCCTAAGCCGAATCGCGCACACCGCAAAACAAAACAAAAAGCCGTGAAACGTCTTTTTTTTGTTTTTTTGCCTTTCGCCCCATAGGGAACAGCAAGGCTGCACCTGCTAAAAAGCAGTCGCAGCCCTGCCATTCCCGGCGCCAGCGGTGAGGGCCAAAATGGGTTAGGAAGCCACCTACCTGATGGCTCCTCCCCCCGGAACACCCCCCTGCACCGGCATGGCCTCTCTACGCCATGGCCTGCGCCATGGAGAGGTCGCACCGGCGAAGGGGGGAGGCGCGGTCCCGTGGCGCTGTGCCGCTGGCGGGACTGGCCTTGCCGCCAGCGTAAGTGCATTTGAACACTCAGTTACAAGCACTTACGCTGGTGGCGAGGTCACGCCCCCTCCTTAGAAGTTTCGGCCCAATTTTCAGGAATGGGCTGTAAGTCACCCATTTACTCACTCCAGGTGGAGAATTAGCCAACCCTAGCCTTAATTTCCCACTCCTGATAAATTTAGGAGCATGAAAAAGCCCCTTAGATAGTGATGTTCTAGGAATTTCCCTATTATCTATGATAAAGACCATAGAAACTATGGGAAGCAACATAGAATATCACCCAGAAATGAATTCACATTCCCCCCAAACCCTATCTTCCCCAGGCACTGCTCCCCAGATCTCCTGGCATTTGCTGAGGCAGTGTTGGTAACACTAGACGTGACCAATCACAAATTAGCTGTCATAGGAAGCAGGACCAATCACAAAATGGTAGCCATGGGAGGAAATAACAAAATGTTAGGAGGTTCCAAGTATGAATTCTCTTATGTTGGGGCCAACTTTTTCCAAAGGGTGCTCCCTGCAGGCCCAAAGTGATGCCATCTGAGCTTTTCTGAAGCATCTCCTGCTCCACTGAGGTATATAGTAAGGCCAGGACTGGCTTTTTGCTTTGAGGAAGAAGCAGGTGGGTGCCACTGGCATCCCTAGATTGCTGATCCAGGTTTCCTTTCTAGTTCCCATGACCCGCAGATCTTGAGCAGTTAATTTAGAGGTTTTTCTTCTTCTATTTCTTTAAGGAAAATATGGTGGAGAGATACTTGGCCATAGTCAGTGTTATATTGGCAGAATTAAAAAGCTTCCAATAACAGAATGGGTATGCTTTTGTAAGTCAGGAGAATTGGAGTCTATAGAGCATGTTTTGCTCAGGTGCTCCTTCTACGAGGAATCTCATTGTAAGTTAATCATTCCCCTGCTCAGCCAAATTACAGTCAGCTAAGATGAAGGGAGAATTAAGAGTCTCCTTTGGGAAGGGAATGCCCAGATGGCAAAACAGGTAGCCAAATTTTGTGCAATTGCATATAAAGTTCGAAGCTTAGTGTTGGGCAATTGCAATTAGATTAAATCATAATTTGGTCAATTTTAGTCTATTATAAATTATTTGGAAATTTTAATTAGGAATATTTTAGGTTGAACTGCTACAATTTTTTACCTTTTGTATGAACAATACTTGTGTTTTACTGGCTTATGCTATATTAATAATAAATCTGAAAATCAGTGTTATATTTGGATCTCTATCCACCAGCAAAAAGGGGACTATTTTATCACCTGTTAAGGTGGCAGGTAGTTTCTGTCAGGAGCAGGCCATGAGGATGGTATGCGGTAGTGCGATTGAGCTGCCTCCAGGTGCTGTTGTGCTGTTCTGTCCAAGGCCAGTCTATGCCACGTGTTTAGTCTTCATAGATTCCCATACTGTGGGAATCGCCAAGTACCGTATATACTCGCGTATAAGCCGCTGCTGCCGCCGCCGACTCTCCTGGTGAGTAGGGGGTTCAGGGGCTCTTCCCCCTCCCCCCCTTGAATGGCACTGGGGTCGGGGTGGGTTGGGGTGGGTTGGGAGGTCCCGGGAGGCCGGTGGGAGGGCGACCTGGGGCAGGGGCAAGATCTTCCCTGCGCTCTAAAATGGCGGCCGCCATTTTAGAGCGCAGCTTTACCAGAAAAGGGAATTTCTTATTGACCCTCAGCTTATATGCGGGTCAATAAGAAATTCCCTTTTCTGGCCTCAAGTTTGGGGGGGTCAGCTTATACTCGGGTCGGCTTATACCCGAGTATATACGGTACTCCTTCCTGCCTCTGGGAGGGGGGTTGCTTGGGTTACCAGTTATCTCCTTTTGCTTTTCCATATATGCTGTGTACCTTGCCTTTTGTCCCTTACTAGTGTCCTTCTGTTTATCTGTTTATCTGTTTATGGGTTTGCCGCAGGGCTAGAGCTTATAGTTTCATTAAAATAGGAGTGATCCATTGCTCACGTTGGAGTTTAAAGATTGCTGATCCAAATTATGGGAGCCTCATACTATCATTATTGAAGCTACATCAGGAGTCAACTTCATTTGTTTTTATATTTGTATCTGACCTTTCCTTCTTTGTGAAACTTAAGGCATTGATGTCCACAGCTTTTCAGGGTGTCTCCCATGTAGGCACTGGCCAGAATCATCAAGTCTTTATTGCATTTGCAAAAAAAGCCATAGCAACAATACAGAATAAGGTGGAAATTCCACCAAAATAAAATTAAAAGACCAGAACCAGAGTTGCTTAGCTTCAGAAAGGTGGCTGCTATCGTGTATACATTTAAATCACACCCTGGTTGACATGCCTTGAGATTTCCCTAGATTTGGTTCACAACTAAGCCCAGACACCAGTCAATATATATGAAGCCACAAGCTTGGAATTAGGTCACTGTGAGTTGGTCGATTCTGTTATTATTATCATTATTTATTAAATTTATAACCCGCTCTTTCTCGACTGAAACTGGTCTATGAAACTGGTCATAGGGGAAACCAGAGCCTATGTTAAAAGAATGACAATATTTCCTAATGATTGCAGCTATCTCCTCAGAGGGTCATTAGTGTTAGGAAAGGGCTTTGTCCAAGTGCCCATTAGTGTTTGGAAGATGTGATTCCCCCCTTGACTAAAGGGAGGGGGCAGATGGGTGTTTGTGTAAAAAAGAAAGTGCAGTTTAGATTCTAGCACAGGAGACCAAAACTGTTGTGACTCGACTGAAATACTTTGGTGGTGTAGTGGTTAAGAGCGGTGGAGTCTGATTGGGAGAACCGGGTTTGATTCCCCACTCCTCCACATGAGTGGCAGAGGCTAATCTGGTGAACTGGATTTGTTTCCCCACTCCTACACATGAAGCCAGCTGGGTGACCTTGGGCAAGTTACAGCTCTCTTAGAGCTCTCTCATCCCCACCTACCTCACAGGGTGTCTGTTGTGGGGAGGGGAAGGGAAGGTGAGATTGTAAGCCAGTTTGAGTCTCCCTTAAGTTGTAGAGAAAGTCAGCATATAAAAACCAACTCTTCTTCTTCTCTCACTGGGAAGCTGATGCGGGACAGGAGATCTGCTTTCCTGCACCATCAAGTCACAACCAACTTATGGCGACCCTAGCCAGGGGCTTTCAAGGCAAGTGAGGCCATTGCCTTCCTCTGCAGAGCCTTCCTTGGTGGTCTAACATCCAAGTACTGACCCTGCTTAGCTTCCAACATCTGACACGATCAGGCTATACCATGCTGCCTTTCCTCCCCTGCTGTCCTAGAGGAGAGTTTTTTCACTGAGCACTACTTTTATATTTGTAAATAAAGCAAAAATTACATGAAAACAATTTATCCAGTGCTCATTCCTCTCAAAGGAACTTACTTATGTGCTGCTTTTAAAAATTCTCACTTCTTGGAGAAAAGGAGCACATTGCATGTAATGCCGTAGGTTTCTAGCCTACAGGCAGTTTCTTAAAGTCTGTGTGTGTGTGTGTGTGTGTGTGTGTGTGTGTGTGTGTGTGTGTGTAGCTAATCCTGCTACTCCCTCTAGAACAGTAGCTGCCAAACTTTTTCGGTCCACTCCCCCTTGGTTCCATAAACTCATTTCCAGTGCCACCTACCCTACCCTATAAAACTATTATTCAGAATAAAATCGCGACCCACAATAACATTAATTGCACATTTATTCAAAATCCAATTAAGACTTTAATTTATTCAACAAAATTGATGAACTTGATCCAGTGATACCAGCTTTTCAAAGCCTGATAGTAATTTAGCAAGAATGTTAGAATTTAGTAACTATTTCACTGTTCCGTAAATTCAGTGTAATGGATGGGCTTGATGAAGTGATACCAGTTTCCCAATGTCTGGTTTAAAGTCACTAAGTAGGAGTCTTAAATCACAACGTTCAGCATTCTAGAGATGATTCCTTTGCTTGGAGAGAAGTTGAATGTCTACACTAAAACCATGTTCCACCAAATATAGTGTTGGAAATGCAACAAAAAGCTTCTTAACCATAGTGCAGGGTAGTGGTCAGAAATTTCCTTCCGAAACCAAAACTCTTGGTACTGTTACAGGCTTTGACATATTGGAACATATGAACATTTGTATTAGTGTTGTACATAGACAGAATACCCTATTGTAAAATCATAATGTTCATAAAAAGCCATTAGAGGCTTGATTACCCTTAAGCTGGACAAGCCTGGATATGCCTGGGCAAGAGACTCTTTTTATCTATTCAAGAAATAGGTCAATGTTGTTCTAGCTTGCAGAGAAGCAGTTACTGCTGTCTTTGTGACTAAACACTGGAAAGACCCTGAATATGGAATGTAAACAAATGATGCTAGAAGAAGTGCTCTGTAGCAGCCACATCTCTTAGGCCATTTTTGCATGGTAATTAGCAGCGCGTTCGAGGCTGCTAATTACCCCGCAGATTTTTTTGAATTTTGCACGCTGAACCGTCATTCCGGAAGTGACTGCGAAGCCGGTGCAGACCTGCTTCGCATTACAAAAGAGCCCACTTAACGCGACCTTTTGTGTTTGCTCCTTCTCTGGAACCATGCAAAACAACAGTGGCGTGTTAGCTATGCACATGTCAATAGCTATGCAAACGAACGAAGGAGCAGGCGAGTGGGGGAGTGGAATTTCTCCTTTTGCGGTGGGACCATGAATAGGCATTTTTAAAGTTGCATTTTAAAAAAGAGCTTTGAACGAGCATCAAAATTGACCATGCATGAATGGCCTTATAGCTTATAGTGATTTCAAAGCATATCTTTAGAAATTTAGTGACCTTAGAGTGTTGCCCTTGATCAGTTACAAAAGACTCTATGATGACTTGCCAAAAAATTTGTATATCAATGTACCTTTTTATCTTTTTAATACTGGGCTTATGATTTAAATATGAAGGAGTTTTAGTAGAATGTTGGAAATATATTCATTTTTATCGTGTTCTTTAGGAGATGAAGATATTAGTAAAATTAACCATTATAGATGTATAACAAATCTAAAAACTGACTGTCTAGAATATGGCTATGACCAGCAGATGACCTACTGGAAGAGGAACTCTTTATATGGTAGTACTCAAGGGGTATGCAGCTGTAAGAAGCATGCAGCTGAAGTGTATGTGTAGTTGTGTGCATCTCAGAGAAACCAAGTCATATGTAGTTGATTTCAGACAGTATAAATACATGCAGGCAAAGGCTAGAAAGTTAGATATCTCAAAGTTTTGCATAGACTGGAGAATCTCAGAAGATACTGGCTTTGGTATGTATGAACTTACTTATATACTATTTTAGATAGTATGAATCAGATTCTTTTAACTAAATCAGACTTTTTTAACTGTTATATTTTAAGTATTGGATTTTAAAACTTAATAGTATGTAGAACTTGCTTGTATTTGTCAGGTTCTCCAGCCAACCTGGACAATTCCCAAAAAGCCACTCGCTCAGACAGCCAAGTCAGAAGCAGGTAAACTTTATTGTAGAAGCAACAGGTCAAGCTAAGGCAACTTGCAGTTTCAAAGCTGCTAATGAGGAGCCAGGCTACTAGGCATAACTTAAAAGCATGATTACATCACAGGTGCAGGTTCAAACGGCCTGGGAAATGACTAGATAACGGTGCTTGGCAGGAAGGAGGGAGACGGAGCCTAAACCCGGCGCTGCTCATTAGCCGCTCAAGGTCAAGGCAAGGGAGGGGGGAATGGACAGGGAGTGGGACGAACAGAGCACATGAACATCAAAGTAAACATGCGAACACTGGCCTAACTCATGTCAGGAGCCTGACCGCTTATACGGGTCAGCCCAAGCATGGCTAGGCAAGGACTCAGAAGACATTCAGTGAAGAACCAAAAGGCAATCGAAAGGCAACCTCTGACAGTATTCTTGAATACACTGATAATACTTTTAAGACTTCGTAATACTTTCATATACACATATATTACATTGAAGCTATTCAATAAAAAGACTTACTTGCATCTATTTGCCATTGTGGTGTAGTGGTTAAGAGTGGTTGTTTGGAGCAGCGGATTCTAATCTGGTGAACTGGGTTGGTTTCCCACTCCTATGCATGAAGCCAGCTGGGTGAACTCTCAGCCCATTCCTGAGAATTGGGCCAAAAGTTCTTTGGAGGCGGCATGACCTCGCCACCAGCATAAGTGCGTGTAATCGCGCAATTACACGCACTTACGCTGGCAGTGAGGCCAGTCCTGTTGGCGGTCGAGCGCCGTGGGACCGCGCCTCGCCCCTATGCTGGTGTGGCCTCTACGTGGCACAGGCCACGGTGTAGAGAGGCAGCACAGGTGCAGGGGGGCGTTCCGGGGGCCGGCTGGGGGGAGGAGCTGCCATTTAGGCGGCTTCCTATCCTGGTTTGCCACGGTACGCCGGTGCCACGAATGGCGGTGCTGTGCCTGCTTTTTAGCAGGCACAGCCTTGGTGTTTTCAATGGGGCTTTTGTTCCCGCGGCGTGCACGAATCGGCTTAGGAAGAGGCGCTTCTGCGCCTCTTTCCCGCCGACTTTTCAGGAATGGGCTGTTGGGCTAGTCACAGTTATCTTAGAGCTCTCTTAGCCCCACCTACCCATAGGGTGTCTGTTGTGGGGAGAGGAAGGGAAAGTGATTATAAGCCAGTTTGATTCTTCCTTGAATGGTAGAGAAAGTCAGTATATAAAGACTAACTATTCTTCCTCTTGTCATGGAAGTTTAAAGCCATTACCAGATGCCTGATGGATAGGGTTGCCAACCTCCAAGTACTAGTTTGAGATATCCTGCTATTACAACTGATCTCCAGCCGATAGAGATCAGTTCACCTGGAGAACATGACCGCTTTGGCAATTGGACTCTATGGCATTTAAGTCTCTCCCCTCCCCAAACCCTGACCTCCTCAGACTCCACCCCCAAAATCTCCAGGTATTTCCTAACCCGGAGCTGGCAACCCTATTGATGGAGTTGGGACTATATTTTATAAGGCATTGATTGACAACGATTGTCTCTGATATCGGAGATGGAGATTTACGTGGGATTGAAGAAATCAACTCATCACTCATAGAGAGGAGGCTGGCTTAGGGCCAATTCCATTGGCAATAAATGTCTGGACATTTGGGATTTTCTGTTGTCTTCAGTATTCAGTCTTCAGCAGAAACTGCATCCACAGAAGGTTGGGTAGGAGTTACCGACCCCTCCAACATTTTTATACTGCAGGGAACTCTTCATGTGCTCTGAGGAACAAGCTACAGCCTAGGTAATGTGTGTTTAGACTGTTTCAGTTTTCATTTGAACATCTGTGTGCAGTTGTTATTGTGTTCCTTCTCTGTATTTTGGTTTTGCTCTCTTTCCACCACCTTTTTTGAATCCAACTGCCCTTTTCCTTTTCTCTCTCTCTCTCTCTTGCTTTTATAATAAATCTTTTTATAAAGCCTTTTATAAAGGCTTCACTTAGTACAAGTTATTTTTTGTGGGATATTTCTACGAATCTCTTCCCTGCGTGCTAGACTGCACAGGTGTTACATAGTTGGTTATAAGATATGTGTGAGCACTTGTCCCATGACAATCCCATAAACAACATCCACAGACGAATAGTCCAAAAGAGAGTTGATTTATTTGGAAGATCTACAGGTTTTCAGCAGCAAACAGTTAGATTGGCACTAATGGGGATTAGAAGCATAGTGCAAGGCCTATATGAAAGAGCAATGGTCATATCAAGATAGCAACGGAGCCACGGTAGATTCCCACGGGACTCAGAGTCAGACTAGGAATTTGGCGGTTGACAGAGCCGTCCTTGAACGGCACCTGGTGGAACCAAAACAATCCCAGTCAGACAGCCTCAGCGGAGAACAGGCCTGACAATATGTTCTAGGGTTTCTACCCTGTCACTTCTACCCTGTTTTTGATCTAGCACTGCACCAGAGGAGTACCTTCTCAGTGGGTCAGTCTAGATTTTCTCAGGAGCTCCTGGATACTGGAGTGCTTTCCAGGAAACCCTTGGACTAAGGGAGTTTCCCGGCAAAGAAAGACACTGTTTCCCCTTCTTACGGTAACACTAACAATCTAAGCAGATGCCAAGGTCCTGTGAAGCCAGCTCTGAAAGGAAGTTGGGGCAGCCATTTGCCCACTCACTGAGCTACAGCCTATCCTTATTGCTATATTACCATCAATTGATTCCTCTGGTGGTAGCAGATCTACCCAGGTTTATCCTGAAAGAAAGGAGGAAAGGAGACAGTTTTTTTAAAAAAGCCCTGGCACATTGCACAATATAAAATAACAAGTGGGGACCCACAAGAAACTTGTGAGGAGGGGGCATTACCTCCACCTTTGTTTCCTCCCCTCTCCCCCTGCTTCTCTGCCTCTCACTCTCCCTGCCACCCCATTTCTTACTCTTCTATCTCTTTCTGCTCCTCTAACCCAACTCTCTCTTTCTGCCACCCTACCCCAGCTCTCTTTCTCTTTCTGCCCCACTACCCCAGCTCAATTTTGGCCCCACTACCCCAACTCTCTTTCTGCCCACCCACCTCAGTTCTCTTTCTCTCTCTTTCTGACCCACTACCTCAATTCTCTTTCTGCCCACTACCCCAACTCTCTCTTTCTGCCTCCCTACTCCAAATATCTTTCTCTTTGTGTTCCACTACCTCAACTCTCCTTCTGCCCCACTACCCAAATCTCTTTTTCTGTCCACCTACCCCAGCTCTCTTTCTGCCCCACTACCCCAACTTTCTTTCTGCCCCACTTCTGCCTCCCCACCCCAGCTCTCTTTCTGCCCCTCTGCAACAGCACTCTCTTTCTGCCCCCAGTCCCAGAACTCTCTTTTTCTTTCTGCCCCTACCCCAGGTCTCTTTCTCTCTCCCCCCCAGCCCCACTCTCACTGGCTCACCTAGACATGCCGAGGCTTCCCCTCTCCCTTAACCCTTCTCTTGCGGTCTCACTCAGAGCCCCACCATGACAGTGGTGTCTGGGAGCCACTCCTGGCATCTACCATGTGTTTGCCACCATTGTGGCCAGGCCTGGAGCGGGTCCTGTTGTCTTCTGCTGAGGCTGCCAAGCCCAGCATGGATCCCTGCAGCTGCCGCCGCCACTTCAACAGGTAAGAGTATTGTCTGTGCATGCGTCGACAATGCTGTTTTTTAAATCAAGGGGAATTTAAACCCCCTATGTATTTTTTTTAACTTTTTAGATTTTTCTGCAAAACTGGGGAGTACCCCAAGTTTGCAGAAAAATCTCTATAACATCCATGTGGTCTCAATCCGTGGATTTAGGTATCCGCAGATATGGGTCACATGTCACTATTAGATATATAGATAGACGGTAAATATCCACTGTACAATGCAGAATGGTACACCCTTTACCATCAGCCAAAGCTGAGCTACTTTTTCTCATAGCCCTTTTCCTGTGACCAGTTCAAGCTCATTGATGTTTCTAATGAAACAACAACAGCACATGCAGTCATGATGATAACACACAATACTTATTTATACCCTTTAACATTTTGTCGATGAAAACACTGATGCTCCTATGAATTTGTAACACCCATGTTCTTACCCAAAGCAATATGTCCTGAAGATGGCCCCCTCAATTACACTGTGGTAAGTCACTATGTGAAACTGGATGCTTGACTAGGGGGACCTCGGGTCTGGTCTAGCAGTGCTCTTTAAGCACTTGTGCTGTGAGTTCTTCTCTGCTTGGTGTATGCTGAAGTTATTATAATGTCTTGTTTTTCCCCCTAATACCAAGAAAGGTTGCGCATCACAATGGATTTGATATGCATTATGCTCATACATTCAGTGACAGTTATTTTCTGTTTAGACTATTACAGGAGAATGAAAGCAGAACCACACTAGTGTTTGGTGTTAGGGTTGCCATCCTGGAGCATTTTGAAGGTGGAAACTGGGGTGAAATGGCATCATGCAGTGTTCTAAGAATTTCCCCAATCTCTATGGTAAAAGTCAGAGCAATTAGGGGGTTCCCTGGAGTGTGATGCCATCGCCCCATTTTGCCTCCCACTGCTCTACTGAATGAGGATTGGGGGGGGGGGGTTGGAATCTATTTGGTGCCAGTGTCCCTACATGCATTACCTGTGTCTCCCCAGAAGTCAAAATAAGATAGTGCTTTACCAGGGACAGTTCATCAGAAAATGAAGACTATCCCTGGTAAACAGGTTCAGTGTGCTGTAGTTGAATGATGGTCTAGCTAGGGAGATATGGGTTCTGTTTTGAAACTCACTGGGTGATCTTAAACCTAACCTACAGGATTGTTGTGAAGACAAAATAGGTAGAGGAGTACCATGTGTGCTGTTCCAAGATTCTTAGAGGGTAAGTGGGATATAAAGGAAGATGAAGAAGAAGAGTTGGTTTTTATATGCCGACTTTCTCTACCTTTTAAGGAGAATCAAACTGGCTTACAATTGCCTTCCCTTCCTCTCCCCACAACAGACACCCTGTGAGGTAGGTGGGGCTGAGAGAGTTCAGAGAGAACTGTGACTAGCCTAAGGTCACCCAGCAGGCTTCATGTGTAGGAGTGGGGAAGACAACCTGGTTCACCAGATTAGAGTCTGCCGGCCATGTGGAGGAGTGGGGAATCGAACCCTGTTCTCTAGATTAGAGTCCACTGCTCTTAAACATGACACCACACTGGCTCTCTAAGAAACCAATGGCAAGCAGGGGCAGAGACAACATAAGTTACAAATGTTCTATTTTGTGGTCTAGTCCGCAAACGCAAGGCAAAGAAATAATTTGTCAATTTTAAAAAAATATTGGCATCTGTTATATTAAGCCAAAGAACAACTCTGGCTTCCCTCTCTGCTGTCATTTCAAACAAAACCACGCGGTGCTGGAATGCAGGAGCGTTTTCTCCTGCAAATCTTCCCATTAATTCCTATCAGGGAGCTACTGGTAGAGAAGATTGCATGTTAACTTTTTCCAATCTGTGTGGATAAATGTTAACCATTCTCTGTCAAAAGGTCCTCTTTTTAGCTCCATTCAAGTGAGAAAACACCTCAACCAGCATGCACATTGGCAAATCATTCAGAAGATTAATGCACTCCGGACCTCTACAAAGGCTCGGTGATGTGTACCAGCATTATAGATTTTAATGTGAAATGATGTCAGTCTTTTCTCGGCCGCATTGTAGTGCAAGGGCCGCCATCTGCTTATAATAATGAGTCTGACAATCCAGCTAAATGTGATTTGCTGCTTCTTTTGCCAACATAATGGCCTGGATATTGATCTTAATGGTGGAACAGTTGCTGTGATTCCATTCAATAGATGAGGAGGGCAGGGTGCGTTGGGGAGATTTCCTTGGCCTCTGGTGGAATGTCAGTCACAAACAAATCCCTTCACCCCCAGAAGTGTGTTTTCTTCAATTTGTGATTGTTTCTTTCATTCTCTGCTGTTATCAGGGTGTGGATATCAGTTAACAAAATTGGTTAGAATTAAGCACAGAAGAGAAAGAGGATAAATGTGGTGCTGGGAAACACCCCAGAGGATTTTTGCTACTTCCTTGAAAACACTTTTGACTTTCCTCAAAAGTACCCACATTTTATTGACTGGGGTGTAACCACTGGATTTGATTTGTATTTAGCTTGAGGCAAAATCTAAGATCCATCCAGGGGTTGTGGAAACTTGCTGAGGTTTTTTTTTTTTTTTTTTTGCTACTCTTATCAAAATGCTTTGGGTTGCCTTCAAAATTCTCCAGATGTTTCACTGGAGGAGGGAACTATGTTTTCAATTGACCACAAAAAAAACCCCTCTGACCTGACCAACTGTTGTGCTTTTACCAGCAGTGTGATGTGCACAAATTAGGAGATCAACTCTTTTGCAACATATTAAAAGAGAGTTCTAGTTTAATTTTGCTGCAACAGACTAACACAGACTAAGGTGGAGGCTGTGATGAGGCTAACATCATTAATCTCTCCTACATATTAACCTTGGGTTGCCAGTAGGGTTTTGCATATCAATAAACCCTAACCAAAAATAAACCCGAAATTACCCATTTTTGGGTTTACCGAACGCCAAAACCTGGGGATAAAGCCGAAGCCGAATACGCGATTCCCGAAAAAGCCAAACAGATATTCGGCTTTTCAGGTTCAGCTATTCACCTTTGCTCAGAGGCATGGCTCTGTGCTTTCTCCCCTTTTTCTTTTTTCTTTCTTTTTTCTTTTTGACTGATTTTGTTAGGGCCCCATAGTTGGATCAAGCATACGGGTTTTTTAAAAGAAGGGGCTCATCCAGTCCCATTTGGAGGGATATCCTCCAACTAAAAAGAGCAAGCTTCAACAGCTGCTGACCACCAGGCTTCGGAAGGAGATTTCTTTATCCACATGGATGAGCAGTCTCCTTCAGACAGCCCCTATGGTCAAGACTTCAGCTGGCTCCAATCTCACACACACCCCTCAAAAACCTGCTCTGAAACTGAAGGTTGCCCTGAGTAGAAGCTTTGTTTCCTCGCACCATGACCATCTCTTGGAATCAGATTTTTCATGACCACAATAAAGGACTTCTCACAGGATGTCATTTGCCACCAAGAGGCACATTTTCTGTGCCTTATTTCTCTTGCATTTAAGGCTTTTTCCTCCGTTTGGAATTTCATTTGTATGGACATCATGCAAAGCAACCCAGAAATGAAGGCAGCCCCCAGACTTTGAGGTGTCAGCCAGGCAATCGGCTCTTTCAGTCAGTCCTCGGCAACGCTGAACTTTTGAACCTGAAAACCAATGGACAGCTTGGCTCGCAAATGCCTGGAGGATGAGGGTGACCCCTTTGCGGACCCTTAAAACTGGACCCCCAGTCCCAAAGTTCACTAAACTTTGGTGTCCGTCAAAGGAGCTTTGGAAAAAATTCCCATGGACTATAATGGGCCCAGATTTTTCAGTAAACCCAATAATAAGCTGAATACCACAATTTACCAGTATGGGTCTTCGGCTTATTTTGAGTTTACCGACAAATAAACCCGAACCCAATATTTACTGATTTATTTCTTTTTGCACAACCCTAGTTGCCAGGTACCCACTGGAAACCAGTGAGGGATGGGGGGGGACTTACTGGCAGCAAACTGAGGCTGAGGCCTCTGTCACTAGCAACACATCCATGTCACTTCCAGTGTGTACTGTGAATACATTGACATATCACCAGTGATAGAGACCTAGTTTGCTGCTAGTATGTCCCTTAGGGTTCCCTGCTCCCAGGTTGGAAAATACCTGGAGATTTTGAGGGTGGAGCCTGAGGAGGGCAGGGGAGGAACTACAATGGGGTATAATGCCATAGAGTCCACCTTCCATGGCAGCCATTTTCTCCAGCTGAACTGATCTCTGTCACCTGGAGATCATTTGTAATAGTGGGAGATCTCCAGCCACCACCTGGAGGTTGGCAACACTGTCCCACTGCCAGCTAGCTGAATGGTGCTGGGAGAAGTGCCCCAAAGTGGGGGATCTAGCAACCGTGTTTTACCCTCACAGCAACCCTTTGAGGTAGGTTTGGCTGAGAGTATGTGACTGGCCCAAGGTCATCGAGAAAGCTTCCATGGCAGAGTGGGGATTGGAACCTGGGTCTCCCAGATCCTAGTCCAACACTCTAACCACTATACCACACTAGCTCCTCTTTAGGAGGCCTCTTTTTTGCCTCATGAAGGCCAGGATAATTAGGCCTGGTCTTTGGGACTGGTTAGACCGTAACTAAGTTGGCTGCAGTTGGGCAGGTTGCTCATTATGAGTAGGGCATCATGTTATGTCAAAGGGTAATTTCTGAACGGCCCATTGCTCATTCTAGAGTGGGGTGGGTTTGGAGGAAGTACTCTGGGGCTTTGGAGAGTAATGGTGCATCCCCCTCCCCACTCCTTGAGAGAAACATTCCTTTTAAAACAGACACATGGGAATGAAGAACCTCTTTGCCTGTTCTAAAGCAACACATTAACCATTAAACCACAAGGGTATATTAAGAGGGTTATTCTCTGCAATACCCAGTCTCTATAGATTATCTTTCCTCTGACTGAAGAGAAGTAAAAAGTTTATTCCGTGTCAAGTGAAAATCTGGTATCCCAGGCAAAGAAAATTCATATTTAAGATTTTTATTTAAAATCAATCAAATCACTATTGAAATGAGTAAATATGAAAGAATCACAATGATAAAAAAAATTGCATATGTAAATGAAATCAGAAACAGAAAGACATAATATCATCCCTTATCCTATCTTACGATTAAAAGATTCCTGACATTCTCACTGAGCATGATCCTATCAAAACCAATTAATTCACCTTCTCAAATATATGATGTAAGCAGTTCCAGGCTTAGAATTAACGTTCCCATTGCAATGTTGCAAACCAGTGATCTGTTTGTTCTTCATTTTGCAAGAATTATTTCTGGGCAAGTTTCCAATGATTCACAATTATCTTTCCAAAGATATGACAGTAAGAACTTTGTTGAAATGGCAAAAAATAAATTCTCAGGACTGCTTTGTTCAATCATTGACAATCTGGATATACAACAGCAGCGTTAACGAAAAACGTAGTTGTCTGTGAATCACAGTGGAGAAAAGGGATGAAGTTGGGCCCTTCCTGTCAGGAACCGTCCTGATGCCCGGCTCTTGACATCAGTCAGGCCCGTTGCTGGATCCCTGGCTCTTGACAGCAGTCAGGCCTGTTGTGCACACTGTTCCCTCGCTGCGGCCCCCTGATCTGTCCTTGACTCTCATGCTAGCAACTCCGGTGTTATGGCTTGCTCACTCCCTTCCTCCTAGCTGGTGCTGTTATCTCCCTGTTCCCAGGCCTGCCTAGTACTGAACCTGTGGATTGCTTATGCTGTACCTGCAGATCCTGAATAAACGTTAACCTGCTTTGGACTGTCAGTCTGAACGTGTGACTTTTTGGGATTACCGAGGGGAGCTGGAGAATCTCACACTTCCCAGCTTTGGTCATGTGCAGGTGAAGATAAACAAGACCAGCAAGTATCACTGGTCATGTCTGGAGCCCAAAGGGCATTATCCATAAGCAGCTGCCTAGTGCCGCTGCTGCCCTTAGGTAAGATTATGATATAGACCAGCCATTTAAATAAACTAGTTAAACCCAAATTTGTTTGGCTAGTGTCTTTATTTGAGGAGGGTGCTAGGGACAATATGTATCCCATCTCTCTCAGCCATCTTTAATCTGACAGTGAAATACGTACCAATGAAAGAGGGTGACTACACAAATGTGTGCTCCCAGATGCTGAAAACCAGAAACACCATGAGAAATGGTCCAACTTGGTGTATTACCTGTAGAGTTGGTGAGCTTCTCCTGAGCATTGGCAATCATGGAGGGTTTTTTTATTTTTTAGCTCTAATCTGAATTATGGAGAAACACTGCAAGGCAGAAAACGCACACACTAGCACTGGAAGGGAAGTGAGGCATCTGGTCTCGTGCAGAATAGAAAGCAGCCCGGATCTCCGTTGATTTAGAACTTTAGGTCAAGAGATCCCCAAGGGACCGCAATGGAATAAACTTCATTTGTCTGATGAGAAGGAACTGAGTTTTGAATAGACCTTTCAAGGTTTCTGTCCAATGGAGTTAAGGGGGGGAAATTGGATGTTTTACAGCTGTCACTGGCATTGTTCATGATACATCAATAAATACATGATTTATGATTATGCCCACACCACGATCAGCCCAGCCCTCTCTCTCTTCTTCGATTTAATAACCCTTTCTTTCAGTGTTAAAAGAGGAGATGGTGGGATTTGATTTTTTGTTTGAGATAACATTTGTTTGCAAGCAGAAAATCCTCTTACCAAAATAAGGACAAAAAAATTGTTTTTCGGAGTTTCTTAATCAGCAGAAAGAGAGCAGCTGTCAGCCTTCCAGAATTCGGAATTTAGATTAGCCGAGAGGCCACGCTTCTGTTAAGCCTGCATCTGGTTAGGAAACAAAGAACAACCTGCCTTTGGTTGCTCTCCTGTTGTAAGCACAATAGTAGGGTAGATAATTGAAATTAACACTTGTAATGATAAAGGCTCACTTGGTATATCTCCCTCCATTACCCCACAAACAGAAAAGGACTGCACAGAAGCCATGATGATGAAACACTTCTATCAAAGGTGAAAGCTGATACACAAGAAAAATATATGAGTTTGCATCAGCCACTTTTAAATTAAAAATAAACAGCTATGACAATAACCAGAACAAATGGAAAAAATACAAAAAAACTATCTTCATCTCCAACAGAATATACATCAGTGACTACAATTTAAAAGTTCTAAATGGCCTTACTCCAAGTTATGTGAACTGGGGTGATGTAGTGGGCTCGGATCTGGGAGACCCAGGTTCAAATTCCCACTAGCCATGAAGTTCACTGGATGACACTGAATAGTCATAGGGCTGCCAATCTCCAGGTGGGGCCTGGAGGTCTCCTGAAATTACAACAGAATTCCAGATCACAGAGATCAGTTCCCCTGGAGGAAATGGCCACTTCGAATTATGGACTCTGTGGTATCACAGCCCTGCTGCGCTCCCTCTCCTCCCCAAACTTTGCCCTCCCCAGGCACTGCCCCCATATCTCCAGAAATTTCCCAAGCCAGAATTGGCAACCCTAGCTAGTCACCTATCTCAGGGCTTAAACCTTTTCTACTCATGAGCCCTCTTCAACCGAGAAATTTTTACACGAGCCCGGGTATATAGGTATATAAAATAGGTATACAAATCAATTGCTGATAATAAATAATAAAGAAACCTTGTACTGTTGCCAATTTTTTTGACCCCCACATTAAGTTATGCGACCCCATATGGGGTCTTTGACATATCTAATCCACCTCTCAGTACAAAAGAAAATTGTGTGTAGCCCTGAGGTCTTTGGTGCAGATACAAATCTAGACAGATTGCCAAGGAGGGCTCCCTCCACATAATGGGCAGGGGGATTGAGGGAGAGGTATCTGTTCTGGTCACAACCAGGAAATGGTGCTGAAGGCAAGGATGGTTAGTTCAGCACTGTGCAGCTGAGGAGCTACTGACTGGATAGTGCACAGGCTGCTGGTATCAGCCTGGTGTGCTGTGGTTCCATTGCAGAAGGATATAAACCCCAAATCAATAATGGAGATAACCACAAAGAGCAACTAAGTCTGGTGAACGTCCATTGGCATATCATTTCATAATTTGGGGGCCACCACCAAGAATGCACCATCCTGTGTGCTAGTTGATCACACAGTGTCTGAATGCTTGTGGGATGAGAGAATTTATCATGCCTGAACCTTAGAACCAAAGGAAATGAAGTGCTTCCTGCAACCATATTTTTTATAGGAAGCAATTCGCAAAAATGGAGAACTAGACTTCCTTGTTAAGTCAAGCCACAGGCTCAACACAACTCGAGGTTTCTGTTTTCTTTTTCTGCTGTTGGCTTTGACTTCATAATATATATCAGAGTCAACACATTGACAAGATGAGGCCTTAAAATAGCAATAATGATACCTTCCTGTGTATATACTGTTTGGAGGATGATGGATGATCTTTGCTACATAAAAGCTAAATAGCAATTAGCAGGAGATGTATTTTTAGGTTCTAAAAATAGAATGCTACTATGTACCAAAGACCGTTTGTGCTTGTAGAGGGTCATTTCTGTCCTTTAAAGGGAAGGCATCCTTCAGTTGCACCAAAACAATGGGATGGAGAAAGTATGATGTCTATGGGGCATGCCCAATCCTGACCCTCCATATCTGCCTCCCTCCTCTCTTGTGGTAATGTGCTCTTTTCCGGCCAACCTATATCAAAGCCTGTATTTATGGGCCTTGACTGCTAGGAATCTGAGGACATGCTTGGCTGCCGCAGTCCATGACTAAGGAGGTGTTACATTGGCATGGGAACTCATCATCACTGAACTTCATTTTCCTAAGAAAAGCTTCCCAACCTTTCAGCTGTCTCTTAAACCTCTGATGGGGAATATGCAACACTTCCCATGTGGTTTTGCCCTGAGCTATTCTGTGAATGTGAAAATTTCAAGGAAATGGTCTAGGCAAGAGGATATCAGCTGCACATGTGTGACTCCCATCTAATTTCTCAGAAGGAAGTTCTACCGTCTATTACATTTTTACCTAGCCCTTCCTTCAAGGACCTCAAGACAGCTTACATCGATCTCCCTTGTTCATTTTGCCCTCACAACTACCTTGTAAGGTAGGTTAAGGTAAGAGAGAGAGAGAGAGTTATGAGCCAAGGTTGGTGATTTGAATCTAGGTCTTCCTTTAACCACTGCTTCACACAGGCTCTACCACCAGTTTGTCACCATTTTTAGTGATATTTCCTAAGCTTGCTGACCTCTGCTCCTATGCGATATAAAAATAGCAGTAAAAACAAACCTCTTCTGAACTAATATACTTTGTGCTGAGCTTACCTACATTTTTAAATTTTAATTGGGGGTTTTCTGACTCTCAAAAACTCATATTGAAATAAATGCTGGACTTTAGTTTGATTTTGCTATAACGGACTAACTTGGCTACCCCTTTGCAGTCATCACAAGAAAACCCTTTCCAAACTAAAGTAGCCCCCCTCTAGGTGTGAATTCTTCTTCTTTTTTTAAGTAAAATGCTTGAGTTTTATATTGCCAAGTGCCTCATCAGTACCCCTGAGAATCCAGCCAGGAAGCAATGGCACAGGTATAGGAAGGAACCTGCCTTCTCCCATGCTGCTCTTGGCAGCCACTTGAGTTGTTTGGGGGATGAGCCAACCCTGGAAGCTTCCCTGCCCATCCTGCTGCCTTTATTCTCCCTGGCTGCTGCCAGTTTCCATGTTGGTGGCATACATGACCAATATAGCAGGGCCAGTTCCTGGTTTGCGTAGGCGCTGGGCACTGGGTATAACTGGGGCCCCTTTCCCCTTTGATACAGCCCCTTCATCTCCTCCCCTTTGGCTCTACCTTCTCTTCTTCAACCCCTCCCTTTTCCATTTCAATTTACTTACTCTGGTAAAGAGATTATACAATTTTTTTCATTCTTATAAAACAAAGAGAGGAAAATATGCCTTCCATAATTTTACTTGGAGTGCTGTTCAATAAAATGGACATCATTTGTGTAAAAGCAATACAAATATTGTTCTGGAGGAATACAATACAAATATTGTTCTCAGTCTAAGGGTCTGCAGAAAAGTTTCTCTGCTCTCATCACTGAAAGTGGGGAGGCTAAGCCACTTCCCTCCAAAATGCTTAAACAGCTGAACAATCCCAACAATCCTGAAGATTTTCATTTGGAACGAACCCATAGAGAGATGGGAACTTAATTTTATCACTCAGCACAGGATCAAAGCAGCCATGGTTAATACAAGAAAAACACTTATTTTAATATTGAGAAATGCATCATTCAGGTTTTTTTAGCCGAGTTACATCCTTGATACTGCTAATTTAATCCAACAAATATCACAATCGAAATCTATAATTTTTGGTTTTATACATATGTATTTTTGGATGTTTATTTTTAACTGTTCTTCACCTTGAGGGCCCTAATTGGGTACATATGTGGCTAAGTATATTTTTTGCCTGTGTGTACTCATAATAGTCAAGATGTGTACCATAAGTAAGCACCTCTAAGGCATCCATTAGTTGTGGTAACTGCAGCAAAACCAATTTGACAGCATCTGTTCCAACATGTAGCTTTTCAAAATGCCTGAGACAGAGCTTTCAAGGTCAGTTTTGGCAAATGCTGTAAGGCCACGTGGAGTATTTTGTTGCTCTGGGGAAAAATGAATAAATGCAATGGAATGTTACAAAAAAAAAAAAACAATTCTTTTGCTGGCCAGAACTGTCTGCAGCATGCACCAACACAAGATTCCAGTTGCAGGCAGAGCAAGGTTCAAAGAAAGCCTAAGGAGCATGGTGTAGTGGTTAAGAGTGTCGGACTCTAATCTGGAGAACCAGGTTTGTTTCCCCGCTCCTACACAGAAAGCCTGCTGGGTGACCTTGGGCCAGTCACAGTTCTCTCAGAACTCTCTCAGCCTCACCGCCCTCACAAGGTGTCTGTTGTGGGGAGGGGAAGGGAAGGCGATTGTAAGCCAGTTTGAGACTCCTTAAAGGTAGAGAAAAGTGGGGTATAAAAACCAACTTTTTTCTTCTTCTTCTTCCCTACAACAATGGCTTGCACTCCTTTGGTACTATTATCATAGCATTGGCCACAAATATTAGATGCTAAAAATCCATACTGTTCTGTCACCCTGTCCAATACAATGCTTGCAAGACCTTTTCCTGTTGTGTCTGTGACATGCTGAAATTCCAAAAAAATCTCCTTGGTGTCCACTAATTTGGTATTGACAAAGAGAGGGAGAATGTGTGTTAACAGAGTGAACAAATTGTCCCTTGGCTTTGGTGAGAGCTTAGTATCCATCACTATAAAGCAATGAAGTTGCTATTCTCCACTTTACTGTGGTGTAAAGTTTGCAGTGTGTGTGTGGGGGGAATCCTCAATTATTTCACAGCAGGGTGGGCCTCGGCATGTTCCCCATCCCTCCCACTGCTGACGGCAGCACTGCAATGTGGCATTTTACCACAGCACACTCCGTCCATGACCCAGCAGCACAAGCCATTATTGTGCATGTGCGGAGCAACTGAGCATGGTATTCAGGTCAAACTCCAAGTAAAAACATCAAGATGATCCAGTGAGAGAACAAAGTTGCATTTACCTGTAACTGTTGTTCATCTATGGTTTCGTGCAGCCCCACATTGGGACTGCGCCTGCGCAGGCCTGCTGCCGGATAAGACTTTTCAGCTCCATAACACCAGGGGGCGCTGTCTCCCCGGTGCGTACTGACGGCTTCCCGCCTAAACTGTCACACACTTTGAGGAGCCGTGCCCCCTGCCTCCCAGTTCCAAAACGCTGCACCAGACTGCATAACAGAAAGGAGCACCAGCAGGGCAGGAGGGAGAGAATGTGTGTCTGCACGAATACCTAGATGAACAACAG